>NC_072438.2:101807500-102439333 GCF_028878055.3 Symphalangus syndactylus
ACGCCACCATACCCGGCTAATTTTTGTATTTTTAGTAGAGATGAGGTTTCACCATGTTGGCCAGGCTGGTCTCGAACTCCTGACCTCAAGTGATCCACCTGCCTCAGCCTCCCAAAGTGCCGGGATCACAGGCATGACCCACCATGCCTGGCCTTCATTTTTTTAAATTTCAATAGGTGTTTCGGAGAACAGGTGGTGTTTAGTTACATGAATAAGTTCTTTAGTGGTGATTTCTGAGATTTTGGTGCACCCATCACAGTGGAGAGTGCACCCAATGTGTAGTCTTTTATCGCTCACCCACCTCCCACCCTTTCCCATGAATCCCCAAAGTCCATTGTATTATTCTTATGCCTTTGCATTCTCATAGCTTAGCTGCCACTTATGAGTGAGAACATACAATGTCTGGTTTTCCATTCTTGGTTATTTCACTTAGAATAATGGTCTCTACTTCCATCCACGTTGCTGCAAATGTCATTATTTTGTTCCTTTTTATGGCTGAGTAGTATTCCATCATATATATATATATATATATATATTCTATCATATATATATATATTCTATCATATATATATATATATTCTATCATATATATATATATTCTATCATATATATATTCTATCTATATATTCCACCTCATGTACATATATTCCATCATATATATAGTCCATCTCATATATATATTCCTTCATATATATATTCCATCATATATATGTATATATATATGTGTATATATGTGTGTGTGTGTGTATATATATATATCATATTTTCTTTATCCACTCGTTGATTGGTGGGCATTTGAGCTGGTTTCATATTTTTGCAGTTGCAAATTGTGCTGCTATAAACATGTGTGTGCAAGTGTCTTTTTTGTATAATGACTTCTTTTCCTCTGGGTACATACCCAAGAGTGGGATTTGCTGGATTAAATAGTAGATCTACTTTTAGTTCTTTAAGGAATCTCCACACTGTTTTCCATGGTGGTTGTATTAGTTTACATTCCCACCAACTGTAAAAGTGTTCCCTCTTTACCACATCCATGCCAACATCTATTATTTTTTTACTTTTTCATTACGGCCACTCCTGCATGAGTAAGGTGGTATCACATTGTGGTTTTGATTTGCATTTCCCTGATAATTAGTGATGTGAACATTTTTCATATATTTGTTGGTCATCTGTATATCTTCTTTTGAGAACTGTTTATTCATGTCCTTAGCCCACTTTTTGATGGGATTTTTTTTTTCTTTTCTTGCCGATTTGTTTGAGTTTCTTGTAGATTCTGGATATTAGTCAGACAAGAGAAAAAAATAAAGGGCATTCAAATCAGTACAGAGAAAGTCAAACTGTTGTTTTTGGTTGATGATATGGCCATATAGCTAGAAAACTCTAAAGATTCATCCAAAAAGCTCCGCGAACTGGCAAATGAATTCAGCAAAGTTTCAGGATACAAAATTAATGTACACAAATCAGTAGCTCTACTACACACTAACAATGACAAAGCTGAGAATCGAATTAAGAACTCAACCCCTTTTATAATAGCTGCAAAAAATTAAAATAATTAGGAATAGACCTAACCAAGGAGGTGAAAGACCTCTACAAGGAAAACTAGAAAACACCGCTGAAAGAAATCACAGATGCCACAAACAAATGGAAACACATCCCATGTTCACGAAGGGTACAATCAATACTGTAAAATGACCAAACTGCCAAAAGCAATTTACAAATTCAACGCAATTCCCATCAAAATACCACCATCATTACTGACAGAAGTAGAAAAAACAATCCTACATTCATATGGAACCAAAAAAGGCCCCACACAGCCAAAGCAAGACTAAGCAAAAAGAACAAATTTGGAGGCATCACATCACCCGACTTCAAACTATAAGGCCAGAGTCACGAAAACAGCATGATGCTGGTATAAAAATAGGTGTATAAACCAATGGAACAGAATAGAGAACCCTAGAAATAAACCAAAATACTTACAGCCAACTGATCTTCCTCAAAGCAAACAAAAACATCAAGTGGGGAAAGGACACCCGATTCAACAGATGGTGCTGGGATAATTGGCTAGCCACATGCAGAAGAATAAAACTGGATCCTCATCTCTCACCTTATACAAAAATCAACTCAAGATGGATTAAAGACTTAAATCTAAGACCAGAAACCATAAACATTCTAAAAGATAATATCAAAAAAAACTCTTCTAGACATTGGCTTAGGCAAAAACTTCATGACCAAGAACCCAAAAGCAAATGCAACAAAAACAAAGATAAATAGATAGGGCTTTATTAAAGTAAAAAGCTTCTGCACAACAAAAGAAAGAATCAGCAAACGAATGACCCACAGAGTGGGAGAAAATCTTTGCAATCTATACATCCAACAAAGAACTAACAGCTCAACTTTTTATAAAATCTTTAGGGTTTTCCACATATAAGATCACGTCATCTACAAACGGATAATTTTGCTTCTTAATTTCCAGTTTGGATGCCTCTCACTTTTTTTTTCCTTGCGTAACTACTCTAGGAAGAACTTCAAATATCATGTTGAACAGAAGTGGTGAAAGTGCGTATCCTTGTCTTGTTCCTGATATCAGAGGAAAAGGTTTCAGTCTCCCACCACTGAGGACAATATTTGTTGTGGGTTTTACATATATGGCTTTTATTATGATGTTGAGATAGTTTCCTTTTATTCCTAGGGTATTTTGTTTTTATCATGAAAGAGTGTTATTTTTCTGTATCAATTGAGATGATCAGAAGAAGCTTCTTCCATTTATGCAGCCAACAGACACATGAAACAATGCTCATCATCACTGGTCATCAGAGAAATGCAAATCAAAACCACAATGAGATACCATCTCACACCAGTTAGAATGGCCATCATTAAAAAGTCAGGAAACAACAGGTGCTGGAGAGGATGTGGAGAAATAGGAACACTTTGATGCTGTTGGTGGGAGTGTAAATTAGTTCAATGATTGTGGAAGTCAGTGTGGCAATTCCTCAAGGATCTAGAACTAGAAATATCATTTGACCCAGCCATCCCATTACTGGGTATATACCCAAAGGATTATAAATCATGCTACTATAAAGACACATGCACACGTGTATTTACTGCGGCACTATTCACAACAGCAAATACTTGGAACCAACCCAAATGTCCATCAATGATAGACTGGATTAAGAAAATGTGGCACATATACACCATGGAATACTATGCAGCCATAAAAAAAAGCATGAGTTCATGTCCTTTGCAGGGATACGGATGAAGCTGGAAACCATCATTCTCAGCAAACTATCACAAAGACAGAAAACCAAACACCGCATGTTCTCAGTCATAGGTGGGAATTGAACAATGAGAACACTTGGACACAGGGCGGGGAACATCATGCACCAGGGCCTGTCAGGGCTCGGGGGCTGGGGGAGGGATAGCATTAGGAGAAATACTTAACGTAAATGACGAGTTGATGGGTGCAGCAAACTAACATGGCACATGTATACCTATGTAACAAACCTGCACGTTGTGCACATGTACCCTAGAATTTAAAGTAAAAAAAAAAAAAAAAAAAAAAAGAAGCAGCTTCTTCAAGGGGAACTTGCAGAGCGGTGGGGCATCAGCTGTGATTGAATAATAATGTACATAACACAAACAGCTGAACTATGACAAGACTATTCCAAGTGGAATGTACATCAAGGCTTTGAAAAGGAAACAAATAGAGAAAGAACACCATTCTTTTTTGCCTCAATACAATTCACAATTCTGTGATTCTCCTTGGCCCAACTAGCCATGGTTTAGATTGTAAATCTTTTGGCTACCCTGGGATTGCTGCCAAATTAGACCAGATGCTATAAATCTTGTAGTCATGTTCTGAATAGTTCCAGTCCTGAGAAAACTGCAGATCACACAGGGTAAATCTTTCTCTCATTTTGATGTCTTCTCTAAGTGGTGCACTCAAGTTGTTTCAACACAGTATCAAGGAAAGTGTCAGAACCAGAGTTTTCTTATTTAAAAGGAGGCCACTCAACTTCATCATTCAAGTGCTGCAGCTCAGCAGCTAAAAATAAGCATAGAGTCCTTCTTTATAATGAGCTTTCACAAAGCTGTCCAGGAGCCTGAAATTCCTGAGACAATTAACAGGTTTCGATCACAACAAAGGCATATCATGCCAGGAATGTCAATATTCCTAAAAGTTCAGCTTCATTCTGGGCAATGGGACAGGTGACCTCCCAGGGTATGAGGGGGCGCTAAGGGATGAGCTTCCCTCTACTGTGGTATGAAACAAATTTACACTCCTTTTTTGGCTTAATATTATTTATTACCGTTTCCTTATGTATTTTTTAAATGCTAAATTGTAACATCTCTTCTGTAAATTATCTCTTCAAGTCTGCCAATTTTTCTATTGGCTCTTAGTGTTTCACTTATTTTTATAAGCCCTCAGCAAAGACAATGTAAAGAATAACTTTTATTTGGTTTGTTTTTTCTTCTGATGTTTTTGAATCGTAAATTTTCTACATGTTTCTGCCATCAATCAATTTCCTTCTCTTTGTGGTGTCACTCTTTGCTTGAGCCAAGTAAGTCTGTCTTTTTCTGATGAGAAAGCATGTTCCTTTCTCTCTCTCTCTCTCTTCATATTCACGGACTCATCTGGATTTAACGTGGTCTTGGGTGGGAAAACCTACACAGACATTTTCCTGAGGGACCTATGAGCATATGTGACTCTTAAGCACATTCTGGGTGAAGCCTGTCTGTCCTCTTGCCCACTGATTTTACTGACTACTTTGCAACATTCTAAGTTGTACATTCCTCTGATGCCTCCAGCTGTGAGTGGTCAGGACTGGCAATTAGTTTGCTAAGGCAGGCAATGATAAAAAAAAAAAAAAAAAAAGTCATACATAGCCTAAATATTTTAGGTTTAAATACATTAATGCACATTCACCTACCACTATCTTGATGGGGGCTAGGGAAGGCTTATTTCCTCTTTGGGAGCTCTCCCTCAGTCCTAGGGAATACTTCACAGTTCTCATTGACCCTTGTTGATGAAGAAAGCCAAGCTCTATGAAATATTTGAAGAGCCTTACTCTGAGCAAAATGTAAGTGACTACCACCTGGGGTACACCTTCAAGAGATCCTGAGAATGTGTGCCTGAGTTGGTCTAGTTACAGCTTGGTTTTATACATTTTAGGGAGACTGAAGTTACAGGCAAAGACATACATCAATACATGTAAGGTATATACTGGATCCGCCCAGAAAGGCAGGACATCTCAAATTTGGAGGGCGGGGGTGATGGACTCAGAATTTTTCTGATTGGCAGTTGGTTGGAAGAGGTAAGCTCTGCCTAAAGAACTGAAGTCAGCAGAAAGAAACATTCCAGTTAAGATAAAGGGGGATAAAGCCACGGTTCTTGTTCTACAGATGAAGCTTCTAAGTAGCAGGCTTCAGCGAGAATGATGGCAAATGTCTCCTTTTGTACCCTAAAAGGCGTCAGACTCTTGGTTAAACTCCTCTCCTGGGTCAGGAGAAGACCTAGAAAGGGAAGGAGATTCTCTACAGAATGCAAAGGTCCCCCACAAGAGACAATTTTGCAAGGCTGCTTCAGAATATGGCAAATAAATCTATTTTGGAGTAAAATAACTTCATTTCCTCAGGGCCCGTTGTCATGTGACGCCACAGGTTCAGATTTGGTATCTTATTGCTACGGAATCTGTTTTGTCAGTCTTTTGATCTCTATTTTAATACTAATGCTGGTCAGTTGTGCCTAAACTCCAAAGGGAGGGGGTATGACAAGGCCTGTCCGACCTCCTCCCTGTCACGGCCTGAACTCGTTCTTCCAGTTTCTTTGGGATCCCTTGGCCAAAGGAGTGGGGATCTGTTCAGTTGGTTGGGGGACTTAGAATTTCATTTCTGGTTTACACCCTTTATGGTTGATCCTGTTACTAGATAACAGCTCTCCATATGAAGCAGTCCTGATTATATCTCTGTGTGGTTTCTGTCTTCTGATAGGACCCTGATGAGTACAGGAGGCCCCCAAACATAATCTGCTGAATCGAAGAGCTCTACCATCTTTCTTGGGTTAACCACACCTATATTGTTTTGTCTTACAGTATCTTGAAAGTGCAGCAAGAATTTAAAAACCTTAAGGAAGAAATATGAATGTAGAACTTGTCTAGATTTTTTTTTTTTTCCAAAATATCCCAGTTGTGAGGAGGATTCTGGGAAGATGGTGGAGTAGGAGGCACCAGCAGTCTGTCTCCCCATCCGGACAACACCTGCACTGGCAGACTCTGTCTGCCATAACTGTTTTGGAACTCTGCAGTCTACTAAAAGCATGAAGGGCAAATTGTGGTTGACTGTGGTCAATTTCAGCTCTTGGCCCCGCAGGCAGCCCCACCTCCGGCCCCGCAGGCAGCTGTGCCTGTGCTCCTGGAGCAGCTTGCAAGAACCAAAGTGGCCAAAAACCCCAAAAAACAAAAAAGAAAACCTCTGTCATCCAAATACAGTGGATCAGTGCTGAGGACTAAGCTCTGATTTTTTTTATCTTGCCTAAATGTCTATCTGAGGGGTTTGGGGATTTCATGCCCTACAAACCATAAATTCTCTTCACGTGGTTTTTATTTAGCCCTACAGATCATGACTTACTTTCCGATCTGACTCTGGCATAACATCATGTGACAAAGAAGAAAGTCAAAATATTTTACCGCAAAATATGTTTCTTTCCCATATTTTGAAATGGCCCTGCAAAGCTGTCCTTGGTGGGGGAAAATTTGCATCTGTAAAGACTCTCTATTAACATAGCTACATCCTTTTCTTCCAGGCCCTCCCAATCCTGAAGAGATTAACTAAAGTCTAGTGCCTTTTAAAGGTCTGAATAGGAAACATTTGTCATCCATTGTCCCTAAGGGCAGCCACTATAAGATTCAAAAGAACCTTTGTCTCCACAATCTTTTATCTTTACCTGAACACTTCCTTTCTATTCATCCCAGGTCTTTAGAAGAACTCAACCAATTTGTCAGCCAGAAAATGTTTAAATTCACCAAATCCCCTAGTTGTCCTGCCTTTCTGGAGCAAACCAATGTATTTCTTAAATTTATTTGATTGATGTCTCGATATCCCTAAAATGTATAAAACCAAGCTGTACCCCGACCACCTCAGGCACATGTTCTCAGGACCTCCTGAGGGCTGTATCAGGGGCCACAGTCACTCATGTTTGGCTCAGAATAAATCCCTTCAAACATTTTACAGAGTTTGACTCTTTTCATTAACAGTGCTTTAATCACTGTGGCTGGTGACCACAGAGGTGTAGACAAAGAGGCGCAAGACCAATACTGTTGCACCTTTCCCACTGTTCGGCCGCCGCCCACCACTGCCACCGAAGTGACTTCCAGGGGGTTTAAAGAGGTGGTGCCCTTTTGCCCCCCCTTTCATTTTTTTCTCTTTTCCCCTTTTGTGAGCCAGACATTAAAGGCTAGGACATTTAAAAAAAATGTATACAAGGAAAATTAGAAAATGACCATGTATGCTCAAAGAAAGGACCAGGCTCAGAAGGAACTGAAATGACCTTATGGTTACACCTCAGGCTGGGCCTTGGCCCAGAGGCAGCCTATAATAATAGTAATAATAATAATAAAAACCAACAATAAGCAGAAACAATGATATAGGAGTTAAGAAGAAATTAGGCAGATAGTGAGGGAAAGTAAGTCCGTGGTAACGTTTCCTTTCAATGAAAAGCAGCCCCCAAATCATTTTCTTTTCTAACAAAGAGCAGCCTTTAAAATCGAGCTGCAGACATAGACAAGCAAGCTGGAAGCTCATACAGGTGAATGCTGGCAGTTGTGCCAATAGGAAAAGGCTACCTGGGACTAGGCATGTTCAAAATGGCAGCTCCACCTTCCCTTCTTTTGCCAGCCACGTGTATAGTAAGGAGCAGGCAAGATGGCACTGGCCAAGTGGAAAGGACATTTGCATAAGATTAGGGTGGGGTGGCCAGCCTCCCCCAACCACACACTATGTAAACGTCACACCTGGTCCAACCAATCTGTGGGCCCCATGTAAATCGGACACCACCTCCTCAAGCCTGCCTATAAAATCTGCTGCTCTCTGCCACAGGCCAGATTTGCCTTTTGGGCACCCCTCTCCGTCTTGAGAGTAAGAGCTGTTCTCCTTTCTCTTTCTTTTGCCTAGTAAACCTCCACTCCTAAACTCACTCCTCATGTGTGTCCATGTCCTTATTCTTCTTGGTGTGAGATGATGAACCCCGGGTATTTACCCCAGAAAACAGTGCTGCTTCAACAACATAAAAAGCAAACCCCAAAGGAGGGGGAAAGTCTGCTTTGCAGAGTTGTCACATAATTAGATTCAAATGTCCAATTTTCAACAAAATGTCACAAGGCCTTCAAAGAAACAGGAAAGTATGTTCCATTCAATGGAAAAAACAATCAGAAGCTGTCCCTGGAAAAGACTTGATAGTAGACCTACTAGGAAAAGACTTTAAAACAACAGTCTTAAAGATGCTCAAAAAGCTAAAGAAAGATGTGAAGAAAATAAAGTGATGTATGGAAAAAATGAAAATATCAACAAAGATATTAAAAATCCTAAAAAGAAGCCAAACAAATTCTGGAGCTGAAAAGTATAATAACTGAAATGAAAAATTCACTAAAGAGGTTCAAAGGCAGATTTGAGCAGGCAGAAGAAAGAAAAGTGAACAAAGCCTAAAAGACCTGCGGGACACAATCAAGCAGCCAGCATATGTAAAGTGGGAGTTCCAGAAGGAGAGTAAAAAGGCACAGAATATTTGAAGAAATAATGTGTGAAAACTTCCCAAATGTGAGGAAAGACATGAATACAAACATCCAAGAAGTCTGATAAGCTCCAAATAAGAGGAACTCAAAGAGACTCACATCAAAACACATTATAATCCAATTTTTGAATGACAAAGACAAAGACAGAATCCTGAAAGCAGCAAGAGAGAAGTGACTCATCACATACAGGAATCCTTAATAAGATTGTCGGCATATTTTGCTTCAGAATCTTTCAAATCCAGAAGGCAGTGGGTCAAAACATTCAAAATGATAAAAGAAAAAAATCCTGTTGACAAGGACTCTTGTATCTAGCAAAAACTATGCTTCAAAAGTGAGGGTGAAATTAAGACATCCCCAGATAAACAAAAGCTGGGGGGATTTGTTACCACTAGACCCACCCTACAGAAACAAGGGAGTCCAGCAGGGTGAACTCAAAGGACATTAGACAGTAACTTGAAGGACTATGAAGAAATAAAGATCTCAATACAGGTAAATATATGCAAATTATGAAAGCTAGTATTACTGTAACAATGGCTTGTAACTGCCTTTTTGTTCTCTACATGATTTAAGACACTAATATACTTATAAGAATTATTAGTTTATGTTTAACTAATACTTTATGCTATGAGTAATAATTAGTAATACTTGATACTAATAATGTATAAAGATGTAATTTTCTGACATCAGCAACCAAAAGGGGTGAGACAGCTGTAAAGGAACAGAATTTTTTTTGTTATTAATGTTAAGCTTGTATAAATTCAAATTAGTGTTATAACATTAGGATAATAAATGTAATGCCCATGGTAATCAAAAGGAAAATAGCTACAGAGTGTACACAAAAGAGAATGAGGTAAGAATTTAAGCCCTGTACTACAAAAAATCAACTGAACACTGAAGAAGACAGTAATGCAGGAAACGGACAAAAAAGCTATACAGCACCTAGAAAACAAATGGACAAATGACAGCAGCCCCTGTTTATCAGTAACTACTTTAAACATAAACGTGTTACCCAATCAAGAGACAGAAACCGGCAAAATTGATTTTTTTTTTTTTTAAGTCTCGCTCTGTCGCCCAGGCTGGAGTTGAGCGGTGTGATCTCAGCTCACCGCAACCTCTGCCTCCTGGGTTCAAGCCATTCTCCTGCCTCAGCCTCCCAAGTAGCTGGGATTACAGTCACACACCACCACACCCAGCTAATTTTTGTATTTTTAGTAGAGACGGGGTTTCACCATGTTGGCCAGGCTGGTCTCAAACTCCTGACCTCAGGTGATCCACCCACATTGGCCTCCCAAACTGCTGGGATTACAGGTGTGAGCCACCACACCCAGCCTGCAAAATGGATTTTTGAAAAAATCCCACGTGATCCAACTATATGGTGTCCACAAAAGACTCACTTCAGATTCAAAGACATAAACAGATCCAAACTGAAAAGATGGAAAAATATATCCAAGCAAATAGTAACCAAGAGACAGCAGGAATGACTATACTAGTATCAGATAAAATAGACATTAAATCATAAAATGTTACAAGATACTATGAAGAACCTTATATATTAATAAAAGGTTAAATACAGCAAGAAGATATAACAGTTATAGACATTTTCACACCTAATGACAGACCATCAAAATGTATGCAGCAAAAACTAACAGAATTGAAGACAGACACAGACAGCTCTACAATAATTGCTGGATACTTCAATACCTCACTGTTTCACAATGGACAGAAGAACCAGACAGAAGATGCATTTTTAAAAATGGAGGACTTTAACAACACCATAAACCAACTCGATCTAACAGACATATGCAGAACACTCTACCCAGCAGTGTCATTATTCTGCCTTCATGTTTGAAAGGTATTTTTGCTGGACATACACATGCTTCTCAAGTGCACACGTGAGACAACTTCTAGGGTAGAACATATGTTAGGCCACAAATTAAGTCTCGGTAAACTTAAAAACATAGATATCATACAAATTATCTTTGCCGATCACAAACAGATGAAGTTAGAAGTCAATAATAGAAATAAGACTGAAAAATTCACAAAATTGTGGAAATTAATCAACAGTGGATCAAAAAGGAAATCACAAGAAGAATGAGAAGATGTTTGAAATGAAATGAAAACAAAAACACAACATATTACAACTCATGGGAGGCAGCAAAAGCAGTGTTAAGGGGGAAATTTATAGCTATAAATGCTTACATTTTTAAAAAGTAAAGATCTCAAATCAACAACCTACCTGTACAACTTAAGGTAGAAAAAGAAAAAAAAAACTAAACTAAAAAAAGCTAGCAGATGAAAGGGAACAATAAAGACCAGAACAGAGATACACGAAAGGATAGAAAAATGAGAGACAAAATGGACGAAACCAACAATTGGTTCTTTGGAAAGATAAAAAACGTTGACAAACCTTTAGCTAGGTGGACTAAAAAAAGAAGATTCATGTTACTAAAATCAGATTAAAGAGGGGATATTACTTACTACTGATTCTACAGAAATAAAAAGGATCATGAAAAATTATTAACCATACATCAATAAACTGGATAATCTAGAGTAATTCCTAGAGACACAAAGCCTACCAAGACTAAATCAGGAAGAAATTTAAAATGTGCATATACCTATGACTGCTAAGTTGATTGAATCAGTAATTTAAAAATCTTTTAACAAAGAAAAGCCTGGAACTCATGGTTTTGTTGATGAATTTTACCAAACATTTAAAGAATACCACCTCCTCTCTAATTTTTCCAAAAAATTAAAGAGGAGGGAATACTTTCTAACTCATTCTAAGAAGCATTACCAAGATATCAGACAAAAGGAAAATATAGAGCAATAGCCCTAATGGACATTGTAATCTGTTCTACCCATGGATTATTTAGAAATACACAATTTCCAAGTATTCTGTGAGTTTCTAGTTATCTCTTTTATGTTACTGAGCTTTGGTTTAATAACACTGTAGTCAGACCAGCCTGGGAAACATAGTGAAAGCTCATCTCTACAAAAAATTTTAAAAATAAAATAATTAGCCAGGTGTGGTGGTGCACGCCTTTAGTCCCAGCTGGTCTGGAAGCTGAGGCGGGAGGATCGCTTGAGCCCAGGAAGTCAAGGCTGCAGTGAGCCATGATCGCGCCACTGCACTCCAGCCTGGGTGACAGAGTGAGAGCCTTTCTCAAAAAAAAAAAAAAAAGGAGGAGGAGGAGAAGAATGTGGGCTCTCCAATATCCTCTAATCATATATATGTAATATATGACAACAAAAGCACAAAGTGCTGGGGAAGTAAATGAAATTATACTACTGAAAAGTATTATTACCCTAGATCTGGACAAAGCACATTGTAAACCTCTGGAAAGGATCCACCATTCTGGATGCTATCAGGAACATTTAAGATTCATGAGAGGAGGTCAAAATATCAACATGAAGGGGAGTTTAGAAGAGGTTGATTCCAACCCTCATGAATTTTAAAATATTAATTGAAGTTAGGCTGCAGTGAGTTAAAGATGCATATTGCAATCTTGAGAGCAAAAATAACACAAAGAGATCATACACCCTTGAGATAAATGTTTCTAAATGGACAAGAATTTTATCAGATTTTGGTTAACTTTGGAACGTGATCCATGTGTACTTGGGAAGGATATGGATTCTAAAGTTGCTGGGCTCAGCATTCTACGTATGCTCCTTAATGGAAGACAGTCAGTGTATTTAATGTATATCCCAAGCAGTGGGTGGTCCGCTTACCCCGTCTGCTTTTGAGACGGGTGAAACCTCCTACGGTAATTCGGGGTTTCTCCTGGCAATTCTGTCCATTTACATTTCACACGTTTTTGGACTACGTTGTTAGGGGTTCACAGATTATGTCTCCCTGGCTTTTTGTTCCTGGTATTATTATTGAATGATCTTCTTTGGACCCAACAATGCACTTTGCCTTTTATGATATTTAGCTTGTTATGAACATTGCTACACCAGCAATCCTTTGAATGTTGCTGCTCTATTATTTCTTGGACTCGTGTCACAGACATGGTGCTTTTTACTTCCCATGGCTTTATCTCGTTAACTCCCTCCTCCTTTTCTGATTTCTATTTGATTGATTTCATTTCTTTTATTCTAATTCCCAGCTCACTTCTGTCTCTCTTTTATGGAAATATCCTATTTCTATATTTTTCTGATTACTTTTCCCTAAACTATTTTCGCTCTTTTTGAGACAGTCTCACTCTGTTGCCCAGGCTGGAGTGCAGTGGCACAATCTCAGCTCACTGCAACCTCTGCCTCTTGGGTTGAAGAGATTCTCCTGCCTCAGCCTCCTGAGTAGCTGGGATTACAGGCACCTGCCACCACGCCCGGCTAACTTTTGTGTTTTTAGTAGAGATGGGGTTTCACCATGTTGGCCAGGCTGGTCTCGAACTCCTGACCTCAGGTGATCCACCCTCCTTGGCCTCCCAAAGTGCTGGGATTACAGGCGTGAGCCGCCGCACCCGGCTCTTTTCTCTAAACTTCTCCAGACACATTTCTGTCCCAAACTGTGATGAAACAAAGTGACAAATAACTTGGTAAGTGATTAAGCATGTCATTTATTGACTGAGGGTTGGGAGATAGGCAACAGTAATCACTGAAGTCGTAGCTTCACATGACCATTTATCTCAATATTAATATTATTAATAATGATTTCCCAACCACATATTTTGACAATAGTGGATAAATGAATAAAAACAGAACTGAATTTATATTAACTTTATATTCATATATTCATAGTAGTCAAGGTAAATGCATTTTTCTCCTGTTACAGAGATGAACAAATTTTATTTTTATCATTCAAAAGCAAAAAATTAATCTAAAATCAAGTAGACTGTCCCTAAGTTTTGTGTTGTGCTTATTAAGTACTAGTAAATATGCATCCCTATTAAAGTACCATAATTCACATGACGTTTCCAGAAGACAAGCAATTTCGTAGGTTGGGAGAGGTATGGTTTTTGATTAAAATGAGAGGAGAAAGAAACTTCAAGGAAACAAGAAGGTGAAACAGGCCTTTGAACGCAGCCAGGCGTTTTCAGATGCAGCCTTTGAACGCAGCCAGGCGTTTTCAGATGCAGCAAAAGCAGCGGGGCCCCCTGTGCTGTCGCTCACCCTCCCGGCAGGCACCTCTCTGTTTCTTCCCCACTCAGTCAACATCCTTGCAATGTGCAAAAGGTACATCCTCACAAAGGAAAAAGTCTTCTGAACAGACCACCTCACACAAGGAATCAAATCTAGGTTGTGCCTAGCCCTGTCATTCTAACCAAAAGACATTCAACGAGTCTAATAAACCAAAGTGGCCCAGTGGTAGTTTCAAAACAACGCCCTAATTCAATTTCAGTGGAGTGCCAAGTGGTGCCGGTTAACAAAGGCTGTGCTTTTTAGGACCTAGCCAGGTGCCTTCCAGGAGCTCGCTACAACACGTCCACAACCTGGCTATCACTACAGTTTTACCCCGGCCTCAAGAACAACCTACAGCATAAATATCCCAAGAAACAGACTAAACATACAAGAAATTCATTAAGCGGTACTTACCGGTATGTACAGACGTATCTTGTTTTACTGTGTTCCAGCTGATTGAGCTTTGCAGACACTGCATTTTTCATGTACTGAAGATTTGTGGCAACTCTGTGCCTCTGTGTCACATTTTAGTAATTCTCACAATATTTCAAACTCCTTCATTATTATTATATCTGTTATGATGATCTATAATCAGAGTCCTTTGATGTTACTATTGTAATTGTTTTGGTGTGCCATGAACCATGCCAATATAAGACAGCAAACTTAATCAACAAACATTGTGTGTGTTCCGACTGCTCCACTGACTTGGCCATTCCTCCATCTTTCTCCCTTTCCTTGGGCCTCCCTATTCCCTAAGACACAATAATATTGAAATTAGGCTAAGTAACAACCCTGCAATGGCATCTAAGCGTTCAAGTCAAAAGAAGAGTTGGACATCTCTCATGTTAAATCAAAAGCTAAAAATGATTAAGCTTTGTGAGAAAGGCATGTTGAATGCCCCAGCCAGGCCAAAAGCTAGGCCTCCTGCACCTAGAAGTCAGCTAAGCTGTAAACACTAAGGAAAAGCTACTGAAGGAAATTAAAAGTCCACTCTAAGGAACACACAAATGATATGAAAGAGAAACAGCCTTATTGCTGACATGGAGAAAGTCTTAGTGGTCTGGATAGAAGAGCAAACCCTAGATACAACATTCCCTTAAGCCAAAACCTAACCCAGATGAAGCCCCTAATTCTCTTCAGTTCTATGAAGGCTGAGAGAGGTGAGGAAGCTGCAGAAGAAAAGCTTGAAGCTAGCAGAGGTGAGTTCATGAGGTTTAAGGAAAAAAGCCATCTCCTTAACATAAAAATGCAAGGTGAAGCAGCAGGTACTGATGGAGAAGCTGCAGCAAGTAATCCAGAAGATCTGGCTAAGACCATTGATGAAGGTGGCTGTGCTTAACAACAGATTTTCAATGTAGACAAAACAGCCTTCTATTGGAAGAAGATGCTGTCTAGGACTTTCCCAGCTAGAGAGGCGAAGTCAATGCCTGCCTTCAAAGCTTCAAAGGACAGGCTGACTCTCTTGTTAGGAGCTGGTGCAGCTGGGGACTTTCAGTTGAAGCTGATGCTTATGGACTGAACCTCCCAGGGCCTCTAAGAATCATGCTCAGTCTACTCGGCCTTGCTCTATAAATAGAACAACAAAGCCTGGATGACAGCACGTCTGTTTACAGCATGGTCTACTCGATATTTTAAGCCCACTGTTGAGACCCACTGCTCAGAAAAAAAGATTCCTTTCAAAATATTACTGCTCACCGACAGTACACATGGTCACCCAAGAGCTCTGATGAGGATGTACAAGCAGATAAATGTTGTTTCCATCTGTGGTAACACAACATCCATTCTACAGCCTATGGCTCAAAAGTAATTTTGACTTTCAAGTCTTATTATTTAAGAAATACATTTTGTAAGACTATAGCTGCCATAGAGAGTGATTCCTCTGACAGATCTGGGCAAAGCACATTGTAAACCTCTGGAAAGGATTCACCATTCTGGATATTATGAATATTTAAGATTCATGAGAGGAGGTCAAAGTATCAACATGAAGGGGAGTTTAGAAGAGGTTGATTCCAACCCTCATGGATGACATTGAGGTGGGGAAAACAGCAAGACAACTAAGATTAGAAGTGGAGCCTGAAGATGTAACTGAATTGCTGCAATCCCAGGATAAAATTTGAACAGATGAGGAATTGCTTCTTATGGATGAGCAAAGAACATGGTTTATTAAGATGGAATCTGTTGGGAGGCTGGGGCAGGTGGATCACCTGAGGTCAGGAGTTTAAGACCAGCCTGGCAAACATGGTGAAACCCGCCTCTACTAAAAACACAAAAATCAGCCAGGCGTGGTGGTGGGTGCCTGTAATCCCAGCTACTCAGGAGGCTGAGGCAGCAGAATTGCTTGAACCTGGGTAGCAGAGGTCGCAGTGAGCTGAGATTGCACCACTGTACTTCAGCCTGGGTGACAGAGTAAGACTCCATCTCAAAAAAAAAAAAAAAAAAAAGATGGAATCTGCTCCTGATGAAGATACTGTGAACACCACAGAAATGACAACAAAGGATTTGGAGTACTCCATAAACTTAGCTGATAAACAGAAGGGTGTGAGAGGATTGACTCCAATTCTGAAAGAAGTTCTACGGTGGGTAAAATGCTGTCAAACAGCATTGCCTGTTGGAGTAATCGTTCATAAAAGGAAGAGTCAATGTGGAAAACTTCAATATGGTCTCATTTTAAGAAGCTGCCACAGCCACCCCAATCTTCCTCAACCACTTCCATGATCAGTCAGCAGCCATCAACATTAAAGCAAGACCTTCCACCAATAAAGACATTATGACTCACTGGAGGCTCAGATAATCATTAGAATTTTTAATCAATATTTTAAAATTAAGGTATGTATGCTGCTTTTAGACCTAATGCTATTGCACACTTAAGACTACAGTGTAAACATAACTTCTATATGTGCTGGGAAACCAAAAACTTCGTGTGTCTGGCATTAGCGTGGTATCTGCCTTACTTTGCTGGTCTGAACTGAGACCACAATACCCTCCAGGTGGGCCTGCACAGTGACTGCTGCAGCAACCTAGCTCTGAGGTGCTCACTACAGTCCCTTCCAGGTGGGCCTGCATCATGACTGCTGCAGCGACCTAGCTCTGAGGTGCTCACTACAATCCCTTCCAGGTGGGCCTGCACAGTGACTGCTGCAGTGACTTAGCTCTGAGGTGCTCACTGCAATCCCTTCCAGGTGGGCCTGCATCATGACTGCTGCAGAGACCTAGCTCTGAGGTGCTCACTGCAATCCCTTCCAGGTGGGCCTGCACAGTGACTGCTCCAGTGACCTAGCTCTGAGGTGCTCACTACAATCCCTTCCAGGTGGGCCTGCACAGTGACTGCTGCAGTGACTTAGCTCTGAGGTGCTCACTACAATCCCTTCCAGGTGGGCCTGCACAGTGACTGCTGCAGTGACCTAGCTCTGAGGTTCTCACTACAATCCCTTCCAGGTGGGCCTGCACAGTGACTGCTGCAGTGCCCTAGCTCTGAGGTTCTCACTACAATCCCTTCCAGGTGGGCCTGCACAGTGACTGCTGCAGTGCCCTAGCTCTGAGGTGCTCACTACAATCCCTTCCAGGTGGGCCTGCACAGTGACTGCTGCAGTGACTTAGCTCTGAGGTGCTCACTTCAGTCCCTTCCAGGTGGGCCTGCATTGTTACTGCTGCAGTAACTTAGCTCTGAAGTACTCAGTACAGTCTCTTCCAGGTGGGCCTGCATTGTGACTACTCCATGACAGCTCTGGGGTACTCACTAGTACCCCTTCCGCATGGGCCTGCATTGTGACTGCTGTGGTAACTTAGTTCTGAGGTGCCTGCTCTGGAGAATGACTTGTTTCCTTCCTTCTAAGAGTGCAGTGCAAGTTTATTGGGGGTGGGGGACAAAGAGGGCTCCACGCTCCTGGGAAGCCCGAGAAACCCTTGTTTCTGGGACATGCAGCCTTGTTTGACCCTTCATTTGGGATGAGGGTGGGAGGAGCCAGAAGCCAGAGGAAAGAACTGAGCCAGTGCCCTGATGGGCCCAATTCCTGTCCTACCCAGGGAAAGGGCAGGTTCCTTCAGGTTGGCCATGGTCTCAGAGCTACAGGGGAGGTACTCACACAGGCTTCCTGCTGCAGGTGCTGCAAGGCCCTCTTGGCTGGGAGGAGGAAGCTGGTGAGGCAGTGCAGCCCGTCCCCACTGTGGCACCTCTCGGCCATGCTGAACAGCTGCCAGAGAACCGTGGCTGCCGTGGCTTCAAATGGTGGGTACAAGGCAGACAGCGTCCTCTGGATATAGGCATCAAGAGATTCCAGATCCTGAAATGAAAGAGAGAATTCAGAAACTTTAGGGACGTAACTCAAGAGGTGCACACGGCAGTCCAAGGCTGGCACTGAAGGATCCACACGACGTCCCTTGTCCTGTGTCTGGCATGATGTGAGTTAACTGAGAAAGACAAAAGGTGCAGGGCGAGCTCCTGGTGGCTCTCCTTGTGCTGTCACACAGCAGAGGGGCAGGTGCATTAGGCAGACCCGTGGCCCTGTCCTGGGGCAGGGGCTGTATATACCACCTCTATAAATGTGGGCTGCCATTCCTGTCACACTCACACTGAGGCACAACCAAGCCTAGATTTGGGGTAAGTTTCATCCCCTGCACCTGAACGGCATAGGGTCTTTGGGGTGGGGCTGTGAGTCCTGCGGGAGCTGCTCCTCCCGGCTCTCCTGGGTCTGTACAGGGAGGAGGGGACAACCACTTGTGGGGAGGACAGAGCTGGCCCACGCGCCACTTTATTCTCAGAAAACAAGCTCATCCACAGCACATACATTTTAATTGTGTTGACGATTTTGTTTTCATTTAAACAGTACTGATGGTGAAAACCTTAGGGTGCCCTTCTCAAGGTTGCTGAATTGTGCCCATTTGGCACCCTAAAAACAGTATCATTGGCCACTGATTTCCGCTTGGCATTTTGGCGCAACATGCTTTTATGAAGAGGCAATGATTCTTGTTTTAAAATTTGTAATGCTGTTTTTGGAGTAACAATCCCTGAGGAAATACCACAAGGCTCACGTGTGTAGAGAAGAACTTGAAGACAGTGAGAGCCAAAGAAGCTAAAAATTGTGAATCAGATTTTCATGGCACAACAGTTACATCAGAAGCACCTCTGAATAGCTAATCACACAGATAATTTCCTAAGGAAATTGAAAATAAAACAGAGACTCCTCTGGCCTGCAGTGGGAGAAGGGTCTGTCTTGTCAGCCGTGCCTGTGACTGGAGGTACCTGCAGCAGAGCTCAGCTTCTGGAAACTATGTGACCCAGGGAAGGTCAGGGCTGGGCTCCTGAGTCCTGCGTCCCACCAGTAGAGCCCCCTGCGGGCCCCGCCACCCCACGGGTCAGCTCCCTTCCTGGCACACACTGGCTCGTTCTCACCCGCCCGACAGGGCCACTCACTTGTTGACAGGAATGATCTAAATACAGTCTGAGTTCATGCAGAAATGCTGATGTCATCTAATTTCCAAAAACTCATATCACACCTGAGCCACACAGCAAACACACAGTCCATGAGAATGAGTGGGCCTGTCTCAGGCCGGGGACAGAATCACCCACATCGGGCACCAGGATGGCTGTGCTTTGGGATTTGGGGCAAATGCTCAATTGACACAGGAGACATGGGCAGGAAGGAAGAGGAACATGATCTAGGAGAGGCGTCTTGAATGGCCTGTTCTGCAGGAGATGAAATGCCGACACTGGGCCATCCCAGGAGAGACGTGTTCTGCAGGACATGAAATGCTGACACTGGGCCATCCCCAGGAGAGGCATCCTCCTACTTTTCTGATCCCCAAGTCCAGGCCCATTCCTCCCCCACCTCAAGTCCAGATGTGGTCAGCAGCCCAGAGCTCTGTCCAGGGTCACTTTCTCCAGGGCCACCGTCTGAACTGCCCGACGTGAGGAAGGAGATGGCTGGTGCACTGCGCTGTCAAGCCCTGGCCCTACCTCTGCCTGATTCCATGGTGACTGGGGCAGGCCCCATGCTCCACTCAGTGGGTCCCACCTGCACCCCCTCCTCAGAACAGCTCCCACTGGGGCCACCCAGGGCCTGGGCCAGGCCAGAGCTGCCCCAGGGAAGCTGCCTGCAGACCGAGAGTCAGGTGGGTTGAGGTGCTGAGTAAGCCAAGTGAGCCATGAACCAGGTTTATTCATAGCAGCCTTCGACTGCTCCTGAGTCCTGTGTCCCTCAAGGGTGGAGTGTGTGCTGTCTCCTGGCCTGATGTGTCTGCAGCACCCCGATTCTGGGGAGCATATTTGGGAGTGCCACCAGATGACTGCTCATGATGAGGGAGCTGCAGTGTGTGCAGGACTCTGAAGGAGTGTGAGCCTGGCCAGGCACAGTGTATGGACAGAGGAACCCCTGCCAGCTGTGTCCAGGCCTCGGGGCCAGGAGAGGGAGCAGACACAGGGCAGCGGACCTGCAACCACAGGTCCACCAGCTCAGCCCGATTTCTTGTCTTTGTAGAACTCAGGATTCTTGTTTCTGCCAAATGTACAAACATGTGCTGACTTCAACCGAGGGCCTTCCAGTTGACAAGATCATGAGCCTCACTGAGGCACAAGACAACGCAGGTGTGTGCACGTGTGTTGCAGAGTGGCCGGTGTGTGCACACGTGTTGCAGATTGTGTGGATGTGTGCACATGTGCTGCAGATTGTGTGGGTGTGTGCACGTGTGTTGCAGATTGTGTGGATGTGTGCATGTGTGTTGCAGAGCAACTGGTGTGTGCACATGCGCTGCAGAGCAGCTGGTACAGTTCGGGTGCCCGCCAGCCCCTTGGCACTTCGCTGAGCTTTGTTCAGAACTCTGTGCAATCACTTAGCCAATGGGGCGGTGGCGGTAGAACAGAAACGGAAGACGGTGTCCGAAAATCCATCTTAAAGCTTCACTCTTCAATGAAGGATTTATTTTCCCAATTAACTTTAAAATTTTATTGAAACGAGGGTAACATTTTAAAGTTAAGATGCTTGTTTCTCACCCTATCTGCATTCCCTGGCTCGCAGCTCCACGCCCACAGGGGACACAGCCCAGCCCAGCCCAGCTTCTGTGTCATCCGTGGGTTAGTGTGTCCCTCTGGCACCAACACATGGTGATAACCACAATGTTGTAGCCCATGGTGTGGCACCTGGAGTGGGGACATGGGAGGTACTTTTAATTCACTGCTGTGGCCTTTGCCTCTGGCCGGAATTTTTTTTTTTTTGAGATAGAGTCTTGCTCTGTTGCCCAGGCTGGAGTGCAGTGGTGTGATCTAGGCTCACTGCAACCTCTGCCTCCCGGGTTCAAGTGATTCTCCTCTCTCAGCCTTCCGAGTAGCTGGGACTACAGGTGTGTACCACCACTAACTGCACCTGGCTAACTTTGCTATTTTCAGTAGAGATGGGGTTTCACCACGTTGGCCAGGCTGGTCTCAAACTCCTGACCTCCTGATCTCCCCGCAAAAAGCAGGACATCCGTGGGCAGCAGACATCCGTGGCTCCTTCAAGCAGGGCCCCGGGGACAGCGGGGGCACCCACACTGCCCCTGCTCTGCCCCAGTTCCCATCAATGGCCACTTTCTCAGCACAGCAGGGTGGTGAGTGAGAAGGCCGGGTGTGAAACCCACACCCCCAAGAGGCTTGCTCTGGGCTGCCACCTGGTCACAGCCGCTCAGGCCCATCAGGACCCAGTGATGGCTCCTGGCGTCCAGCGCAGGTACCCGTGCCCATCTCTGGTTTCCTGTCTGTGCAGAGTCAGAAACCACCATTGATTCAAAACCTGTCTAGGAAGCCTCTTCCCAAACAGGGCTTGGTGTGCAGGTCGGTCGGTCTACACCCAGCCATCTGCACCCAGTCTGTCTACACCCAGCCATCTGCACCCGGTCTGTCTACACCAGCCCTGCTTTCCACTCAGGCTTCTGTGTATTTTGGATTCTTGACCCTCTCCGCTGGAGACGCTGAAGATGCTTAAGATGCTTAAGATGCTTTTAAGGCTAAAAGTTCCGTTGGCCCAAAGTTGGTACAACAGGGTGCTAGGAAGGAAGGATGGCAAGGGGGAAGGAAGGGAGCGAGCCTTGCCTCCCTGGGTTTCTGTTCTACATTCTTTGAAGAGTTCAGCAATCACCAAAAGCCACATCATCCCTGGTTCCTAACACACTGACTTTATCACCTGAGTAGATTTGGAAAGATTCCCAGGTCCTGGTGAAAAGCTTCACCCAGCAAATGTCTTACTGCCCTGAAATGGTTTTCCGATTCCCATGACCAACCCGATCCACAAGGGAAGCCCATTGGAGACGCAGGCCCTGGTGGCAGGGGATGGCTGAGCGCTCCAGAGTCTGGGGTCAGGCTGGTAGTCTCTGTTTCCAGGCCTCTTCTCTCCTAATTTTCTGAGCCTATGTGGTTACTGTGCCGGAAGGGTGCTGCTCCACTCCACCACACTCTAATTCCTGTCTCCCTGAAGCCCAGGTATACACACCTGGCACACCTGGACCCAGGCTGGTGCCCTAGCCCCAGCCGGATCACTGGATTGGGAGCTACTGGGCCAGGCGGTGATGCTAGCTGCTCTCTGATGAGCTCCACCGAGGTCCAGCCAGAGCTCCTGGCCACACCAGGGCAAGTGCAGAGAAAGCCTTGGCTCAGTTCCCCTCCTCACTGACACATGCCCACCAAGCCCCGGCCCAGGGCAACCCCCGTCCTCCAGGGACCCACAGTCCAGGGTGAGGCCAGACCCAGGGCAGGGATGGGCAGGTGGGATCCCAGGATGAGCCCTCAGCAGAGCCCGGAGTCCAGGCCAGCTTCCCGGAAGAAGGGGCATCTGAGCAGGGCCTGAGGGTGAGAAGGTCTCGCTGCATGAGCAGATGGGTAAGGGAGCACCCAAGACTCTCCCAGGTGAACCTTCAGGCTTGGCAGCCCCTCCTTCCTCCTAGGAAGGCCAGGGCTGTCCAGGCTTGTTGGAGGCCTCAGTGGCAACGTCGTGCAACTTACAGTGGCAGGACAGGGTGGAGCCAGGTCCTGGGTGCCCAGGATGGGGCCCAGAGCAGAGGAGAGCAGTGTACCCCAGAGGGGCCAAGCATGTGGTCTCTGGGGGCCAGGGTCCCTGACAGCAAACATCAAATAGGCCCTGTCCAGTGAGCGCCAGGGGCTGTGCCTGATGCGTACATGTGGCCACCTCAGCAGGGCTGGCACCCTCCTCCAGCAGGCAGAGATGGGTGGCTTTACAGTTGGCTGAGCATTAATAATGAGCCATTATGCCTAACCCTAAAGCCCGAGAGAGGTGTGTCTACATCGGCACATCCCGGCGGGCGGCCCCTGAAGCTGCACATTCCAGCCTCTTCCCACGTCTGCACTGAGCAGGCCTTGGCGGGAAGAGAATCGAATAAGAACTGCATCCCGCATATGAGTCTCCACACGTGGGCACACATACAGCAGCTCCACACCTGCGTGTGTGCACACACACGTACATACACAATAACTGTGCCCTGCACCTCATCTCTCACCACACACACGTGCACACACACAGACACACAGGGGCTGCACGCGGCACCTCGGTATCCCTGTGGGCACACACGTGCACACACACACAGGGGCTGCACGCGGCACCTCGGTATCCCTGTGGGCACACACGTGCACACACACACACACACACGGGAGCTGCATGCGACACCTCAATATCCCTGTGGACACACACGTGCACACACACACACGGGAGCTGCACGCGGCACCTCAATATCCCTGTGGACACACACACACACGGGAGCTGCACGCGGCACCTCAATATCCCTGTGGACACACACGTGCACACACACACACGGGAGCTGCACGTGGCACCTCAATATCCCTGTGGACACACACACACACGGGAGCTGCACGCGGCACCTCAATATCCCTGTGGACACACACACACACGGGAGCTGCACGCGACACCTCAATATCCCTGTGGGCACACATGTGCACACACACACAGGGGCTGCACGCGGCACCTCGGTATCCCTGTGGACACACACGTGCACACACACACACGGGAGCTTCACACGGCACCTCAATATCCCTGTGGACACACACGTGCACACACACACACGGGAGCTGCACGCGGCACCTCAATATCCCTGTGGACACACACACACACGGGAGCTGCACGCGGCACCTCAATATCCCTGTGGACACACACACACACGGGAGCTGCACGCGGCACCTCAATATCCCTGTGGACACACACGTGCACACACACACACGGGAGCTGCACGCGGCACCTCAATATCCCTGTGGACACACACGTGCACACACACACACGGGAGCTGCACGCGGCACCTCAATATCCCTGTGGACACACACGTGCACACACACACACGGGAGCTGCACGCGGCACCTCAATATCCCTGTGGACACACACGTGCACACAGAACTCAGAAACTGCAGCTACACTCCTCCCGTCCCTGCCTATGCAGCCACCCTGGGCTCCGGCTCTTACGTCCACACCTACATCTGCTCTCAGCCCTCACCCTGCTGCAGGAGGAGCCATTCGTGAATTCAGTGATGCATGGAGCTTGCAGAGTGGGGTCCTGAGAAAAACCTCTAACTTAGATTTGTTTCAGGTTTTGAAACGTGAGCACGCTGTGGACAATTACAAAGTGCAGTTCTACATGTTCATGAAATCGGGCACCAAGTACTGTTGGCAGATTTTTCTGCCAAACTAAGAACAAAATACCTTGAAATAAATAAATATGCAAGTATTTTAAGATAACTCTGTATTTAGGCCTAAGGTAATCTCTATCATGAAATCTAAACAGCAAAATTTTAAACCGAGGACTGGAATTTTCTTCTGCAAAACAAAGGGCTGGATGGGGGAGCTGTCAGGCCCCCAGAGACGGACCCCAACCTGCCCAGACGCCTTTCCTGGAGCAGCAGTACTCGTGCTTTCCTCAAGGAACAGACAATAACTAGGAGGAGAACCACAATAGGCTATGCACAGTTCTTTCACACTCAAAACCAGGGTCCTCAGAATGTTTACAGTGGTAAAGGCCCTCAACAAAAGGTGTGCAAGGCTGATGTTAACCACAATCAGTCCTGGGCTGGGTTCTTTATGCTAAAATATGACTTTCGCTGGAAGTAAGGGTTTGTTCATTCAAAACCATGACTAGGCAGAAAAGATTACACCAATCTAAAAGAAAATTTCCTATAGTCTTAATTATACCAAATCTAACTTTTCCACCATTGCATCCAATTAGGGAAATTGCTGGCTTCCATCAATACCTGGTCCCACGACAGAGCAGGAGAGAGAGGCGGCGGGTGTGTGCTCGGCCCACGGGCTCCCCCAGCTTCTACAGCTGCCGTATGTTACAGTTCTGTAGGAGAGCAGTTGATAACAACCATTCTTTCCTGCTTACGTCGTCTTCAAAACCATTAGGTAGAAAAAAAACTGTCCTCAAAATGTGTCGGCTTAGTTAGATGTACAGCTTCTCAAGTCTCAAAGGGAAAAACGTATTCTTATTCCTCCAAGGCTCTGCTGGCTTTGCTGCTAGCAGCACGGCTGAATGAAACCAGAACAAACCAACTTCAAATGAAAAGCGAATTCCCTTTTGTCTGAGGCCAGCTGCTTTGCCAGGTCTGTCTTGGATCCTGTTTTAAACAGCACACCTGGCCTCCCCAAAACACTGCCATGCATGTTTCCAAAGAGAAATAACTAATTCTGGATGATACCATTGACAATATGATTGAAACTAAATTTTTCTGAATTGTAGATCTGACAGCAGATTCCACCTAAATCATCAATATGGTTTCTTTCGAACACCTTCAGATTCCATTTAACAATATACATAGGAGTAGGTATAAAAGTGGTAAGTGGAGCTATGCTGTGTATTTGCATGACTGGATTTGAAATTTCACCAAACATCCTTCCAAAGCAGCCTCTGAGCAGGGTCCACAGCCGTGACGGGAATCAGCCTCATGGAGAAGTCTTCAAGACAGGAGCACGAGAACCCAGAACAGCCCTCACCCACCGTGGAGTGTTTCTGCACCTTCAGGACGGGAACACGAGAACCAGAACAGCCCTCACCCTCTGTGCAGCGTTTCTCCACCTTCAGGACGGGAACACGAGAACCAGAACAGCCCTCACCCTCTGTGCAGCGTTTCTCCACCTTCAGGACGGGAACACGAGAACCAGAACAGCCCTCACCCTCTGTGCAGCGTTTCTCCACCTTCAGGACGGGAACACGAGAACCAGAACAGCCCTCACCCTCTGTGCAGCGTTTCTCCACCTTCAGGACGGGAACACGAGAACCAGAACAGCCCTCACCCTCTGTGCAGCGTTTCTCCACCTTCAGGACGGGAACACGAGAACCAGAACAGCCCTCACCCTCTGTGCAGCGTTTCTCCACCTTCAGGACGGGAACACGAGAACCCAGAACAGCCCTCACCCATGTGGAGTGTTTCCCCCACTTCAGGACGGGAACACGAGAACCCAGAACAGCCCTCGCCCACTGTGCAGCGTTTCTCCACCTTCAGGATGGGAACACGAGAACCCAGAACAGCCCTCGCCCACTGTGCAGCGTTTCTCCACCTTCAGGATGGGAACACGAGAACCAGAATAGCCCTCACCCACTGTGCAGTGTTTCTCCACCATGGAAGGAGCTGGCACCTTGTTCTGATTTGATTTTAAGTCTTATAGCAGGAAGGTTGTAATTAATGGTGTTAGTGAAAAACCACAGATGTGATTTAAATTACGCATGATTCTTGTGCTTTTCCTAAAGCATCTTTCACCTTTTAATCTGAGTTGAGCGGCAATGGTGGTTGAAATGCAGCTCAAAGGATGTCAAACAACTTATGAGAGACTCTGCCTGATGCCAAGCAGGGCCGCCATGGGGCCTTGTTCACCAGAAAAATGGATTATTATCATAATTACCTTGCATCCTGTACAGTGATTAATACAGCCCTCTTCCTCTTTTCAAAATTGTGTAAAAAAATCAGCTTTATTATCTATTGAAATGAAGAAAATTATTTTAATACCACTTTAAATCGGGTTATTGGTTGTCAACTTAATTAATATTGGAACATTTATACCCCTTTATAATAATTTTCTTCCTTGATGGATCTCTATTTTACAAATGTTTATTATATGCTGGATATGGTAGACACTGCAGGTTGAGAGCTGGATTTTGTTGTCTTCTTTTAAGAGTGTTGAGTTTTTTCTGGCAATTAAGTTACTGGCACATGCACATCTGTGAGTGAATCAGTGCTGGGACTGGGCTGAGGTTGTCCAGGAATCAGTGCTGGGATTGGGCTGAGGTTGTCCAGGAATCAGTGCTGGGATTGGGCTGAGGTTGTCCAGGAATCAGTGCTGGGACTGGGCTGAGGTTGTCCAGGAATCAGTGCTGGGACTGGGCTGAGGTTGTCCAGGAATCAGTGCTGGGACTGGGCTGAGGTTGTCTAGGAATCAGTGCTGGGATTGGGCTGAGGTTGTCCAGGAATCAGTGCTGGGACTGGGCTGAGGTTGTTTAGGAATCGGTGCTGGGACTAGGCTGAGGTTGTCCAGGAATCAGTGCTGGGATTGGGCTGAGGTTGTTTAGGAATCGGTGCTGGGACTGGGCTGAGGTTGTCCAGGAATCAGTGCTGGGACTGGGCTGAGGTTGTTTAGGAATCGGTGCTGGGACTGGGCTGAGGTTGTTTAGGAATCAGTGCTGGGATTGGGCTGAGGTTGTTTAGGAATCGGTGCTGGGACTAGGCTGTGGTTCAGTGAAATAAGCCAGGCACAGAAACGCAAACTTAGCAAGTTCTCACTCATACGTGCGAGCTAAAAAAAATGGATCTCATGGAGGTAGAGAGTAGACTAGTGGTTACCAGAGGCTGGGAAAGGAAAGGACATGAAAGTAGTTAAGAGGTACAAAAATACAGTCAGATAGAAGGAATAAGTTCTAGTAGTCTACAACACAGTAGGCAAATTACAGCTAATAATTTGTTGTATAGATTATTGTATATAGCTGGAAGAGAATCATTATTTTCCCAACACAAAAGAAAAATGT
Organism: Symphalangus syndactylus; assembly: GCF_028878055.3. Classification (NCBI taxonomy): domain Eukaryota; kingdom Metazoa; phylum Chordata; class Mammalia; order Primates; family Hylobatidae; genus Symphalangus; species Symphalangus syndactylus. The sequence goes on from NC_072438.2 coordinate 101,835,400, forward strand.
TTGAGGTGATGAATATCCCAACTACGCTGATTTGATCATAGCACTTTGTATACATGTATCAAAATATCACATGTACCCAAAAATATGTACAACTGCTACCTATCAATTTTTAAGAAGGAATAGTAAAGGATCTGGCAGGAATTCTGCGATGGAAACGGCAGTATATCCAGAGTTAAGGGTGGGACAACGTACACAGCTGTGTAAAGACAAATGCAAGGAAAACTGGGGAAACCGCTGCGTGCGGTGAGTTCTCTGATCATTGCTGGGCTGAATCCCTTCTTCTCCCAGAGTGGGGGTTGCTATACTCCCCCCTCAACTGCTCAGTGTTTGAATCCATGCAGAAAAAAAAAATGAGCCCTAAGAAATGTGTCAGCCCATGAACAAAGATGGGAAAGGAAAAATGAGAATAAAGCACCCGGGAAAACCCACTCACACGGCATTGAACTTCACGGGACACGCCTGGTGGGAGCGACGGGACCTGGGCGGGAATACCGGACTTTACACACGGCAGGTGGTGTCTGTCCCCACCCCATGCACTGGCTGCAAGTTCACAAGGTTGAAGACAGACAACGCTGCAGCCATCCCAGGGCAAGGCTCCTGTCCTGGGCCATGGAAGGATCGGGCCCAGGGAGGGAACAGAGCAGTAACTCTGCAATGGAGGGGTGCAAACTTCCTGATGCTTCACCTGGAGCCTCAGCCAGATGTGCCAGCAAGAAGCCTCTACCAGATTTGCTCACCATAACCACCCGCTCCAAGACCCGAGGGTTAGACACAGCCAGCATCAGCCTCAGCAGAAAAAAGCCACGTGTCACACAGATGTCAGCCCAGGCAGGGCCCCAAATCTGTGAGCATCCTAGGAGTTCCAAGGGGGCCCAAGCCATTAGTGGAGTGTTAGTGCTAGTGTTAGTGTTGGTGCTGTATTAGTCTGTTCTCACACTGCTATAAAGAGATTCTCAAGACTAGGTAATTTATAAAGAAAAGATGTTTAAGTGGCTCAGCGTTCTGCAGGCCGTACAGGAAGCATGGCAGCCTCTGATTCTGGGGAGGCCTCAGGCAGCTTTGACTCATGGAGGAAGGCAAAGGGGAGCCCGTGTCTTACAGGCGGGAGCAGGGGCAAGAGAGACGGGGCAGGTGCCACACACTTTTAACCCATTTGCCCCAAGAATACTCACCCACAGCACTGGTGGCTGCAGTGTTTACCCTGAGATAACTTTGCCACCAAAATATCTTGCTTTTATTATTATTTTTACATTGCTCTAGTAGGTCAACTTTGGAAACAAAAGACATCATTCTGTTTATAGCATTCTGGTTTTAGTAGGGGTATTTCCATTTACAAAATATAGTCAAATCCTAAAAAAAAAGCTTAATTATACTCATAACAATAACAAAATGACAGAAACTGATGTGAGTTCTAGTATATGTCAGGCACTACTTGAAGGTTTTATATGGATTAACCTCACAACAGTCTCTCCCTACAGACTTTTTCCAGGGTTTTGTATGGATTTACCTCACAACAGTCTCTCCCTACAGACTTTTTCCAGAGTTTTATATGGATTAACCTCACAACAGTCTCTCCCTACAGACTTTTTCCAGAGTTTTATATGGATTTACCTCACAACAGTCTCTCCCCTACAGACTTTTTCCAGAGTTTTATATGGATTAACCTCACAACAGTCTCTCCCCTACAGACTTTTTCCCAGGGTTATATATGGATTAACCTCACAACAGTTTCTCCCCCACAGACTTTTTCCAGGGTTATATATGGATTAACCTCACAACAGTTTCTCCCCCACAGACTTTTTCCAGAGTTTTGTATGGATTAACCTCACAACAGGCTCTCCCCTAGACTTTTTCCAGGATTTTATGTGGATTAATCACACAACAGTCTCTCCCCCACAGACTTTTTTCCAGGGTTTTACACGGATTAATCTCATAACAGTCTTTCCCCTACAGACTTGTTTCCAGTTACCTACACTTTGAAGTCTTATGCATTAGTTTTACTAACTTTTTTTTTTTTTTTTTTTTTTTTTTTTTTTTTTTTTTTTTTTTTTGAGATGGAGTCTGGCTCTGTCGCCCAGGCTGGAGTGCAGTGGCGCGATCTCGGCTCACTGCAAGCTCCGCCTCCCGGGTTCACGCCATTCTCCTGCCTCAGCCTCCCTAGTAGCTGGGACTACAGGCGCCCGCCACCGCGCCCAGCTAATTTTTTGTATTTTTAGTAGAGACGGGGTTTCACCGTGTTAGCCAGGATGGTCTCGATCTCCTGACCTCGTGATCCGCCCGCCTCGGCCTCCCAAAGTGCTGGGATTACAGGCGTGAGCCACCGCGCCCGGCCAGTTTTACTAACTTTTGCAGACTCTCTAGTAATTTTATATTATGGCCTTTGGCACGAACTTGTTTCTCAAAGAGGTCATTTCTTATTTCAAAATTTACATTCTTAAGATGTATTTTCATACATCATAATGAGATTTAAGAGCAGATCAAAAAATTAGTTCTAAATCTTCCACAAAACACTGGTAAACCAAATCTAACGGCATGTTAAAAGGATTATTAACTGTGACCAAGTGGTAATTATTCCTGGAATGCAAGCATTCTTCAACGTAAGAAAACCAATCAATGTAATACACCACATTAATAGAACAAAGGAAAAAGCTCACACCATCATCTCAAGTGACACAGAACAGGCATCTGACAAACTCCAACACCCTTTCATGATAACAGACCCAGAAAACCAAGAATAGAAAGAAACTTCCTCCATATGATAAAAAGTATTTATGAAAAACCCACAGCTAATACCATACTCAATGGTGAAAAACTCAAAGTTTTCCCCAAGATCAAGAACAAAATAGGGATGCCTGCTTTCTACACCTCTATTCAACATTGTCCTGAAAGTTTTAGTCTGAGTAATCAAACAAGAAAAAGAAATAAAAGGCATCCAAATTGGAAAGGAAGAAGTAAAACCATTTCTACGTTCAGATGACATAATCCTCAATATAAAACATCCACAAAAAGCTAGATGGCTAATAAATAAATTCTGCCAAGTTGCAGGGTATAAAAAGAACACACAAAAATTAGTTATGTTTCTATACACCAGCAATGAATACTTTGAAAAGGAAATTAAGAAAATGATTCCATTCACAATAGCATCTAAAAGAATTAAATACCTAGGAATAAATTTAAATGTAAAGATAAAAGACTTGCTTGCTGAAAACTATAAAACATTGCTGAAAAAATTAAAAAAAAACACAAGCAAATGGAAGACATCGTGTGTTCATGAATTGGGAGGCTTAACATGTAAGATGTCCACACTACCTAAAGTGATCTACAAATTCAGTGTAATCCCTATCAAAACTGCAATGGTCTTTCTTGCAGAAATGAAAAAGATGATCCTCAAATTCATACAGAATTGCAAGGGCCCCAAAATCGCAATATAATATATATATATATATATTTTTAAGACAGACTCTCACACTGTCGCCTGGGCTAGAGTGCAATGGTGCAATCTCGGCTCACTGCAACGTCTGCCTCCCAGATTCATGCAATTCTCCTGCCTCAGCCTCCTGAGCAGCTGGGATTACAGGTGCACAGCACCACACCCAGCTAATTTTTTGTATTTTTAGTAGAGACGGGTTTCACTATGTTGGCCCGGCTGGTCTCAAACTCCTGACCTCATGATCTGCCCACCTCAGCCTCCCAAAGTGCTGGGATTACAAGCGTGAGACACCACACCCAGCCCCCAAAAAAATTTTTTTGGAAAAAAAAAAAAGGAAGAATCAAGTTGGAATACTCTGATTTCAAAACTTATTACAAAGCTACAGTAATCGGCCGGGCGGGGTGGCTCATGCCTGTAATCCCAGCACTTTGGGAGTCCGAGGTGGGTGAATCATGAGGGTCAGGAGATTGAGACCATCCTGGCTAACACGGTGAAACCCCTTCTCTACTGAAACTACACACACAGACACACACACACACATAATTAGCCGGGCATGGTGGCACGTGCCTGTAGTCCCAGCTACTTTGGAGGCCGAGGCAGGAGAATTGCTTGAACCTGGGAGGCAGAAGTTGCAGTGAGTCGAGATCGTGCCACTGCACTCCAGCCTGGCGACAGAGTGAGACTCTGTCTCAAAAAAAAAAAAAAAAAAAAGCTACCGTAAACAATGTGGTACTGACAAAAGAAGAATTGACATTGAGGGTACAGAACTGAGGTCTGGAAACAAACCCTGGTTGAAAATGCAGAAAAAATAATTCATTCAATAAATGGTGCTGCACAACTGAATAGCCACATACAGAAGAATGAAGTTAGACCCCTACCCCACACCACATACAACCTAAACACAAGACCTAAAACCATAAAATTCTTAGAAGAAAACACTGGGGTAAACCTTCATGCCTTTGAATGTGGCAATGGATTCTTAAATGTCACTGAAAGCATGAGCAACAAAAGAAAATATAGATAAACTGAATAATAATAGATAATGGGTCAAAAGATATATAGATACAATGAAAATTAAAACTACATTGAGATAATGGTTCAGACCTACCAGGATGGCTATAATAATAATGCAAAAAATATATAAAAGAATAAGTGTTGGTGAGGATGTGGGGAAACTGCAGCTGTGCAGTTGCTGGTGGGAATGGAAATGGTGCAGCTGCTGTGGAGCGAGTCTGGTGGTTTGTCAAAAAGTTACACAGAACTATGACAGAATCTTGAAATTCCACTCTGAGGTATATCTGCAAGAGAAATGCAAATATATATACACACACAAAACTTGTAAACACATGTTCACAGCAGCACTATCCACAAAAGCCAAAAGAAAAAGTCCAAATGTCCATCAACAGATGAATGGACAAGCTATGGTCTGTCCACACAGTGGAGAGTTATACAGCCATGAAAAGATATGAAATACTGATACATGCTGCAACAGATGAGGTTCACAAACATAATGCTAAGTGAAAGAAATCAGACACACAAGCCTACATACTGTGCGATTCCGTTGACATGAAATGTCTGGAATAGATAAATCCATAGAGACAGAAAGCAGATGAGTTGCCTGGGGGTGGGGAGGACAGAATGTGGACAAACAGCTTGATAGGTAAGGGGTTTTTAATTTGGAATGAGGAAAATGATCTGGAGCCTGAATGACAGGTAAGGGGTTTTGACTTTGGAATGAGGAAAATGATCTGGAGCTAGAATGACAGGTAAGGGGCTTTTACTTTGGAATGAGGAAAATGATCTGGAGCCTGAATGACAGGTAAGGGGTTTTGACTTTGGAATGAGGAAAATGGTCTGGAGCCTGAATGACAGGTAAGGGGCTTTTACTTTGGAATGAGGAAAATGGTCTGGAGCCTGAATGACAGTTAAGGGGTTTTGACTTTGGAATGAGGAAAATGGTCTGGAGCTAGAAAGAGGTGGTGGTTGCCTAACATTGTGAATGTACAGACCGCCACTGAACTGTTTAGTTTAAAATGGTTGATTTTACGTTATGTAAATTTCACTTTGCTAAATTCTTTTCAGAAAGTTAGTCCTAGTACCTTGTGGAAATTGTGCTAATTTTTTTTCTCATTTGTTGGAACTGTTGCTCTCCTTGCATTTATTACTCCCGCCCTAGCTGTAATCTTTCCCAAACAACCCCCTTCGCTATGCTTTTCTTTTTAAATGCTGTATTTTGGGGAGAGAGTGTCTTTGTCTTGCAGGCATGCGAGGTCACTGTGATTCTCTGGTTGCTGCCCTGTAATGCTCTAGCCTCCAGACACATGAATATTCACTCCTGTGCCCAATGTGGTCCTACAGGCTGACTAAATGCTTGTTCCAATGAGGTCTTCTTTAATCTTTCTCAACAATCCATAAAGAAAACTCAGGAACCCTTGAACTCAGTGGGTTTCACTGCCTAATAATTTGGGCACTTCTACAAAACACTTCTTTAAAATATTACATGATTGCTTTGCTAAAATACTACATATTATAGTTGTAATTCCTATTTGTTGGTGATATCTTTGAGTATAAACAACTTGAAAATAATTTCATTGAAAATTTTTCCCTAAGAAATTTGACAAAAAATTGGAACTCATTCTTTTTTCCTTACTTATAGAAAAATCTCCATCTCTCTCATGTCGGAATCATAGAATGACAGCTAACGTATATTGAGCAGTTCCTGTGCTCCACACACTGCAAAGCTATTATCACTCAAGACTAAAGGTGATTAAGGTGAGGACCAGGGCCTTCCCCTCCCTCTCACTGGGGAAACCAAAAGCTGACCTGGGCCAGTGTGTGCACAGCCTGAATCCCAAACCACTGTAACACCACCACCCACACCACATGTCCTTTGTGTCATTCTATTATACCAAGAGTTAGGGATCAAGAGCTTTCAGAAACTCATTCCAATGCCCCCATGTCCCAGGGAACGCAGGGAAGTATGTCACTACCTGAAGGCAAGTGAGAACTTCAGGCAAAAGTTTCCACCAAACTATACCTCCTGTACTAGACCTTGAGTGGGGTCATCACCACCAGCAGACACTGAAGAGGTGGGTGGTCTCCTCCACTGGACACTAGAGAGGTGGGTCATCCCCCTCCAGTAGACACCAGAGGGGTGGGTGGTCCCCTCCACTGGACACTAGAAGGGTGGGTGGTTCCCTCCACTGGACACTAGAGGTGGGTCATTCCCTCCACTAGACCCTAGAGGTGGGTCATTTTTATTCTTGACAGTCTCAGGAATGATGTTCAGGTGGGAAGCCTGGAAGGAGTCCCACAGGGCAGGCTCCGCCCCTCTGCGCAGCCACCAAAGGCAAATTTGTCTTAGAATAAGGCTGGGAAGGGAGGGAATCTGGGCTTTACCAGAGAGGATGGACAGATTGCTGAGCACTACAGAAGCCGGGGAATGAAGCAACTGGCAGTGCTGCCCGGGGAAACAGGATCTGGCAAGAGACAGGGCATGGTGAAGTTGGCTCCGACCATCATATGCAGACCCTCCCCAGGGCCGGAGGGGCTTTGGGCTGACGATGAAGGCAGGGTGACCCGGAAAGCCCTCTCTAGGTGAGGCGTACCAGGGTTGAGGGGCACACGGTGGATGTGGGCAGGCTCAGCTTCTCCAGGGGAGGCGCATTCTTGTTACCTGGCTGACTGCAGCGACTCCAGTGCAGAACCCACGTCCAGGCTGTGTCAGCCTCAGAAATATAAGCAGTTTTAACATGTAAAAGAAATTCAGATTCACCACAAAGTATCTCTTTTGCACAATGTGATTTTCTGTCAGAGGAAATTTTGCAAGATCAATCTAAAAGAATTCAAAAGCTTTGTCTTTGAGAACCTGGGCCCAGGTGTGAACGGCGGCCCAGAAAAGCGTCCCAGATATCACGACGTAGGCAGCTTTCAATTTAGGAACATTCTGTTAAAGGACGGTAACATAAGTGAAGAGTGCAAATGTGTTTCCTTGTTAAAAGCTTGTGTACATCTCTTTCCAAGTTTGACTCTACCATACTCGGAGAGGTAGGTGGGGCACAGATGATTCCTGCAAACAACGAACAGACTGAAGCTCAGAGAGGCTGAGCTACTGGCCCGAAGGATAACAGCTCATGGAGGGTGGATGTGCTGGTTTCCAAGATCCCAGGTCTGTTCTTTGGACACAAGGTTGGGGTCTGGAGCCTGTTACCCACTTCAGAGACACCTCCCACAGAGCCCCCCATGAGGTAAAGGGAAATGTTAGGTGCTTTCTGCTTACCAGAGTCCAGATTCCCAGGCCCAGGACCAACACCTTCAGGATGGAACCTGCCATCCACTCATCCCAGCCTACCCCTCTCCACTCTCCCCTGCCCAGATTCCCAGGCCCAGGACCAACACCTTCAGGATAGAACCTGCCATCCACTCATCCCAGCCTATCCCTCTTCACTCTCCCCCTGCTCAGAAGCATGTTGGGGTCTCGGGTCAGACAAAGTCTGAGGCTCCGTCTTCAACAGCATGGTGGAAGAAGGGAGCCCCTCACCACACACGTGGCACCTGAGGTCTTGGCTGGACCCAACAGCACTGGCCTGTCCATAGGCAGCACCTGCCCTTCCAGGCGTCGGGGGACCCAGGTGGGGAACAGAACCGCTGCCCCAGGGGACAGAAGCACTGATGCTGTGTCAGCCAGGAGAGGCACCAAAATTTCAGGGCCCTTGAGGGGAGAAGGAGAACCAGGGCCTTGAGTTTGGCTCAAACCTAGTTTTGCTGCTTCTTGGCAGTGAGACGCTGGGCAGATGTTGAAGCCTCAATTTCCACTATCTATAGAATGAGTAGCCCCACCTTGGAGGTCTGAGGTGAGGGTTAGGAGGCCCTAGATGGCCTGACTTTTGTTCAAATGCAAAGAGAGAACAAACTCATTCTGTTTGGAAAGAGGGAGGCAGTGGTGTCTGAGCTGGACTGAAATGATTTCCCACAAAAATCTCTGAGCTCTGGGGATCTGGGGCCTCCTGTGTTTGGTTGGATGATACAACCTGTGAACACAGGTCTCAGAGAGCCTTCGGGCAAATTACTTCCTCAGCCCAGCATTTTTGGGATACTTTACAAGTAATGAAGAATTCCCGTGAGACCACTGGCTAGCTTGAGAGCTAGCCAGTGCCACAGATCCCACAAAGGCGGTTTTAGACTAGACCCACCCACCAGAAAGGCCAGCAGCGCCCCTCTACCAGGACAAAAGATGAGAGGCCTCCGGCTAACACAGGGGACCTGACACCCTGGCCTACCGGCTGCCTGCGGGGTTGAGCCTGTGTGCTCCCAGCCCAGGCCACACCTGCATTTGCACAGCGGATGCTGCACGGTGAAATAAAAATCTGGTATCTCCTCAGAAGCAGAAGTGAGTATGAACCCACTTCTCGGTGGGGGTCACCAAGCACTGCTGCCCAGTGGGTTGTGATCCCATAGGGAATGGAAATGCTGAATATCTCACAGAATCTCGGAAACGGCGGCCTCCTCAAGATCTCTGAAGTTCCTCCTGACCCAGAGAGCCTGGAATTTTGTGAATTCGAGGCAGGCTCAGGGAAATTGAAAGCTAAAACTCACCTTTGTCCACGTTACATGAAGATTTACGGTAAATCTCTTCGGGAAGCTGAGAAACCTACCTTCCCAGGAATCTTGATTCAGGACCCACCCGGCTGCCTAAGGCTCAGCCAAAAGTATCAATTATACACCGTTTCAATGACATTTAACTTAATTTTTTAATTATATGTTTTAATTCTTAATTAGACACCTAGACGTACCAACTAAACTTTTTAGGCAAAAGTGCTGCTGGGTAACAGGAGTAGAGTGTAATTACCTCACCTCAACCACTCTAGTTTCACACGAAACAGGCAAAGGCAAACCCAATATACTTTTTGCAGCTCACATGAAAAACCTAAAAACAGCTTTATCACTCTTTCTCCAAAGCTAAAATAACTGTCTTGTTTTACTAGCAAATGTTTCTTACCTAAATCAACTGGCATTCCAACACAAAAGTCAATCTTGGTATTTTTAAGTAAAAATTCTCTTTGTTCCAGGCCACTACAGATCACTGTTCTGTCTCACCGGTTTGAGATGAAGAGTAACTTAGCAACTCTCAGTTTTGGCGATGAGATTTCACAGACTCCCCTCCCCTGGCTCCCCTTCAGGCACCGAGAGGGCAAAGCTGTCCAGAAAGCGTTATTTCTTCTCCCGAGCATTCATGAGGTTACAAGGAAAAGGGTGCCTGAAGAAGCTCCCTCCCGTTCCTGCAGCAGCCGCCCGCAGGTCCCAAGACCTGCGCCAGGACCCCCAGCGCGCCCGGGTACCCGCGCCCCGCCCGCCCGCCTTGATGCTGGCGCCCTCACCCCGCCGCTACCCCGGGCCCCACTCGCGACCCTACTCCGGCGCCCCCACCCGCCCCGGTCCCCGCGGCTCCTCTTACCTCGGCGCCCGGGCTGCCCCCGCCGTCTGCTGTGCTGAGACCCATGCTGGCCCTGGGTCTCCCGAACTCCGCCGCTTTCCCCAAACTCCGGCGGGTCCCGCTGTGCGCTGGGCGGAAGCCGCCTTAGTTGGGCGCGTTCCCGGGGCCCCGCCCGATCCGGGCGAGAGAGGGGCGGGGCCGGGGTCGCCCCGAGGAGGCTCCGAGGGTCCGGCCTGGGCGGGGCGTCTCCCCTCGACCCGGCTGTGCAGCTTCCGCCTGGCCCCGGACGCGCCCACCTGGGCGGCTCCTCCCCGACCGCGGGCGGCGGTGGCTTCTGCTTTTGTTCTCTCGGAGCCCGGAGCTCGGGGACCTGCCATTTTGTGGATGCCGCGCTGCACCCGGACGGGCCCCTGGTTTCCATAAGGTAGAGGCACAAATCTGAATGCTCCAGGGCAGAGGATCTGACCCCTGAGTTCTGCCAGTGTACCCGGACGGGACCCTGATTTCCCCTGGTCTAGGCGGACCAGCTTCAGATCTCTGCGGGTGTGGACGGCCCGGGCCCTCTCCTCCGTCCGGGGGCCGCTGAGGGAACTGCGTGCCACCCCGCGCCTGGCCTGGAGAATGAAGGGCTTCAGCGAGGGCCCCGAATTCCGTCACACCTCCCAGCGACTCAGGGTGCCTCAGGGTGTCTGGTGCTCTGGAACACGCTTTCCCCAAAGGTGCAATTTTAATGCCTTGATCTACAAAGAGCCTCCCAAAACAAAGTCCCTCTCCCGCCCGTTAGTCCAGGGTGCTCTGAGCACCGGCTTCCTGCTGGGAATTCAGCTAGGGAGGGTCTCATAAGGTCCACCCCGTCCAGGAGGGCTTCACAGGGACCCCACCTCCATCTAGAAACCTCCCCTCAACTTCTTGTCTCTCACCCCTACCCTGGCACCATCCCAAAAACTGCGGCACAGACGTGCTCATTTACAGACAATGCTCCGTTTTGTCACGTTACAGAGTGGATGAAGGTCAGGGACACAGCCGGGAGCCTCCCTCCTACGCAGCAGGCAGCCTCCCTGGGATCCCCGTCGAGGCCTCCCTTGAGTCTCTGTCTACTCCTCCCTAGGATCCCTGTCCACACCTCCCTGGGATTCCCATCGAGGCCACCCTCCCTTAAGTTTCTGTCTACTCCCTGGAATCCCTGGCTGCGCCCCCCCTTGATTCTCCATCTACACCTGTGTTCTCACTGTTCCCTGTCCTGCTCACTTGCTCTGCTTCCTAGAACCTCCAGCCCCATCCCTGAGCCCAGGCAGGGAGCTGACCTGTTCCTGCCCTCTGTGCTGGGCATCTGGGTGTCCCTCTGTGCTGGCCCCTCCCTGAGGCCCCCAACACTCCTGCCTCACCCTCCTCCCAGCCCGTCCCCGTGACAGTACTGCCCACGGTGCTGTCCAGGATGGGAGCCACCTAAGCCTGTGTGGCCCCACAGCTCCTGCCAGAGCAGGACCCAAGAATGCTGGCATGCCTCCAGAATAAACAGCTTCATCCCTGTTCAGCACCTCCGGGACGGTCAGCAGTGACCCAGGCGCCTGGTCAGGGTGCAGCCCGGAATCTCACTCTTACTGGAGACTTGGGGCCAGTGGTAGAAGCTCACCCCTGCCACACCTCCACTATGCAGAAAGTGGGACCGTGTGGGGCTTTCTCAGCCCGGGAGTCCTTTGTGAGCTTCTCCAGCCCATTTCTACTGATCTGGTTCCTTCTTTGCCATGGATCCATGGAATTAGTGATGTTTTCTAGGAAGTTTTTCCAAAACATGTACTACTAACATAGCTTCGTTTATTCACAAAGTACTTACTGATCAACTACTGGTCAGTCACAGCACAGCCCCCATCTTTGGGAAGCTGACATTCCAGTGGAGGAAAATAAACCAGTGGACAGAAAACACAAATCCGGTCAAGGAAGGCCTCCGATGGGGCAGGCTGAGCAGACACTGAGAGGAAGCTACCTGGGACTTCTAGGCAAAGCAGCCAGCCACCTGTGCAAAGGCCCTATGGGGTGGGGGGGGAGGCAGATCTGCTGAGCTCACAAACACAGTGAATGTGGGGACACTCAGAGGGGATGGAGTTAGAAAGGAAGTGACATGTTCTGACTTACATTTCAGAGAGCTCAGCAGGCTGAGGCAGGAGATCAGGAAGTGGATGCCTGATCTTGGTGAAAGTGATGAGGTTGGGTTCCGGGGGAGTGACAGAGGTCATGGGAAATGGTCAAAGCAGGACATGTAAAGGCAGAGGGGGCAGGACTGCTGAAAAGCTGGCTGTGGAAAGAGAACCCAAAGAGCACAGAGGCAGACACTGAATTAGTGACCCCCCCCTCCGTGTGCAGAAGTTGGAGGCCATAACGCCACACGCTGGGATCCCTTGCAGCTGGTGTGCAGATGTGCCTGGTTTTGCCAGGAGATGCACCACGTGAGATGTGGAAGGAACACAGGAATCAGGCTGGACACAGCAGATGGGTGTTGAGGTGTTTGGTTCTTCTGAGTCCTGTCCCTGGCATTGTTGGTGCTGAGCAGCAGGGGACGGGAAGGGGGGTTTCCCTAACACAGTCCTACAGCACGGCTGGGCGTTTCTCCAGGGTTGTGGTTGTTTCTCGCTGTTCTGGTTTCCTGACTCTCCCATGGATGCTATGATCTACCCAATGGCTTCACACATATCCTTCACTGCTTAAGTTAGCTATAGCGGATTCTGCTGTCTGCAGGCAAGAGTCAGCACCAACACAGCAATTCAAGGATTTGGGGCCTGACCAGCAGGTGGAAGGTGTTTCCATTGGCTGAGATGGGAGAGACTGGAGAGGCATGTCTGGGGGTAAATGCCATATTAAGATTGAGATGCCTATTGAACATACTGAGTGGACTGACTGCTGTATGAGTTTGGTGCTTGGAGTAGCAGTTGGGTTGGAGATGTGGTTCTAGAACCATTTACCACGCAGGTGTGTCTAAACAGGTAGAACTAAGTGTGCGGACAGGGGAGGAGGAACCAGGACTGGGCCAGGAAATGTGTCCATGCTTAGAAGTCAGAAGAGTAGATAGATCGCTTTCACAAACTCTTTTTAAAAACTGGAATGGAGGGAACGCTTCCTAACATATGGCAGGAGGCCAGCACTTCTCGGATACCAAGGCCAGATGAAGACATTGTGAGTAAAGAAAACTACACACCAATATCCCTTATGACTACAGATGCAAAAAACCTCAAAAAAATGTTAGGAAATAGTATGTTAAAAGGACTATTCCCCATGACCAAGTGGGATTTATCCCAAGAACACAGGGTGGTTCAGTGTAAGAAAATCAGTCAGTGTCATGCACTGCATTAGCGGAACGAAGGGAGAAAACCCGCACAATCATCTCAATCGATGCAGAAAGGGCTTCTGAAAATGCAATACCCTTTCAGAAAAAAGTTATTGGAAAACAAGGATGGGAGAAAATTCCTCAAGTGATACAAAGTATTTATGAAAAACCCACAGCTAACATCATACTCAATGGCAAAAGACTGAACATTTTCCCCAAGATCAGGAAGAAGACAAGGGTGCCCACTGCTGCCATGTCCACTCAACACTCTGCTGCAAGTTCCAGTGACAGCAACAGAGACAACCAACAAAAAATAAATAAATGAAAGACTTTCAAATTGGAAAGGATGAGGTAAAACTCTCTCTATTCACAGGTAACATGTTCCTATATAGAGAAAATTCCAAAGAATACACAAAAAGCTACTACAGCTAATACAAAAATTCAACAAAGTTACAGGTTACAAGATTAACGTGAAAATCGCTATTTGTATTTCTATACAGCAGCAATGAACAATATGAAAAGGAAATTAAGAAAGCAATTCTATTTACAATAGCATCCAAAAGAATTAAATACCTAGAAATAAGTCTAACCAAGGAAGTGAAAGATTTGTATGCTAAAAACTACAAAATATTGAGGAAGAAGTTCAAGAAACAAATCTATGGAAAGCCAATGTCATGTTCATAGGTAGACAACATTGCTAGGACGTAAATACTAGCCAAAATGATCTACAAATTCAGTGCAATCTCTGTCAACATTGCAATGGCTTTTTTTGCAGAAATGAAAAAGCAGGTCTCCAAATTCACATGGAATTGCAAGGGGCCCCAAAATAGCAAAAACAATCTTGGAAAAAGAATAACAAAATTAGGCCGGGCGCGGTGGCTCACGCTTGTAATCCCAGCACTTTGGGAGGCCGAGGCGGGCGGATCACGAGGTCAGGAGATCGAGACCACGGTGAAACCCCGTCTCTACTAAAAAATACAAAAAATTAGCCGGGCGTGGTGGCGGGCGCCTGTAGTCCCAGCTACTCGGAGAGGCTGAGGCAGGAGAATGGCGTGAACCTGGGAGGCGGAGCTTGCAGTGAGCCGAGATTGCGCCACTGCACTCCAGCCTGGGTGACAGAGCGAGACTCCGTCTCAAAAAAAAAAAAAAAAAAGAATAACAAAATTAGAAGACTCATACATACTTCCTGAATTTGAAATTTACCCCAAAGCTACAGTAATTGAAACAGTACAGTACTAGCGTCAGGACAGACTTACAGGCCAAGAGAATAGAAAAGAGAGCCTGGAAATAAATGCTTAACATAGACAGTCAAATGATTTTTGGCAAGGGTGCCAAGAACACTCACTGTGTAAAGGACAGTCTTTTCAACAAATGGCACTGGGAAAACTGGATATCCATATGCAGAAGAATGAAGTTAAGGCTCACCTTACACCTGTAAAAAATTAACTCAAAATGAATCAAAGACCTAAACTTAAGAGCTAAAACTATAAAACTCTCAAAGAAAACACTGAAGTAAATCTTCATGGTGTTGGATTGGCAACAATTTCACGGATATTAAAGCAAAAGCATTGGAAATGAAAAGTTAGATAATGAGTTTCATCAAAATAAGACCTTTTTTTTTTTTTACATTGAAGCACACTCTCAAGAAAGCAAAAAGACAATCTGCCAAGTGGAGAAAATATCTGCAAATCATGTATCTGATAAGGGCCTAATTTCCAGAATATATGAAGAACTAAAACTCAACAACAAAACAACCCAATTTAAAAATGGGCAAGTAAGTTGAATAGACATTTCTGCAAAGAAGAGAGACAAATAAGCACATGAAATTATGCTCAACGTTAGTTATTACAAAAATACAAATCAAAACCATAATGATACTACTTCATGCCTACTAGAATGGCTCTAATAATATACTTTTTTCATGGAAAGCGAGTGTTGGCTAGGATGTAGAGAAGTTGGTACCCACAGGTTAGTGGGAATGTAAGATTGTGTAGCCACTGCAGAAAAGTCTGGTGGTACCTCAAGAGTTAAAACATAGATGTACCATAGGACCCAGCCATTCCACTCCTAGTTGGCAGATCCAAAAGAACTGAAAGTAGGGACTTTAACAGATATCTGTACACCAACGTTCATGGCATTAATCACTACTGCCAAAAGATAGAAACAAACCAAGTGTCCATCAACAGAAGAATGGATGAACCACATGTGATCTCTAAACACAATGGGATATTATTTGGTTATAAACGGGACTGAAATGCTGAGATGTGTGACAGCATGAATAGACCTTGAAAACCTTATGCAGACATGAAAGGACCGATACTGTATGATCCCACTTCTACAAGGGAACTAGAACAGGCAGATTCATAAGGAGAAAACGTAGACGTGTGATAGCATGAATAGACCTTGAAAACCTTATGCAGACATGAAAGGACCGATACTGTATGATCCCACTTCTACAAGGGAACTAGAACAGGCAGATTCATAAGGAGAAAACGTAGACGTGTGATAGCATGAATAGACCTTGAAAACCTTATGCAGACATGAAAGGACCGATACTGTATAATCCCACTTCTACAAGGGAACTAGAACAGGCAGATTCATAAGGAGAAAACGTAGACATTACCACGGCCTGGGGAAGAGAGAAATAGGGAGTTCTCACCTGGGTACAGAGTTGATGTCTGGGATAGGGAAAGTGTTGGGTATAAATAGTGACGATAGTTATACAAATTGTGAATGTATTTAAATGCCACTAAAAGGTACACTCAACAAATGGTTAGAATTGTAATTATTGCATACACTCCACCACAATACAAAATAATAGCAGTACTATAACCACTCAATCATGAATTATAACTGATTATAAAAAATAATGTGTTATTATGACAGATTTCTAGATAAAAACTTTTGGTTGCAAAAATCCAAAATATGGATGAACCAACAAAGGCTGTTGCAAAGGAGCAGCCAGTGAGGTAGGAAGAAAGGTTTGATGTCCCAGTGCAAGGAAGAAAGAGTTTTAAAAGAGGAAGAATGACAAATCTTGTCTAAATGCTGTTGGTCCATCTTGGTGGGAACTGAGAACTGATCATTAGATTTGGCAACAGACAGATCACGGTGACCTCAGAGCAGCATCCACAGAGTGGTGGGGACAGCAGCTCAATGTGAAGGGGACAGAGCCAATCAGAAAGGGGAGGCGAGAGGGGGATGGAGGGGAGAGGGGGAGGGGGAGGAGCAGGGAGGAGAGAGGGAGGGGGAGAGAGTGTGGGGGAGAGAGGGGGGATCATGGGAGAGGGGGCGAGAGGGGGAGGGGGAGGAGAGTGGGGAGAGGGGCAGACAGAGAAAGACAGGAAGAGACTGACTTTCTACAAAGGGAGTAAACGTTGCAGCATCTGGAGAAGGAAGTGGGGTATCAAACACCCCCTTCCTGAGCTATCAGGAGTGGAAAGTCTGTCCTATACTGAGGAATTGTTAGTTATACTTTTCTTGAATATGTGTGGATTAGATCTTTTAAAATTTTTAATTTCATGAAAAAGAGCAAAAACATCTTTCTGGGTTTGCATAAACATTCTGGCAGACTGGCTCTTGCAGCACTGGTCCATCCTAGGACGCTGTGGCCATCCAGGCCATCCACAGGATGCCTGAGCTCAGAGACCTCCACGCTCCCCTGGAGTCAGCACAGCCTTGGAAATGGCTGTCTTGAGCCCTCACATTGCACGTGTGGCACCTGCCCTGGCCTGGCCCTCAGTGACAGACGGCAGCACCCTCACAGACACTGCAGGTGTGCTCACCAGCATCAGCCGTGGAAGAAAAAGGAGTGTTTCAGGGCCAGCCTGTTTTTCTCTGGGGACAAACGGAACCAGGGCCCTGGGGTGTGGACTCTGCAGTGTCTTGAATGTCACTGCATCCATAACCCAGGGATGGTGGTTGGAGCAGGGGGTGTGTGTGTGAGAGGCGGAGCCAGGCCCCAATGCCTCTCCTCCAGCCACAGGCCTCCCCACATGCCAGGCACACCTCAGACACAGAACTTCACCCACGGTTCCCTCTGCCCCACACACATTCCCCGATCTCCTCCTGGCCCGACCCCTGCCTCCTGCGTGTGTCTGCTTGCTGCCTCTCATCGAGGCTTCCCCGACCACCCGGCCTCTCATCAAGGCTTCCCCGACCACCCTCCCTCTCATGGAGGCTTCCCTGACCACCCAGCCTCTCATCGAGGCTTCCCAGTAACATACCCTGTGAATCACTTAGGCTGATATCCAGTTTATAGTTTCGTGTTTAGCATCTCTCTCTCCCACTGGAGTATTAGCCCCTGGAATGGTGCCCAGCACACAATGGACACCCAATAAAGATTTGTTGAATGAATGAATATATGATCTTAAAAAGTCTCCTGGTTCCAGAAATACTCATGAATTCACACAGTATCAGTTGCACACGGTTACTGAGAAACACTGTGCATTATTAAATAATTCATATGACGCTTAAGAATGACACTTAGTATTCAGCAAATCTCCTCCAGCAACACCGGAGAGGGAACTCACATGCAACGCCCAAGGACCCTCGTTAATCTGAGCGAGGAGCAGATCATTGACCTGCTTGTGTGAGGCAGCTCAAAGCCTCACTAAAGAGACAGGAAAAGAGCCGCATTTGCCGAAGTTCTGCTTCCAGGTTTAACGTGTTTTTCCTCAAACCACTGGCATTTCCAATTTAAACAAACATGAAAACTGCAAGAGTAGTAAGATAAAAAAAATTAAACATGTTAAAATAAAAGTTTCTAAGGTGAATTTGCCACCTCTTCTGAGATACACGTAGGAACAAACCCCTTGATCACTAGCCCCATAATCATGGAGCACGTGAATTGAAGTTTTTTCTCAGGCAAAAACAGTCAAAACCAGACAGTGCCAGCAAAAATCTACCTGTTCTTATCCTGCAGACCCATCACCCCTCCAGGGAGCTCAGTGGGAGACTGGGGCACAGTCTGCTCCTATTCATTTCATTATACACAGGGTTGCAGCCCAGCACAAAGCAAGACGCAGACCCGCAGAGGGAGGCAAACATTCCACCCTGCCCTGGAATGTGAGTTATTTCGGGGCAGCCTCTCTGTGGCTCCACACATCAAGCCGGCCAGTGACAGATGGGGAGGGTCAGACATTGCAGTGCACGACAACCCTGCACTCAGCCCGGCAGATGCTGTGTGGTCTGGGCTTCAACACTGCCTGAAGACTCAAAAACCAGAGAGAGGCCCGGTAAGCCATGTCCCACTTTCACACGTTTCCTCACTATCCTGAATTCCAAGCCACCAGCCCTGCCTTCAGTGGAGTGCAAGGGAAAGACGCACTGGATGGACATGAATGAAGGGCCACGCTCCCCATTCTGCAGGTCAAGGAACTGGGAGACCAGCCTCACCCTGGGCACTGGCTGTTCCCTCTTGCCCCATCCAGCTCCAGCTCCCTGCAGAACTCAGCCAGAGCCTTCCCCGGGAAGCCTCCCCTGGGCTCTGTGACCAGGCACCTGCTGCAACAGGCTGTGGGTGGGTAGCACTTGTCACGGTGTAAGTTTGCATGTGAATACTGTGGTTGTTTGGGTAGCGTCTGGCTTCTCCACTAGGGCTTAAGCTCCAGAGGACAGGACGCTGCTGTGTCCGCTGTGCCAACAGTGCAGTCAGTGGAGGTGCAAACAGCCGCTTCACGGTGACCCATGACCAATACACAACAGCGTGCGGCTGCGTTCAACGGGGAAGCCAGTTGACCCATCTTCTGAGAGAGCGAGCCATGGTCCAAGGGACCTGCTGGGAGTTAACAAGGTAAAAGGAGGCCCTGGTGGGGAAAGCCACAGTGCCACGTCCCAGGTGGACAGCCAGCTATAGTCAGCAGTGGCCCGCGAAGCCCGGAATGAGGGGTAGGGGCTGCCCTACCTGTTACCCTGGTGCGGGTGTGGATGCAGGCCTGGGCACCCGCCACATTTGTTCTCGTGCCTGCGCAGCTGGGCATGACCAGCTTTCTCCAGGAAGATGGGCTTGGCCAAGAGCAGAAAGAGGGGATAGGAAGGCACCTGAGGAGTGTGATGCAAGAAAGGGAGGCTGGAGGCGGGAGGTGCTAAGTCCTGAAAGAAAACGGGGCGGATGTGTAGGTCTCCGGGGGAAGAGTGTGCCAACACCAAGGATCTGTGGGGTCTTCAGCACTCACCAAGACCCAGTGCCCCTCCTCCCTGGGCACACATATCAGTGGGACCATGTGACAGGGAAAGATTGGACATGATGTAATACGAGGTCCCTGGAGAATACTGGGAACCTGCAGCTGCCTTCACACACAGTGACAGAAACTTCACTGCAACATGCTGGAGATGGGAGTCGGATACACAGGACACAGGGGCCCTCCTTGGGACCCGTGAGCTGAGAACCGAGGAAAGGAACAGAAAGGAAGGCGTCCTGTATGTTCTTCCACAAGAACAAAACGGTTGTTAGTGGATTTGGGATGCCTCTGCAGAGGTTCCCTGGTGGGCAAAGGTGGTGGGAGGTGAAAAATGGATGAGGAAGCAAAATGAGGCAAATGATGGGGAGGAAAGATGGATGAGGAATGGGGACAAGGGGCTGGATGTAGAAGAAAGGCAGACATATTGGAATTGACTTGCACGTTGACCCGGGAGCTGTCACCACAGAAAGGAGCTCAATGGAGCATGAGCAGATCCACAGGTATGCCATCCCACAACACAGCCACGGTATAATTTTGTTGTATGGACAAACGTGAATTATTTATCAAGTTGAAAAAAACCCTCCAGGAATAGAGCCACTGGGATGCAGGAGGTAAGGAAGGTCCACTGAGTCCAGCAAATGTCCCCTCATACACACTGCAGGATGGGGTGAAAGCCCAGTGTCCCCCATACCCTATTAGAGAATGGGGTAAAAGCCCAGTGCCCCCCCATATCGTCTTAGAGAATGGGGTAAAGGCCCAGTGCCCCCCATATCCTCTTAGAGAATGGGGTAAAAGCCCAGTGCCCCCCATATCCTCTTAGAGAACGGGGTGAAAGCCCAGTGCCCCCCATATCCTCTTAGAGAACGGGGTGAAAGCCCAGTGGCCTCATATCCTCTTAGACAATGGGGTAAAAGCCCAGTGCCCCCCATATTCTCTTAGATAATGGGGTGAAATTCTTAGAGAATGGGGTGAAAGCCCAGTGCCCCCCATATCCTCTTAGAGAACGGGGTGAAAGCCCAGTACCCCCCATATCCTCTTAGAGAACGGGGTGAAAGCCCAGTGCCCCCCATATCCTCTTAGAGAACGGGGTGAAAGCCCAGTGCCCCCCATATCCTCTTAGAGAACGGGGTGAAAGCCCAGTGCCCCCCATATCCTCTTAGAGAACGGGGTGAAAGCCCAGTACCCCCATATCCTCTTAGAGAACGGGGTGAAAGCCCAGTGCCCCCCATATCCTCTACTACAGGACATGGCGGCCCAGTGTTCATTATTACAGGATGGGGTGGGGGAGCCCAGTGTTCACTTATTTTCTGCTGCAGGGGTCCAGGCTGTGGTGGGTCATGGGTGTTAGGGCCAGGATGGCATCCTCAGGTCACATCCTGTAGGGTTCTTCCTGGGCTGCCCCCGCGGATGCCTTCAGCTTTGTATAAGGATCAGTAAACCTGTCCTGTGTGCACAAAGCGTCCAAGTCACCACCAGAATCAACCTAGCTCCAAGTACACAATCTGGACTGATTATTGGCCAGGGCAGCCCGTTCCCCCAACAGCGTGGGTCTAGATGGAGAATTCAAAGCACCTCACTGAAAGTTCTATCAGCCTCATCTTAAAAAGATAAACAGAGGCAAACATAAATCGGTTAGATTAACTTGAAAAATATATTTTATGTAACCCAATATAACGAAAATACTGTCATATCAACACCTGATCGATACAAAAATTATTGAGCTATTTTGCACTCTTTCATGGTGATCTTGGAAGTGTTGTCTGTCCATTACGCCCCTGGTGCATCTCACCTTAGAGCAGCCACACTGCTCAACAGACTCATCCTGGATGCTGCAGGCTGACAGCTCGTCCACTGCCCTTGGCCCAGAAGGCAGGAGCCACAGAGGGGCCCTCGGGCCAGATTCTTCCAGCCTTTCCCACTCTGTGGTCTGCTGGGGTGGTCGGGATCCCACCCTGAACCCCGACCTGGGGACAAGCCCAGCCCCAGCTACCCTCCTTTCCCAGCCAGGTCACAGCCCCTCCGCTGCCAGCCTCCCGGATCCCAGGTAGGCACTGACGAGCCAGGCTCACAGGCAGCTGCACACTGTGAACCTGTCAGAGAAAGGAGCTGCTGTCCTCCACTCTGAACCAAAGCACAGTTTAACAGCCACTCAGGGCAGAGTGAGCATTCCTACCCTAGGGAGTTTTATTTGCAAGATGATCTAATTAATTTCATGAAAACCAGTATTGTTTGGTAATTGCATCCCATGCCACCTACGATAACACTCCTTCCTCTGCCATTGCTTCCTTCCAAAATGGCCCCCTCCAACTTCTCGAAGGTTTCTATTTTGGAAATATAAAAAGACACACAGGAACCACCGTCCCTCAGGATTACTGAGCATAAATGGAAGCGGCAGGGTGCCCTGCGTCATGGCCCTCGTGGGAAGGACACATGGGGCTCCTGCAGGCCGGGCTCTCTGATCTGGAATCATCACCATGTCCTAAATGTCAGAAGGGTTGGGCAGGCTCTGGCAGCCACCCAACTGGTTCTTCTCCTTAGGCATCCCTTTCAGGAGGCTGAAGACTCACCAGATGCAGCAGCCAGGGCTGTGCAGCCTTGAAAGGAAAGGGCCGTCTGCACTGTGAGGCCGGCTGCACCTACACTCATGGCCACACCTACTCACGGCCGCACCTACACTCAGAAGGAAGCAGCCTTGAAAGGAAAAGGCCTTCTGCACTGTGAGGCCGGCTGCACCTACACTCACAGCTGTACCTACACTCACAGCTGTACCTACACTCATGGCCACACCTACACTCACAGTCGCACCTAAACTCATGGCCGCACCTACACTCACGGCCGCACCTACACTCACAGCCGCACGTACACTCACAGCTGTACCTACACTCATGGCCACACCTACACTCACAGTCGCACCTACACTCACGGCCGCACCTACACTCACGGCCGCACCTACACTCACAGCCGCACGTACACTCACAGCTGTACCTACACTCATGGCCACACCTACACTCACAGTCGCACCTACACTCATGGCCGCACCTACACTCACAGCTGTACCTACACTCACGGCCGCACTTACACTCACGCCGCACCTACACTCATGGCCGCACCTACCCTCACAGCTGTACCTACATTCAGAAGGATCTAGACACTGGGCAAAGAACACACACGATGCACAGTGTTACGGGAGAGATGGTCACATGGAAACCAGGGCTCTCCCTCCCCTTAATCCTGCTCTGCACGGCTCCCTGCCTGCCCCTGTGGGCACACCTGAGACTACAAGGGCCTGCTGTTCTCTTGTTGGGGTGGCAGGACCCAGGTTTGCTGCTGGTCCTGGTCATAGGCTGCTGCATTTTCTTTCTTTCTTTACTAACCCGAGGCCAGTCCATCCAGGTTTACCCTTACTCTTTTCACACCTAATCCACACTCTCCTCTCTGCCATAAACCATCTCATCTTCATTACTCGGATTGACCAAGCTTTTGATACATTAGGCATCTCCTACACTGTCATCTTTTAAAAAATGGCATGTATTCAACACCTAACTGTAACCCCCTGTAACCTATTCCAGATATACTAGGAAAAATTGCACCCAAAACTTCAGAACTGCTTTAGAATATAAATTCAATCCCTAATTAATGCAAGTCATGGAGGAGAAGAGAGGTGCTGAGCAGGCAGACATGAGGCAGGGCCTCCACACTGGCATTTGAGTTGGGAACCCTGATTCCTAACAGGAACCTGCTGGGACTGGCATCACAGGTTTGCCACCTTTTGCCCTGTAAGAAGAAATGGTGATCAGCAGAGGAGGGTCAAGGAGGGCAGCCTAAGGAGGGCGGCCGGGGGGAAGCGGTCAGCGCAAAGCAGCCTGGAGATGGCATCTGTTCAGCCCCCATGCACCCCCTAATGGGCAGCACCCAAGGTTGCTGGCTTCCCACAAAGCCCCAAGCATTGGCCTCCTCCAGGGTGAACAGGGTGACCTCAAGGCAGCCCTAGATGCAGAGGGACAGGATGACAATTCCCAGCACATGTGAGGTGGGTCCACTCACAGAACCTGAGGGCAGCCAACAGGACAAGAGGAAACGGGTTGGCAGAGGAGGCTCCCAGGCCACCTGAGCTGCCGTGGAAGATGTGTTTGGAGTTTCCCGATCTGATGCGTCCTACACAAGCAAGACTCTGCCAAGAGACCAGAAACGCACAGATGTTCTCCTTCTTCCTCCCTTAGGTTGGAGGGGCTTCTCTGAGGCACTCAGAGTTGGGGGGCCTGGCCGACAACACCAGGGACTCTGTCCCCACTTCAGGCTGCATAATGGTGGTAGTGGCAGGGAGGTACTTGGAGCCTCCCGGGGAGGGGACTCCTGCCTCCAAGGGGCCCTGGGTGGCTTGGCAGGTTCCGCCTCTTTGCCCCTGGACAAAAGTGCCTGGACCCAGCCTGGAATCAGCCTTTAGAAAACCCATGACAGGGGCGAGAAACCCCTGCAGTGTTCTGGGAATGTCAGGCATTTTTAATAGAACAATGGCAAAGAAGTCCTGGGGCCAGCAGTCCCCACACCCCCAGACACAGAGACACAGTGATGCAGATCCCAGCACCCCACAGCAACACAAATGAGACAGGAATGCTAATGTGTCATGCAAAATACCAGGTTAGATTTCTACTTTTGACCAAAAACATCTTTCTAATCTACTGATAGTTAAATAGTAGACAAGCAAAGATTATTAACTAAAGTCACATTTAAGTACAGAACATTATTCTGCACTTTTGATGAACGGCTTTCAGATTTGGGAACTTCACGGCAAGGCAGCTGGACAGTAACGGCAAGTTGTCCAGCCAGGCCTGA
Source organism: Symphalangus syndactylus (assembly GCF_028878055.3). Taxonomy (NCBI): domain Eukaryota; kingdom Metazoa; phylum Chordata; class Mammalia; order Primates; family Hylobatidae; genus Symphalangus; species Symphalangus syndactylus. The sequence goes on from NC_072438.2 coordinate 101,859,597, forward strand.
GGCCTCCCCTGCTATCATGCGGCTGTGGGATGCAGGTCGCTCCTGTGGGAGGCCCAGGTGTGCCTCCTTCATGCCCTCTTCCCCTTTTCACCTGGACACAGATGCCATGGCTCTGGGGAAGGCAGAGCCACAGGCGGGAAGAGACCTGGGTCTCTAAATGGCCCACAGGAAAGAGCCACCTGCAGGCCGCACACCTGCCACGACTGTGTGAGCAAGAAATGAATAACTGTGTCATACCATTACCTCAATTCACTGGCATTTTAATGCTGCGGAATCCACCACAAGTCACTGTAATGAACTTCCACCCTTTAGAGTAAAGCAAGTTATGCTGACACCTGTCTGTGTGCATCCTCCTTAAAGTTGGTCCCTGGATTGCGGCTGCTTCCTTATGAACAAGAAGTTCCCTCAGTGTCTGTCCCCACTGGACAAAAAGGAAAAGCCCTCCTCGGACTCTCATCTTTCCTGCCTGCACAGCCTCATCCCAAGCCAGCCAGGGAGGTCTGCAGATGGCAGTTTCAAAGGGGCTGTTATTCCTTCTACCTGTTACTGCTCCCCTGAGCCAGACCCAACATGCTGGGGCCACACACCTACTTCTGTCCATAACACCAACAGCCTCTGACCCTCTCTCCTGCCCCCTTCCTCCCCTCTGCATCCCCAGGGGCTGCGGTATGCTGGGACAGTGATGAATGGTCCTCGCCCTAACTAGGTCAGCCCTGTCCCCTCTTGCCCAGACACCTGCAGGAGGCTCTGCCAGTCAACTCACCCTGCAGCACATGAGGCTGACCTACCCAGCATCGTCATGCACATGGGGCGTCCACTCCGGGTCACACAGGACGCTAAGCACAGGGGAACAGATACAGAAGGACGGTGTCGACTCTGCACCTGGGGCAACCCTCCACAGCTCCTCGCTGCACCCCCAGTTAACTGGGGCTTTAAGACATTGCCCAGTGCATCCTCCATCCGCCACCTCTCCGTGTGGTGCCTTGCAACTTCTGGTGTAGGCTAATTCCCCCGCTGCCAGCAGGCTCTGCTGAGGAAACCTCCTGACCCCTGTCCCTCCTAGGCCTCCTCTCCATGGAGTCTCCCAGCCAGCCCCCACCTCTTCCTCCTCCTCATATTTCTGTCCCCAGCACACAGGTTTCCACAGCAGCACTGCGTGCGATGCCCGCACCCAGGACAGAGGAGCTGCTCAATGGCTGAGTTCAGTGGGTCGCAGCCGATACTCGGAAAGCCGGCGGGGACCCTGTGTCTTCTGACTCACTGCCATGGCCGACGCCAGACCTCCTCACTCCCAGCAGCCCTCTGTGGTCAAACGGTAAGGGCAGGGCACGTTTTAGGGTGTGGACACCATTTAATCTCCACCCCTTTGATGAGAATGAAAACTCTTAAAAATACTGTTGAAGGAGGCATGGCAGAGAACGAAGCCTGGAGGCTGCAGATGAGCATGACGGAGGTGAGCAGGTGGGCTCCCGCCCAGACCCACCCCTGACCTCCACCTCTCAGCAGAGTTGGCTTTTAGGCTTTATCTCCAATTTCTGTTAATACTTGAGGTCCACATGCTGCAGCGTGAAACATGCCTGTAATTATGGGAGGCCACCACTCACCTCAGGGTTTCTCCACTGGTTCCCGTTTGAATGAAAGCCACAAGAGCAGCAGAGAGCATGGGTATGTTGTCAACGTTTCTGTGGGCTGAATACTCATTATACATCCCCATGGTGCAAAACGAGGCCACACTGGGTTACAAAGAGGAGCAAGCGAAGGCTGGAAATGAGAAAATCAAGCTTCGCCCACGCTGCAGAAAGCCCTTCTATGGATAATCATGTGTTGGAAGCAGGATGTGCCGAGGTGCCCGCGTGCCACGTAACAGATGTCCTAACAGTGAAACTGTTCCAGGTTTCAGGTTGACACCAGCTTAAATGGCCACACCGCTGTCCACTGGCCAGAGCACACTTTGCCATGCCAGGATTTCAGTCGTTTGTAAGCACTAGAGTTCTCCCTTGCCCAAAATGTGCTCCTTTTCTCGGCCCCTTATCTCCGTGTGAGGTCTGGCCACCATCCACCCTGTGTTTTCACAGCAAACCCTGTGAGCTTTGTCTCTCTCGCGGGAGGGCGGAATGCAGGCTGAGAAGCCACAGAGAAGGGGAACATGCCTTCACTCTCGGCCGCCTCCCACCTCGCCCTCCGCCACCGCCCACCCCCCGCTCCGCCGCCTCCCACCCCGCGCTCCGCCGCCTCCCAGCCCGCGCTCCGCCGCCTCCCACCCCGCGCTCCGCCGCCTCCCACCTCACGTTCCGCCGCCATTCACCCCCCGCTCAGCCGCCTCTCACCCCGCGTTCTGCCGCCTCCCACCCCGCGCTCCGCCGCCTCCCACCCCGCGCTCCGCCGCCTCCCACCTCACGTTCTGCCGCCACTCACCCCGCGCTCAGCCGCCTCCCATCCCGCGTTCTGCCGCCACTCGCCCCGCCCTCTTCCGCCACTCACCCCGCCCTCTTCCGCCACTCACCCCGCCCTCTTCCGCCACTCACCCCGCCCTCTTCCGCCACTCACCCCGCCCTCTGCCGCCACTCACCCCGCCCTCTGCCGCCACTCACCTCACGCTCTGCCGCCACTCACCTCACGCTCTCACGCTCTGCTGCGGCTCACCTCGCCCTCTGCTGCCGCTCACCTCGCTCTCTGCCGCCTCCCACCTTGCCCTCTGCAGCCAGTTTTTCTGCAGACCCCAGTGCACCTGAGGATGACGTGGAAGAGGAGGAGGCCCTGTGGAGGTCTGAAGGAGGGGACAGATGGGCCCAGGACCCCCCAGTGCAGCAGGATGGTGTGATCACCCCTGTCCACCAGTCCTGCCCCCAGATTTTGGTAAGATCAAACGAGGAAGCACTTGTGGAAGTTTTTACTACCAATATGGTGGTGCTAGTGTTGCCATGAAGGAAGGGGGCACAGGGGCTGGGGTAGAGGAAAAAGAAATCTTGTCCTGGGAACTGCAACACTGAGCAGGGCCATCCTTGAAAAACCTATGTGGTATTTTGCAAATAGGTGTTCTTATTATAAAAGGAGACGAATATAAGAGAGACTAAATCGTTAAAATGATGGGGAAGAAGATAAGAAAAGTAAAAAAGGAGGAAAAAAATGGGGCCAAAGGAAAAAGAAAGATCAACAAAAACCTGCCAGGAGGTTTTCTGCAGTTTGAGGGCTGAGGCTGCAGCCATGCAGGTGGGATGGGAACTAGATCCTTTTCCCGAGTCCCCAGGCATGCCCTGCCACCACAGACAGTGTGTGCACACACCCACAAACAACACCTGTGCACACAAGCAAGACACAAACATGCGTGTACACACACTCTGCCTTCTGCCTGGGGTGGTCTGGAACGTGGGGGGCAGACTCCACAAACCACCCTCCCGACCTCTGGCTGCACATCCTGGGGCCCCTGCTTTGCATCTCTTCTCACCTTGTGTCCTGGAGGCGTCTTTTCTGCTCCTCCCAGTGGAAACATGGATTTTCCCTGATGACAGCCATAACGTTATCAAGGTCTCCCCCATGGAGGTCCTATGATGAGCTCCTATCCCGCATCACCTCGGTTAACTCTCACAACAGCACTCAAGAGAACTGACTCTCAGCACCGCACGTTACACAGGTGAGGCCCAAGACCGAGCGGGTGGTGGAGCTGGGATCGGGTCAGGTCAAGCTGTTCCTGGGGCCTGTGCTCAGCCTCTCCCTGTACCAGGTCCCCCCCACCCAGCCTCCTGTCTTCCCAGCTCCTTACCTTCCGACAGCTCCCCAGTTCCCCAGCAAAGACCCTGGCCTGGGAAAGCACTGAGGGACTTTGGGGCTGGAATGACTTAGAGACTTTGTCATCAACCCCTCTTCTGAGACATGAGGACACTGAGGCCCTACTATGAGAATGCCTCACCGTCATCTGTCCGCGTGTGGAGGGAGCCCCGGTGTCCCCCCCTCCACGTCTCACACTCCTTCTGAAATGCCGAGCTGCCTCAGATCCAACCTCAGCAGCCCTTGGCACTACCCAGAGACGCTGGACCACAAAAGGACAAGCCTAAAGGGCCTCTGGCCCAGGGAAGACCGGGGGAAGGTGAGGAGTCTGTGACAAGCCATTTAGGAAGGGATGGGCAGCCTGTGGCCCTGACCCTGCAGGTCTCCTGGGGAGGGGCCAGCCAGGTTGATCTGTGAGTGAGGTGAGGCCTCGCTCCGGGCTCTGGCCCTGAAAGCAGAGGATCGAGGGAGTTGAGACCCGGCTTGCTGTGTTCCAGGGCCTCTAGGGAGTGGACAGTGAGTGAGACCCGGCCTGCTGTGTTCCAGGGCGTCCGGGAGTGGACAGTGAGTGAGACCCGGCCTGCTGTGTTTCAGGGCCTCCAGGGAGTAGACAGTGAGTGGGACCCGGCCGCTTGTTTCAGGGCCTCCTGGGGAATGGGGGTGGGGCTCAACTTGATGGAGACATGAGATTCACACCAGCCCCTCATGCTGGAGCTGCACCACCAGACAGCAGCTGTGGGGTGGGATGAGACTCGACAGCTGCACTGAGCAGCTTCATAGCCCACGTCTGGCCACCTTCCCTCTCTGCTGCACATGGCACTGAAGGAATCTCTCAGTTGGGGGGAGAACTAGGCCATGCAGGCAGGCAGCACAGCAGCCTCACGGCGGGTTTTCTGCAATGCCTGATGGAGAGGCAAAGGTGGACTCCATTTGGACTTGCTGGGTGCACCCTATTTTCCCCAGCCTTGGAGCACACAGACACTGGGTGTCCAGACAGGGTTGGCTGCTGTAAAGATGGCTGCACTGCAATCAAATGGGTGATTCGCCTCAGCAGCACATCACTGTCGCTCCCAGTTACAGCTTAAGTAGATGTGAAAATGTTTCTATTCTTTTTTTCATAGTGCTTCATATTTACCAATTCAGAAAGTCCCTTGAAGGTGGGAACTTAATATTCTGGACAAGGAGTGGCTCCTATGTCCCAGGCCCATCTCTGTTCCCAAGCATCAGAGCCCCCCAAGTCAGTCTGACATAAGAGTAAGTCAGAAGCCAGGTGCATCTGGCCATCCCAACCCACTGCGGAAAAAATGAAGGCAAATACAGTTTGCTAATGGCACCTGGTGTTCTCTAAAAATAATGCTTTGTCCTTCACCACGTTGAAATAGCCGGATGAACTTACCTGCCTCCATTGAGTGTTTCTGTAAACCATCCTAAGAACAACATTCCCAGAGAATCAGGAGCTCTGCCTCTTGCTTTACGATGTTCAGACCCTGGTGGTTCTTTGTGGCACAAATTACACAAAAAATACAAAACATTTTGCCTCTGCAGTCTTGAGGCTCCTCCAGGCCCGAATACATAGGTGATGTTACCAGGACAGAGTGGGTTTTAAAAGCCTGTGCTGAGTATCTCAAAGCTGAGCCTGAATCCATCCCTGAGCTCACAACACTTGCTCCAAAAGGGACATGGTCATCACTGTCACACCACAGGACACAGGGCAGGAGAAGGGCCTGGAAAGACCAGTGTGACCAGGGGGAAGGGCCTCCTGCCCTTGACTCAGAGGGGTCCAAAACAGCCCCTAAAATCCACATAGGACCAGTCCTGTCTGGATAGAGAAGGGCCAGTTAGCTGTGGTTCCCCTGGTTGTGGGAAAAAATACTGACTTTCTGAGCAATCCTTATTTCAGAGGCCCAGAATTTCCAACGTTTCCACTTCCCAGGCGTATATGCCAAGCTCTCTTTTGCATCTGAAATAGACCAAATGCAAGTAAAACCCTGTTTGGTCACAGAATATACAGGCAGAGGCATGTGTCAAATAAGAGGTGTCACTCAGTGGGCTCTGGAGAAATCACTCGAGAGGCTGGAACTCTGAAAGGAGCCAGGCCCTGGGAAGGAAAGAAAAAGCCGCCTATCTGAAGTCCTCGCAACACTCAATTCATATAATTGCTGGATGTTTCCACTACTTTTGTGACTTGGTTTTATGCCTTTTTACCTCTTTGCAACTGTGATCTTTGTCCTTTTTTTTTATTATTTAAAAAATCGTGTAAATGTATGAGGTGTAAAGTGATGCTGTAATTTATGAATACAAATAATTCAATCAAGCTGGTTAACAATTAGCATTTTTTGTGTTGAGCACACTTGAAATTTACTTTCTTAGCAATTTTTAAATGTGTGATACTCCGTTATTAACTAGATTCACCACACTATGCAATATAAATCAAAAAAGAAAAATATATGTATTCTTTCTGAGATTTTGTACTTTGACAATCATCATCTTCTCATCCCCCCAACCGCTGTAACCATCAGTCTGCTCTTTGCCTCTATAAGTCCAATTGTTTCAGATTCCACATGTAAGTGAGAACATATGGTATTTCTCTTTCCGTTCCTGGCTTATTTTATTTGGCATAATGTTCTCCAGTTATATCCGTGTCATCATAAATGTAAGAATTTTCTTCTTTTTTTAAGGGAGAAAAGTCTTCAATGATGTATATGCACATTTTCATTATCCATTTCATCTGCTGCTATTTTTGATTCTATGACTTGGCTTTTTTGAATAGTGCTTCAATAAACACTGGAGTGCAGACATCTGACAAACTGATTTCACATCTTTTGGGTAAATAACCAGAAGTGGGATTGCTGGATCATAGGGTAATTCTGTTTTTAGGTTTTGTTGTTGTTGAGACGAGGTCTCTCTCTGTTGCCCAGGCTGAGTGGATACAAGTGCAGAGAGCTTGCACAGCCTTACAATGTGTACTCTCACATCTGGAATAGATCCCCATTTTCATTCTTGGTAAAATGAGTAAATGGGGCTGGATGACCCATACTCTCTTTTCAACTCAGAAGTCCACAATGAGCCTGACATCAAATAGCTTCCCAGCCAGCGCCAGGCCAGGACCCAGGTTGTTCAATGTGCCTGTGTCCCCCACAGAGTGGAGAAAGCACGGAGGAATGGGACCAGCTCTGCTACCTGTTGCCCAGTGCCAGCCAGCAACTCCAGGCTCACAAAGCCAAGGCAAAGGCACCTGCAGGAGATCTTGGTTATTCATTAGCTGTGTTTGGGCTGGGAGGGGAGTGTGTTCACTTCTAATTTTCCAGGGACTAGCATGAGACAGTAAAGTTTGAAATGTGGTGTTTTTTGGTCTTGGCCAAAAAAAAAAAAAAAGGGCTTTTTACTTTCTCATCCTCAGAGCCACTGGCATTAGCTATGGGCCTGATAGTTTAAGAAAACTTGAAAATAAACTATGTGAACCAGTACTCTCCAAAGTAATATTTTGATAAATAGCGTAATTGTTCATCACAGCGGAGCCATTGCTTAAGTGGGCAAAACTCAGGAGGGTAGGAAAACACACTCTTGAAAGCAGGTGGTGATGCCCCGAAATTCAGCAAACTGCAGGGACACGTGTTGTTCTACCCCAGGTCAGAGTGTGTCAGTCATCACTCGATGCCACTCACAGACCACCAACTTCAGAATACCTAGGTGTAAAGCTCTGTACAAAAGTCGTAACATAATAATATAAATAATTTTATATTATTAATAAATTATTATTTATATTACAATATTACATAATGTAAAGTCTATTAAAACATGTTTGTCTTCAAAGAATGGCCTTGGTTCCTGTGGGCAGTGTCTTCTCACGGAAAGGTAGTGCATTCCTGCTAAATCATGGACAAAACTGTCCTCCAGGAGCTGCAGGCTGCAGCAGCAGCAGCAGCTTCTCATCTACTTCCTTCACTGCATGATGCTGTTGTTTACTTTGAAAGCTCCGTTCAGTCTAGTTTTGTCAACAGAGCTAGTATTTCATGAGGATCTACTACATACCAGGTTCCAGAAAGCTAAATGCCTTTTGTTTGTTATTACTCACTAAATACAAATCACAACTCTCTTCTCATTACTCACACAATAGAATTTAGCTGAGGGAGATTGAGTGACTTTCCCAGGGTCACACAGCTACTAAGAGCAGAGTCGTGTTTAGATTCATGTGGGAAAACTGAACACCGAAATGAACCAGCAGAAATATCCTATGTTCCAAAAGCCTACTCAAGCCATTTGTTCTTATTTTAAGGAAAATCTTTATGCTAATTTTAAACTCCAAATACTTATGAATGGCTGAGACCTACAGATTTGATTCTGATGTAAGAGATGATGCTCACCAGCTGGTTACTGCTACCACCCCACAACCCCGAGCATACTGGACAAATGTCTAAGCCTCGTGGTTAGTGGGGACAATGCTGGTGGAGGCTGAAGTTGTCATGCAGTGACTCATGCAAGCTTAGGCAGATTTGGTGATATATGACACAGAGATGCAAAGAAATGCTGTAGCTGACACACACAGGCTGGCTCTGGGAGATGCAGAAGAAGCACGTCACCCAAAATGAAGCCAAACAGTCATCTTTAAGGAAGGAGCAAAGGGGCTGCATCTTAAAGAATGAAGAAGAGATTTGTCATGAGAGATGGGACAGGAAGTTCTTGAGAGGCAGAGGGAGAGCATGAGAATGTCGGGAAGAGAGGAGAGATTCTCACACATCTGGGAAGCTGACAATCCATCAGCATGGCCAGAAGGAAAATAAGGAGGAGAAGCAGAAATAATAGATGAGGCTGGATATAGAAGCAGGGCTGAAGCTGTGTTGATTGTGGTAAAGAGTTGTGATTCTACCCAGAAGGCAATAGGTAGCATTCTAAACAAAGATCTTTTAAAACAAGAGTCAGCAAATATTTTCTGCAAAGGGCTAAATGTTAAATATTTTAAGTTTTCCAACCCATGTGGTCCCTCTCTCAATGACTCAGCTCTTCCGTTATACCATGAAAGTAGCCAGAGACATTATAAAACACACGTATATGGCTCTGTCCCAATACAACTTTACTTAAAAACGCAGACTGTGTCACACATGGCCCATGCATGGTAGTTTGCCACACCCTGTTTTAGAAAGCTCAGGTTTATGATGTGTTGGAGAATGCCTACGAGAGCTCTTGTTTTAAATGGTAGAGTGAACATACACTGGAATTCTATCCTGCTTGACCCAAGCTCTTGATAGCGAAAGGTAGAAAAGATAGATAGTAGATAGATAGATAGATGATAGGCAGGTAGATAGATGATAGATAAAGAAAATACATAGCTGTTCCAGAAAACAGAAATGGATAACTTCATGAACCAAAAACAAAGTAATATACTTTAGAATGGAAGCAGGCCAGAAAGCTCACAGTTGCAAAGCAAATAGAATTTCCAACTGCCTCTTGTAGCCCCTTCCTGGAAGTAGTCACAGCCCAGGGTGTTTCGACTTCTTCCTCTGTGTTTTTTTTTTTTTTTTCTTTGAGACAGAGTCTGGCTCTGTCCCCCAGGCTGGAGTGCAGTGGCACCATCTCGGCTCACTGCAAGCTCCGCCTCCCGGGTTCACGCCATTCTCCTGCCTCAGCCTCCCGAGTAGCTGGGACTACAGGCGCCCGCCACCACGCCCGGCTAATTTTTTTGTATTTTTAGTACAGACAGGGTTTCACTATGTTGGCCAGGCTGGTCTCGAACTCCTGATCTCGTGATCCGCCCACCTCGGCCTCCCAAAGTGCTAGGATTACAGGCTTGAGCCACTGCGCCCGGCCTCTTCCTCTGTTTTTTTATTTGTTTGTTGTTTGCTTTTTTGTGGGGTTTTTGTTGTTGTTGTTTGCTTTTTTTAAAAAAAAAAAATTCCCTTTCCCTGCTTTTTTGTCACAGCAGCCTTTGTCACTTCAAACACTGCAAGTGTTCTTTAAAAAAATTATATCAACATTTCAATTAAAATGCAACATGTCTGAAACTTGGTATCTAGAGAGGTGAGATGGATAAAAGAGCCCTTGTTACTGCACGTTTTATTTCTCCAGACTTCACCTTGCACACAGTGACAGACAATGCACAAAGCCACTTCCTTATGGACTGAAATTCTGAAATCCTTTTGTGACTGGCCTTTCCATCCTTCAACTTCCCCTCTCCCACGCTGTGAATGATTGTATTGGACATTTCTGTCTTAATCTCAGTGACAGGGAACATAGGTAGCTCTAATATAGCTATGACCCAGATGCTTCTGTTTCTAGCATGTATTTATTTTGTAGCAGACATTTACATCCATCATTTTTCACTGTCTTTTGAAAATAATTAGGCAATATCTCATCTGAGGTAGGATGTTTGTAGTGGTTGTGTTCTGAGGGAGAAAAACTAATCTGTTCTCTTTTCACTGCATTCCAGGAACAGTAAGAGGACCTTGTGCATGAATAATTTGTTTCCACACTACAGAGTGGTTAATAAGCAGTTTAGAAAAACAATTCTGCTTCACTTCAATAACAGCCTCCTCCAGCTCATTTTTTCTCAACAAACTGATTTTTCCAGCAGAAGAATCCCAGACTTCTTAGAGAACCCAGTGACTTTTAGCACCTTAAATCTGTGAAATCCTCATGTTTTCTTCGGCTGTATCCATAGTTCAAACAAAGATGAGGCAAAGCTAGACGCATTCCTGAAGGAACCTAAGAAATTCCTCTCTTTCTCTCTCTGGAATGAAATGAATTCTCTAGACCATCAGTTCTAACCTTCAAAAACCAAACCTGTTTGTGAGATCTCCTTCAAATACTACTATAGACTCCAGTGTTCATTCATTAAATTTTTTAAATATTTGTTTTATTTGGAATCAATTTATTTGTTATTTTAGTATTTGTATTAATATAAGGGAGAAATGTTTAAATCTGTCTATGCCATATGTGCCTCTCGCTTATTGCCCAATTAACTGTAGCCTCAGGCTAAACTGATTTCTGTCTGTATTTTTTTCAGAACAAAGATAACTGATCTCAAAACATCTGCTTTTATTGTAGGGAGTCGTGCTGCCATCTCCATTCCTCTCTCTCTTCTTGCAATCTGGGTGGAAGTTCTTTAATATGAATATTTCAACCACCTTCACTCTACCATGTCCACTATCAGCACATTCAAAAGTATCCAGCCAAGGCTGTCATCTTAGGCCAGGGATTTTTTAAGACTCTATTTTGCAGTGATGTGGCTGGCGCCCCTTTGACTCACTTTATCACCCCTGGGTTCTTTTCATCTTAGAAGCCCCAGAGGGCAGAAAAAGAAGTAGGTGAGCAATTAAACACTGAGTCAGGAGCGTCTCCCCTTGTGTTAAGCAATGTTGTAGAACATCGTATTTAGTAAGCTCCTAGCAGATGAGCCACGTGGCTGCTGAGCACACATGCCTGCTTGCTGCTGTGAGCTCAGACACCCTCATCATTAGTCTTTTCCACCTCTGGAGGGAATTGTAACCTGTAAATCATAGAGAGTTAAAGATGTTTCCCCAAAACACTGATGACAGAATGAAAGGTGAGGAGTGTTAGCCACAGGTCAGAAGTGCAGGAAAGTCTCTCAGTGTGGATTGTTGAAGAAATGCGGGTCTTTTTTCTTGTGGAAGTCTCCCTAGAAGGGGGTCAAGGACTCTGCCCATTCTAGGATGAAAGATGGGATATTAGACACCCTCAGCTATTTATCCCAAGCTTTCATTTTGGGCTCTTAATTAGTTTGTTCATCCCTCACAATCTCAAATGCTAAACAGGACATTTGAATCTCTCCACAGTCCAAATCAGCACCGTCTTTTAAAGTTGAGTTTCTTATTATTCTCACCTGATATACCTTATTTATCCCACACCCACCCCTATAACTTGTCATGCTCACTGTTATCTTTGAGAAAACACTTGAATTTTACTCAGCCTGGAGTGCTCTTCACTTGTCTTGTCAGGATCCAGTTCGGACTCATTCTTCAGCGCTGCATCAGTCAATGGGGGTTAGGTTAAACTGTGGTGACAAACAACCTCCAAACCTCAGTGGCTAAAAAATCTTTTTCCTCATTTATTTACATCTCATCATGGGTCAGGTGGGAGGTAGCTCTGTGCTGTGTCATCCTAACACGGGAATCCAAACGGAAGGAGGGACCATCAATAAGATCCCCATTGCTATAGAAAAGAGAAAAAAGCATGCAGAATGGAACTCTGTTTCTTGGAGATTTCTCCTGAAAAAGTCACATGTTATTTCTTCTCACCTCCACTGCAGAAAAAAAAAAAGTCATGTGGCCTCGTGAAAATTTAAGTAGGTGGGATGGAACAGTCAGAATGCATTCATAAAATATAAACAGAAAATATTTGGAGAACAGCACCTATGACTATCATGAATGCCAACATGCATCCCTAACAACCCCGTGCTGTTACCCTCCAAACTCTTTATGTCTTGCAAAGTATTAGAACTTCTTATCTGAAGCCCTACCACTCAGAGGGAATGAAAAATACATAATGACGTCTCCTTTAGGATGTCCTTAGAGGATTCAAGGAAAGAAGTTAAATAATTTAAAAGTGCTTTTGGGTACAGCTATTTAGCACTAGAGGGTAAGATTAGAGATAGATCGTAAAGATAATAATAGGGTTAGGGTTAGGATTAGGATCTGGGTCAGAGTCAGGGCCAGAAGTATGGTTAGAGGTGGGGTCATGGTCAGGGTCAAGATCAAAGTCAGGGTCAGAATTAGGGACCAGGTTAGGGATCAATCAGGGTTTAGGTTCAGGGTCAATGTCTTGGGACAGGGTTAGGGTTAGGATTAGAACCAGAGCTTTGTTTTCCTCAGGATCCACCCGAGGGTAGCATGTCATAACATATGGTAAGATTTGGGTGTGTTTCTGGGAGAGATCTTGGTATAGAGGAAGGAGAAACGCTTAGAGCCACCATCAGGACAGTTGGGATGAAAGCTGGGGGTAGGCAGAGGCTGGAGGAAACATGTGCACCCACTGTAAACACTTTTATTAATGTTTTAATTACTCATTTTTCTTACAGTGTTAAAGTAGTAAAAATAGTATTGACAAATTGAAAAGTAGGCATACTAAAACTTGCAACATTATTTAAGTTTAAATACATTATTTGTACCTCATCAACATTTTTTATTTTGTTGAGAAAGTCTAAGGTTAATTGGCAGCGTATTTGTAATAGTAGATAGAATAATGTCTGTTTTATAAACATTGACATCCTACATTACATGTGTGAAACCTGGAAATCTGAGACAGCTCTCAGATTTTTTAGAAAGTTTAGTTTGTCAAGTTTGAGGATGCGTGCCCATGATTCCTCCTCAGGAGGTCCTGACAACATGGGCCCAAGGTGGTCGGGGCACAGCTTGGTTTTATACACTACACTTTAGGAAGACATGAGACATCAATCAATATGTGTAAGATGTACATTGGTTCAGTCCAGAAAGGTGAGAAGGCCAGACAGGGGGCTTCCAGGTCATAGGTAGGTAAGAGACAAATGGTTTCATTCTTTCACGTTGCTGATTACCCTCTCCAAATGAGGCAATCAGATATGCGTTTATCTCAGTGAGCAGACGGGTGACTTTGGATAGAATGGGAGGCAGGTTTGCCCTAAGCAGTTCCCAGCTTGACTTTTCCCTTTAGCTTAGTGATTTTGGGTCCTCAAGATTTATTTTCCCTTCACAAGGTCTAACATGTTTTCCTATGAGCATTAGTTATTCATTGTGTATTTTATGACACAAATAAGGCATAGATTTTTAAAAAATCATCAACTTTGTGCCTAGCTACATAGACATAATTACATAGAAGCTCAATTAAATTTGCAAACATTTCAGAGTTTGGGTTTCCAATAATTCCTTGTGATTCTTTAAAAGGTAAAGTATTGTTTTCCCATAAAACAGAGCAACATTTAAAATCACCCATAGAATGTCCTGCCATTTTTGTTTTTGTAGTTTCCTCATTTTCTGCAAAGCCTCGCTGAGGAAATTGACTTTGAATATCCTTTTACACTCTTCTGTTTTAGAAAGCATCGTGGTAAAACATTGAATCATCATGGTCATAACTTCTGTTCACATTCTTTCTTTCTTTGAATATTTTTTCCCAGTGGCCAATATTTGATTCTGTTGTATTATGGCTAAAAGGTAGGCATGGGAACAAAATAAAGACAAGAAGTCTTTGGAATAAGTGATCCCATCACAATGAATCAATTTGCCGTTGGAACATCTTTTTACAAAGTCACTGTTTTGAAAATATTTAGCCATGAATTGAAACAGAGTCTGCAAGGATATTTTTTTTCTTGGTCTAAGGTGAGCAGCATTTTAGAGAATAAACCCAGGACACAACCACAGCACAAGAAAAAATATGATAATTAAGTTTACACATATGTTTACTACAGTAACAGAAAACGTAAAGAGCATTTGTTTTGATTTATATATCTGTCTGTGTGGTTTAATTTTTTGTGTCATAAATGCTCTTATTTAAAAAAAACAGGACTAGTTAACAATGTCAATTACTAGTAATTCATGGTATAAATAATTAAACAAGGAAGCATTAAAAAATGTTTTAAATAAAGTTTTGCATCTTTTTTTACATACACTGAAATTGCCAAAAAAAGAGCAGAGATTTCCCATGTAGCCGCAAGCTAGTTTCCTCTCATTAACATCTTCTATCCGTGTGTCTCACATGGCTTATTAATATCTTACATAACTTGTCACAGTTAATGAACCAATACTGATAGACTATTATTAACTGAAGTTCATGTTTCATTTGGATTCCCTTAGTTCTGTCTTACTGTGACCCAGGATCCCATCCAGGATCCCGCATGACATGTAATCATCACGTGGGCTCTTCCTGGCTGTGACAGTGTGTCAGGCTTTCCATCTCATGATGACCTTGATAGTACTGAGGAGGATTGGTCGGGAATTTTGTAGAATGCCCCCCACTGTCACTTCATGTTCTCAAGGTGAACTGTCACCTTTGATGTTCACTTGGATCATTTGGCAGAGCTACCATTTGTCAGGTTTCTCCACTGTGAAGTCATTTTTCCTCCTTGTCCATACTGCATGTGTTCTTTTGGAGCAAGTCACTGCAGACCCCACACTTACGGAGTGAGGAGTTGGCTCCACCTTCTTGATGGCTGAGTGTCTGCATCAACTATTTGGAATTCTTTTGCAAAGGAGATTTCTATGCAACTCCATTTGCTTATTCACGTATGTATACAAATACAGACACCTAGATAATTACTTTAAGTTTTAGTTATTATTCAACACTGCAGCTTTATGTTGCAGAATTTATTCCTGTGTTGGCCATCGGTAGCTGTTTTTATTGGCTGTTATTTTTCTTTGATATATTTTAATTTTTTTTAGTACTTACTTACTTTCTGATATTTCAAGATTGTCCTGGCTCCTATATTTACTGTCCCAGTTCTAGTATCAGACATTTCTTCAAAGAGCCTGATTCCTTTCAGAATGGCAGGAAAACTTACATCTGGCTGCTGAATGAGCACATTGTATCTTGTCCCTCATTAGCAATGCTAGGAAGTATGTGTGTATCTAACCTACCTACACACACCTAATTATAAAGTTTTCTATGTAGAACTGTGTGTATCTATATTAAACTAAACATAAGTTTATGTTTGAAGGGGTGGTCTGCCCCTCCATACCTGTGGGTATAACTCATCAGGTAGGACAAGACACTGAGAAAAGAAATAAGACAAAGAGACAAAGTATAGAGAAAGAAAATTGGGCCCAGGGGACCGGCGCTCAGCATACCAAGGTCCTGCACTGGCACAGGTCTCTGAGTTCCCTCAGTTTTTATTGATTATTATTTTCATTATCTCAGCAAGAGGAATGCGGTAAGAGAGCAGGGTGATAATAAGGAGAAGGTCAGCAAAAAAAACGTGAGCAAAAGAAACTATGTCATAATTTTAAGTTCAAGGGGAGGTACTATGCCTGGATGTGCACATAGGCCAGATTTATGTTTCTCTCCACCCAAAAATCTCAGTGGAGTAAAGAATAACAAGGCAGCATTGCTGCCAACTTGTCTTGCCTCCCCCCATAGGGCGGTTTTTCTCCTATCTCAGAACTGAACAAATGTACAATCAGGTTTTATACTGAGATATTCAGTTCCCAGGGGCAGGCAGGAGACAGTGGCCTTCCTCTATCTCAACTGCAAGAGGCTTTCCTCTTTTACTAACCCATGTCAGCACAGACCCTTTATGGGTCAGGCTAGGGGATGATCAGGTCTTTCTCATTCCACGAGGCCGTATTTCAGACTATCGCATGGGGAGAAATCTTGGACAATACCCGGCTTTCCAGGGCAGAGGTCCCTGAGGATTTTCTCAGTTCATTGTGCCCCTAGTTTATTGACACTAGAGAATGGTGATGACTTTTACCAAGCATACTGCTTGTAAACATTTTGTTAGCAAGGCACATCCTGCACAGCCCTAGATCCCTTAAACCTTGATTCTATACAACACATGTTTTTGTGAGCTCAAAGTTGGGGCTAAGTGGCTGGGGCAAAGTGACAAATTAACAGCATCTCAGCAAAGCAATTGTTCAAGGTACAGGTGAAAATGGAGTTTCTTGTGTCTTCCCTTTCTCCATAGACACAGTAACAATCTCATCTCTCTTTCTGTCCCTACATTTCCCCCTTTTCTTTTTGACAAAACTGCCATCGTCATCATGGCCCATTCTCGCTGGTCACTGTCTCTCTGGAGCTGCTGGATACACCTGTAGACTAACAACAGAGAGAACAGACACGCAAGGATTAATACAAAATTTGCAATGGTTTTAACCCAAGTGAGGGGTTAAGATTTGTGAGGCTATCAACAGCTTTTACCATTGCCTCAGTTTCTGGTATCAGATTTAACTGGGCTTTTGATGCCTCAAAAATTTGTTCTTTTAATTTCGAAATATCTAAAGTAGGATTATCTTCTCTTCCTTGTAGATGGTGTCTAACTATGTCCCAGTGATGTTCAGCTTCATTATAGGCTTAAGGTATAATACAAAAATCTGACGTATTCCAGTCACTATGTAACTGAAAAAGATATTCCGAGCTCATGAGCCTATGTCCCATCCAAATGACAGTTTGTCTAAGATCATTAATTTGGTTTGCCAATTTTTTATCTATTTGGGTCTCAGAATTCCACAATTTTGGGGAATTCTTCTGCCAATTATTCACATATTCTGCAGTTTGAACAGAGGAATGTAAAGCACTTCCAGCCACCACCGCAGTAGCTGTGACTGCAATAAGACCCATAATCACTGCAATCAAAGTAAAAATAAATCTTTTGGATCTATTTAGAACTCCTTTTAATACTTCTGTTAAAATATGATGGATGGGGAAGCCTCCCATGGTCAGTCCATGGACACAGAGATCCACACACCCTCTCTTGCCCTCACTAGCAGAATACGGTGTTGCCAAACAAAAGTTGAATCAATGCTAGTAAACAATCTACAATTTTCACAGGTTATAGTTTAGGAATCTGGTTTAATAACTATGTTTCCTACAACCAGCATATAAGCGGGTTTTACACACCCCATTTCCATGGATAGAGTGATTCTAATATTCTATAGGCCTGGTCCAACCTTTCAGTTAAATCACTATCATAGGCCAGATTAATGGGCCAGATGGATGGACCTGTGAACATGATAGAGTCTGGCCCGTACAGTTATGATATAATTGGCCTCGAGGGGCCTAGTCTATAATAGTTCCGAATTCATTGTTTTGTAGTACCACTGCAGTATCAGCCACACATTCTTCCCAAACTAAGACTTCTGGGCTTTTTGATTCTTTGGAAATTTCCTTGGGGCAAGGCTTCCCCTTAGGCCTAGATTGTAATGATCTTTGATAAGAAGAGTCCTGTAAATTGTTTATCTGTGGCCCAAGTGACATTCCACTTACCATGTAATAAATAAATCTACTGGTGGCACTGACAGTAGGTACTTCTACCAACGAATTTTGGGTTGTAGGCATTAAGCATCCTGGTGCTTTCCCCAGGCAAATAGGAGGATAATGATACCCAATGGAAATGTTTGTCATCATTCCTTCTTTTTGTATTTTTAGTAGAGATGGGGATTCACCAGGTTAGACAGGATGGTCTGGATCTCCTGACCTTGTGATCCACCCACCTCAGCCTCCCAAAGTGCTGGGGTTACAGGTGTGAGCCACTGCACCTGCCACAACATTTAAAATAATAATTGGAATTATGACTCATTACTCTATACTGGCACATAGCATGGATAAGGAGGACATTGACAAATTTCCAGGAATTTTATATAATTTCTGAAAACATAACATTTTGCCCATACAAATATAACACAGGGAAGGTTAGTTATCTCTTTTTATTTGTACCTTATGTATGGTTTTCCTTATAAAAAATACATCCTACTTTACTTGCGAAACATGCCCTACTTTTCTTGCATGCTTTGCGTAGAGTTGTTTCTAGTTATTCTATTATTTCTAGTAGTTTTATTTACATATATTGATTATAATTTTAATACTTAGTAATCTTTTATTTTCCAGAGAAAACTAGGAAGTAGACAGTTCTAAACTGTCATATATTAGCATTCTATAGTAGGTTAGAAAATGTATGAATATACGATCTCCCAACATCTAGAGGGATGTGTTTCCTCATAATACAATTTCTCAGTGTGGCAGAAAAAAAGATGTTTATTAACGGGCCAGAATATCTTTAGTCTGTCTGTAAAAATAGGAAGCCAAAAGTATATAAACTTGAATTATTTATGTTCAATAATTAATGTTTTAGTATTGTATCTTATTTATAAATGGTCTAGATATTTAATGCAAATCTTTTACTTAGCTTAACTTTAAGGTTAAAAATTACCAAAAGTACTTTGGAAACTACTATTAGGCAGATTTACTGTAAACAGATTATTTTTGAAATAATATTTTTCGCTTTTCACAAGATGGCACCGAAAGCGAAGAAGGAAGCTCCTGCCCCTCCTAAAGCCGAAGCCAAAGCGAAGGCTTTAAAGGCCAAGAAGGCAGTGTTGAAAAGTGTCCACAGCCACACACAGAAAAGAAGATCCACATGTCACTCACCTTCAGGAGGCCCAAGACACTCTGACTCCGGAGGCAGCCCAAATATCCTCCGAAAAGCACCCCCAGGAGAAACAAGCTTGACCACTGTAGGCTTTTTAATGACTTAGCCATGCATGTAAAAGGCATTCCCTAAGGTGGCATAGAAGGTGGAGCCCCCATATCCAAAGATAGCCAAGGAGAAAGAAAGACCCCTGTTGCCAGAGCCAGTGGGCAAATGCAACAAAAAGGAGAAAAGGGTCCTTATGGGATGAGATCCTTTCAGATTTAGGCTTATACAAACTCCTGAGAACTGGCAGGTTGACAGCCATAAATGGGGTACCAAAATTTCTACTCATTGGATTACAAGTTCTCAGGCATCCAAAATGATGAACAAAATGACAATTTCTAGGGCTTCTGTGGGAGACTATGGAAGGGTCTTTTTGAACCTTTTAATGCTGTCAACAGAAGAATGATGAGGTTCATAAATTTGGAAAGGAGACAATTCTTCATTTTTATGTTTATGTTTTTTTTTTTTGAGATACAGTTTCACTGTTGTTGCCCAGACTAGAGTGCAATGGCGTGATCTTGGTTTACTGCACCCTCCACCTCTTGGGTTCAAGCAATTCTCCTGCCTCAGCCTCCTGATTAGCTGGGATTACAGATGCCCACCACACCTGGCTAATTTTTTTTGTATTTTTAATAGAGACAGGGTTTCATCATGTTGGCTAGGCTGATCTTAAACTCCTGACCTCAGGTGATCCACCCACCTTGGCCTCCCAAAGTGCTGGGATTACAAGCACGAGCCACCACACCCAACGAGAGATTTATTTCCTATAAAGGGTTGCAGCCTGCAAGGTTTTCCTTCCGACAGGCTGGGAAGCATAGCCTCCAGCCAGAAGCCAGAAACAGATGCTTCAAGGAGGAGGTAAAGGCAATAGTAATTTATGCTGAGTGGAATGGCTAAATACATTTATTTAATAAGCTCTAGGAAGAGTCATGAATATTTATGGAAGGAGAAATGCATGCATGCGCAATTGAGTTTCTTGCTTCTTCATGGGTCCCATGTACAAAAAATGGCAGTGTTAGCATGATCCCAGGGTGGAGTTTTCAGCTGTCTGACATTAAAAGGTGAAGCAGAGGACATGAAAACTCACTCTGTGCATCCTCTATATGCTGGCCAGAACCTCTCCGTCATGGATGGTCTCTTATCAGGCAAGAAAGGAGAGGTTGATATCAGTGGTGGAGCCTTTGAAAAGGCTGGTTTCTGTTAAATCCTTAGGGAAGAAAAACTCATCATGGTTAGCAAAGGAGGGGGTATGACGATGTGTATCTGACCCCCATCATCCCATCCTAGCAAAGTTAAGAACTGTTTTGAAAGTTACTCTGGGGCCTCCTCAGCCAAGAGTGGGTCTGTTCCATCAGTTGGGAGCTTAGGATTTCATTTTCATTTGTCAGTGCTAATGAGAAAGAGTATGCTGTCTCCATGGCAGCTGAATTTGCAAGAAATTCCTTGGATGGGGTTAATGGCAGTTGTATTTTTCTGGGAGCTCTGCTTTAATTGGATAAAGTAAGTTCTAGTAAGATTTCTTCCTTTATCTTCAGTATCTCAAATGTTTTCATTTAAATAATCTTTATAACAACTTTTGATGTCTGAGTGGATTCCCACACAGTCATCTATTGTAAGACTTTCTGATTCCTTTTTTTTCCTTTGGTCATTATGAATAGGGCTTCTGTAAATAACTGCATGGTAGCTTTTGTTTGGAAATGACATCAAAGTAGTTGTCAAAATACTTAGGAATGTGAGTTTTGGATTGTAAGGTGAGACTTGTTTAGCTTTAGAAAAAACTGCCCAACTTTTAATGGGGAGGAAAAAAATTTTCTATGTTTTTGGAATTCTTAGATGGGACCCTCTCTAAAAACTGACAGATTAAAATGAGAAAAACAGAAAAGTTTAAAAACATGTATACCTTATGGATACATGGGAGATACTCACAGAAAAATGAGTAAATCTCCCACAGGTGACTTTCAGTTCAAGCATAAATACTATCTTTAACTTAAAGAAAGAAGATTTGAGTGCAGTAGTGGGGAGTTAACCAGCAAAAGCACAGTAGACAAGGGTGAGGTTTGTTATACAGAGTTAAGTCCATGCGTTCTCCATTGATAAGACTCTTTAGTGATTTAGTTATCCTTCTCTTCTTGGTGTCAAGAGAGGTAGCTTTTAAATGGGGATTTCCTTGATAGATGTAAATTTTCCTTACACAAGTCTAACTTCTACTTTGTTTTCAGAACTTCCTTTGTTAGAATTTTTTTTTTTCAAAATAATCAGCTTGGAATAATTCTTAAGCTGAAGGGACATATATTGGGGTTGCATATTCTGGTTTCCTACCATTATATTTTGGGGTGGCATAT
This sequence comes from Symphalangus syndactylus, assembly GCF_028878055.3. Lineage (NCBI taxonomy): Eukaryota > Metazoa > Chordata > Mammalia > Primates > Hylobatidae > Symphalangus > Symphalangus syndactylus. The sequence continues at coordinate 101,880,813 of NC_072438.2, forward strand.
TTTGGTCTTACACACTGTGTTCCACCAGCAATGAAAAGAGTTCTTGTTTTTTCTCCAGCAATTTGTCATTTTTTAAAGAGTTTAGCAGTTCTAAGGAATATAGACCAGCTGTGCTATCTCATTGCGCTTTTCAGTTCTCTATTATGTTGAGTATCTTTTTGTATGTTTACTTGGCATCTGTAGATCTTCTTTGGTGAGGTGTCTGTTCAGATCTGTGTGCATTTTTAATTGGGCTGTTTAACTTATTGTTTAGTTTTAACAATTTTTATATATTTTGAATACAAATTCTGAGATCTGTATTTTGCAAATATTTTCTTCAATATGTGGCTTTTCTTTTTGTTCTCTTAACAAGGTCTCTTCCAGAGTATAAACATTGAATATTAAGAAATCCACATTGTCATTTCTTCTGTGTATATCAACCTTTTCTGTCAGTTGTTAAAATTCATTACCAAACCCAAAGGCACATAGCTCTTCTTCTATAGTTTCTTCTAGAAATGGTATAGTTTTAGATTTTTAGTGTAAGGATGATTTTGAGTGATTATTTGTGTAAGTTGTAAAGTTTTCATCTACACGGATGTCATTTCTTATGGCTTCCAATTAATCATTCCCTCACTATTTTTGGGAAGGACACAGGATAGTGGGCTCCGTTAGAATAGATAGCTAGACATGAACAGGAGGGGGAGCTCCTGAAAAAGGGAAAGCCTGGGAAGGCTCTCCTGGAGGGACCACCAAAAATTCACGTTAGTAGCATCTCTAGTGCTGGAGTGGATGGGCACTTGTCAATTGTGGGTAGGAGGGAGAAGAGGTACCTATGCAGAAAGAAACACCCTAGAACTCATCTTAAGATGCCCCAATCATCATTCGTTCTGCAATAAAAATGTCAGAATATTGCTAGGTACATGCTGATAAGAACAACAAAGGGACATTCTTAAGAGAAACCTGGCACCATAAGTACAGATTAGGGCAGAGAAGGACATTCAAAAGAGATGGGCAGGTGCAGTAGGTACAAACGTGACCGCTGTCAGCTGGCCTGTGATGGCGGGAAAGAGGCTGGTGCCAGAGTGGATTTGGATTGATCACCACACATGTACCTCAACCAACAGTGAGGAGGTCCCACATGCCTAAGTGGGGCAAGTTGGGGACCTAAGGCAGTAGCAGGAAAACCAGACAAAGAAAACAGGCGGAGGCCGGGCGCGGTGGCTCACGCTTGTAATCCCAGCACTTTGGGAGGCCGAGGCGGGCGGATCACGAGGTCAGGAGATCGAGACCACGGTGAAACCCCGTCTCTACTAAAAAATACAAAAAAATTAGCCGGGCGCGGTGCGCCTCTCTGGGCCTGCGCGGGCGCGGTGCGCCTCTCTGGGCCTGCGCGGGCGCGGTGCGCCTCTCTGGGCCTGCGCGGGCGCGGTGCGCCTCTCTGGGCCTGCGTGGGCGCGGTGCCTTTGCGAGGACGGAGCTGCGTTCGCTGCAGCACAAACCCAGAGGGCATCGCGAGGGCGGAGCTACATTCTCCTCTGCACAGACTCCGGGGTACTGCGAAGGCGAAGCAGCGTTCTTCTCAGCACAGACCTGGGCGTGCGGGCCAGGGGCACCGCAAGGGCGGAGCTGCGTTCTGCTCAGCACAGACCTGGGGGACACCGCAAAGGCGGAGCACCATTCTCCTCAGAACAGACGTTGGGGGCGCTGCCTCGCTTTGGGACAACTCGGGGCAGCATCGACGGTGAGTAAAATCCTTCCTGTTTGCAGCCCTGAATAATGAAGTTCAGAGACCAGTTAGAAGGGTTCAGTGTGCAAAATGGGAAACCAAAAGCCCCTCTGAATCCTGCCCACCAAAGTTCTCCCAAGCGAAGGCAAGGGGCCACAGTGCCAGGTCCACGCTGCAGTTTCGAAACACAAATGCAGCACTGCTAATGCAGACATGACACCCAAAATATGACACCCACATTACTCACGTCACAAGCACCTGTAATGCTAATGGACTGCCTCAATAAAAAAAATTAATGTAAGATTGGCAATCCCCATGCTGCTGTGCAGTCCTCACACAGTAATCGTAATAATCCACATTTACAAAGTACATACAAACTTAGTAAGGAATCTAGGGTTAGGATTAGAGTTGTCGTCAAGGCCCAGGTTAGGGTTAGGGTTAGGGTTAGGGTTAGGGTAAAGGGTTAGGGTTAGGGTAGGGTTAGGGTTAGGGTTAGCGTTCTAATTGCAACGTGAGAGAGTAGGACGTCACACCCAATATCGCAGGGAGTAGAAACACCCTTGTGATACTGTTCTTAATCTTCAGGGAGGAACAGGATGATATTACTCGAATACAGACGGGTGTACGTCCTCTGTACAAAGCCGGTGTAAACCCGTCTGTGAAATAGTTGACAATTTCCAGAGGGGAAGATGTTATTACTGACAATATGGTAAACAGGCTGTGAGTCCGCCGCTGGTCCTAAGAGCCAGGGGGCAGAGGGGCTGGCTCTTACGCCCCGCCTCGCAGGGGGCTCCTCGCTCCCCTGCGATGGGGGTCCTCCACCCCCTGGAGATTGTATTCGGATCAGTATCGTCAGGTGGGTGTGCAACTATTACGATATTGAAAGTAATACCATGCTCTCTCCCTCCCTGGACATTGGGAACACTATCGCAGGTGGGGGTACACCCACTGCGGTATTAGGAGTCATGTTAGTATTACTTGCTACTCATTTATGATTCACATTAATATGAATTACCAATATTAATGTTAAGAAATAATTGCTAATAAAAAGTTTTTGGGTTATTAATATTAATTATTAGGAGCTAATATTACTGTGTTCTAATGAATATGATCAGTCCCAGTTATTAATATCAGGCGTTATTAATAGTTAATATTAATAATTTATTGTTATCGTCAGTATGACTCTTGAATATTATCATTATCGGTATTGATATTAAAAATTATACGATCAATTAATATTGATAATTATTAATATCAATTAATAATTGATATTATTGTGATAAGTAATATTGCGACCTTCCTCACAGTATTATTGGGAGTCATATCATCCTGTGGCCCTGAGGAGAGAAGGCATTTCTCTTTCTGTCTCCTGTCTCTGAAGAGGAGGAAGAAGTAAAAGTTGAAAACCAAGACGATTGAAGTCAGTGGCAAGACCAGCCGCTGCCACTGATGAGCTGGCCTGAGGTGAAAAGATGAACCCCCCCTCCCCCACTGTAAGCACATGTGCTCTGAATCCATCAGGACCCTTTCACGTGGAACCTCTTAGAGTTGTAAGCCCTGAGAAAAGGCCTAGGAAGTCTGTCTTCCTTCGGGGCACTCGGCTCTTAAGATGCGAGTCTGCCAACACCCCCATCCGATTAAAAGGAACCTCTTCCTTCTTGAATCTGCCGTCTGAGGGGTTTTTTCCGCGACTCGTCCTGCTCCACTTTTTGGTTCACATGACCGGGAATGGAACCGGGGCCGCGGCGGTGAGAGCGCCGACTCCTAACCAGCAGACCACCGGGGAACTTCAAACTTTTTGGGAAATAGATTGCCCAACATTAGAGGTGGGTTGGCCGTCAGAAGTAAGCCTGGACAGGTCCCTTGTTTCTCAAGTGTGGCACAAGGTAACTGGGAAAGGATACCTAGACCGCTTCCCATACATAGACACTTGGTGACAGCTGGCGCTAGACCCCCCACAGTGGCTAAGAGGGCAGGCAGCAGCAATACTAGTAGCCAAGGGACAGACAGCTAAGGAAGGATCCCGCTCCACCCGCCCAGGGAAATCAACTCCTCAAGTTCTGTTCGACCCAACGTCAGAAGATGCATTGCAGGAGATGGCACCAGTGATCCCAGTGGTGCCCTCCCCTTACCAGGGAAAGAGGCTCCCCACTCTTGAGCCCACAGTGCTTGTGCCTCTGCAAGACAAGTGTATCCCTAGGCCACCCAGAGGAGACAAGAGAGGAGGTGAGGCCTTGGGAGAAACCCCTCCCTTGGCAGCTCGTTGACGACCCAAAACGGGGATACAAATGCCCCTGACAGAGCAGCGGTATACTGGGATAGATGAGGATGGTCACGTGGTGGAGAGGCGTGTTTTTCTCTACCAGCCGTTCACCTGTGCTGACCTTCTCAACTGGAAAAACCATACCCCGTCCTATACCGAAAAGCCACAAGCTCGAATTGATTTGCTCCCAGCTATTATCCAGACCCACAACCCCACCTGGGCTGATTGCCACCGGTTGTTCATGTTCCTCTTTCACAGAGATGAAAGGCGGAGAGCGCTCCTAGCAGCAACTAAGTGGCTAGAGGAACATGCACCAGCTGATTATCAAAACCCCCAAGAGTATGGAAGGACCCAGTTACCAGAAACCGGCCCCCAGTGGGACCCAAATGAAAGAGAGGATATGCAAAGGCTAAACCGAGACAGGGAAGCTCTCTTGGAAGCATTCAAGAGGGGAGCTCAGAAGGCCACAAACGTTAACAAGGTCTCTGAGGTCATTCGGGGAAAAGAAGAAAGTCCAGCACAATTCTATGAGAGATTGTGTGAGGCCTATCGTATGTATATTCTCTTTGATCCTGACAGCCCTGAAAATCAGCACATGCTTCACATGGCTTGAGTCCGTCAAAGCGCAGAAGACATGAGAAGAAAACTGCAGAAACAGGCTGGGCTTGCAGGGACGAATACATCACAATTATTAGAAAGAGCTAAGCAGGTGTTTGTAAACAGAGATGCAGTAAGCCGTAAGGAACACCGCACAGAGAATGAACGTCAGGCCCGGCGAGACGCCGACCTGCCTGTTAGCTGCAGGAATCAGAGGGGTCCCCCCAAAGAGGCAAGGGAAGGGGGGCCCTGGGAAAGAAACTCAGCTTGGCTGTCAGAGTTGGCAGCGTAACCAGTGTGCTTATTGTAAAGAAATGGGACATTGGAAGAACAAATGCCCTCAGCTTAAAAGAAAACAAGGTGACTCAGAGCAGGAGGCCCCGGACAAGGAGGAAGGGGCCCTGCTCAACCTGGCAGAAGGGTTCTTGGACTGAGGGAGAGCGGGCTCAAGTGTCCCCAAAGAGCGTATGGTCAGAATGACAGTCGGGGGTAGAAGCGTTGATTTTCTCGTAGATACCGGTGCTGGACATTTGCTAGTAACCGCCCCGGTCGCCCCCTTTTCCAGAAAGACTATTGACATCATCGGAGCCACGGGGGTTTCAGCAAAGCAAGCTTTCTGCTTGCCTGGGACTTGCACTGTAGGAGGACATACAGCGACTCATCAGTTTTTGTCCATGCCTGACTGTCCCTTGCCCTTGTTTGGGAGGGCCTTGCTTAACAAGCTGAGAGCCACTGTCTCTTTGACAGAGCACGGCTCTTTGCTGCTAAAGCTACCCGGAACGGGAGTCACTATGACCCTTACGGTCCCCCGAGAGGAGGAATGGAGACTTTTCTTCACTGAGCCAGGCCAAGAGAGAAGACCAGCTCCGGCTAAGCGGTGGCCAAGAGTAGGGGTGGAAGATAACCCTCCAGGGTTGATATGGGGGGTAATATCATCCTCTTCCTGTTGGGATATTCGGAACCATATCCCAGGGAGGTGTCCACCCTCTGCGATATTGGGAGTAATGTCATCCTCTGTTTCCTTGGATATTAGACACAATATCACAAAAAGGCGTACACCCCCTGCGATACTGGGAGTAATATCATACTCTCCTTCCCTGGATATTAGAAAACAATATCATCAGGGCTGAACACCCCCTGTGATAATGGGAGTAATATTTTCTTTTTTTTCTTCTTTTCTTTTTCTTTTTCTTTTTTTCTTTTCTTTTTTTTGAGACAGAGTTTAACTCTTGTTGCCCAGGCTGGAGTGCGATGGCACGATCTCGGCTCACTGCAACCTCTGCCTCCCGTATTCAGGCGATTCTCCTGTCTCAGCCTTCCGAGTAGCTGGGATTACAGGCATGTGCTACCACGCCTTGTTCAGTTTTCTTTTTTTTTTCTTTTTTTTTTTTTTGTATTTTTCGTAGAGACATTGTTTCTCCATACTGGTCAGGCTGGTCTTGAACTCCCGACCTGTGATATTTTCTTCTGCTGAGGCAGGAGAATGGCGTGAACCTGGGAGGCGGAGCTTGCAGTGAGCCAAGATCGTGCCACTGCACTCCAGCCTGGGCGACAGAGCAAGACTCCGTCTCAAAAAAAAAAAAAGACAATGCAAAAAATTAGCTCAGCGTGGTGGCGTGTGCCTATAGTCCCAGCTACTCGGGAGGCTGAGGCACAAGAATCGCTTGAACCCGGGAAGCGGAGGTTGCAGTGAGCCCAGATTGTGCCACTGCACTCCAGCCTGTGCGACAGTGAGACTCCATGTAAACACAAAACAAAACAAAATGAAACAAAACCAAAAAACAAAACCAAACAGGCACTTCTGACACAGGCTGCAACATGGATGAACCTTGAAGACATTATCGTCAGTGAAATAAAGAAATCCCAAAAGGATAAACATGACCAGGCTCAGTGGCTCACACCTGTAACCGCAGTGCTTTGGGAGGCTGAGGCAGGCGGATCCCTTAAGGTCAGGAGTTCGAGAGCAGCCTGGCCAATATGCTGAAAGCTCGTCTCTGTTAAAAATACAAAAATTATCTGGGCGTGGGTGCGCACGCTTGTAATCCCAGCTACTCGGGAGACTGGGGCACAAGAATCGCTCGAACCCACGATGTGGAGGTTGCAGTGAGCTGAGATCACGCCACTGCACTCCAGCCTGGGCGACAGAGAAAGACTCTGTCTCAAAAAAAAAAAAACAAAAAAAACAGATAAACAAATTCAACAAGGTATGATTCCACTTCTAAAAAGTGCCTAGAGTAGTTAAACTCATAGAGTTGCAAATCAGAATGGTGGCCCCTGGGGTGGGCGAGAGAGAGGAATGGAGAGTTTGGTGAATGGGTGCCATTTCCATTTTGAAAGATAAAACTGTTCTGGAGATGACGGCGGTGATGGTTGCTAAACAATGTGAAGGTACTTAATGTCATTCAACTGTCAACTGAAAAATAGTGGAAATTGTCAATGTTTATACCGGCCATTCTAGATGAAATCATATCTATTTACAACTTTTAGTATTGATACGTGGTATATTTTCCCATAATAAAAGATGAAAATGAAAGCAGTTGGATCTTTAGAAAGAAAAGAAAGAAGCGAAGAATACACACAAGCTTCCTCCTGATTACAGGAAGAGCCCCAAAGCTTCTATGGACACTCCCTTTTCTCTTCTTCTTCCTGCATTCTTATGAGGAAGTCTTTAGAGATTGGGGAGCTTGGGCGACTTTGGCTAATGAGGAGCTCTGTGCCTTGAGCCCCCCAGGCCATAGAATAGTCAATACTCAGTCTGTGCCTCCAGCCCTGCAGTCTGAGGTTCCAGTCCTGGGGGCTCCACACCCGTCACCTGTATCAGGAGGCTCATGTCTCACCCTGTCTTCTTGCCAGCCTTGAGGACGGAGTCTGAGCCTCCATCGTGCACCACGCAGGGAGGACCGTGGACCTGTTCTCCGCGGTCATGGCCGGGCAGGGGGGAAGGGCAGTTCAGCTGAGGGACGTTCGGGAGCCTTGCTTTGTTTCCTCATCCTCAGGACAAACAGGACATTGCGATGGGCAGATGGGAGGAGACCAAGCTGCAACCTGTCAGCTCAGCAGACTGTGGAGTTTCTGTTCTTGCTTGTGGTGAGGGGGCCTCAGAAATCTTATTCAAACTTTTGCCTTCCTCCCCCACTGAGTTGTCCTTTTCATAGACACCACACCCAAGATAGTAGGGAATGAGTCCCTCTAAACTATTCCCTAAGAACAATAAAGATGATGAAGGTGATGAGGATAAAGAGGATGAAGACAGACACCAGGGTATCATGAACCCTTACTGAGGGCTTCTTAAAGGCCAGGCTCTGAGCTCTGTGCTCTATGCAGCTTGTTTCATTTCATCTGCGTAGTTTCCCAGTTACGAGTGCACATTTCATGATGATTTTACGGACTAGAGAAGGAGCAACGCATTTTCATAGGACTTGTACCAGATCATGAAGTCAAAAAGGGTGAAGTCCAATTTGAACCAGGCAGTCTAAGTCTGGACACATAGCATTTGGCCAATCCTCTCCCTGCATCCAACCTGCCCTCTCAAATCCTTGTCACTCAGGCCGATGCCCCTGCTCACTGTGCCCTTCCCTTTGGGGGTTCCTTGTAGACCACAGCTAGACCAGTGGGTGCCACAATCACTGTGTCAAGTAGAAAAAGGGCAGCTGAGATCACATCAAAGTTTCCAGAAAGAATGGGCACAGGATCATTTGGGACGCATCTCTCCCTTGCCCATGTTCCTGGCTTTCCTTACAGCTCTCGACTGCCTCAAAGGAGTCATTGATTCGGAGTTTGGCTTCCATTCCTACTGAGGAAGCTGGAAAGCATTTCCAAAAATGCTCCTCAGACGTGCCCGTGGTTAAGACCTCTGAGCTCTGCTTACAACTTTTGGAAGCTGGGCGCGGTGGCTCACGCCTGTAATCCCAGCACTTTGGGAGGCTGAGGCAGGCGAATCACAAGGTCAGGTGTTTGAGACCAGCCTGGACAACATGGGGTAACCCCGTCTCTACTAAAAATAGAAGAAAAGGAGCCGGGCGTAGTGGTGGGCGCCTGTCCGCTCAGCTGCTTGGCAGGCTGAGGCAGGAGAATAGCTTGAACCTGGGATGCGGAGGCTGCAGTGAGCCGAGATCACTCCACTGCACTCCAGCCTGGGCCACAGAACAAGACTCCATCTCAAAAAAGCAAAAACAAAAGCAAAACCCAAACCACAACTTTTTGAGAGTTGGAAGACCATGAAGTAGAATACCCGGGACTTAGAGTCTGGCCATGAATTTCGAATACCACCCTTTCTACTTCTCTGTATGGCAGGAGGTGAGATGTCCATCCTCTGAGACTCAGCACTCTCATCTGAGCTGATTTCTAGGTGATCTAATGGAAGCGAGCGATGATGAAACCGATCGTGGGTGCCCGCTGCGTGATCTCTCTGTGACGGATGTGGAAGTCAAGGCAAAGTGAATCTCCCATACATTCGTTACTATTTTAAGCTTCAACTCCATACAGTTCAATGGAAATATCCCCTGACCTGAAGTTCCGGTTTCCCTGCATTCCAGACAGGACATTTTCTTTTGTCCTTATCTCAGTAAGTACTGAGTATTGTGAGAGGAACAAGTGAGTCTCTTTTGTTTCTGATTCCCCAGAGCCTGTATCTTGCTTGGCACAGAAGAGGCAGCAAAAGTCAAAATCTACATTAATTCTTGAATTGACATTTCCTTGGTTCACAACAATTGGCTGTCATCAGTGTGACTTCGACTTACTTGATTCTTTTTGTTTTTTGTTTTTTGAGACGGAGTTTTGCTCCCATTGCCCAGGCTGGAGTGCAGTGGTGTGATCTCGGCTCACCGTAGCCTCTGCCTCCCAGGTTCAAGCCATTCTCCTGCCTCAGCCTCCCGAGTAGTTGGGGCTACAGGCGCCCACCGCCATACCGGGAGAAGTTTTTGTATTTTTAGTAGAGGCGGGGTTTCACCATGTTGGCCAGGATGGTCTTGATCTCCTGACCCCGTGATCCGCCCTCTTTGGCCTCCCAAAGTGCTGGGATTACTGGCGTGAGCCACCGCGTCCGGCCGAACTTTCTGATGAAAACTCTAAGTCCACCTAAGCTAAGGACAGGAGTTGTAGCTGATGTGAATTTTCAAAGAAGACCCACCGATTTGAGGAAGCAATTACTCTCCTGCTGAAGGTGAAAAGTCAGAAAACGGAACGATGACATCACTAGGACCTAACCGGCATGTGGAACTATTTTCTGCTTATGAACTATCAACTTTCATTTCATTTCCAGCTGACATGGTCTCAGCTCTTGTTGCCCAGGCTGGAGTGCAATGGCTCAATCTCGGCTCACCGCAACCTCCGCCTCCCAGGTTCAAGCAATTCTCCTGCCTCAGCCTCCCGAGTAGCTGAGATTACAGGCATGCACCACTACGCCCGGCTAATTTTGTATTCTTAGTAGAGACGGGGTTTCCCCATGCTGAGGCTGGTCTCGGACTCCTGACCTCAGGTGATCCGCCCGCCTCAGCCTCCCAAAGTGCTGGGATTACAGGCGTGAGCCACCGCGCCCCGCCCCCCACCCAGTCTCAGCTGTTATACAGTGTTTATAAATGTTCTAAATCAAGGGAATTTGTATCAATCTACTAAAATAAAATAAAGTATTTGAGTTCTTAATTTACTTTAATTAGGATAATCTTTTTCTTCAAGTGAAGAGAACGGTTTTGTTATGTATTTTTCTTTGGACAAGATAAGCTGTATTTTCTAGCAGTTACGCATTTGTTATATATGATGATTTGGTTCTTGGAACATTCTTGAATCTAGTGTCTCTAAGGCAGGCGTGTACAGCAAGAAGTGAGGAACACAGAAATCAATGATGAAAGCATTAGAAGACAAGTGAGTTTGTCAGAACTGCAAAATATTGCTGAGCGTGGATTGCTCTGAAATCTGAAAACATTACTTGTGAATTGCTTCTATCCAAAATGCAGACACAATGTCAGGTGTTGATTTACTTGTTTCCCATTTTTCAACCCCCTTTTCTAGGCAAAAGGTGTCCAAACCATGCAGACCCACAGAATCGAACCGATGTCTCTAGATTCCTCCTCCTAGAACTCTCAAGGGATCCAGAAATGCAGCCGACCCTCGCCGGGCTGTTCCTGTCCATGTGCCCGGTCACCGTCCTGGGGAACCTGCTCATCATTCTGGCCATCAGGCTGACTCCCAACTCCACACCCCCATGTACTTCTTCCTCTCCAACCTGTCCTCGCCTGACATCGGTTTCACCTCCACCACGGTCCCCAAGAGGATTGTGGACATCCAATCTCACAGCAGAGTCATCTCCTAGGCAGGCCGCCTGACTCAGATGTCTCTGTTTGCCATTTTTCGAAGCATGGAAGCGAGACACGCTCCTGAGTGTGATGGCCTATGACCGGTTTATAGCCATCTGTTGCCCTCTATATCATTCGGCCATCATGAACCCGTGTTTCTGTGGCTTCCTAGTTTGGTTGTCTTTTTTTTTTTTTCTTCTTCTCAGTCTTTTAGACTCCCAGCTGCACAACTTGATTGCCTTGCTAACGACCTGCTTCAAGGGTGCGGAAATTCCTAATTTCTTCTGTGACACTTCTCAACTGCCCCATCTTGCATGTTGTGACACCTTCACCAATAACATAATCATGTATTTTCCTGCTGCCGTATTTGGGTTCCTTCCCATCTCGGGGACGCTTTCCTCTTACTATAAAATGGTTTCCTCCATTCTGAGGCTTTCATCGTCAGGTGGGAAGTATAAAGCCTTCTCCACCTGTGGGTCTCACCTGTCAGTTCTTTGCTGAGTTTATGGAAGAGGCGTTGGAGGGTACCTCGGTTCAGATGTGTCCTATTCCCCCAGAAAGGTTGCAGTGGCCTCAGTGATGTACACGGTGGTCACCCCCATGCTGAACCCCTTCGTCGACAGCCTGAGAAACAGGGATATTAAATGTGTCCTGCAGTGGCCACACGGCAGCACGGTCCAATCTCCATATCTTTGTATCTGTTCCATTCCTTTTGTAGTGTGGGTTAAAAAAGGCAGTCAGGTCAAATAAGAATGATAACACAGGGGGAACACCCACTGTGACATTAGGAGTAATACCTCCTTAGGATATAAAAAACACTGTCACAGAGTATACACACAAGGGGTACGCCCACTGTGATATTAGAAGCAATATCTCCCTATAATATGAAGAAAAATATCACAGGGTGTGCACACTGTGTGGTCTTAGGAGTAATCTTTTACCCTGGATATTACGACTAAGACACACGGGGTACACGCACTGTGATATCAGGAGTTGTATCTCCCTAGGATATTATGAATCGTATCACAGGGCATACACTCTGTGTGTACATCCACTGTGATATTTGAAGTCATATCTCTCTATGACATTACAAATAATATCAAAGGGTGTACACTCCTGTGACATATTAGGAGTAACATCCTTCTAGGGTATTACAGATAACGTCACAAGGTGAACACCTTCTGTGACATTTTGTACACCCTTTGTGACATTGAAAGAAACATCCCCCTAGGATATTACGAAGAATGACACGGGTGGTGTACACACATTGTGAAATTAGTAGTGAACTCCTGCAAGGATATTACGAATTTTATGACAGAGTCTACACGCCCTGTGACATTAGTAGTGACGTTTTCCCAGAATATTATGAAGAATATTAAAGGGTTTACAGGAACTGTGCCTTACGACTAACATTTCCAGAAAATATTACACGTAGTATCACGTGCGTACACCCCGTGTGACATTAGGAGTAACCTCCCACAAAACTATAATGAAATATTTCACAAGGTGTACACCCTCTGTGACATTAAAAGTAATATTTCCCTATAATTTGATGATAATATCACAGAGTGGACACCCTCTGTGATATGAGGAGTGACATCTTCTGAGGATAATATGAGGAATTTCACAAGGTGTAGAAACCCTGTGACATAAGGAGTGACAGCCCCCTAGCATACGATGAATAATATTAAAGGGAACATAGCCCGTGTGGCAATTAAAGTAAATTCCCCTTAGGAGACTAACACCCCACGGTGTTCACACATTATGATATTCTTATTATTGTCCCGCTAGGATATTGTGAATAATATCGCAGTGTGCAGAGTCCTGTGACATGAAGATGAGCATTCCCCTACATTACGGATACAGCAGGGTGTATACCCCCTGTGACTTTAGTAGTGGCATCTTCCCAGAATACGGAAAATCATGTCCCAGGGTGTCAACCAAGTGTGGCAGTAGAGAAAACATCCCAGGAGTAAAGGATTAACGGGGCGCCGCCCGCGATGGGGGGAGTAATATCAACCCCCTCTCCCCCCCTGGATATTACGAGCCACATCGCAGGGGGGCGAGGGCACCCCCAGGTACTGAGAGCCAGGGGGGGAGAGGGGCTGGCTCTTACTCACCGTATCGCAGGAGGTGTCTGCAGCCCCTGCGATCTTGGGAGTGATATCATCCTCTCCCCCTGAATAGAAGAAACAATATCACAGGAGGATGTACACCCCCTGCGATATTGGAAGTAACATCATTTTCTCCCCCTAGGGATATCGGAAACAATATCAGAGTGGGTGTGGACAGCCCCTGCGACATTGCCGCCACTATCTTCGTCTCCCCCCCAGGATAGAAGGAACAATGTCACAAGGGGGTGTACACCCCCTGCGATATTCGGGGTATTATCTTCCTCTCCTCCGCTGCCTATTAGGAACAATGTCACAGAAGGGGTGTACACCCCCTGTTGTACTGGGAGTGATAGCATCCTCTCGGTCCCTGGATATTACGAACAATATCCCTAGGGAATGTACACCTCCTGCAATATTCAGACTAATATCATCCCCTCGTCCCCTGGATATTAGGATCAATATCACAGGGGTGGTGGGCACCCCCGGCGAAATTGGATGAAATATCGTTCTCTCCACCTTTGGATGTTAGGGACAGTATCAAGGGGGAGGTCTACGCCCCCTGCGATATTGGGAGTCCTATCATCCGCTCCCAACCAGGATATTAGAAACAAGATGACCGTAGGGATGGATATCCCACCGTGATATTTTCAATAATGTCACCCTCTACCCCCTGGCTACTAGGAGTCACATCATAGTAGGGTGTACACTGTCTGCGATACTGGGAGTCATATCCTCTCCCCCAAGGATATCGGGAACAGTTTTATTAATTACTAATATTAATAAATATAATAACAATTAATAGTAATCATCGATATTAATAATTACAGTAGAGAGAGTAAAGCTTAATACGGATTAAAAATATTAATGATTACTATTAATTAATAGCAATATCACTATTAATTATAAAATAATGATATCAGTAATGAATGTTACCGAAATCAATCATAAGTGATGTTGGTAATAAAACAATGATCTATATTAAGATTAATAACTAATATTAAAAATGACATTAATAGTAATAATTGATTTTAATCACGCATAATCCTCTTTAAAATAATCATTAATGATTAATAACGTTATATACTATGAATTAATATTACCATTGATAATTATTGAGACTGATGTTTAATAATTCACAATATTATGACTCTTAATACCGCAGGAGGTGTACACCTGCCTGTGATATTTTTCCTAATATCCAAGGATAGAGAGCATGATATTAGTTTTAATATCGCAGTAGGTGTACACTCACCCTGTGACACTGATCCTAATATCCAGCGGGTAGAGTATGACATGACTGCAACATAGAAATGAGTGTACAGCCACCTGTTGATATTGCTCCTAACATTCACGGAAGAAGCGTATGACGTTACTCCCAATATCGCAGGGAGTGTCCACCCCTTCTGTGATATTGTTCCTAGTATCCCGAGGGGGAGAGGATGATAATAATTCCAGCATCGCAGGCTGTGTTCACCCACTCTGTGATATTGTTATTAATATCCTGAAAGGGAGAGGATGATGTTACTCCCCATAATAGACAGATATTCTTCCCCATAATAGGGCGGGAGGTGTACATCCACCCTGTGATATTCCTGCTAATATTCAGAGGCCTAGAGGTTGATATTACCCCCAATATCGCAGGAAGTGTACAAGCCCGTGTGAGATGGTCCTTAATAATATTCCAAGGCGGAGGGGGTGATATGACTACATGTATCGCAGAAAGTGTACACCCCCCAGGGATATGGTTCCCATGATCCTGGACGGAAGGGGCTGATATTACTTTAAATACCACAGAACGTGGACACGCCCCCACTGAAATTGCTTCTAATTGCAACGTGGGAGAGGAGGACGTGACACCCAATATCGCAGGGAGTAGAAACACCCTTGTGATACTGTTGTTAATCTTCAGGGAGGAAGAGGATGATGTTACTCGAATACAGACGGGTGTACGTCTTCTGTACAAAGCCGGTGAACACCCGTCTGTGCAATAGTTGATAATTTCCAGAGGGGGAGATGATATTACTCACAATATGGTAAACAGGCTGTGAGTCCACCGCAGGTCCTAAGAGCCAGGGGGGCAGAGGGGCTGGCTCTCAGTCCCAACGTCGCGGGGGACGCCTCGCCCCCCTGCCTCTCTCGCCCTGCATATTACGAAAAATATCACAGAGTGGGTGTACACCTCCTGCGATATGGGGGGTAATATCATCTTGTCTTCTTCTGGATAGTAGGAACAATATCACACGGGTTTGTACACTTTCTGTGGTATTGGGAGTAATATCAACCTCTCTGCGTTGGAATATTAAGAACAATGTCACAGAATGGATGTACACCCCCCGCGATATTGGGAGTAATAGCAGCCTCTCCTCTCCGTGGATGTTCGGAGTCATATCCCAGGGTGGCTGTACACCTCCTGCTGTATGCACCCTATTTGTTATCTTTTATCCCTCGCCCCCCTCCCTATTAAATAATAGACAAAAAATAATGGGTTTAGAATAAATGAGTTCAAACAAATTGTCAAACATATGTGGGAAAATTGGAATCAGTTTCTGAGGAAAAGCAAAAAACTGAACAGAAATGCTCATAAAGCACCATCCCTTCATGGCTAGAGCTGCCAGGACACCATAACACCAAAATCAGCTAGGGAAATTTTGTAGAAGTCCTAGATGTACTAATTGTTCTGTGAATACACAGAGATGTAATTATAACTGTTACCTGCATGTACAGTAAAGATGAGAAGGCATTGGTCATGGTGGCAGCTACCTCAGGAGTTACAAGGCAGACGTGGTTCCAGCACAGTATGTGTCAGGGCAGAGGGGTCCTCGGAGGCTATTAGAAGCTGGTCATGGCACAGACATTGTAAGTCAGATGGTCTCATTACTTTCGATGACGAAACCAAAATTGCTTTTGCATCAGCCTAATACAACGGCCTGGCAAGAGCACAGGAAAAGTCCCTGTGGTGTTAGATGGAGACCTCTGATGCAGCACAATTCCTTCATCCCCTTCTCCAAAACCCCCTCTTCCAATTCCACTGAAGAGAAAATCTGATGCAAATCTGGTGTAAGCAGGCTCAGATATATCTACCACTATAGATAGTAGAGGTGACTCACAAATCCAAGCCTATCAAATACATCACTAACAAATTACATGTTTAATTTTTTTTTGAAATTAGGGATCATGATATGAAAGTTATCAGAATCAAAACTGTCACTAATGTTTAAAAGGAAAAGAAAATCCTGGACAAATAGATTCAGAGAAGGCCTTGAAGAGAGGGTTCTCATGCTTCTAGGCCTGATAACAAAAACTATCACAAAATACCACAAAAACCACAACCTTGCACAAAGGCCATAGCAACCTTACACAAAATACACTTCCGTGAGGACATCTATCCAGCAACCACCTGCCCAACCTTCAACTGACATCGACCTTGTTGTTGATCTGTATAGTTGAAGATAACTGTATCGAAACAATTACATAAGCCTCTTCATTTTTCCTTTATTTGTTTCTACTCCCCCATGCTTCCAGGTTGATCGTTTTTCTTTTAAAGTCCTTGTCTTCCTTCACCATTTGAATCTACATAGTTTCTTTTGTCAGGCATGTTCCCATTGCAATGTCCTCCTCCCTAAGGTGTGTCTTTTTCCATCAGAGAGCCTTTCTCTGTTTTTTAGGTTTACAATGAGAAGGGGTCTAAAGCATTTTTGTAAAATTTTTACTGTCTTCCTGGGAAAAAATCATTGACTTACAGTATTTATATTGACTTATTTAAATTTCTGGGGATGAGGAATTAAAGATTTCACAAATTTTCTTCTTGAGAACATCCAAGTTTTCACGTGAGCCAAACCGAATACGTAAATTGGTATGTAAATTATGCTGCAGATAATATAGTCAAATGTTTACTTGTATTTAATTTGTTACACATGAATATTGCATATGTGAGATAATATACTAAGAAATTATCACATTTAATGAAATGCTTTAATCAAATTCCCGATTGAATTTTTGATATCAATATCTTTTTCTTTGTTTTATCCATCTTTAGAGTGAACAGGGCTGTCTAGGCCAAAGTCTTCACTTCTATCTACATTGTCTGAGTTACAGAACTTTTTGAATTTATTATGTTGTCACAGGCAGTTTCCTATTGCTTGTTTAAAGGAGTCTCTCTCAATATGATGCAGAATCCAAAAGCCCTGAAAGGCGTATATCCTGAGTTTCTGTTACCGGAGCCAAAGGTTGCCAATTTCTTGTAGATCCTGCTACAGTTAAACTTCATTTAAGTAATCATTAAAAGCTGCATTTATTCCCTCACTTGAAATTTTGATTTCACACTATTAGGACTAATTCTCTAAGTCTTTGCTAAGTAATGTTCCTCCTTTTCTTGTAGCTTGACTCTGATGATCTCTACGTGCAACATCAATTGACACAAAGTACATTCAGGGCAAGAGAGTTTCCTTAAATATTACTTCATTATTCAAAATAATCACTAAAGCACTCATCGTGGGAAAACTTGTGAGGATTCATATATAGGGAAATACTTTTTCTGAGGCAAAATTCTGTAAAGAAATTCACCTTAATTTGAATATATATGGGAAAATATCCTTGTTCACTAGTAGTCTATATTCACTGTTTTCTTCCCTCATAGACCAGCCAGTTCACTATTATTCTCCAAATGATGTGTGCCTCTGTAGAGTCTAGGCTACCTACATATCTAATTTTTCCCACAAATTACTGTTTTGAATTGCACTGAATTCAATTCAAGGGGATGTCATTTATAAACAGTGCAAATATATACTGCACAAGGGATCTTAGAAATCATATGCGTGGTTTGATCCATAAGCTCATATGAGCGTGCAATGTCAACTTTTTTCATGTTTTTTTAAAACCCACTTAAATTCTATTTTAAGCCACCATCTGTCTGTGCTCTTAGGGCGGTTAGCCTTAAATCGTCTTAAGATGCTCCCCTCTAAGTACTGTGATAGTGATAGAGATGTCACCAGTCTGGTGTCCTAGGAAACCGACTCGGAGTTGGAGATTTGCATGCAAGTAAGTTGAAATGGATATTCCCAACACCTGCGAAGAGTGAAAGCAATAGGATTGGGCAGAGCAGGAAGCTGGCTGGAATGCAATCACTATCATGGCCGCAGCCCGCTCTACAGGGATCTTGGTGAGTTTACCTAATGAGCTCAAATTGGAGCAAGCAAGCCAGGCCATTATATTTCTGTACCAAGCAGTTCTCGGATGTGGGATGCCTTGAGAAGGGACATGAACTTGGATGAAGGAACTTTACTGTGCTGTGAGTGTTGTTGCCAGGAGTCAGCTGTCAACACTCCCAGGAGACGGGGAATTATGCTTTAGTCACTGAGGTGGCACCTAGTGCCAGACCACAGCCTTGTTAAACAGAGCCAGAATTTGGAGGATGGATGGTGGGTTTAACATTTGGGGCTTGACGTCTTGTCCCCACAAGCTGCTGCTGGCCTATTCCTTGTCCATTTCTGTGTGGCCTGTTTAGGCCCACCGGCTTCCTGCTTCTTCTTTACCATATCTGGAATGCAAAAATCTACTCGTAATTTGGCCCATGGTCCCTTCTGCTTAGACATATCCTTGTAGCTATTTTTTTTAAAGATGACTATGCCTTCTAGAATATTTCTAAGAAACTGCCTAAGTCACCACTGCTACCAAGAGGCCTTTGCTTTTTCCTCTTCTTAACTATGGGAAAGGAAGGTAGGAGTGTAGGGAGTGAGTATTTTCTAACCTGGAAAAAACTCATTTTACCCTATATAATTTTTGTTAGCGAATTCCTTCTTTGCAATTACTCCACAATCTTTCCAAATTCTCCCAAATGCTCAAGCTTTTAAAAAACAAAAGACGGAAATGATAGCAGGTTATTATTTTTTCCACCAAACCTTTTCTTTCTATTCCTTTACGTCAATGAGCTTAGAATAACTGCTCCTGGAACTGGGAAAGGGACTTGGGAAAAGAAAGAAAAAAAAAGCTCTCAAAGTTTAACATCACAAAACATTATAGTCACTGTTATTTTATATTTATTTATTTATTTATTTATTTATTTATTTATTTATTTATTTTTGAGATGGAATCTTGTTCTGCCACCAGGCTGGAGTGCAATGCTGCAATCTCAGCTCACTGCAACCTCCGTGTCTTGGGTTCAAGCGATTCTCCTGCCTCAGCCTTCTGAGTAGCTGGGACTACAGGCGCCGCCACCACACCCAGCTAATTTTTGTATTTTTAGTAGAGATGGATTTCACCGTGTTAGCCAGGATGGTCTCGATCTCCTGATCTTGTGATCCACCCGCCTCGGCCTCCCAAGGTGCTGGGATTACAGGCGTGAGCCACCGCGCGTGGCCTCGTTTTGTAATTTTTACATCATATATCCCCTGCGTTAGACCAAGAGCTTGTAAAAGCCAGAAGACATACACCATTTGTAGTTCAATTAGAGATGTTTACTGATAAAACTGATTCTTCAATCTGAGGGTGGTATTTGTAGTTACAGTAATGTAGATGACAATCTAAGTTATGTTCTATAAACTGTGTCACTGACATCTCAATCTACAGCTAACTTTAATTTTTTAAAGGCAGAGGAGTGGGTTGTATAGGTTTAGAAACACATCCATCAAGCTACTTAAGTGAGATGGATTCAAACCTTCAACTCACTGGAATATTTACCAAATTGACTATTCATTTTCTAAAGGAGCCATATAAACAAGGTACTTTCTAAAATTCAAAATTATGTAAGGTTTTATTTCCTTTTTATGCTGTTATGAATTGGATTGTAGAGGTTATAAGGTGAAATAAGATCACTTTTACAGTAAAACATACAACACATTGTCACAAGAGGGCAGCCTTTGAACATGAATTGCTTCTCAGGCATCCTTGAAATTTTGAGAGTTACTTTAATTCACACAACTAAATAATAAAACACTACAGAGGATCTAAGAAGATACTTTGACTTATGCATATTGTTACTTTTTTATTACTGCTAGTGGAAGATGTAATCTATAAGGAAGGCAAGGGCTGAATTTGTTTTATGTAAAAAGACAAATTTCTTTGGGTTGTAGCTTTCAAACATCAAGATAGTAGGTCAATGTCTAAATGAGTGTATCAAAGTTCTCACACTAGCACATGTAAGTCCACCTCTTATCTACCCAAAATTGTAACCAAGCAAAGGCAAGGTGGAAGAACCAGACAAATGTAAGTGCCTAGGATACATAAATGCCACTGGATTTTATGTTTTTAATTTTCAACCTCCCAAGTTTCACTAAGAGACATGTTATTTGGAGAGGTTGCTAAAGTGTAATTGCATGATGTCTCTGTGTACGGTTGGTCTGGACCTCTCTCTTCCCGTGGTTGCCCTCAACTGGTTAGAGCCACTTCTCTAAAGATCATGCTTATGTCCCTGGAGCAGCCCACAGCACTATCAATGTCTGACCTCCACCTTGTTCCAATTAAGATTTCTGTACTTACTGAATTGGAAAACATACAGGTGTTTTCTGCCTGGTCACTTGTGGTTTTACAACACTCTCCCCCGCCCCACCACTGCCCCAGGTGATTTTGATGCCAGCCAAAGTGTGAGAACTACTGGCAGCTGCTGGCAGAGAGCAACAAAGGCCCAAACCCTCTGCGCGATTTCAAGACCCGTATCTGCTTTTCAGCTGTATGTCCTTCTCCTTCTCACAGCTGAGCCCACGCCTCCTCCCTCAGCACTTGCAGGCTGTGCTGTCCAGCCTGTGTCCAGGATCAGTCCTGACGTAAGGCACGTGGGGTTTAAGGAGTTCTCTCTTCAGTCTTGTTTCTGCACCATCTCTGACAGTTATATTCTAGTTGTAATCATGGGGCTTCCTCCTTTTGTTTCCAGCCCCATGCTCGTTTTCTCTATCACATTCTACCTTGTAATAACCTAAATCTTCTGGTGGGCAAGCTTATTCCTCAATCTAATTTGTGTTTATGAGTTCCTGCTTTGGGGATTGGCTTCGTAATCCAGGTATTGCTACTGCCTTGAATGCGGAGACTGCATCCCTCTGTCTGGATTTCTTGAGTTTCTGGATCGTAAACCTTTTTAGGGCCCCTTTTTCCTAGAATTGGAACCTCTACTTTGTTCTTGCTACTTTAGTTCACCCAGAAAGCGTGATCTCTGCCTAAATTTCAAAGTGTTGGCTAGTTTAAATATCCTTTTGTGAGACTTTTGTCTTCCTGAGGGGTGATTTTTTCATCTTACATACAATTGCTAATCCTTTTATCTTGAATGTAATTGAAATAGTTTAATCTGTGTTACCAGCAACAAGAATCCCTTTTATGAAATGGAGAATGCAGGTCCGTCTCATAACATGTGTCCCCCTCTGTGTGTTGAATTTATGTCAGAGCCAGGCTCTTTCCTACCTGATGTCTCTCACCAAATTCCAGTGTTTATGTCCTAGGAGGTGCCCAATAAGTTCTAGAGTTGATACAATCTGTAATTTTAGAGAAATTCAATTAAGTTGCTTAATTTAAGCAAAAGTTGCTTAAATTAAGCAACTTAATTGAATTTCTGTAAAATTAAGCCCAAAGGAAGTAGAATTAGATTATATACAACCTAATCAACTTTTTTTTTTCTTCTGGGGATGACCAAGATTTGGGCTTCAGTGACTACAGTTGTCCCCTGAATATTTATACTCAAAATCTGGAATCACCAGTACAATGTTGAATAGAGGTGACGAACACACACATCCTTTTCTTGTCCTAATCTGTGTGGTTTAAACATTTACGCTTTCACCATTAAATATAATATTGTTTATATGTTTTGTTGTGGATGCTTTCCATCACTTCGAGAAAATTTCTTTTTCTAGCTTGCTGGGAGTTTTTTCTTTTTTTAATCAGCAATAGATATTTCTCCAAATGAAATATCCAAATGACCAACAGGTACATGAAAAAAAATGCTCAGCATCACTAATCATCAGGGAAATGCAAATCAAAACCACAGAGATATTGCCTCAAGCCTGTTAGAATGGTCTTATTGAAAGAAAAAGATAATGAGTGTTAACAATGGGGAGAAATTGGAACACTTGTACAGGGTTTCTGGGAATGTAAAACTGTGCAGCCTCTATGGAAAGCAGTACGGTGGTTCCTCAAAAAAATTAAGAAAGTAGAACTACTATATGATCTGGCAATCTCACTTCAGGTTATTTATCTGAAAGGATTGAAATTGGGATGATTCTCTGATTCTCAGGCTCATTGCAGCATTATTTACACTAATCGAAATGTGGGAATAAGGTTAATGTCTATTGGCAGATGAATAGATAAAGAAAATGTGGTATATTCATGCAACAGAGTATTATTCAGCTTTAAAAACAGAAAGCCCTGCAATATGCAACATGGATGAACCTAGAGGACATTAATGCTAAGTAAGGGAAATCAGTCACAGAAGGACAAACTGTGTGATTCCACTTGTATAAAGTATCTAAGATAGCCAAATTCATTAGAATCACAGATTAGAATGGTGATAGCTCTTTAAGCTGAAATCAGTTTTGCATTCCTGGGTTTTGTAGTTTTGGTATCAGAATTCTGACTCATAAAACAAGTTTGGAATTTCCCCCTTCTTTATTTCTGAAATAATTTAAACATTTTATTTTTTTTAAATGTTTGAAAGAATTCACCAGCAAAACTCTTTGGATCTGGAGTTTGCTTATTTTTTTATTTTCTTTAGTTTTATATTTTTATGTGCAAGTATTTGACAATTAATTACTTTAATAAATGTCAATTCATATGTTCCATTTAATCTTGTGAATTTTTTTATAAGTTTTTTTCAAGGAATTCACCCTTTCATCCAAGTAATGAAAATTGGTATAAAATGTTTCACAATATTCCATTATCTTGTTAATGTCTCTTGTGTCTACAACTGTACAATCTCATTAATCCCTGATATTTATAATTTGCGTTTTCTTTCTTTCTCACAGAACTAACTTTTGGCCATGTTAATTTTCTCCTGTGTCTGTTTTCTGTCTCATTGATTTCTAATTTCTGTTTTATTTCCTTTCTTCTGCTTGTTTTGGAATTAATTTGCTCTCTTGTTTTAGATTTTCTTTTTAAGGTAGAAAATTAGTTTACTTGTTTTTAAGTTCTCTTTTTTAGAATAAGCATTTATACAAAAACTTTACTCTGGGTCTGCTTAACTTTATCCCACACATTTTGATATAGTATATTTTTATTTGTATTCAGTTCAATGTATTTTAAGGTGTTTCTTATGATTTCTTCCTTGAGCTAAAGGGCATTTTAAGGTGTATTTAAATCTTCCAGTAGTGTAGACTTTCCTGGGTAGCTTGTTTTTACCCATTTCAACTCATTTTCATTATGGTCAGAAAGCATACTTTCTATGATTACAGTGTTTTGAAACTTCTTGAGGGATATTTTGTGGTCTATAGTCTATTGATAAATGTTTCATGTGTAGCATAATAGAACATATATTCTATCGTCTTGGTCAATATTGATTAGGTCAAGCTGTTGTCAAAATTATTTTATCTTAACTTTCTTTAGTTATTCTATCAGTTAGCAATATAGAATTATGTCTTCATAAGTACTTGACATTTGATCATTATGAAATAGCTTTCTGTTGTAATATTGCTTGTTTGGAGGTCTACCTTTTCTTCTATTAATATAGCCACATAAGATTACTTGTGCTTGTTGTTTCCATGGTATACTTGGACATTATTTTACTCTCAGCTTATCTATACCATAATATTTGGCATGCATCTCTTATAGGTAGTTTTATTAATGTCTATTGGCAGATGAATAAAGATAATGTGGTATATTCATACAACAGAATATACCGATGGACAATCTGTGTTTTATTTGGAGTATTTAAATTACATCTGAAATAATTATTGATAAGGTTGGATTTAAGCCTGCTATTTTTCTTTTTTTTTCTTTTTTCTTTTTTGTTTTTTTTTAGACGGAGTCTCGCTCTGTCACCCAGGCTGCAGTGCAGGGGCGCTATCTCAGCTCACTGCAAGCTCCACCTCCCGGGTTCACGCCATTATCCTGCCTCAGCCTCCCGAGTAGCTGGGACTACAGGCGCCGCCACCACGCCCGGCTAATTTTTTGTATTTTTAGTAGAGACGGGGTTTCACCGTGTTAGCCAGGATGGTCTCGATCTCCTGACGTCGTGATCTGCCCGCCTCAGCCTCCCAAAGTGCTGAGATTACAGGCGTGAGCCTCTGCGCCCAGCCTATTTTGCTCTTATGTTCTATTTGTTCCATCATTTTTTGCTCCTCTGTTCTTTCTTTCATACCTTTTTATATTAACTGAACAATATTTGGCGTTCCATTTTAATTCCTTTATTGGCATTTTAGAAGAATGTCTTCATATGATGTGGTGCTTCTCTAGGGATTATAATCAGCATCCTGGGCTTATCGCAGTCCACTTACTGTTAACAGTCAACGTTTTCATGTAACATAAAGAAATGTTGCAGCAAAATTGTTGTGTTTAGTCTCCTGTCAGAGCTATTAATTTAGAATAGTTTACATACATTATCAAGAGTACACTTAATTTTTTATTTAAACCATCAGTTGTTTGTTATAAAACTAAAAGAAAAAAGCCTTAGTTTTTCATGTTGATGCACTTGCCATTCCTAGAGCTTCTCCTTGCTTCCTGTAGTTCCGAATTTCCATCTGTTGTTATCTTTCTTTAGCCTGAAAAATTTCCATTTGCATTTCTTGTATTTAGGTCTGCTAATGACAGATGTTCGAAGCTTTCTTTTATCTGAATAAATCTTTATTTTCTCAAGAATTACTTTTTCTAGTTATAGAATTTGGAGTTGACAGGTTTTTTTTTTTATTTTTGAAGATGTGGTTTCATTGCTTTTTAAACTGTCATTTCTGATGACAGGTCATCTGTCTATTTGTTTCCATGTATGTACATTATTTTTCTCCCTCCCTTTAGCTACTTTCAAGATTTACTCTTTTTTTGCCCAGTGGTTTGACTATGGTATGTCTGCATTTGGTTCTTTATTTTTATTCTGTTCTTTGAGTTTCTTAAACCTGTAAGTTGATATATGCTGACAATTAGGAAAACTTTTGGTCTTTACTTTTTCAAATGACTTTTTCTGTCTCATTTTTTCCTTCTCTACTCTTTCTAGGACTCCAATTATATTAGTTCTAGACTGGCCCTATTTTTATTATTTTTCTTCCTCTGTATTCTTAACTGTATTGGGAAATTGTTCTTGATCTGTTTTTAAGTGCACTGATAGTTTTTTCTGCCATCTTTAATTTACTGGTATGTGCGTACAATGTCATTTTTATATAAGATATTCTGTCCCTCAGTTCTAAAATTTGTCCCATTATTTCTTTATCGTTTTTACTTCTCTGTTGAGATTCTCCATATATTCACTCTTACGACCATCTATTCCTTAAATCCTTGAATATGCTTACAATAGCTTATTTTAAATTTCTTATCTTCTAATCCCAGCGTGTGGGCCATTTCAATGTCTTAATCCATTGTTTCCTTTTTTCTTATGCGTCATAGTTTCCTGGTTCTATGTCTAGACCGGTTAAATTATATGTTAGATTATGTGGATGATATTTTGTAGAGATAGGTTCTTTTATTTTCCTTTGAAGAGTGACTCTTTTCTAATATTAGTCTTCTTTGTGTAGTCAAACACCAAACTTTTACTCGTGAGCTATATGCAATGGTTGAAATATCTGCTCTGTACTAGCAATTTAGCTGTTGTTTTCTGCTGGATTCTATGGAGTCTCTTTTTATCAATGTGAAATGTAGCAGCCGTCATATATCTGAATGAAGTTTAAGTGCTGATTTTAGATTTTTACTCTGTGACATTCTCCTCTGTGACTTTCACTTGTGTGAGATTTCCTCCCATGTCACTCAAATTTCCCAGTTCTTCTTTTCTGTCAGCCTGGAACTCTGTGATCTTATTCCTCAAGCTAGTAAAACTCACTGCTTTACTTGTAGACATGCAATTTTGCACAGACCAGGGAGTGTCATCAGGTGTGAAGCTGCATTTATGCAAATTTAAATCATTGCAATTTTTCTTTATTCAATGGTTAAAAACTTCATCAGTGGTCAAATATTCTACTATTTCTGCCTATTTTCTCTTTCTTATTACCATCAGATGTGTATTTATTTTTTTTGGAGTTTATAGTTTTTTTTCACTGCATTTGAGTTAGACATGAGCTACTACCACATTTTGTAATTCAAACTTTTTGTCTAACAGTGTTTTAAAAAACTCTTTCTTTGGAGGGAATTCTCAAATTTCTAAATACTCTACAAACATTAGGATTGGGGCTCAAATTCCCAGTTTCCCTTGTAGCGAGATGTGCGTATGAAACATGGCCTCAGCTAATTAAGCATACCCAGATATTTGAAAGTAAGAAAAGTGTTAAGAGGAACTATAGATATCATTTTAGTTGATGCAAGGTTGGAAAAAAAATAACCAACTTTCACTGGTGAACTTTGTCTTCAATTATTGTTTTCCTGTGGGAAGTGGCTAATTTTCTGGCCTAGAGGTGGAATTGGTGTGTTGGTAACAATTGATTTGATGATAACCTGCGTTCATCTTTTTTAAAATTGCTAATCCACCATTGTTTCTGGTCCTGCTTTATACTTATGCAGTGTATAATCTCTCATGCAAAATTTAGTTCTTTGTTTCTCAGCTTAAACTGGATTTTGATGAGCAGTTTTCACCTTCAAATGAAATAAATGGCTTTGGTTGATGTTACACAAAAATAAAAACAAGAGGGAATTAAAGAAGTACGTTTGTCACCTTGTGACATTACATAAATGAAACTTTGAAAATTCAACAATTCTGCTTTACAAAAAAATAGAAAGTTTCTACTGTTTTTTTTTATTTTCAAAGCTATATCATTAAATGAATTTTCTGCCTCATGGAAGATTTTTAGAACTATGTAACAATAACATACAGACCATCAGGAGAGAAATGAATAAAGACGGAAAGAAGTAGGCACTGTGTGGTAACGTAGATGGCGCACAGTTGTGTGCCTGGAGCCCTAATACATTTTACCATGGAATTTATACAATAAATGTTAGTTTCCTGTGAACCTGCTAATTAATATGACTTCTGCAGACATTTCATTAACCTGAGCAGTTGAGGTTTCCTGTAGACAGACTGCATGTATTCTCATCTTTAACCTTTCCATAATGTTTCCTAATTAGAGATGTCACTGGTTCTCAAGAGCAAAAGAACAGCAGTAGCTTATAAAGTTACATTATTTGTTTTTTACTAATATGTGAAGTGATTTTGTCTTTCATTTCACCTCTAGAGCTAATTATGTATTCTAGGTTAACAAAAATTCCAGATCATACCATCATGAGTTTAAACTTTACAATGAACTCGTTATTTCCATTTATTACTAGCCTGCATTATAGCAATATTTAGCTAATGAATTCTCAAAATAGTTCTTGAAAGGTGAAAGAGTGCCTCAAGTAATGGTGTAATTATTTATCAGAATTTTAAATTAAGTGTTCTGTTTAATCTCAAAGGGAAACCAATGACGTTAGGGCGTAAGGACTCTGTGGTTAATAAAATGGCAAGAATTAAAAAGGATTATTACATTTTTTCCTCATACTATGATGGCTATAATTTTTTAAAACAGTAGAAATGTTTATTTATTTATTTATTTATTTTAATTATACTTAAGGGTTTTAGGGTACATGTGCACAATGTGCAGGTTTGTTACATATGTATCCATGTGCCATGTTGAATTCCTGCACCCATTAACTCGTCATTTAGCATTAGGTGTATCTCCTAATGCTGTCCCTCCCCCCTTCCCCCCACCCCACAACAGTCCCCGTAGTGTGATGTTCCCCTTCCTGTGTCCATGAGTTCTCATTGTTCAATTCCCACCTATGAGTGAGAACATGCGGTGTTTGGTTTTTTGTCCTTGCGATAGTTTACTGAGAATGATGTTTGTAGGGACATGGATGAAACTAGAAATGTTTAATTTTTAAAGGCCGCTAGTGTCTATTTTATGCAAAGATGTGAGCTCCCCAGTTCAACTTTTTGTTTGAAATTTGACCAGCTTTTCCTTGCTGTTGTTCAGGACAGTTATTAAACAGTCCAGGCAGGCCTCCGGAGTTACATATATGTATGTGGCTCTGTGTATATATATATACACAGAAGTACAAGTAGCATATAATCAATTTGCATAAGGCTTTTGCTTTTGATGAAAATTCTTCTAAAAGTGAATATAAATTAATAGCATATGGAGCCTACAAAAATTGTCTAATAGGCAAGTAGGCAAAGATAATCTGTGAACAAAGAGTTTGCTAAAACATACTTTTTTTTTTTACATGTAATAACTTTGTATCGAAGGGTTTACAGAAATACATAATGTTATAGGGCACTTATCCTGAGACACACAAAGGAGACAAGGGGTAGAGCTAGAATGGAAGGGAAAATAAAGGACAAATAGAGATAGATACTTAAGTGGAAATGTTTTTATAAAAAAATCATCAAACAGGTGGTAATTTTAAAACATGGCTTTTCCAGGCAGCAAATTTTCTGAATTTATTGCAAAAGAAGATAAATCACGTGTCTACGTAGATCATGCCAATGAAATAAACAATAAAGGTTACTTATTAGAATATTGAAAGTGGTTGACAATAAATTATTTATATTTATGGTAAGAGCAATAAACTTGATTTTTAGGGGGTTCAATGACTTCCTGAAAATATCCTTTCACAGATTTTCTCAGAGTGTCTAGTTGGCAAAAGCACAGCTCCAAATAGCTATTTCTGTCAACGTCTACAGAACATTTACAGTTTGATTTCTGAAAGTTTCCATTTCTACTGATCTTACAAATTTGTAAAATGAATGCCCACCAGGACAAAATATTAAGTGATAAAATTAATTGGATCCTACAAGTGAAAATCTAGGCAAGGAAAGTCTTCTTCCTTCTTAATGAATGATTTTTATGTCTCTTTATTCATGTCCTTCTAGGTAGAGCAACACTCTGCAGACCTTCTTTTGAGGCATTTCACCTCCAGAGTAAGTGTGATGTATGACTAATTAGTCCACCCACAGGGGGCTGGTGAAATTAAATTGGAAGTTATTTCCTAACTGGCATATCTTGGAGTAAAATTAATCTAATAACAGCTCTCATAAGAGAGCATAAGCTTAAAAGACCATTTTTCATTCAACTTTACCAAACAAAATGCAAATTTAGGACTCCAGTTGTGAAATTTGGTTGTGTGTGGATTGTACAGTGAAGGTACCAGTGGACAACAGTTGCTCATCAAGCAAGTTTATACAAAAGCTTTGGGACAAGTCCAACTCTAGATAAAATTCTGAAGGATTTCGTGCCTGTGTTCAGAGGTTCTTTTTCTCTCTCCAAGGTAACCCACATATCAAAAGACATATGGGTTGTGGGTAGAACTTCCTAAAATTGCTGGTGAGAAGTGTGCCATGCATAAACCTACTTCACTAGCTTGAATTTTCTATTAGTCTCACAGGCAACAATTACAATCCTGTATGTTGTTCTATCTCCACACACTCCTGTACATAGAAAGATCAAGTAACATCCCTGGTTAAGATGTGTACAGGTTACAAGACATGTCTCAATATATTCACCAAGAGGTTTATTATTTTCACAGTGGCATTCACTAAATCAGTTGTCAGTGCGGCAATACTCAAGGAATAAGCAGGGTCTTTACTTTATCAAAGTTTGGAGTCAACCCCAAGTTAGATCACTGAAGCACATAACTATAGATAAAGTCACTCAAAAGCACAAATCCAGGTTATAAATATTCAGTTGTCGTTTATATGCATTTAGCAATTTGAATGCTGGGAAGTGTAGCCCAGAAAATCAATTGACATGGAACTATTGAAGAGGCATGCATGGCACCTGCACTTTGAATCTCTTCAGACTCAGGTTAAACAGGAGACACCGTAGCTCATGTATCCTGCAATAACCCTTCCTCATCGCCTTTTTATCTACGAACCTGCCCTTTTCAATGTTATCTATATGCCTGAAGGTGTGAATACCCTTGATCTTGGTAAAAAATGGTACCACCCGTCAGCAAAATCTCACTGATCGGTGTCTATGTTACCTCACCGAGTTAGCCTTTTGTGTTGTTGTGGCCCAGGATGACAATGTTGACACAATCCAAACCAGTATTGGAAAGTTAATGTTGGATGCGTCTTTGACAATTGATGGAATGACCTGAAATCAAATGTGAGGCAGTGGAGACACAAGAATGCTATTCAGGCAGTTAGTGATCTGTGGAGATACTAAATGAAATATCTGGAAGGAATTGTAATCTTGCAACTATGCTTTTATGTGTTTTTTGACATAAACGGTTTCTATTTATGATGGAGCTGCAGAGTGCATTTCCCATGAAGTTCCCACAGTGTTAACTAACATAGTCATGTGTCACTTAATGACAGGGGTATGTCTGAGAAATGCATTGCTGGACAATTTTATTATTGTATGAACATCACGGAGTTTACTTACACAAACCTAGATGCTATAGCTGATTACATACTTAGGCTATATGGTATAGCCTATTCCTCCTAAGCTACAAACCTGTGCAGCATGTTACTGCACTGAATACTGTAGGCAATTGTAACACAACAGTTAAGTATATCTATATGCTTACTTATATCTATACAGTATGTGTATCTATACATGTCTAAACATAGAAGAGGTACAGTAAAAATACAGTGTTATGATTTTATTGCACCACTGTCATGTGTGTGCACCATCCTTGACCAAAATGTTATGTGATGTATGATTGTAACAAAAGAATTAATTAAAGATAATATTGAAGTGCCTATTGAAATTTCAATGAAGGAAGGAATATTTGTAAATTCTGATAGCCTTAAGTGGGAATTGACTTTCTTCCTGTTTCCACGGCTGTTCTTGTGAAAGGGCATAGTTTCCAAAGACCTGAAATCTCCGACAAATCTTGCAATTCTCTATTGCCTGCATTATGAAGATCACCTGGTATCAAATGAAGCAAAATGGTAGATTATAAAGACCTGTACTTTCTTGTCAGTTCCTAAACATAGCAAGCATTGGTCTGTCTTGAACATTTCTGCGGTTATAAATTAGCCTTGGGTTATGATTGTCTGCTTTTTTATCATAGACAAGATTTAATTTAGGAGATGTCCTTTTAATGTGTTATGTGAATAGTAAGTGCCACTTATGAAGCCCTATTTTCTTCCAGTCATTTTAATTGTCGAATCTATCCAGTCAAGATGCATTGTTAGAGGCTTCACTGACGGCACCGTCTGTGTGTGTGTGTGTGTGTGTGTGTGTGTCTGTGTACATACATATGATTGAGCAGGATTTAATGTAAGTCAAAACAGTCTCAAATTTCTTAGGCCAATACAGCTTCCTTGGCCATTCCCTTGGAGCTCTGGGTTGAGGAGCTGGTGATGTGTGTTTCTTTTGTGTGTTCTACACGTTATCCTTATGCAGGCCTTCCTTGGGCTTGGTTTTGGAACCAGTGATGAGGAATATCATTAGAATTGTTGTGCTCAAAAAGATTCCTCCATTCTTCTGTATAAGCAATGGCAATTTTCCTAGATCAATATTTCTTCTTTTGAAATGGTAAATTTTGAATAGTAACAGGTTAGTATAATCCCATAAAATAACAAAGTTTGAGTCCTATGAACTGTGTTTTATGCTAAATCATTATTTACTCCTTGTATGATCTTTTTTTTTTTTTTTTGAGATGGAGTCTCACACTGTCGCCCAGGCTGGAGTGCAGTGGCATGATTTTGGCTCACAGCAAGCTCCACCTCCCGGATTCACACCATTCTCCTGCCTCAGCCTCCTGAGTAGCTGGGACTACAGGTGCTGCCACCATGCCTGGCTAATTGTTTTTTAAGATTAAGGGCAAAATCAAAGCTGCTCCCCTATATTATATTCATAAACCAGAATGATTAAAGCAAGCTATTTATTTATTAGAAGCACATATTCCAAATTTAGCATCTAAGACATGACAGCCTTTCAAAAGACATCAACTTACTTTTTAGTGTCTATAGCTATGTTTGTATTCATGTTATTGGTGTCCATAATATTTCATTAGATGTTCTGGGCAAATCGAGGCCTCCTGGAGGCCCCTTACAACTCAGCTGGTGAAGCAGGAATGCCTGGGTGTAATAGTGAGAAACAACCTTTCAAACGTGTTGGGCAGTTTTCAGGCAGCGGAATGTGTATGCCAATCCAGGCAGCAAGATAAGTGGAGGCCAGTTAAAAGATCAAGCTGTGATTACACGTTTTTTGTTTGTTTGTTTCTACTGAGGAAATATAACACTTAGTCATTATTTTCTCCATCTATCCCGCTATTTTGTCAAAACCTCTCATGTAAGTTACTACCAAACACTGGGTTATCCAAGATCTGTGGGTCGTATTCAATATTTGCTTTTCCCTCCACTACTAACACATTTGATTCCCTTTGTAACTTTCTCCCGTTTCTCCTTTCAGCCAGTTTTCTCCAACCACACTGAGGTTATGAGCCTCCCTATGTACTCCCACACCCTGTTTCATCTCTAAGCTCCCTTGACCTAAAGAGATTTCCTTTTTCTACTATTGTACTCATCTCATTCCCTAATGTATTTCTTCTTATTTCTCTCTATACTTTTTATTCTTTTAGGCACAGCTCATGTTTCATGACTTTCAAAAAGTTTTTCTTCTGATATTCCCAGCTCGAATTAAGTACATCCTAATCAGTTTCCTTAGACTCACCACTCTGCGTATTAGTTGCTTGCAGTCTGTCTGAGGCTGGGAATTAGCTGCTTGTAGGCAGGGGCTAGAATTTATTTACTCTTATGTCCATAATGCCTGACACAAGAACTGTTCCCACATACAAATTGTAGGGCCATAATTCTTGAGAACATATGTATATTGTAGTGACTCATAAAGGCTTGAAATAAATTTTTAAAATGATGAATTGGGAAGTCCATGAACTTGATATCTTGATGTAGAAGAAAAGCAAGGGCAGATGAAGAAGTTATACAGGACACTTGAAATACCAGAAGAATATAGTCAGGCAGCAATAATTCAATCCTAGATTTTTAGATGTGAAGAAGTTCTGAGAAATATTTGAAGACATGGCTCTAGGAATGAGTACATAACAGAGACCAGTAGCCAGAGTCAGAGCTTTTCAGAGTGAAGAAATTGCAATGCAGGGAGAAGGGCTGTTGTATAGTAAACAGAAATTGTCATTAAATGGAAGACTAAGCAAGAGGCTGATGATCTGTGGCTGAGAGATGCCAAAAGGTGTGGAGATGGAGGTAAATGCCATAATCTACAAAGAAGATATTTTTGTGCCAGGAAGAAAGAATAGGTCTAGAATGTAATAAAAGATAAATAGGTAACTACATTGTACTGTGGTCTGAGAACTCACTAAAGGCATAGCCATTGATGTTAACTTCCACTTTGCTTCCAGACAAAAGATTTTAAATATCTTAAAAATTGCATTTGATATTGTATGATTCATCAAGACCGAAAGTAAAGCCTTAGTTCCCCTGGGAGGGCGGGGAATGGGGAGTCACTGTTTAATGGGTGCAGGATTTCAATTTTACAAGACAAAAAGAATTATGGAGATGGGTGGTGGTGATGCTTGCACAACATTGTGAATACATTTAATAACACTGAATTGTATACTTAACAGTGGTTAAGGTGCAAATTGTTGAGTGTATTTTGCCACAACTAAAAAATGGAAAACAATAGTATTTGAAGATGTAGCCCATTTCATCTGGTAGCTAGCTGTATGTGTCTGCTCAGCTGTGGATAGATATTTATGCTGTCTCTGAACTGCAGGTTACTGGTATTCTCTAAGGTATAGGAAAATTGGTCTTATGTGGCTAACTGAAGTGGGAATAGTTGTATCCGTCAGACAGTAATGATATAATCATGATAGTTTACATTTAACACAATTTACATGTGTCATACTTTCGAAAGCACTTCATAGATATTATTACTTAAAACCATTTTCCCCTTACCATATTTGTCTGTCCTTTCTCTGCTGACTTCAGAAAATATCTCTTCCACGATACTCAATTCGTCTCCTTATCTTTGTCACAATTTTAAGTCTCAGAGTCTCCAGAAAATTCCACACAAGTCTCATCAGCTTCCGGTCATTGATTAATCGATGTCCTTAGAGGCTTTCCCTTCCCCTTCTCAATTGAACATAGCTTCCAAATATACTTGCCAGTAAAACAAAGTTGTTTATAAGGTTTTGTATTTCTTCCTGTTGAATTACGAACATTTTTTCATATTGACATTGATTTCCATCTGGCCATGAAATACTCAAGCTGAAGAAAATGATACAAAATGGTTAAAATGTATCAAGAGCCAGGTAGTTTTAAGTGTCCTAGAAGCATAAACTAGTGTGATGCTCACCAGCTTATATGAGAGGCAAAAATGGATGAAACGATAAAACCAAGACACAGAGAGTTAAGGGAAATTTCCCAAGATCACACAGCCACTAAGGATATGAACTAGATTTTGACTTCAGGCTACTTACCCCAGAGCCTGTGCTTTCAACCATCATTTGTACTTCTTCCCTAAATTACACTCAACTAGACTGTGACATCAAATTTCACCTATGACACTGATTATCTGGGGAACTTTGCAACTTATTCAGAATATGACTCAGTTTTCTTTTCTGTGCAGAGATAAAGTCAGTATATACCTCTTAGATTCGTTGTAAGGATTATATGAAATGACACATGAGAAGGCTTTAAAAGGACTTGGAAAGCAATAAGCTATTTTGTTTTCAATCATTTTTCAATAGGTTATCAGTGTTGTCAATGGTTCATGAAAAACGACTTTGGGCTCAGTGAGTAACTGAAATGTTGATGCTTAATAGTGTGTTTATATTAGTATAATAGTAATAAATGTTGTTATTGTTGAGTAATAGTTATTTTGCTTTTCACTGCTTTTCTTTTCCAGTGCTTTAGTCAGAGACTTCTTAAGCCTCCTCGAGGGTGTACACATTTCTTAAATTTGTTGGAAAGTACCAAATTTGAGATATCTTGCATTTTTTTCTTCCTTAGTAAACACTAAATTCTATCACACAGCAGAAAAAGGGCTCTGTGATTGTCGGTACAATGGTTTAATATTCACTTTTATTCCCTCTATGGTAGTTCTGATTTAATTGCTATTTAGAATAAAACTTGTTCCTTATATGCTTTCATAATTATAAAATTTATGTTTTAATGCCTTCTACACCTATACTGTGCTTTTCTTTATTTCTTTATATCTCTCACTGTTTCATAATCCTGGTATTTGAAATCTCGTGAAGTGTTATTTGGGGATTTGCTGGGAATGTCATCTACATAGTCATGTCTCAAGTTTGTAGCATCTTTAAAACATAATAGGAGATGGAATTCACAGCAGAGTAATAAGCCTCCCGCTTTAGGCAATGTATTTGTGATTGGTATGACTTCGTTCCCAGAGGGCAGTCAGCAACACAATATTATGGCTATGTGTACAAGGAAAACAAACAAATTTTAAAAAATCTCCTTTAAAAAAACTGTGCCCGAGCCTAACCAGTGTCATGCACAGAATCCGTTTCCACCTCTTCATATGGAAGTAGCTCTGGCTGGACGTCTAGAAAGTTGGATAACTATTTATCACATATGATCTGCAAAGGAAGAGATTTATAAGAAAGTGTTAAATTTAGTCCATAGGAAAGCAAAACCAAAAATCAATGAATTTTCCATTTGTACTTTTCTCTGGGGCTCTACCCTCAAGATGGCTTAAATGCATTAGAATTCAATGACTCGGCCCAAGTGTTTGTTAGTGACATCAAAGCAAGGTAAACATTCCTGCTGTGTGAGTCCAAGCACAGGGACACTTGGTTT
The DNA here is from genome assembly GCF_028878055.3 of Symphalangus syndactylus. Taxonomy (NCBI): domain Eukaryota; kingdom Metazoa; phylum Chordata; class Mammalia; order Primates; family Hylobatidae; genus Symphalangus; species Symphalangus syndactylus. Next base: position 101,916,613 of record NC_072438.2, read on the forward strand.
CCTTTGGAAGGATATCATAAAGGCAATGGTTATGAGTAATCATTGTCTTTTCTTCTGTAGCATCCAATGGTATGTGCTATAATTTAGAAACGAAAACTACTTAAAGACCACTTGCTAAGTTTCATGTATTTCAAACTCTCCGATCCTGAGTGTTTAAATATGCCTATATTTCTTCATGAAAAAAACATAATCTTTGCCAAGTTAGAAAAAGTCATATTCCCATTTTTAACTAAATGTAGTCAGAAATTTGGACAGTTTTTAGCCTTCAATACATTATGTAATTTGGGTAATAGGCTGAAGAAAAGTAAGGAACTTCAGTTAAATTCAGAGAGAAGCTAGTAATTGTTTCTAAGACTCAAATGTATAGAACAGATCTCTGATATTAAGGATAAGACCCTCAAAGGTGACCCAAATTGGGTCATTGTGGGATTATTTTGGGAGGAATCATCATAGATTCTTACTGTTATAAATACAGTCAAATGTCAGATGAATATACTCCACTGAAATGTCCTCTAGGAATGATGTTGGAACCAATGTTGGTAATTTTGAAAGTCATGGAGAGGATTTCAGATGATTGAAGTCAGGCAACTCTCCCAGGTTTAATAAATAAGCAAATGGTGAATTCCAAAAATGCCGTATCAATGAGCCTCATATTGATCCAGAGCACAGTTTCAGGAAGGTCCATTAAATGGGTCTTTTGAGAGCATTAGGATAAAAGGCTGGCAGCAGAGATTCACTAAGAGCAATGGTGCCAAGCTTGCCTCTTGGACATTGTTATCTGACTGATAAAGGTAGGCCATAGCGGCGCACAATACGGATATTTCCAGGGTAACGCTGTCGAGCTGCTATAACTTTCCTTGCCTCTTTGCTATCTTCTCCTATAGTCGACTCCCAAGAAAAAGATAGTTGACTTTTAATCCAGAAATGTATGTTAATTGGCAAAAACAAACAAATGAAGCCATAACCTATCCTTTAGGCTTCTCTCTGCTCAGTTATGAGATCATATGAATGTGCCCTTAGGAAACACAGAAGGCCCACACTATTATAGAGACAAATTTCTTACATTCTCTGCTGTTTAATGCTCTTCAAAAGACTTACCATACTTCACCAATTTGATTGCCAACTACTTGAACACAGGGACTTATTAAAAATTTTGCATATTATGAGGGCATTAACTTTTAAGTATTCGATTGTTAAGACAATGCATATTATTATAAAGCATAGAAGGCACACTTATTACCTCCTTAAGAACCAGTCTCTATTTCTCTGGTTCATAGAACTCCCAGGTCATAGAGGGATTGGACATTTGTGTCTTCAATTGGCCCTCTTCAGCCCTAGGATAAATAGTGATTAATCTAAGCCAATGGTTTTCAGCTCTGTCTGACCCAATGCCTCTACTTCATAAGAAATTCTTCAAAGACCCCTTCACTATTCTAAATTATTAGTGAGAACACAATGTATGCATTCAAGTTGTTGAAAATATTAATGTTATGCTGCAGCTAACAAAGGAGAAATAATTTACTGTCAATATATAATCCAAAATGTATATAATTGTGCCAGAACATTTACATATCAAATGCAATAGAACGTAATGAAATTTTCGTATCTTCACCCATACCTTGAAACATTGTAAATAAAAAGCTACAAATATAGTTTCATTGAATAACCAAATGCCAAAACTGCCGTTTCTATTGTTGACATGATTGATCTGCACTGGTAAATGTGATAGATACTTTCTGCTTGATCCTTATCCCCTGTTATACTCCCCTATTTACTGGCTTTTGTCCAAGTGGAATGGTCCGTATTGAATATCTCAATAGGTTTCCATGCTCATTGCCTTCTATGCATGTTCATGAGATTAAAGGGAAGGAGGAAGTGGGATTGGGGATTATTGCCTAAACTCCCTCTCTGATGGGTCTCTTTGACTTCTCTTTTTCATAAGAAAATCAGTGTTTCCTTGTGTGATCAGGGCAGTTTACTACCTGGAAATCTGCCCGCTGCTACTAACCCAGAGTTATCGTGGGGTGTGATCTCTGTGATTCCTTCACCCTTCTCCCCTGACATTTTCATAAGTATTCTCTTTGGAAATAAACCCATGTTAAATTATCTTAGTTTGAGTGTGTTCTCTTTTTCCTATTGAGACTCTGAAATGAGTATCTAAACGAGAAATTCTACCATCTTTTCTCATGTACATAGTAGTTTAGCTCCTGCAAAATTCATGGCACATTAAAACCATGCAAAAGTACTTGGCTCTTAGGCAGTTACATTTCGGTTTGTATAATTAAACGAAGCAGGTTATTCACCTACATTACGTTAGAAAGTCATTCAGGACATATAGCAATCCTTGATTAGGAGCGGTTATCCCATGTTACTGGACATTTGGCATCCCTGTTTTCCAATCCTTAAAGTTCCAAAATGCCCTCACTTATTCTTTCCTGCCATTGGATTTTGTCCCATTAAGCTGTAAGGCTGGGAATGCCATAGCCGTCTTGAAAACAGGTAGAAAGATAAGAGAATCACAAAGACGTGGATCATGTTGAATTAACTAACCATTGATACCATCTACTTATTGTGCGATTTCGTAAAAATTGCTCCTTGTTTTTTTCTACAATTAGTTGACTATTCTGTTACTCGAAGCTAAAAACTTTTTTTCTTTTCATTCTTTCTTTTTTTTTTTGACAGAATCTTACTCTGTTTCCTAGGCTGGAGTGCAATGGCATGATCTTGGCTCACTGCAACCTCTGCTTGCCTGATTCAAGCAATTCTCCCACCTCAGACTCCCAAGTAGCTGGGATTACAGGTGCAAGCCACCACACTTGGATAATTTTTGTATTTTTAGTAGAGATGGAGTTTCACCATGTTTGCCAGGCTGGTCTCAAACTCTTGACCTCAAGTGATGCACCCACCTTGGCATCCCAAAGTGCTGGATTACAAGCATGAGCCACTGCCCCTGGCCAAAAGCATTTTAACCAATAGCAAAGCACATTACTTCATTTTTTCAAAAGTTGCCAGTAATTTCAATAAAAAATATTATATAACATGCTTAATGCAATACAAATGCTTTTCAATGTACAATGGGGTTGTCTTGATAAGATGATCATAAATTGAAAATACTGTAGTTAAAATGTATTCAATATGCCTAACATACTGAACATCACAACTTAGCCTGGCATACCTTTAATGTGCTCAGAACACTTACATCAGCTGACAGTTGGGCAAAATCATTGAATACAAAACCCACTTTATAATAAAGTATTGGATATTTTATGTAATTTATTGAATATTGTACTGAAAGTGAAAAGCAGAATAGTTATATTCTATTCAAAGCTATCACTTTTGCTTCATCATAAAGTTAAAAAACATCATAAATTGAACCATTATAAGTTGGTGACCATCTGTGTATATATATGTGTGTGTGCATCTATATAAATATGTATGTTTATATATATATTTGTGTGTATATATATCCTCTGTGTGTGTGTGTGTGAGAGAGAGAGTGTGTGTGTATGTATGAAATTGTAGGAAAGTAAAATTTCGTATCTTATAGATACAGCATGTTAACATGTTGGTACCTATCCTCCTGAGATGTAAAACTTTACATGGATAGATGTGTGCATTTACAATTGTACACAAAGAGAAACATATTCGCTAGGCTCTTTAGTTTTCTGTAGTTTCATTCAACACTATCTGGTTTATGTGGATGATTACAAATATAATGCTAGGGTGAAGGTTCTTCTCTATAACTTTGACACTTCCTTGATTATCAACCCTTGGCATATTCTTAGAATAGGATTTTCTTTTAGAATTAAGATCCTTGTTTTAGGACTCTAGCCTGTTAACACACAGAGCCAATAATTATTCAGAATGGTTGGGTTAATTCACATTCCCACAGCCTCATTAACACTAGATTTTCTGGACATTTTATATAGTATTTCATCTGATATAAAAAGTAGAATTCTAATTTAATTATGGTTGTTAATTTATTTTTATATTTTTAGTCATTATGAAAATGTTTAACTATATGAAAAGCCAGGAAAGTGTTGTTGTTTTTTTTTAAGGTAGTACTTCAGAAATATTTGTGATACTTAATTTTTAAAAATTCACTCTAAAAGAATCTTGAAATGTCTCTTTAATGAAATGGGACATAAATACTCGTCACATTAGTGAAAAATATGTGTTTAAAATCTCTGCAGCAATCCTGTAAATATTAATAATTTTTTAAAAAATTGACATCTTCAAAATATAAATGTTCTAAACTTATAATCAGCTAAATATGTATCTATTAATACATATAGATACATATATCTAAATAAATTTGAAGACTTCAAATTCCAGGTACAATATAATTTTTTTCTATCCTGTGATTTGTCATTCAGGATTTTGTAATTTGAACAGAAATATTTTGCCCTAACCACATGTCTTTTCTCTTACCTAAAAATGTTATTTTATGAAAAATTGTTTTAAAGGTCAGTTTGCATGTTGGAAAGCATCTTGTACAATGTTATTTGGCTGTGTTGTTTTAACTGTGTAAATATGGTTTAAATCTATGATGCTCTTTAGTGCTGATCATGAGGCAAAGCAAATTTATCTGTATGAAAGTCTCCTGTTAATTTTTAACTTTCAAAAGATTAGATACATTCACCCTCTTCTGAATTTTAATTCCTGATGCAAAGATTATGAAATCTCGAGAGGATAATGAATCAGCTTCTGATTATATTCTGGAATCACGATTTGGTCACCCATCCAAGAATGCGTATTCACTTTCCTTTACATTACACGCATGTGTAATACCATGCTGAGTGATGTTGGGAAAGGTGAGTCTTCAGTGATGCCTTCATGAAGTTACGGTCTCACCACACTGAGGTATTTTCTTTTTAACCCTTTCTTTTCTGCTGTGAAGAAGTGCCTAAGAGATGAACAAGTGGGAAAAACTGAAGAAAAATCTTCATCTAATTCAGTAACTAGCTTTCGTATCTTCTAAGAATTTTTGTCTCCAAAAAGCTCTAATTTTCATTCCTTTACAAGCTTTATTTCTCTCTCCTTTCCAACACCAGACTTTGCTCTGTTTGTTTTCTCTACCTTTTTTAGAGACGCCTACAATAGAAAAAAACTATGACATATTCAATACATCTGAAAATTTTGCATTGCCATAAATAAGAATGAATTATCTGTTTATAAAGAAAAAAATAAAAATATGAACCGAGAAAGCACAGAAGGTAGTAACCACATTTCGATGTTTATCATGGAATCATCTTTATAATCCATCTGTTACAACTCCACAGAACAAATGACAAGTAATTGTGAAGTTTCCCCTCATTTTATAGGTTTGGTCTTGTAAGGCATACAACACAAATTTTATTTACTTTTCTTTTTGGTATTTGGTCAAGTGGCCACTGGGTGGATGATGGAGCCTCTTGGGATATATAGTCTTCTTCTAGTTTTGTTGATGTAAATATTACTGTGTGTTTTTCATTCACTTGTCATTTTACAAGGCATGCTTCATTAAAAATATGTCAGCATCACAGTGACAAATCACAAAATTTAAAAGGCACAAGAAAAAAACAATTTATTTAAAACATTCCTGTGTAAAAGTAGTCACCACTCTTAGTATTCTTCACCTATTTTTATTCTATTTAAATGCAAGCCCAGTTTTATCTCGAGTGTCTGACCTTGATGATATGGTTTACTTTAAACTTAGAAAATATTGAACTCTATTGGAAATTTCCTACAGATCAGCTTTTCTAGACGCCAAGTGCCTTGTTTTAGCCACGGTGATGACAGCAATTGGGTTCTCAGGGATTCTGGCCTCTGGCATCATCTCAGTTGTTTATAATTGCAGTTGGCTCTGATGCGAACTCAGCTTAGAGGCATGGTTGGACTGCTGGGCTTAAGGCTGGCCTGCCAGGAGGTTGCCTTGAGGTGTAACTAGGCAAAGAAAGAAGAAGGTTGGGCAAAATTACCAACAATCTTCAACTATGAATTTTTATGAGTAGGGGCTTCCCACACCGTCAGGCACTCTGAGCTGGAGAAACAAGGGATTTTGAATTGAATGTTTAGCTTTTTAGGCTTGATAGTCAGATTAGGGAAGTTTTGGGTACACCTTTCCCACTCTAGAGTCCTCTCCCTAACTCAGGGCCAATTTGGGACGTGGGCTCAATGGAAAAGAGTGCCGAGATCAATTAGAAATATCCATCATGAACATAGGAGGCAGGCATTCTGGCCAAGGGGTGTGTCTTCCCACTTTGTATTCCAGAGTGCGATTTCTTCTTGCTATCTGTCCCTCCATAAATAAGCGTTGGGTGGAGGACAAGCTGGTTACAATCGAGGATGGAACGAGATTCTAGCAGAATTGCAGAATGAACTGAGAGCCACCAAAGTGTGCCTCTGTGAACCAGCAGAGAGAGCTGTGGAAGGCAAAGGAAGAGGAGCCAAGAGGCCAGATAATATTCCTGCTTCCCCTACGTTGTGAGAGTGAAATGGTCCGCAACCTATGTCAGTAATTAACCAGAGGCTTTTTAGAGAGTAAGAATTCTGATAGACATTTCAATAGCTGAAGTCGCTCTTCAGTACTGCACATAACCTGTGGACAGATTTTCATCATTATTAATTCATTTATTCAATAGATACATATTAAATTCAAGGCATAGTTCTAAACTATGCAGTCAATTACAAAAAATAAATAATAATGAAGGGCATTAGCTCTGCCTCATAGGACGTTAAAGCTCTAGCTGCTAAATGAGACAAGTAGGGTTCCCACATCAAGTGCCTGGGCTCCTGTTATAACCTGGACTCTGCTTCCGATGGCTTCTCTTGTTTCCGTTTTGGTAAAGCCGTCATTTGGCTTAGTCCCTATCCTTGCCATGGTCACCCACCAGCAGGTGGACCTCCTTGACCGTAACTACACGCATAGATCTTTGATTGTTTCTTTTCAAATGTTTGCTTACTTTAGAGCTGCAGTCGAATGTTGTTTGGACCATAAGACTCTGAGGCTGTGTGTGGTTGAAGCTGTCTTGAGACTCAAAGAGCTGTTGAGGAAGGGATTTGGTAGCTGAACTCTTTTGAAGTTTTTCTCTGTCTCTCACACATCTGGGGCTGAATAGCTGAATATATTGTTGAATTTCTACATCGATAATAGTTTAATAGGCATTCATGCAAATAAGTTCTGCTGGGAGTTTATTGTCCTACTCCAATAACCAGTAATGCATTCCTTGAATTCAGTATAGGTATAAATTCTACATGGTAAGTGAAACTGTCTTTATGAATTACTGCTATAGAATATACTAGATTGTGTAGGTTTTAGTACAATCTAGGTAATTATCAAGCCTTGTAATATTTTCAGGAAAGTGATCCTTTCACTTCAGTTTATGGAACTTGGAAATTTTTCAGTTGCCACCGACTAGTTAATCATAAACTTAATTCTATGTATCTGAATTTATTTTTCTATTTATAAATGTATCTGGATGCTTTCTCAAAGGTTTCCCAGATTAAAAACCTATGACTTTGAAAAATTAAAAGAGAAGTAATTAGAATTGTGTTAAAAAACAGAATCAGGCCGAGCATGGTGGCTTATGCCTGTAATGCCAGCTCTTTGGGAGGCTGAGGCGGGAGGATCATTTGAGGTCAGGAGTTCGAGGCCAGCCTGGCCAACATGGCAAAACCCCACCTGTAATAAAAAAATACACAAATTAGCTGGGTGTGGTGGTGAATGCCTTTAGTCCTAGCTACTCAGGAGGCTAAGGCAGGAGAATCGCTCGAACCCAGGAGGCTGAGGTTGCAGTGAGCCAAGATAGTGCCACTGCACTCCAGCCTGTGTGACACAGTGAGATCCTGTCTTAAAAAAAGAAAAGAAAAAGAAAGAAAACCAGAATCATACAATGAGAGAGGTTGTATAGCCCTTTTAATTGTCCATAATGGATACATTTCTTTTTCTGTGTAATAGTTTATCAGCATGAAAAAAAAAAGAGTCACTGAACACTGATAATTTTCTTCTCTCTCTCTTTATTTTTCCTTTTTTTTTGAGATGAAGTCTTGCTCTGTTGCCCAGGGCTGGAGTGCAATGGCAACATCTCTGTTCACTGCAACATTCACATCCTGGGTTCAGGCGATTCTCCTGCCTCAGCCTCCCAAGTAACTGAGATTACAGGTGCATCCCACCATGCCTGGATAAGTTTTTGTATTTTCAGTAGAGATGGGGTTTCATCGTGTTGGCCAGGCTGGTCTCAAACTCCTGACCTCCGATGATCTTCCCGTCGTAGCCTCCCAAAGTTCTGGTGATGATTTTCATTTAACGGTGTTCTACAATGTGAGTTTAGGCAGTGAAAAGGCACATGTCATCTATAGTTTACCAGAAAGTAGTACTGGTCACCAGCATTGAAGCATACTCCTAACCCTGGAAAATTTCTTCAGCTGCCAGAATTAATCTCAGATTTTAAGACTGGAGCAAAGACTAATTTGGTATGTGTTCATTTAGATTAGTAAATCTCCATGGTGTTCGAGCTGTATAATATCAAATCTAAAATAAGCCAAGAGAGTTGAACAATTTCTCATCTCTCAGAAAAAAATGCATCATTTTCAAGAGATTTAAGATTGAATTTAAAATCCAACTGCCTATTCCAGTGTATGTTTCTCCAGAATAAGGCCAAGCCCTAAAATTCTGGAGAGTGTCCTCCAAGTTGTGTTTAAGTAATAATTGATAAATCTATGGTTTAGATACATATGGAATTCCATATAACTCTAGCTCCAGCCTTTGCAAGTAAAAATTGGCAGTGACCATGGCCTTAATGGAGGCATGTGGTTAATTGGAATTTTCGGTACCAAAAGTCTCCTTGTTACTAGGTTATCGGGGTACCCTATAATAGTATCCATAACTCATTGCCCACTTGTCTGTTTTGATTTCTTTTTTAAAAAGACAATTTTAGGGCAGGCGCGGTGGCTCACGCCTGTAATCCCAGCACTTTGGGAGGCCCAGGCGGGCGGATCACGAGGTCAGGAGATCGAGACCATCCTGGCTAACATGGTGAAACCCCGTCTCCACTAAAAATACAAAAAATTAGCTGGGTGTGGTGGCGTCGCCTGTAGTTCCAGCTACTTGGGAGGCTCAGGCAGGAGAATGGCGTGAACCCGGGAGGTGGAGCCTGCAGTGAGCAGAGATCGTGCCACTTCCAACCTGGGCTACAGTGACACTGCATCTCAAAACATACAAACGAACAAAGACAATTTTAAACTTGGAGGTTTTGTACCTCAATTCACATATGTGGCATATTTATAAAATAATCATGCCTTTGCATATTTTTCCTTTGACATCTTAGCTATATATCCAAGCCATTTATGTTTTTTAATTGCCACAAATATCGCACCAAAATAGAGCACCAGGTACAAAAATGCCTGGTATAACATTTCTTCTGGTTCTTGAAAGTTATTTTAATCCCCATGTTTAAGATATTCCTAGACAGCTATATGTAACTATAATTACTTCTGCTAGGTAGAAACATCTCTGTGGTCAACACTTGTGAAGTACCTTGTAAATAAAAATATGCTTGAGTAGAAATAGTATTTTGCAAATATAGCCCTAAATAGAACTACTGATTTTACCAAGAATTAAAGACTCCAAACTCTTTGTCTTTCAACTTTGGTTGATAGGAACATCTGATTACAATGAGCCAAAACCCTATGTGATCATTAATGAGGTAATTTTAACACTTACAAATGACACAGCTAATTTGTAATAGGTTTTTGAAGTGCAAATTGCATGTTTCTGTTTAAATAATGAGAGTAAAATATGGACACTATTCACACAACTAACCCCAACTTGTCTCTAGAAGAAAGGTCTAATTTTTCCGGTCTCATCCACAAAATGAAGAGTTAAAAAGCTGTATTTTTATTCTCACTTTAAGTGATTTTTTAACCACTGTATAACACTACTACAGTTTGTTTGGAGATAAAATAACTCATGGTGAGAAATCCAGTTCTTGAAAGAAATCATTTTACCTTCAATCACATTTAGGATATCTATGCTTTTAGGGTAAGGATGAAAATTTATAAACATTTGTTAAATTATGCAACTGTTTTTGAAGATGTTTCAAAATTACATTTTCCTTACTGTACAACTAGTTTTCATGTATTCACAAATGAGACACATGAGAATTATTAATGCAAAACCATAGCGTACTGACAAAGTTTATAATGTAAATAGTTTACTTAGGAAAGAATGTAATAAGCGAATTATCAAAGCTATTTTATTGGTCCCTAGATTTGCCATAGAAGAAAATGAAGCACCCTTATAAAAATTTCTCAGCAGTGAGAAAATTTAAGGTCTATTTTGTATGCCGTAAGCTCTAAAAAATATTATTGCCAATAAAAATAGAGTGCCTGATAATAAAACACAATCTAAAATTGTCTTTTTAAAGGTTCACTCTTATTCTTCTTCCCTTCCTATGTGTGCACAGAATACTGTCACTGTCTTGATTGGAACACTGTCTCTCTGTCTCAGAGGGTGTACAGTTGTAGAAGGGAGAAAATATTTGTTCATTTTGCTTCCTGTAAGGTAAGGTCTCAGTGGTTGAAGGTCAATTAACAAGCTTTTTGTCTTCGTACTACTATCTTGGAATTACCAACTGGCTTCTATTTAGATTTTGAAAAATAAAAGAAAAGAACTAGCATTTGTTAGAACTTACTGTGTTCCAGAAACTTTATTGATACGATTTCTTCTCATTATCACATTCATTCTTTCAATTAGTATTATCTTTTCCATCTTAAGAAGGTGGGACCAGAGGTTTTGTAATGTCCATTAACCCACTGTGGATTTCATGGCTTGCAAGAAGAAGAAAGCGTGGTGGAACTCAGGTTTGTCTGATTCCAAATTCACATCCCTTCATGTCTCCATGAAAGATAGAAAAGATAAATTGGGCTCTATTCTAACAAGAGAAACACAATTTTCCATCAGATAAATGAATGATTCTTAAACCTCAAAAATAAAACATATAGCAACAGCTCAGTTCAAGAGTAGACATAAAGGTTGTGACATGGGTAGTAGGGATATATGTCTAGTGACATAGATTTGCTATGCATATCTGACCAAAAATCTCCCTCATGATTTTCAAATCAGATGCACAACTGCATTTAATGAGTTTCACAAATCATTAATATCAGTCTCTGAAAACAAGATTGTTAAAAAATATTAAGATTTTCAACAACAAAGATCTTATCTAAATAGTAAGGAGATTATATTAGATGGCTCGATTCCCTGGGCAGTCTAGTTGACAATTCAACTTGTTCAAAGCTATAACATATGGCAACTTAAAAAATTATGAAAGTTTTTCTAACTTTGTGCTTAAGGTAGTTGGCCATTCTTCCTCTTGGGAATAAAAAGTGCAGATTTTCTGTCGAAGCATTTTGCTATTGTTTTTCAATTTCCATTTATGAGAAATAGATAAAATAGCAACACTTTAGTTACAAATTTAAAGTCAATATGGAGATAATTATCTCCATTAATTAAGTAAAGATTAATTTTTTAAAAAATAGCATTTACTAAATTCTAATTAATCAATTGATTGACTATTTTTATCCCTGGCTCAATGTAACTCTCTTTGAAATACTCTTCTCTCAATTCTAGTTTATGTCAACAATGTGTCATCACAGATGACTTTTTGTCATCTTGATCTCTCGGTTCTATGAACACATTTGATCTAATGACAATGTTTTCCAATAGAATTGCTTCTACTCAAACTTCTGAGATCAAATTTGTGGATTTAGTCTCACCCCAATCAATTCTTCAACTCTCAGGACACCAACTGGTGTCCTACAATTCAATTCAATCCTGAGACTGTCTATCTGGAGATAGCATCAGATCCCACAAGTTCAGGGTTCAGGCCCACAAGACTGCCCCCCCCCACCGTTAGAGACGAGTTGTGGGCCTCCCATACTCCTGACCAACTGGCTATAAATTAGGACTTCCATGGATTCCTTCCCCAGGTTCTATAATTTGCTAAGACAGCTCACAGAACCCAAGAAAGCACTTTGCTTACAGTTACTGTCTGATACAAATCAGGAACAGTCAAATAGAAGAGACACATAGGGCCAGGTATGGTGAAAAGGGGCACAAAGAGGGCCGACAGTTTCAACCATCTAGTTAGGCCTTCATCTTTCTGGTGTCCAGCACCCACCCTTAAGCTCTACGGGTCTCCAGCCACCACTCATGTCATGTCAATAGCATAAACTCAGGTATGGCTAAAAGGGACTTATGACTAGTAAAGGATGGTCCTCTCATCTCTATCAGGAAATTTCAAGTTTTAGGGGCTCTGTACAGTGAACTGGGGAGGAAGACCAAATAGGACATACCCTAGACCAGTTGTGCTAACTACTGTGTGCCTCAAAATTGCCTACAGTTGTGTTAAAATAAGAGATTGCTGAGAGCTGGTATTGGAATTTCAGATTTGGTAGATCTGGGGGTGTAACCTGAGAATTTGCAGTTCTAGTAAGTTCCCAGGTGATGCTGATGCTGCTAGCACAGGGACCACACTTCCAGAAGGACTGAGTGAAGCAACGTCATTACTTATAATAGCAACTTCTCTGTAGTCACAATTTCATTCATCCCATTCTCTGAGCTCCTCCTTTAATCATTCCCTTTCATATACTGACATAAAATTTTTCAATCTCTCTGAGACCTCCAAACTATTATTTTATCATATTCACAATGACCCTTACCTCCTTGTTGTCTACTCTATTGCCTGTTCTCCTGCCTAAATTCCATGGCCACCCATTCCCAGGAAACTTCAACTTCCTTGTTTCTCTTTCACTTTGCTGAATCTAACCAGGAAAATAACCCTGGTTAGATCCAAATTTACACCAAATCCTCACATATATTTGAGCAACTAGCTATATGGAGCAATTTGAAAAATATCCCACTTGAAACTGAGAATCTCAGTGCCGCCTATCAATCAGTCATACTACATATGTTCCAATGTATTCACCCTCTAATTTACTTAGTTTTGTATCTTATCCTGTCTCTAATCCCTAACACTTCCCCAGAAATCCTCATTCTCTTTTTGGTTGTGCTTCCCTGAGAACATTGCATCACACAAAGACAACTTCCACAGACTCCTGAAACAATTTAAACTCACTTTCCCATGTCTATATCCACATACTCTTCCTTTTCACCTATTATTATCGTGAACTAACTGGCCCCTGTCTGTATATTGTCTGATGATGATTTCTATATTACAGGGTTAGAGCTACTTTCTCATCATAGCATAGCTTAGAATCAAATCCATGCAGTCCACCACTGAAACTGGGGTTCCAAGTCAGTGTATTTGGAGAAGGAGAGCTAGTAGAAAAACAAGGATGAAAAGATCCAGGATGAAGCTCCTGATGGAAGAAAAGGCCATTTTTACTATTATGAACCCCTTGAAGTAGACCATAAGCATTCTCATCTGGACAAATATCCATTCATCCACACCAGTGAGCTGATTAAGTTTCAGGGTTTTAAGGGTCAATGAACAATTATTCCTCATTCAGCAATTAAAGAAGGATTAATATGAGTATTATCTTGAAGAAGTTTAATTTAAAATGTATTTCATTGATCTTTGGCAATTGTCTTCTATCAGATCATTACCAATCAATATGAGTTGGGAGGAAGGGAGAAAACCCAAAACTTAATCAGATGCCTGAAGTTAGGGAACATTTTATAACCAACCCAGGGAAAAAAAAAAAGGCTCAAAAAGGGAAAGATGAGGACGTAGAAAATACATTTCAAATATTTTAACTTTTTGACAAAATGTCAGTTCTGTGCAAGAAAAACTGATGATTGTGTGAATATAACTTTGTCATTTACATCTGCCAATGTGTTCAGAAATATATAAACTATAAGTTTTTTTAATAGTTTGACACAAAATTCATTCATCAAAGTATCTAAAACATTCTGAAAATACTAAAAATTTTCAATTTAAATATTAAGCTAAACCGCTCTGCATATATAAATAAGCTCAAACATGCACGCTCCCCAACAATAACACTGCTACAGATATTGACTGGTGGTTTTGGTTTCATTTCATCTTATAATGGCAAATCTGGTTAAAACCTAGATTCTGGGCTGGGCGCAGTGGCTCACGCCTGTAATCCCAGCACTTTGGGAGGCCGAGGCAGGCAAATCACAAGGTCAACAGATCGGGACCATCCTGGCCAACATGGTGAAACCCCATCTCTACTAAAGAAACATACAAAAATTAGCTGGGCGTGGTGGCACGAGCCCGTAGTCCCAGCTACTCAGGAGGCTGAGGCAGGAGAATTGCTTGGACCTGGGAGGCGGAGGTTGCAGTGAGCTGAGATTGTGCCACTGTACTCCAGCCTGGTGACAAAGAGAGACTCCGTCTCAAAAGAAAACAAAACAAAACCTCAGATTCTGAACTGAATCTCAGAATAAGGATCTCGAAGAGGTCAATATGTATGTAATCTATTCTTAAAGAAAAATTTTCTCCAATTGTTTATTGAACTGTCACACAGGCTCTGACTTTGTTTATACCCTTAAAAAGTATCTAGATTTATGTGTAGCTTTTGTGAAGTGAAAGCTCAGAATGTCTACTCTGTCCTGGTACCCCTTTAGTTTAATTGCTGGAAAATATTTAATAAAAATGAATTGGTCAACAAATGGAAAATTTGAACTTTGCATACTAAATTTTTACTTCATATTATCAACTCTTGAAAACTAAGTGTGTATATTAGAAATGACACTCATTTGACTATACCATAATGCATTTCAGACTTTTTATCTTCAGCTACAGAATTTCTCCATCCTTTGAATTATGTTAGCTGGCTTTAGTTGCCCAGTGTTGGTGATCCGCCTCCACTAATTCACAACTCTATTGTACTGCCCCGGGGGATGCATTTCCATAGCTCTGCCTTGTTATGAGTGTCATTTTTTTCTTCTATTTTGTTGACTGCCATTCAAATATTTTTGGCTTTATCAGAGAGTTTCACTTTATTGTTTGTCACCTCCTCATTTTTTTTAGCTTTTCATAATTTACTGTGTTATATCTGCCTGGGCTTTTGGTTCCTTTACAGAATTGTTTCATATTATTTTTAGCTTATGGTACTTCTAAAGTCTGTACCCTTTTAATTTTCACTTGCTTCATCTTCACATTCTTGTGTTTTGTTTTCATTTCAAAATACCAGAAAGTAAAATGTCTCAGCAGCTTGGTGAGTGGAATAGTTTATTTATAATCCAAAGAAAACCCATACTTTTTGTGAGCTATCTGCTTATAAGTAAAAATTTTATATAGAAATTCTTGAAAAAAAATCTTAAATTTCTGGGGGATTGAATGAGATTTTAAAAATCATTCTATACAACAACAGGTGCAAACTTTGTATTCCTCTACTCAAGAGAAATAATGAACATTTGTTATTAGTTTACTAACATCTAAATGTTAATGCATTCAATTATACATTATTAAAACACAATTAAGCTTAAGAGGTGGAAAAGTATAAAACAAACCAGTGCATACTTTACCTTTATTCATATGAAACATCTTTTTCTCTCCTGAAAATAGAGATTAACCAGTGGTGTGCTGGGGCGGGAGGGGGTGTGTTGGAGGGAGAAAAGCCATGATTTGTACAATTTGCCCATTTCCATGTTTTAAATACTCCCACCCTGGCCAATTTCAAGCTACCAGCAATTTGATAGCCAGTTCACAACATTTTTGAAAATTTAATAATCAGCTCTCAAAAGCTGGTACAGGCCAGGATAAGCCAGCTTCAGCACAAAACTGAAAATGATTATTAATCTTTACTAGCTCCAGATATCTTTTAACATATATTGAAATCTATGACCCTTAAAGAGAAAACATATATACAGATTTTGACAAAACTTTGCAGTTCCACTCATGGATCCCTGTATAAGAATCCCCTTTCTATGTGTGTTTGCAATTTGAAGAGTTCAGACTTTATGATTCACAGGTGATAACTAATGATTTAATCTCAACACTTAGGCTTTTATAATTTGGGAGTCAGGTGTTTAACTGCTGTAGTAGTAACTGCTTCTTCTCAGAGAAACTTAGAAGCTAAGACCAGGGCAATATCCCTTGGTCTGCAACACACCTCTTCTTTCTGAACATATCTTATAAGAAGCTAACTTTGTCTCAAAGTTCATATGACTTTTGCGTTTTCAATTACTAGCTATTTTCTTTTGGAACTGTAGGACTGGCAGAACTTTCCCTCTACCCTCTGAAGGTATGAGAACTGAGTGTATGAAATAAATGGATAACAGGCATGTCAAAAGAAGAAAAGGTGTACACATTTATTACACGCATGGGGAAATCACAGGAAAGAAAAGTGGATGCAAAAACAAAACAAAACAAAACACCACCAAGAAAAAACCCCAGTGAGATTTAGGAGCTTATAGGGAAGGCAGGAGGGAGAATGTAGGAAACTTAGGGGAGAGGAAATGACTTTTGGGAAAGATGACCAGGCCCTTAGCAGAATAGACGACAGTTTGTGACAGTCTGTCTTGGTGTGGTTTGGACTCTTAGTCTTCTCTCCTGTGATATGAGGAGTCAATTTTCCCTGGCTGATGCCACTCCTAGGAAGGAGATGAATGTCTTTGTGCTGATAAGACAGTATCTTGAAGCTTTATTTTCCAATTCACTTCTAAATCTGCAGTGTATCAAAATCTCCTCATTATGCTTCGGATGTTATGGTAGATAAATGGTATCTTCACAAAGATACATTCATTCTGGTATTGAAAGTTCCTTTTGGGGGGTTTCTCTTTAGGAAGGTAAAGGGAGTGCAGAGAAAGCATGTCCCGCATTTGTTGTTTTTCAAGTATTTTCAGTTCGATGTAATCAGTACACCAAAGCAATCCACTCAGGGCTGGCATTTCCTGAACACCTTCAGAACTCTTTTCCATCCCCTGTTATTTCTATCAGATCATGTGATTTAAGAACAACTTTTACTTGCCACTTCCATATATATTGAAAAGGCAAACTTTCCTTTCATAGTTTGCTAATTTTGGCAAAGTACATTAACAAAAATTAAGTAAGTGGAATTTTCTGTTCTATTGTTTTGAAAACAATTCTAGAAACTGTCCTTGTAAGAACAGCAAAAAGAGAAAAAGATTATTCTCAACTGCTGCTTCAACCATTCTTTGCTTAACAGTGTATCCAATTAAAAGGCAAAACTCTCATTTCAGGTTTATATGTATCAATTGCTTAATTAGAAAGTAAATACTCCACCCCATATAATCTGGTGTCAAAAAACGTATAATAAAATTACTTTGATTTTGTTGCTGATAAGTTTGTGAATTTAAATCTCAACTTACAGTGATGAATTTATTTGCTTTGTGCTGACAAGACAGTATCTTGAAGTTTTGTTTTCCAACTCAGTTTTAAATCTGCAGTGTATCACAATCTCCTCATTATGCTTTGGATGTTATGCTACATAAATGGCATCTTCACAAAGACACATTCATTCTGGTATTGAAAGTGCCTACTTAAAATTCTGCACGAACAGTTTTATTGAAAAAATATGTAGACAAGCCATTAATTACACACAGTGACTTGGAACAAATTCTTATAAGAAGCATAGCATGTCTTCCATTAAATGTATACATTTTATGAAAAGTTACTGAAAGTCTTCCTGAGGTTAAACAATAAATCCTTTAAATTTAATCACTGTGCTACCTCAAAGGTATTTTTTTCTTTAGGACACTCACTTAGGGCATACGGTCAGATTTCAGCCTACTTTAAACAACTAGGCAGTATTTTTAGTGCATTTTTCTGTTTGTTAAAAAGCTAGTTGTTGAGAATAAGTTGCTCAATTTTCTTCCTCCATTACTTTTTGTTTTGTTTTGTAATTATTATCCTATTTTGGTTTTCCTTTAGAATTGTGAAATATCTTGAATCAGAAATTGCAGAGAATATATAAATGAGTAAGCATGCACTCTGCAATCAAACTAGATCTCGAAAGTGTTTTGTTGTAGTTTATACCTTGAATTCAAAGTGCCATTTTATACAAGGCACTTGAAAAATTTTCAAGCTCATCTATTTCATAATAGTACAAAATTTATTGTTGTTTTATTTGCAAGGAGATAGAGCAGATAAAAGATCACTTTATTTCTTACAGTATTGACTTTGATATTCTAACCTTGTCAGTTTATACAGATTAATGAAGACTCCGTACATGTAAAATTCACTATAATTTTTTTTCTGGCATGAGAGTCCAAACAAATAGTCAAACAGGTAACTACATATTCAAACACGTCAAGTAAAAATATACAATAGCTTGACAAAAAAGAAAAAAGAAAAAAGAAACCCCTATACACGCCTTAACATTCTTAAACTCTGAGGACCAAATCAGATTCAAAAGAAACATTTCTGGTGGGCAGGGAAAGGGCTAAAAAGCTAAAGTATATAATAAGTAAATTCCCCATTGCTATCAAATACATGAGCAGCATGATATTTCAACACATGTTAAAGTTTTCTGAAAAAAGTTCTAGGATAATAGGATTTCAACTTTGGATTCTACAGATACCATTCTTGGCATTGGTATGGGAGAATCATCCTCTTCATGTATTAGTGGATTCAAATGAAAAAAAAATCAGGCAGCTAGTTCCTTTCCAAGAAGCCTTAGAGATTGTTGCACATAAAAATATGAACCATATTTCTGATTCAAACTTTAATTAGAGAATTCTCTTTATTCCTTCTTCTGCATAAAATTATGCACCGGCACTCTGCTCTCCAGACAAGTAAAACTTCCTACCTGCTATCATTTGAGACACCCAAGACTCAGACCATATTATTTCCTAGCTGAAAGTCCCAACAAAGCTTCTGAGAACAAAAACAACAGAAAGTTAAATACACAGAGACAGGGTATAAAACAGTGGGTACCAGGGGCTGGGGGTGAGGAGAGAAAATGGAGACAGAGAATTCAGAGGATGCAAAGTTGCAGATATGTAGAATTAACAAGTTGAGGGATCTGATGCACAACATGAGGACTGTAGGTATTAATATTTACTGTATTTGGCATTTTACTAAAAGGGTATTTTGTGGGTACTATTTCCTCACACACATATCCAGAAAAAAGGTAACTGAGATTTTCAAAGGGAATGCTTCTAGATTTTGCCCATTCAGTATGATATTGGCTGTGGGTTTGTCATAGATAGCTCTTATTAGTTTGATATACGTCCCATCAATACCTAATTTATTGAGAGTTTTTAGCATGAAGGGCTGTTGAATTTTGTCAAAGGCCTTTTCTGCATCTACTGAGATAATCATATGGTTTTTGTCGTTGGTTCTGTTTATATGCTGGATTACATTTATTGATTTGTGTATGTTGAACCAGCCTTGCATCCCAGGGATGAAGCCCACTTGATCATGGTGGACAAGCTTTTTGATGTGCTGCTGGATTCAGTTTGCCAGTATTTTATTGACGATTTTTGCATCAATCTTCATCAGGGATATTGGTCTGAAATTCTCTTTTTTGTTTGTGTCTCTGTCAGGCTTTGGTATCAGGATGATGCTGGCCTCATAAAATGAGTTAGGGAGGATTCCCTTTTTTCTATTGATTGGAATAGTTTCAGAAGGAATGGTACCAGCTCCTCCATGTACTTCTGGAAGAATTCTGCTGTGAATCCATCAGGTCCTGGACTTTTTTTTGTTGGTAAGCTATTAATTATTGCCTCAATTTCAGAGCCTGTTATTGATCTATTCAGAGATTCAACTTCTTCCTGGTTTAGTCTTGGGAGGGTATATGTGTCCAGGAATTTATCCGTTTCTTCTAGATTTTCTAGTTTATTTGCATAGAGGTGTTTACAGTATTCTCTGATGGTAGTTTGCATTTCTGTGGGATCAGTGGTGATATCCCCTTTATCATTTTTTATTGCATCTATTTGATTCTTCCCTCTTTTCTTCTTTATTAGTCTTGCTAGCGGTCTATCAATTTTGTTGATCTTTTCAAAAATCCAGCTCCTGTATTCATTGATTTTTTGAAGACAGGGATGCTCTCTGTCACCACTCCTATTCGACATAGTGTTGGAAGTTCTGGCCAGGGCAATCAGGCAGGAGAAGGAAATAAAGGGTATTCACTTAGGAAAAGAAGAAGTCACATTGTCTGTTTGCAGATGACGTGATGGTATATCTAGAAAACCCCATTGTCTCAGCCCAAAATCTCCTTAAGCTGATAAGCAACTTCAGCAAAGTCTCAGGATACAAAATCAATGTGCAAAAATCACAAGCATTCTTATACACCAGTAACAAACAGAGAGCCAAATCATGAGTGAACTCCCATTCACAATTGCTTCAAAGAGAATAAAATACCTAGGAATCCACCTTACAAGCGATGTGAAGGACCTCTTCAAGGAGAACTACAAACCACTGCTCAATGAAATAAGAGAATACAAACAAATGGAAGAACATTCCCTGCCCATGGGTAGGAAGAATCAATATCGTGAAAATGGCCATACTCCCCAAGGTAATTTATAGATTCAATGCCATCCCCATCAAGCTACCAGTGACTTTCTTCACAGAATTGGAAAAAACTACTTTAAAGTTCATATGGAACCAAAAATGAGCCCACATCACCAAGTCAATCCTAAGCCAAAAGAATAAAGCTGGAGGCATCACGCTACCTGACTTCAAACTATACTACAAGGCTACAGTAACCAAAACAACATGGTACTGGTACCACAACAGAGACATAGATCAATGGATCAGAACAGAGGCCTCAGAAATAATGCCACATATCTACAACTATCTGATCTTTGGCAAACCTGAAAAAAACAAGCAATGGGGAAAGGATTCCCTATTTAATAAATGGTGCTGGGAAAACTGGCTAGCCATATGTAGAAAGCTGAAACTGGATCCCTTCCTTATACCTTATACAAAAATTAATTGAAGATGGATTAAAGACTTACATGTTAGACCTAAAAGCATAAAAACCCTAGAAGAAAATCTAGGCAATACCATTCAGGACATAGGCATGGGCAAGGACTTCATGTCTAAAACACCAAAAGCAATGGCAACAAAAGCCAAAATTGACAAATGGGATCTAATTAAACTAAAGAGCTTCTGCACAGCAAAAGAAACTACCATCAGAGTGAACAGGCAACCTACATAATGGGAGAAAATTTTTGCAGTCTACCCATCTGACGAAGGGCTAATATCCAGAATCTACAATGAACTCAAATTTACAAGAAAAAAACCCTATCAACAAGTGGGCGAAGGATATGAACAGACACTTCTCGAAAGAAGACATGTATGCAGCCAACCGACACATGAAAAAATGCTCATCATCACCGGCCATCAGAGAAATGCAAATCAAAACCACAATGAGATAGCATCTCACACCAGTTAGAATGGTGATCTTTAGAAAGTCAGGAAACAACTGGTGCTGGAGAAGATGTGGAGAAATAGGAACACTTTTACACTGTTGGTGGGACTGTAAAGTAGTTGAACTATTGTGGAAGTTGGTGTGGCAATTCCTCAGGGATCTAGAACTAGAAATACTATTTGACCCAGCCATCCCATTACTGGGTATATACCCAAAGGATTATAAATCATGCTGCTATAAAGACACATGAACACGTATGTTTATTGTGGCACTATTCACAATAGCAAAGACTTGGAACCAACCAAAATATCCAACAATGATAGACTGGATTAAGAAAATGTGGCACATATACACCATGGAATTCTATGCAGCCATAAAAAATGATGAGGTCATGTCCTTTGTAGGGACATGGATGAAGCTGGAAACCATCATTCTCAGCAAACTATTGCAAGGACAAAAAACCAAACACCGCTTGTTCTCACTCATAGGTGAGAATTGAACAATGAGAACACATGGACACAGGAAGGGGAACATCACACACCGGGGTCTCTTGTGGGGTGGGGGGGCAGGGATAGCATTAAGAGATATACCTAATGTTAAATGACGAGTTAATGGGTACAGCACACCAACATGGCATATGTATACATACGTAACAAACCTGCGTATTGTGCACATGTACCCTAAAACTTAAAGTTTAAAAAAAAAAAGAAAGGTAACTGAGATGACGGATATGTTAATTTGCTTGACTCTAGAAACCATTTCACTATGTATATGTGTATCAAAACAACTTAAATATGCAATAAAAATGAATGAATATGACATTAACTTCTCATGTGCTGTCACTTTGGATCTAATCTTGCTACTGAATAACAAAAGGTATAGAGATATAATAATCACTCACCATCCTCTAGGTGTTATGGAATATGTTGGGGGAGTGGTGATAGAAAAATGGGTAATTCACAATTATTAACCTCAGGTTGCTTGAAGTTGATCCTATGTGCCCTGTAGCTAAATTTGCATTAATTCACGGGATAATCCCAACTGATACAAACATTATCAAGTTGCCAATAGTGCCAGCCTTGAAGTGTTGGTCAAACTTTTGATTCTTGGCTGTATTCATTTGCAGGCTCCAGTTTCTGTTTTGTTTTTTATGTAAGTAAGTATATGGACGTTGGCCTCTCATTCTTTAAATTACCTTCTGTTATAAGCTTCTGTGACTCCATGTTTGCTTGGCTTACTTATGCCTCTAAGGTCTCCCGTTGCTATTCTTTCTAGGCTTCTCTCATCAGCTCTTAAATTCTGGTGCTTCTCAGGAGCTGGTCCTCCATCCTCTGCTCTTATGATCTATAATCTCTTAAGAGTTATTTAATTTGCAGCCATGCTTCCAGAAACGCCTGTCATTTTATTCCTCTTGAATCTGTACCTATATTTTCAACATTCCTTTTCTGCTAGAGACACACATGGGCCTCCCATGGTACTCACGATCTCCACATGCTCGTTATGGAACTCCTCCTCTTCTCTTCTCCCATGCTTCCTCTTCCAACTTACTCCTCTCCTGCTTTGCACAGGCAAGTTATGGGAATACGACACATCTGGTTATCTAATCCAGACACTCCACCTTTTTTTTTTACCTCCTGTCCATTCATCTTACCCCCTTCCTCCACTGTATCTGTTACATCGCCAAACCCACTTAATTTTACCTCTGATATAATTCTACTCTATCTAGCCTCATATTCCCTACCATCATCCTCTCTCACGTGGACTATATTATATTTTTTAAACTGGTCTTTTCTTCTTTTCATTTTTATTCCTCTACAGTCCATCTTTTTGACATTGTTATGGCACTCAAATCTTCAGAATAAAACAAACTCTTTTTTGGAAATTTAGGCTCTTCAGGATTTAGAGACAGAAACTATCATCCTTTGCTTGATATTCAGAATATCTGGGTAACTTTTTAAAAACACAGGCTCACAGGCCACTCATCTGAAATTCTGATTTAATTGGTCTGGAATAGGTTCTAGGCATAAGTAAGTATTTCTTAAACAAAAAACCAAGGGATGGAAATATGCAGTAAGATTATATGTAACAAACCTGCATGTTCTGCACATGTATCCCAGAACTTAAAGCATTAAAAAAAGTTGTATTCATCGAAGAATAATGGTTCCCAGAGGCAGTGGGTAGGTGAGGAGTGAAGGAATGGGGAATTACTTGTCCAAAGTGACAAAGTTTCAGCTAGACAAGAGGAATAAATTTTGAGATCTACTGCAAAGCAGGATGACTGTAATCAATAATAATATGTTGTATATTTCAAAATAACTGAGTAGTTTCAAATGTATCACCACAAAAATATCAAGGAAGTGATGTAATGGATATGTTAATTAGCTCGATTTAATCACTCTAAATTGTAGACATATCAAAACATCACATTGTACTATATAAATATAATTATGAAAAATAATCAGACCTGATGTTTGAAATGATAATTATTTTTATAACCTCATTTCAGATTTAACAATGTCATATTATATCTTAGTATGTATCCATATTACCCACATGGGAAGTACATGTCTCTATAAAGTTACCCAGGTGTGATATCCAAGATATTCCGTCAAGAGGGAGTGTATAACTGTTACTTTTAGTCTTCATTCATGTTAGTACTGCCCAGCCACAGTTTGTACAATAGTTTTCCCACTTTACAATTTTAAAAACCTATCATTCTTGATTTTATTAACTTGCCATTCTATCAAATTTAAACATGCTTTTATTTTTTAAAAGACCATGTCCAAGTGGCAATTCTATCTGTATCTCCCTCAAAAAAGCATCAGTTGAAGAAATCTGAGAAATTCAACCAGCCCTGAACTCACATCACCATTTCAATGTCTGTTATTTATTTATTATTATTATTTTTTTGAGGTGGATTCTCACTTTGTTGTCCAGGCTGGAGTACAGTCATGCGATATCAGCTCACTGCAACTTCTGCCTCCTGGGTTTAAGTGATTCTCCTGCCTTAGCCTTCTGAGTAGCTGGTATTACAGGTGCCCCCAACCATGCCCAGCTAATTTTTGTATTTTTAGTAGAGACAGGGTTTCACCGTGTTGGCCAGGCTGGTCTCGTACTCCTGCGCTGAAGTGATCCACCCGCCTCAGCCTCCCAAAGTGCTGGGAGTAGAGGTGTGAGCCACTGGCCCAGCCCCAAGGCATTTTTTTAAACCAGGACTTCTGTATAATGAAACATTTCTCGATATCTTTTTAACCACATCCTCTTACTTATTACATCCATTCCAACTACCTGTCTTCATCTCATCACACTGAAGTACTCAAACTGTCCACAGGCTGCAGAATGAATTCATTAGGACTTTATATCATTTTTCAAATCATGGAATTGCACAATCTTTTGAATATGGAATTGGAAGGCCTTTATAGTTCATTCAGTAGAAAACTGGAACATTTTTGAAAGGTGAACTGCTTGACACCTTTCAAAGAGTACAAAACCTTGTGAAGTAGCAGATGCAATGATTGCCAATATACTTTATGAAATGACTTTCAGAGTTTGAGATTAAATTGGCTTTTCTGAAATATGTAAGTCTGGAAAAACACAACATTTCTAATCTTGCTTTGGAAAGCCTTTAAGTAAAAATCAATGTCTTATCTTCTTTGAAATAAACATGGAATATCCTAAGGTTTTATTCATGTTTCATGAATTTCGCAGTATTCATCACATTTTAAAGTTATTTTTGATGCCTTGCATTGTATTAAAATCTCTCTTGGAATGAGAGGCCTGAAAAACAATCGTAATATACTGTTGTTGTCTAACAATATGTCAAGTTTTTAATGACTCTTACAATGTAATATTTTTATCATTCTTGTAGTTTATCCACATGTATTTAATATTACTAGCAGAAATTTAGATTTTAGTAAATTAATTCTGTTCTTTGTAAAATAAAACTATATCTACATCTATTAATTCTTTAGTCCATGAATCCATCTAACAATTATTATTGAACAAGTTCTAGGAGATAAGTACTATATACTGGCTAAGAATTCTGAAAAATCATCTTATACCTATTATACAGAAGCAGAGCAAGACAAATGAACCAAAACTTACATAACACTGTGAATGTGTTTCAAGTTTAAAGATCTTAAAAAATACCTTTCATAAAACTAAAGATAAAACTTGATACTTGTTTCTACTACATTTGGTTTTATATACTTAGGCATATTATTTTTGAGTCTGGTATTAAATTAGCCAACGTATGTTTGCAGTCTATATCTTTATTCGTGCCTTTGATTAAAATATTGAATAAGCAAGATCTAAAGAAAAGTAACATACTGAATATGCGACTAGAAACCTCTCTCCAAGTGACCAGGCTGGGCAAAATGCTGAAATCCCATCTCTACCAAAAAATAAGAGGTGGTGGTGCACCCCTGTAGCCCGAGACAGGAGGCTCACTCGAGCTCAGAAGGTAGGGGCTACAGTGAGCTATGACTGCCACTGCACTCAGCCTGACTGACAAAGTGAGACACTGTCTCACAAAAAAGGGAAGAAAACCTCTCTCTAAGATGAAAAAGGAGTAAGAGGGTATTTAAGGCACACGTCCCCAATGAGGCAGTCTAAATCAATATGAGCTTAAAATCCTTCCTAAACAATATTTAGTTCACTTATATTGCTCTGCTATACAAAATCAAAGTATTCCTCTTAGAAACAATGTTTACCAAATTTTCCTTTAGTATACCAATTGTGGTACAATTATGCCACTTCTCTTTAATCCTGCCTAGTAGTCCATGCTATCTGGTATAGTGTTCAAGTGTGCAGGCTTTGAGCCACACCATACGGGCACAAAAATTTCTTCTGCCACTTAAAATTGGGTGACTTACTTCACCTTTGTATGCCTCAGTATGACACTAGTTGCTACCTCCTATAGTTGTGAGGATAAAATGTGTGTATACAGGCAAAGCACTTAGTATTTAAATACAACTTAATTATAGTCATAATTATTACTATTACTATGATTATGGTTATTATTTGATTAACTCCCTCGATGAAAACAAAGCATAGGGAGTTGAATTAGAAAAGATTAGAATGGTGTTAAAGTTGGGTCCTGTGAAGTAAAGAGAAGAGTCATGACAATTCCTTTGGCAAGAGAAGCCTCAAAATAGAATCTGGGTTTCAAAATCTACCTCCAAAGTAGAGAGATATGAAAGCTGGAAATGACATAAAGCTGTTTAGGTAGTCAAGTGGGTTTTCTTCTAAATCCATAGCTTTCTTCTAAATCTATAACAACCAGATGAATTAACCCCTTTCTTTGCTCAGGTACCTATTCTCAAAGTTAAGCCATTCTGGATGCAAATTCCTTTGAGTTTTGAGATGATCATGATGGTCTTCACGCAGTCTTTCCCCCAGGTTGACACGTGGTTATTGCATTTAGTCAGATTAAAATCAATACCTGGAAATACAAAGAAGTGTATTTTTTAATTTCTCAAAAGCTAATATTCACCAGTATGGAAGGAATAATTGCATGCCTAGTTCTCCGTGTACTTGCTCTTTTAAGTAATATAGCTTGGTTTGCTTTCTTTTTCTTTTCTATCTACAATCAAATTCAAACTGCTATCACTGGGTCATACATAATCAACCAAATAAACTAAAAAGCTACTGAAAGAATTTTCCATCACTAAGCTGCCTTTTGGCAGCTGTATAATTGGTCTGCTTTACTAGACAGTCAAGCGCATGCAAATGCATTAGTGCTCATGACTTGCTTCCAGGCCATCCCCAGGCTCACACTGCCAATTTTTTTTGTCATTGTAGGTAGGTGACTTTATGTATTTTTGGGCTTTTATTGTATAATAATAGGGACAAGAAAAATAAATGTTCACCTAGGAGTCAAAGATAATTGTTAAGCCACTATTTTAAGTGATAGTTAACTATGGGACTCTATTGTTTTGTGAGGAATATAGAAAAATGTTTTGAATAATTACTCTTCCTGGGACACTTTGAGGGGTCAAATGTATTCTGTTCTTAAGTATCTGTTAAAACGTCTTTTGCATTCTCTCTGATCTGAGTGTTTTGATGTTGTGTGCAATGAACCAAAACATTGCATTACAAAAAGAAATCTTTATACAGTTGACAGCTTGTAGGTCTCCGAGGAATCTATTCAATTAGTGTCATGTCCTGGTTCCCTATAGTATCAAAATTCACAGAGAATTGAAATGTCTTAGAAGTTCTGTCCAATAAACCAAGAAAAGCATCATGAAATTTTTTCCTTAAAATGAAAGATAGAAAAAAATGTGTTTCTGCATAACTCATGTAAAAACAGTAGCCTAGAATCTGGCACTTAGTTGTTCATCACTGAAATGTGTTATCTGGGTCTGCTAACTTGACGTTATATAGCTATAATTTAAATCAAACCTACCTTGACTTTGACTCATGCTGCCTATTTTTTTTCTCAAGGAAATCTGAGAAAATCCTATTTCTTGGGGAGGAAAGGACATCAATTTGATATTATAGATTGCAGTCCAGCATTGGGATCAGGTGGAATAGGATAGATGCTCAGTGTGGATGGGAATGAGTAGAATCTTCTGGGTGAATGTCAACTGCTATCCATGGAAGGCAAAAAAATGAAGACTAGACCAGAAGCCATATTGAACTTTATAAAGGCCTTTTCTGCATATATTGAGATAATCATGTGGTTTTTGGGTTTAGTCCAGTTTATGTGATGAATCACTTTTATTGATTTGTATATGTTGAACTAGACTTGCACCCTGGGGATGAAGCCTACTTGATCATGGTGGATAAGCTATTTGATGTGTGTCTGGATTTGGTTTGCCAGTATTTTGTTGAGGATTTTTGCATTGATGTTCATCAAGGTTATTGGCCTGAAGTTTACTTTTTCTGTTGTGCCATTGCCAGGATTTGGTGTCAGGATAATGGTGGCCTCATAGAATGAGTTAGGGAGGAGTCCCTCCTCCTCAGTTTCTTGGAATACTTTAAGTAGGAATTGTTCCAGCTCTTCTTTATACCTCTGGTAGAACTCAGCTGTGAATCCTTCTGGTCCTGAACTTTTTTTGGTTGGTAGGACTCTCAGTAAAGTAGGTATTAAAGGAATATACCTCAAAACAATAAGAGCCATACATGCAAACCCAGAGCCAATATCGTACTGAATGGGCAATAACTGGAAGCATTCCCCTTGAAAAACAGCACAAGACAAGGTTGTCCTCTCTCACTATCCCTATTCAGCATAGCATTGGAAGTCCTGGCCAGGGCAATCAGGCAAGAGAAATAAATAAAGCATATTCAAATAGAAAGAAAAATCAAACTATCTTTGTTTTCAGACATGATCCTATATCTAGAAAGCCCCATCATTTCTACCCAAAAGCCTCTTAAGCTGATAAGCAAATTCATCAAAGTCTCAGGATACAAAATCAATGTGCAAAAATTACCAGCATTTCTGTATGCTAACAACAGGCAAGCCGAGAGCCAAATCAGGAATGAACTCCCCTTCACAGTTGCTACAAAATGAATAAAATAGCTAGGAATACAGCTAACAAGGGAAGTGAAGGACATCTCCAAAGAGAACTACAAACCACTGCTCAAAGTAGAGAAGACACAAACAAATGGAAAACATTCCACGCTCATGAATAGGAAGAATCAATATCATTAAAAAGGCCATACTGCCCAAAGCAATTTACAGATTCAATGCATCCTATTAAACTACCATAGGCATTCTGTACATAATTAGAAAAAAAAACTATTTTAAAATTTATATGGACCCAAAAAAGAGCCTGAATAGCCAAGGCCACCCTCACCAAAAAGGACAAGGCTGAAAGTTATCACACTGCCTGACTTCAAACTATACAAAGGGCTACAGTAACCAAAACAGCATGGTACTGGTACAAGAACAGACAGACCAATGGAACAGGATAGAGAACCCAGAAATAATGCTGCACACCTACAACCATCTGATCTTTGACAAACCTGATAAAAACAAGCAATGGGGAAATGATTCCCTATTTAATAAATGATGCTGGGATAACTGGCTGGCATTAGTTGAAAAAACTGGAACTGGACCCCTTCTTTACACCATATACAAAATCAATCCAAGATGGAATAAAGACTTAAATGTGAAATGCCCAACTGTAAAAACCCTAGAAGAAAACCTAGGCAATATTATTCAGGACACAGACACTGACAAAGATTTCATGACCAAGATGCCAAAAGCAATTACAAAAAAAGCAAAAGTTGACAAATAGAACCCAATTAAACTAAAGCGTTTCTTCACAGCGCGTGCGCACGCACACACACACACACACACAAAAAAACAACTATCAACAGAGTAAACAGACAACCTACAGAAAGGGAGAAAATTTTTGCCATCAATCCGTCTAGCAAATGTCTAATATCCAGCATCTATAAAGAACTCAAACAAATTTACAAGAAAAGGCAAATAACGTCATTAAAAAGTGGGCAAAGGACACGAACAGACACTTCTCAAAAGAAGACATACATGTGGCCAACAAACATATGCAAAAAAGCTCATCAGTCATCATTAGAGAAATGCAAATCAAAACCACAATGAGATACCATTTAACAACAGTCAGAATGGCAATTATTAAAAAGTCAAACATAACAGATGCTATTGAGGTTGTGGAGAAAAAGGAACTCTTTCACACTGTTGTTGGAAGTGTAAATTAATTCAACCATTGTGGATGACGGTGTGGCGATTATTCAAAGCCATAAAGCCAAAAATACTGTTCAACCTAGCAATCCCATTACTGGGTAATTCCCAAAGGAATATAAATTATTCTATTATAAAGATACATGCACAAGTATATAATTGCAGCACTATTCACAACAAAGACACAGAATTAACTTAAATGCCCATCAGTGATAGACTGGATGAAGAAAATGTCACACATATACACCAAGAAATATTATGCAGCTGTAAAAACAAACCAGATCATGTCCTTTGTAAGGACGTGGATGAAGTTGGAGGCCATTATCCTTATAAAACTAATGCAGGAACAGAAAACCAAACACTGTATGTTCTCACTTATAAGTGGGAGCTAAATGATGAGAACACATGGACACATGGGGTGAGGAACAGCACACACTAGGATCTGCTGGTGGGGGGCAGGAGGAGGGAGAGCATCAGGAAAAATAGCTAATGCAAGCTGAGCTTAATACCTAGGTGATGGGATGATCTGTGCAGCAAATCCCCATGACACACATGTACCTATGTAATAAACCTGCACATCTGCACATGTACCCTTAAAATAAAAGTTGGAAATAAAAAAATCCATATAAAAAAAGAAAATGAAGAGTAGAGAAGTTGGCTCTACTACCAACATCAAATAATGAACAAAGTTCTATGAATGACATTAAAATCTTACCAAAAAGGTAGTTGGGGAGTTAAATATAGGCAGAAAATAAAGAGCAAGGAGCCAGTAGCAGGAGGAAGCAACCCAGGAATATTTTGTTTTTAGCTCCTCAAGCTCACTTTAATTGGTTATTGTCACTATATTGTATAGCTTTTTGGTTAGTGATTGTGTAATATTTGGTTGAAAGGTTTGGCATAAAGGTACAGTTTTTACATAGACAGCTTCCTTCCCAGGCTGCAATGACTGCACATCTGCTCTCACCTGCTTGATACTGGCCTCTGCTCTTGGAGAATATAGAGCGACTGATGGCTGCTTATGGCGCCATCGATGCCCCGATGGCTTGAATGATTTCTGACTCTACCTAGACCCACAGTCTGACTCCTTCAAATCTTTTGATTTTTTTTTCCTTTCTATGCCTATGTTCTTCTAGTTTTTCTTATTTACTGCCTATTAGATAGTCTTCTTTGTCTCAACTTCCATTTCTGGCATGATGTCAATTCCTGGTTGCCTACTTGCCTTGTGTGCAGGTGTATCTTGATCTCTACTCTGTTATTGGTCCTGACTCTGCCCTATTCAAGTGGTCACAATTTATCAACAGCCTCACACTTCACTCTTCATTCAGTTAATGGGCCCACTATTTGCCAAATTTTGTTTTTATCTTATAATCCTAGAAAGTAAATAATTAAAGAGCAAGCATAAAATACATTTTCTCCTTTAATGAGAATTTGGTACCTGGAGACTATAATAATGACTGTCATCCTGGCAAACAAATTGATGATTTTTGCTGGTGGGAGAGTTCTTATTTTGGAAATACTTTTGGCAAGAGATGCCTGATTTTCTAGCCTTGTCAATAGCAAACAGCCATGCATTTCAAAGATTTATGAGGCATGATTATCGGAAGACAAATGACTATATTTTATACCAAAAGTTACTCCTCCTGTGTATGTGATGTGACTCCATATGTGTTCTGGAGAACTTCATATTTTAATCTGTGCCAGGTGTATCCTCACAGCGTAAGAAAAGGCCTAGAGAGTTAAGTTCGTCGTCTTGGACCCATTTTTGTTTGTTCTTTGTCTCATGATTGTTTCCTTTGAATAATTAGTAACTTACATTGGATAAGCTTTCTGATTCTCATGATACTGATTGCACAATCTAATCCTTTTTGCATTACTATTTACTCAATATCGTTTTGCTGTTATTAATCAATGTCCACAGTTCTAAGGCTGAAATCTACTAAAATCTCCAAGAGTAAGATCGTTTCATTATAAAGTCCTGTCATGAGAAAATAAATCATTGTGAATATATGAAAGAACTTATTTGAGCACTGCAAGGCAGATCATGGCTTTTACTTGAAGTTACTTATTTTTAATATATAACTTCTGTAATCTCTCTCAGGAATATTCGTCAAGAAAAACTACCAATTATGTTAGTGCCATTTCTAAAATGCTACCTTTTCTTTTTCTAGAAATATGGGAAAGTTGTAAAAAATTATATTTCCTCAAAATTTTGGGTAAATATAATTGCATAATACAACCTATGGCAAATATTTAAATCTTTATTAATCCAAAGGAAAATAAATTGGCTTTGTCTAATAATTACTAAATATCTACTAAATACTAGGACATGTGCTATGATTAACATGTGTTAATTAAATCTCATATGCCCCACAGTTTCTTTCAGGTAGCAATTATTATTTATAGGTGAGAAAACAGATTTGAGAAGTTAAGGAGTAGGTAGTCCCTGGATTATATTCACAAAATGACAGAGGACAAGTTAAATCAGAGCTAGTTTAATGAATGCCCATCCTGTCTTTCCTACAGCATGCTATGTAATGTAACACTGATCTAAGCACACATTAGTATACGGTAAACTGGGAAAAGAGTTGCTCTGGATTCTGTACAATTATTAGAACATTTAATAATAATTTTATAGGAACTATTGATTTTTAGTTTAAAATTCAAAACAATTGATAGCAATTCATCTTTTAATATTTTAAATACATTCAGTTATATCTCTGTTTGTAACTGAATCAAACATTGTCAAATTAATTCCAACAAAACTATATTATCATTTGATATAAATTATTAATGGTAATTTATTGATTGTGTGGTTATACGTGTATTGGATTTGTTTTATTATTGCATAAGAACTGTAAACATGAAAAGTTTGATAGAGATTTATAAAAGAATTTAAATCAACAGTAGGAGCTGAGACTTTTTTTCTTTTTTGAAAAGGTGAATACCTTGGACATTTTCAGAAACAGAGACTAAAATTCCTTGTGCTTTGACAATTATGGTGGCCAAAGCTAAGAGATTACAATTTGGCAAGGAACAGAATGCTCAGGCATTTTGGATCTTATGGTGGTTGTTTCTCAATGCAAATCAACAATCTCTTAATTAAGTTATCTTTCCCAAATTTGTATATATATTTCAGTAGTGCCAGTTTCTTAGAGCCTGATTAGTTCTGGGCCTTTGTTTAAAAAGTGAAAGATGAGATAATAGAAAATAATCCCCAAATATTGTTGTTACTAGCCCACCTTCAACTCCATATTAAATTTTATACAAAAAGCTAAAACTTTCTAGGTTTTTAAAATGAGAAATTGAGGCACAAAATGTTTACTTCATCAAAATGGGGACATATGTCATACATGAATGGGGAAAGATGGAAGGGAGACAGGAAGCACAGGTAGAAAGAGAAATGCATCCTACAATTTGACTTGAATTTAGGCATTGGGATAAGGATGTTTAGGCATTCGAGTTAAACAATCAGCTACCTGCTTTCAATATTTCTTCCAAGTCTGGTTTTGCTTTACGTGGATGTTTGTTTTTCTAATAGAATGAATTAGTTTGAGAGAAACTACCACCGCTCAAAATTGAGCTATCATTTTAGCTATCATTAACAGCTAACAAAGTAGTGGTATTCTAAAATTCCTGCATTTTTAACTCAATGTAATATCATGATGTTTCAGAGAGGTGGGTACTGGGATTATGCCCATTTTACTGATAGAGAAGTAGAGAAATAGAAAGATGATGTAATTTAAACAGACTGTAGGGATAAATTCAAACCAGTGTGCAGCTCCTCAGTCACTATATTGTATAGACTTTTCCTGACCTGGCAAATCACTTTTGGCAGTCAATGGTTTGGCTTTTGTTTTGTTTTGTTTTTGAGACAGTCTCGCTCTGTCGCCCAGACTGGAGTGCAGGGGCGCAATCTGGGCTCACTGCAGGCTCCGCCTCCCGGGTTCCCGCCATTCTCCTGCCTCAGCCTCCTGAGTAGCTGGAGCTACAGCCGCCGCCACCGCGCCTGGCTAGTTTTTTGTATTTTTTTTAGTAGAGACGGGGTTTCACCGTGTTGGCCAGGATGGTCTCGATCTCCTGACTTCTTGATCGGCCCAGCTCAGCCTCCCAAAGTGCTGGGATTAATGGTTTGGCTTTTTAAAAGCCTCACTAGCGAACATATTTATGGACGATTTAGTTTAAGACATGGAATCTACAATGGTTGCTATTAAAGAGTATTGATTGTCTGTTGGGCGTGTCACAGCTAACTGCTATTCAGTAACTAAAGCTGGTATGTGATGCCAAGGATTGAGCACAGAATGCATGCCTGCTGGTCACTGTGATCTCTTTTTAATACTATTCTAAGGACGGTGCATCAATATTTCATAATCTATAGGCTCAATATTTGATGAGATAGTGTATCTCTATTAAACTTATTTTGCAATTAAAATTTTTTAAATAAATGGGTTATTATTTTGAGGTTTATGCCATATAGGTTGAAAATGTTACAGTAATCCTCATGATTTTATGAGTAAAAGTGAGGACTGTTTAAAGTGGAATGACTGGGAATATGTACACACTGAGGCAGCTTTACGCTCAATATCTCACAAATCAGTTGGTAGAATTAACTTTTAACATGGTTAAAGTTTTGACTAAACCTACATCCTTATTATGATTAAAAATGGGCTATGTATGAAGTGCAGTTTATGTAAAGAAATCTAATCATATTTTATTTTCCTCATAGGAATATTTTATTTTACTTTGATTTGATTTCTATTTATAATTCATTTGTATCAAATAATGCTGCTTAAAATAATTATCATATTAATTAATATAAATAAAGTATCCCAATCATAAATTAATTCTATTTTCCTTTGGTAGATATTTCAAAGCATTTTGTCATTATTTATGACAGATACACAGATGCACATACACCTTCTTAATCTGTTAATTTTCCTTGTGGAGCCATCAGATTAAGCTTCTTTCTACTGAATTTCTAATTTGTGGTAGGTAGCCAGATGTAACTCTTTCAGCTGATTTAGTAGCAGGAGATAGATTCACCCACACTCCTTCTGCTAACATTATGGTGGTATAGTGAGAAGAGAGCTTACAAAAAGAAGCATGCATAGTATTATGATCAGATACTTGAAACAAATTATAATGCCAGTGAAAAACTCAATGACGCTTCAGTATCCTTATATTCATTTCCAAATGCAAGTACCTTTTATTCCTTCACACAAGTGTCATATCACAGCTATGCTTTCACCAAACCAATAGCTGGCAAACATCTACCTCTGTGAGTAAACTCAGTAGTTCCATCTATAAACAGTTATTTCTATATCAGCTGCTTGGTTGTTAAAATTATTTAGCTGTTGTTGAAAGATTATGATCCTTGTTCCGTTAAATAAGTTGATATATATGTAAAACATTTTGACCAGTGCCAGGATATAGTAAGCAATATAGAATGTGATGTGTTATATTTCTTTCTCAAATTAAAGCTTGGCTCTTTTGGCAGATTTTAAGATGAGACAATACATCTAACTTTCTAGATTTAAAATATCATACACACACTAACACATATTATTTAAAATATATCTTTTAATTTCATCCAGCAACCCTAATAGTGGGTATATCCCCTAAGGAAAAGAAATCATTATACCAAAAATACACCTGTACTTGTATGTTTATTGTAACACTTTGCACAATAGCAAAGATATAAAATCAACCTGTATCCATTAATGGATGACTGGATAAAGAAAATGTGGTATATTTACACA
This sequence comes from Symphalangus syndactylus, assembly GCF_028878055.3. Taxonomy (NCBI): domain Eukaryota; kingdom Metazoa; phylum Chordata; class Mammalia; order Primates; family Hylobatidae; genus Symphalangus; species Symphalangus syndactylus. Next base: position 101,952,349 of record NC_072438.2, read on the forward strand.
ATGAAATATTACTTATATTAGTCCACTTTCACACCGCTGATAAAGACATACCTGAGACTGGGCAATTTACAAGAGAAAGAGGTTTATTGGACTTACAGTTCCACGTGGCTGAAGAGGCCTCACAATTATAGTGGAAGGTGAAAGGCACATCTTACATGGTTACAGATAAGAGAGATTTTATATGGAAACTCCCCTTTTTAAAACCATCAGATCTCATGAGATTTATTAGTGATCATGAGAAGAGCATGGGAAAGACCTGCCCCCATTATTCAATTACCTCCTACCGGGTCCCTCCGACGACACATGGGAACTCAAGATGAGATTTGTGTGGGGGCACAGCCAAACCATTTAATTCTGCCCCAACCCCTCCCAAATCTCATGTCCTCACGTTTCAAAATGAATCATGCGCTCTCAAAATCCCCCAAAGTCTCAACTCATTTCAGCACCAACTCAAAAGCCCACAGTCCAAAGTCTCATCCAAGACAAGGCAAGTGCCTTCTGCCTATGAGTCTGTAAAGTCAAAAGCAAGTTTATTACTTCCTAAATATAATGCGGGTACGGGTATTGGGTAAATATAGCTATACCAAATGGGAAAAATTGGCCAAAACAAAGGGGCTACAGGCCCTGTGCAAGTCCAAAATCCAGCAGGGCAGTCAAGTCTTAAAAGCTCCAAAATGATCTCTTTTGACTCCATGTCTCAATTCGAGGTCATGCCAATGCAAGGGATGGGTTTCCATGGTCTTGGGCAGCTCTGCCCCTGTGGCTTTGCTGGGCATAGCCCCCCTCCTGGCTGCTTTCATGGGCTGCCATTGAGCATCTGTGGCTTTTCCAGGTGCATGGTGTAAGCTCTCAGAGGATCTACCATTCTGGGGACTGGAAGATGCGGGCCCTCTTCTCACAGCTCCACTAGGTGGTGCCCAGTAGGGACTCTCTGTGGGGGATTAGACCCCACATTTCCCTTCTGCACTGCCCTAGCAGACATTCTCCATGAGGGCCCCACCCCTGCAGAAAACTTCTACCTGGGCATCCAGGCATTTCTACATGTCCTCTGAAACCTAGCAGAGGTTACCAAACCTCAATTCTTGCCTTCTGTGCACCTGTAGGCTCAACACCACGTGGAAACTGCCAAGGCTTGGGGCTTCTACCCTCTGAAGCCACAGCCCAAGCTGTATCTTGGCCTTTTTAGTCACAGCTGGAGTGGCTGGGACACAGGGCACCAAGCCCCTAGACTGCACACAGCAGAGGGTCCCTGGGCCCAGCCCACGAAACCTTATTTTCCTCCTAAGTCTCAGGGCCTGTGATGGGAGGTGCTGCTGCAAAAGTCTCTGACATGCCCTGGAGACATTTTACCCACTGTCTTGGTGATTAACATTCAGCTCCTCTTTACTTATGCAAATTTCTGCAACTGGCTTGAATTTCTCCTCAGAAAATGAGATTTTCTTTTGTATTGCATTGTCAAGCTGCAAATTTTCCAAACTTTTATGCTCTGTTTCCCTTTTAAAACTGAATGCTTTTAACAGCACCCAAGTCACCAAGCAGCAACTCTTTGCTGCTTAGAAGTTTTTTCAGCCAGATACCCTAAATCATCACTCTCTACTTCAAAATTCCACAAATCTCTAGGGCAGGGGCAAAATGACTCCAGTCTGTTTATTAAAACATAACAGGGGCCACCTTTGCTCCAGTTCCCAAGAAGTTTCTCATCTCCATCTGAGACCACCTCAACCTGGATTTCATTGTCCATATCATTATTAGCATTTTGGTCAAAGCCATTCAACAAATCTCTAGGGAGTTCTGAACTTTCCCACATTTTCCTGTCTTTTCCTCAGCCTTCCAAACTGTTCCAACCTCTGACTGTTACCCAGTTCCAAAGCTGCTTCCACATTTTTGGCTATCTTTTCAGGAGTGCCCCATTCTACTAGTACCAATTTACTGTATTAGTCTGTTTTCATGCTGCTGAAAGACATACCTGAGACTGGGCAATTTACTAAAGAAAGAGATTTATTGGACTTACAGTTCTACATGGCTGGAGAGGCCTCACAATTATAGGTGAAGGTGAAAGGCACGTCTCACATGGTGGCAGAAAAGAGAAGAGAGTTTGTGCAGGGAAACTCCCCTTTTTAAAACCATCAGATCTCATGAGACTTATAAGTGATCATGAGAACAGTATGGGAAAGACCTGTCCCCATGATTCGATTACCTCCTACAGGGTGTCTCCCACAACATATGGGAATTCAAGATGAGATTTGGGTTAGGACACAGCCAAACCATGTTATTACTCAATGATAAAACATGGAATCATGTCTTTTGTAGCAACATGGATTGAATTGGAGGCCATTATCTTAAGTGAAGGAAGTCAGAAACAGAGACAAATCCCACATGTTCTGAGTTATAAATGGGAGACAAATAATGTGTCCACATGAACGTAGAGTGTGGAATAATAGACATTGGAGACTCAGGTGGGTGAAGTGGTGCTAGAAGCCAATGATGAGAAATTACTTACACAACCTACATTACTCAAGTGCTGAATACCCTAATAGCCCTGATGTCACACTGTGCAATATATCCCTGTAACAAAATTATACAAGTATTTCATACATTTATAGAAATGAAAAAGTAACAAAAGTAATATACATGAATTTATTTTGGATTTCAATGATTGTTTTCATTCATTTTTAAAACACTGCTTCTTAGGAAAATATGATTATGAATTTATTCCTTATGCCAGAAATAACTAACTCATGGGTATTATCTTACATAAATTTCATAAAACATAATTGTCTACTTTAAGTATAGCTACTTTTCTTACACATACAGTACATTTTGTGAGGGTGTTTGCCTTGTGAACCTATGAAGTAATTCTGAAAACTTTGTATAATTAAAACTTTCTAGATGCCTACTTTAAAAAGCATACTATAAATATTTTATATAACATTTCTCCTTTTCTAGCAATGAATTTCACACACAGAGATATGATTGGAAGAATGCATGGGTAAGCATGCGCATTGGGACTGTACACACTGTAATGGATATGTAGGGATTTATAAATAACCATGTGGGAGCTCTGAATAGAGATGAATTAAAAAAAATCCTGCTTTGTGCTAGCCAACATGACCTATGGCCCAAACAACTAAAAAAAAGACTATATTTATAGTTTTGCTGACCCCAAACTGATATATAACAGAAAATTACTGCTAAACATGATGTCAGCAGAAGCTACCTCTAATTTTTTTAATTGCTTTTTGCTGAAAAAAGTCTGTTTCCTCAGATTAAAAACTTAACCCTCAAAATAGTTTTAAAAATCCAGTCCCAATAAATTTTGATTATTACCTGCTAAAGTTTATTTAACTATTAAGATAAACAAAAAGAGAACTCTAACATGGCATTTCATCGCTCATCTTTATTTTTAAAATGGTTATCTTGCAGTCATCTGATTTTTTTTTATCATTATTATACTTTAAGATTTAGGGTACATGTGCACAATGTGCAGGTTTGTTACATATGCATCCATGTGCCATGTTGGTGTGCTGCACCCATTAACTCGTCATTTAGCATTAGGTATATCTCCTAATGCTGTCCCTCCCCCCTCCCCCCACCCCACAACAGTCCCCGGAGTGTGATGTTCCCCTTCCTGTGTCCATGTGTTCTCATTGTTCAATTCCCACCTAGGAGTGAGAACACGCAGTGTTTGGTTTTTTGTCCTTGCGATAGTTTACTGAGAATGATGTTTTCCAGTTTCATCCATGTCCCTACAAAGGACATGAACTCATCATTTTTTATGGCTGCATAGTATTCCATGGTGTATATGTGCCATATTTTCTTAATCCAGTCTATCATTGTTGGATATTTGGGTTGGTTCCAACTCTTTGGTATTGTGAAAAGCGCCGCAATAAACATATGTGTGCATATGTCTTTATAGCAGCATGATTTATAGACCTTTGGGTATATACCCAGTAATGGGATGGCTGGGTCAAATGGTATTTCTAGTTCTGGATCCCTGAGGAATCGCCACACTCACTTCCACAATGGTTGAACTAGTTGACAGTCCCACCAACAGTGTAAAAGTCTTCCTATTCCTCCACATCCTCTCCAGCACCTGTTGTTTCCTGACTTTTTAATGATGGCCATTCTAACTGGTGTGAGATGGTATCTCATTGTGGTTTTGATTTGCATTTCTCTGATGGCCAGTGATGATGAACATTTTTTCATGTGTTTTTTGGCTGCATAAATGTCTTCTTTTGAGAAGTGTCTGTTCATGTCCTTTGCCCACTTTTTGATGGGGTTGTTTTTCTTTTTCTTGTAAATTTGTTTGAGTTCATTGTAGATTCTGGATATTAGCCTTTTGTCAGATGAGTAGGTTGTGAAAATTTTCTCCCATTCTGTAGGTTGCCTGTTCACTCTGATGGTGGTTTCTTTTGCTGTGCAAAAGCTCTGTAGTTTAATTAGATCTCATTTGTCATCTTTGGCTTTCGTTGCCATTGCTTTTGGTGTTTTAGACATGAATTCCTTGCCTGTGCCTATGTACTGAATGGTATTGCCTAGATTTTCTTCTAGGGTTTTAATGGTTTTAGGTCTAACATGTAAGTCTTTAATCCATCTTGAATTAATTTTTGTATAAGGTGTAAGGAAGGGGTCCAGTTTCAGCTTTCTACATATGGCTAGCCAGTTTTCCCAGCACCATTTATTAAATAGGGAATCCTTTCCCCATTTCTTGTTTTTGTCAGGTTTGTCAAAGATCAGATAGTTGTAGATATGTGGCATTATTTCTGAGGGCTCTGTTCTGATCCATTGATCTATGTCTCTGTTGTGGTACCAGTACCATGTTGTTTTGGTTACTGTAGCCTTGTAGTATAGTTTGAAGTCAGGTAGCATGATGCCTCCAGCTTTGTTCTTTTGGCTTAGGATTGATTTGGCAATGTGGGCTCTTTTTTGGTTCCATATGCACTTTAAAGTAGTTTTTTCCAATTCTGTGAAGAAAGTCATGGGTAGCTTGATGGGGATGGCACTGAATCCATAAATTACCTTGGGCAGTATGGCCATTTTAACGTTATTGACTCTTCCAACCCATGAACATGGAGTGTTCTTCCATTTGTTTGTACCCTCTTTTATTTCATTGAGCAGTGGTTTGTAGTTCTCCTTGAAGAGGTCCTTCACATCCCTTGTAAGTTGGATTCCTAGGTATTTTATTCTCTTTGAAGCAATTGTAAATGGGAGTTCACTCATGATTTGGCTCTCTGTTTGTCTGTGATTGGTGTACAAGAATGCTTGTGATTTTTGTACATTGATTTTGTATCCTGAGACTTTGCTGAAGTTGCTTATTAGCTTAAGGAGATTTTGGGCTGAGACAATGGGGTTTCCTAGATATACAATCATGTCATCTGCAAACAGGGACAAGTTGACTTCCTCTTTTCCTAATTGAATGCTCTTTGTTTACTTCTCCTGCCTGATTGCCCTGGCTAGAACTTCCAGCACTATGTTGAATAGGAGTGGGGAGAGAGGTCATCCCTGTCTTGTGCCAGTTTTCAGAGGGAATGCTTCCAGTTTTTGCCCATTCAGTATGATATGGGCTGTGGGTTTGTCATAGATAGCTCTTATGATTTTGAGATACATCCCATCAATACCTAATTTATTGAGAGTTTTTAGCATGATGTGTTGTTGAATTTTGTCAAAGGCCTTTTCTGCATCTATTGAGATAATCGAGTGGTTTTTGTCATTGGTTCTGTTTACGCTGGATTACATTTACTGATTTGCATATGTTGAACCAGCCTTGCATCCCAGGAATGAAGCCCACTTGATCATGGTGGATAAGCTTTTTGATATGCTGCTGGATTTGGTTTGCCAGTATTTTATTGAGGATTTTTGAATCAATGTTCATCAAGGATATTGGTCTGAAATTCTCTTTTTTGGTTGTGTCTCTGCCAGACTTTGGTATCAGGATGATGCTGGCCTCATAAAATGAGTTAGGGAGGATTCCCTCTTCTTCTATCGATTGGAATATTTTCAGAAGGAATGGTACCAGTTCCTCCTTGTACCTCTGGTAGAATTCGGCTGTGAATCCATCAGGTCCTGGACTCTTTTTGGTTGGTAAGCTATTGATTATTGCTGCAATTTCAGAGCCTGTCATTGGTCTATTCAGAGATTCAACTTCTTCCTGTTTTAGTCTTGGGAGGGTGTATTTGTCGAGGAATTTATCCACTTCTTCTAGATTTTCTAATTTATTTGCATAGAGGCGTTTGTAGTATTCTCTGATGGTAGATTGTATTTCTGTGGGATCGGTGGTGATATCCCCTTTTTCATTTTTATTGTGTCTATTTGATTCTTCTCTCTTTTCTTCTTTATTTTTCTTGCTAGCAGTTTGTCAATTTTGTTGATCTTTTCAAAAAACCAGCTCCTGGATTCATTAATTTTTTGAAGGGTTTTTTGTGTCTCTATTTCCTTCAGTTCTGCTCTGATTTTAGTTGGCCTTCTGCTAGCTTTTAAATGTGTTTGCTCTTACTTTTCTAGTTCTTCTAATTGTGATGTTAGGGTGTCGATTTTGGATATTTTCCTGCTTTCTCTTGTGGGCGTTTAGTGCTATAAATTTCCCTCTACATGCTGCTTTGAATGTGTCCCACAGATTCTGGTATGTTGTGTCTTTGTTCTCATTGGTTTCAAAGAACATCTTTAATTCTGCCTTCATTTCATTATGTACCCAGTAGTCATTCAGGAGCAGGTTGCTCTGTTTCCATGTAGTTGAGCGGTTTTGAGTGAGTTTCTTAATCCTGAGTTCTAGTTTGATTGCACTGTGGTCTGAGAGACAGTTTGTTATAATTTCTGTTCTTCTACATTTGCTGAGGAGTGCTTTACTTCCAACTACATGGTCAATTTTGGAATAGGTGTGTTGTGGTGCTGAAAAAATTTATATTCTGTTGATTTGGGGTGGAGAGTTCTATAGATGTCCATTATGTCTACTTGGTGCAGAGCTGAGTTCAATTCCTGGGTATCTTTGTTAACTTTATGTCTCATTGATCTGTCTAATGTTGACAGGGGAGTTTTAAAATCTCCCATTATTATTGTGTGAGAGTCTAAGTCTATTTGTAGGTAACTCAAGACTTGTTTATCAATCTGGGTGCTCCTGTATTGGGTGCATATATATTTAGGATAGTTAGCTCTTCTTGTTGAATTGATCCCTTTACCATTATGGAATGGCCTTCTTTGTCTCTTTTGAAATTTGTTGGTTAAAAGTCTATTTTATGAGAGACTAGGATTGCAACCCCTGCCTTTTTTTGTTTTCCATTTGCTTGATAGATCTCCATCCATTCCTTTATTTTGAGATTATGTGTGTCTCTGCACGTCAGATGTGTTTCCTCAATACAGCACACTGATGGGTCTTGACTCCTTATCCAGTTTGCCAGTCTGTGTCTTTTAATTGGAGCATCTAGCCCATTTACATTTAAAGTTAATATTGTTATGTGTGAATTTGATCCTGTCATTATGATATTAGCTGGTTATTTTGCTCATTAGTTGATGCAGATTCTTCCTGGCCTCAATGGTCTTTACAATTTGGCATGTTTTAGCAGTGGCTGGTACCAGTTGAATATCTTCAAATAAAAACTACACAGAAGCATTCTGTGAAACTGCTTTCAGATCTGTGCATTCAACTAACAGAGTTGAACCTTACTTTTTTTTTTTTTTTTATTATACTTTAGGGTTTAGGGTACATGTGCACAATGTGCAGGTTTGTTACATATGTATCCATGTGCCATGTTGATTTCCTGCACCCATTAATTCGTCATTTAGCATTAGGTGTATCTCCTAATGCTGTCCCTCCCCCCTCCCCCCACCCCACAACAGTCCCCGGAGCGTGATGTTCCCCTTCCTGTGTCCATGAGTTCTCATTGTTCAATTCCCACCTATGAGTGAGAACATGCGGTGTTTGGTTTTTTGTCCTTGCGATAGTTTACTGAGAATGATGTTTTCCAGTTTCATCCATGTCCCTACAAAGGACACGAACTCATCATTTTTTATGGCTGCATAGTATTCCATGGTGTATATGTGCCACATTTTCTTAATCCAGTCTATCGTTGTTGGACATTTGGGTTGGTTCCAACTCTTTGCTATTGTGAATAGTGCCGCAATAAACATACGTGTGCATGTGTCTTTATAGCAGCATGATTTATAGTCCTTTGGGTATATACCCAGTAATGGGATGGCTGGGTCAAATGGTATTTCTAGTTCTAGATCCCTGAGGAATCGCCACACTGACTTCCACAATGGTTGAACTAGTTTACAGTCCCACCAACAGTGTAAAAGTGTTCCTATTTCTCCACATCCTCTCCAGCACCTGTTGTTTCCTGATTTTTTAATGATGGCCATTCTAACTGGTGTGAGATGGTATCTCACTGTGGTTTTGATTTGCATTTCTCTGATGGCCAGTGATGAGGAGCATTTCTTCATGTGTTTTTTGGCTGCATAAATGTCTTCTTTTGAGAAGTGTCTGTTCATGTCCTCTGCCCACTTTTTGATGGGGTTGTTTGTTTTTTTCTTGTAAATTTGTTTGAGTTCATTGTAGATTCTGGATATTAGCCCTTTGTCAGATGAGTAGGTTGCAAAAAGTTTCTCCCATTGTGTAGGTTGCCTGTTCACTCTGATGATAGTTTCTTTTGCTGTGCAGAAGCTCTTTAGTTTAATGAGATCCCATTTGTCGATTTTGGCTTTTGTTGCCATTGCTTTTGGTGTTTTAGACATGAAGTCCTTGCCCACGCCTATGTCCTGAATGGTATTGCCTAGGTTTTCTTGTAGGATTTTAATGGTTTTAGGTGTAACATGTAAGTCTTTAACCCATCTTGAATTAATTTTTGTATTGAACCTTACTTTTGATTGAGCAGTTCTGAAACACTCTTTCTGTAGAAACTTCAAGTGGACATTCGGAGCGCTAAGAGGCCTATAGTGGAAAAAGGAATATCTTCAAATGAAAAGTACACAGAAGCATTCTATGAAACCTCTTTCTTTTCTGTGCATTCAACTAACAAGGATGAAACTTACTTTTGATTGAGGAGTTCTGAAACACTCTTTCTGTAGAAACTTCACCTGGACATTTGGAGTGCTAAGAGGCCTATAGTAGAAAAAGGAATATCTTAAAATAAAAAGTACACAGAAGCATTCTGTGAAACCTCTTTGTGATCTGTGCATTCAAATAACATCATTGATCCTTACTTTTGATAGAGCAGTTCTGAAACCCTCCTTCTGTAGAAACTACAAGTAGACATTCGGAGCTCTAAGAGGCCTATAGTGGAAAATGGAATTTCTTCAAATAAAAACTACACAGAAGCTTTCTGTAAAATTACTTTCTGTTCTGTGCATTCAACTAACAGATTTGGACCTTAGTTTGATTGAGAGGTTCTGAAACACTCTTTCTGTAGAAACTGCAAGTGGAGATTCGGAGCCTTAAAAGGCCTATTGTGGAAAAAGAAATATCTTCAAATAAAAATACATAGAAGCATTCGGTGAAACTTCTTTCTGTTCTGCGCATTCAACTAACAAGGATGAACCTAACTTTTGATTGAGCAGTTCTGAAACACTCTTTCTCTAGAAACTACAAGTGGACATTCAGAGCGCTAAGAGGCCTATAGTGGAAAAAGGAATATCTTAAAATAAAACTACACAGAAGGATTCTGTGAAACATCTATCTGATAAGTACATTCAATTAACAGATTTGAACCTTACTTTTGATTGAGCAGTTCTGAAACACTCTTTCTGTAAGAACTGCAAGTGGACATTCAGAGAGATAAGAGGCCTATAGTGGAAAAAGGAATATCTTCAAATAAAAGCTACACAGAAGAATTCTGTGGAACTTCTTTCTCTTCTATGCATTCAACTAACAGAGTTGCACCTTACTTTAGATTGAGCAGTTCTGAAACACTCTATCTGTAGAAACTGCAAGTGGACATTCGGAGCACTAAGAGGCCTATAGTGGAAAAAGGAATATCTTCAAATAAAAACTACACAGAAGCATTCTGTGAAACTGCTTTCTGTTCTGTGCATTCAACTAACAGAGTTGAACCTTACTTTTGATTGAGCAGTTCTGAAACACTCTTTCTGTAGAAACTACAAGTCCACATTCGGAGCGCATAGAGGCCTATAGTGGAAAAACGAATATCTTCAAATAAAAACTACACAGAAGCATTCTGTGAAAGTACTTTCTGTTCTGTGCATTCAACTAACCGGGTTGAAACTTCTTTTCATTGATCAGTTCTGAAACACTCTTTCTGTAGAAACTGCAAGTGGACATTCGGAGCACTAAGAGGCCTATAGTGGAAAAAGGAATATCTTCAAATAAAAACTACACAGAAGCATTCTGTGAAACTGCTTTCTGTTCTGTGCATTCAACTAACAGAGTTGAACCTTACTTTTGATTGAGCAGTTCTGAAACACTCTTTCTGTAGAAACTACAAGTCCACATTCGGAGCGCATAGAGGCCTATAGTGGAAAAACGAATATCTTCAAATAAAAACTACACAGAAGCATTCTGTGAAAGTACTTTCTGTTCTGTGCATTCAACTAACCGGGTTGAAACTTCTTTTCATTGATCAGTTCTGAAACACTCTTTCTGTAGAAACTGCAAGTGGACATTCGGAGCGCTAAGAGGCCTACAGTGGAAAAAGGAATATCTTCAAATAAAAACTACACAGAAGCATACTGTGAAACTTCTTTCTGTTCTGTGCATTCAACTAACAGAGTTGAACCTTACCTTTGATTGAGCAGTTCTGAAACACTCTTTCTGTAGAAACTGAAAGTGGACATTCATAGCGCTAACAGTCCTATAGTGAAAAACGAGTATCTTCAAATAAAAACTACACAGAAGCATTCTGTGAAACTTCTTTCTTATCTGTGCTTTCAACTAACAGATTTGAACCTTACTTTAATTGAGCAGTTCTGTAACACTCTTTCTGTAGAAACTGCAAGTGGATATTCGGAGCGCTAAGAGGCCTAGAGTGGAAAAAGTAATATTTTCAAATAAAAACTACACAGAAGCATCTCTGAAACTTCTTTCTGTTCTGTGTATTCAACTAACAGAGTTGAGCCTTACTTTTGATTGAGCAGTTCTGAAACACTCTTTCTGTAGAAACTGCTAGTGGACATTCGGAGCGCTAAGAGGAGTATAGTGGAAAAACCAATATCTTAAAATAAAACTGCACAGAAACATTATGTGAAACTTCTTTCTGTTCTGTGCATTCAACTAACAGATTTGAACCTTACTTTTGATTGAGCAATTCTGAAACACTCTTTCTGTAGAAACTACAAGTGGACATTCGGAGCGCTAAAAGGCCTGTAATGGAAAAAGGAATATCTTCAATTAAAAACTACACAGAAGCATTCTGTGAAGCTGCTTTCTGATCTGTGCATTCAGCTAACAGAGTTAAACCATACTTTTGATTGAGCAATTCTGAAACACACTTTCGGTAGAAACTGCAAGTGGACATTTGGAGCGCTAAGAGGCCTATAGTGGAAAAACGAATATCTTCAAATAAAAACTACACAGAAGCATTCTGTGAAACTTCTTACTGTTCTGTGCATTCAACTAACACAGTTGAACCTTACATTTCATTGAGTCGTTCTGAAACACTCTTTCTGTAGAAACAGCAAATGGACATTCGGAGAGCTAAGAGGCCTATATTGGAAAAAGTAATATCTTCTAATAAAAACTACACAGAAGCATTCTGTGAAACTACTTTCTGATCTGTGCATTCAACTAACAGAGTTAAACCATACTTTTGATTGAGCAGTTCAGAAACACTCTTTCTGTAGAAACTGCAAGTGGACATTCGGAGCGCTAAGAGGCGTATTGTGGAAAAAGGAATATCTTCAATTAAAAACTACACAGAAGCATTCTGTGAAACTGGTTTCTCATCTGTGCATTCAACTAACAGAGTTGAAGCATACTTTTGATTGAGCAGTTCTGACACACTCTTTCTGTAGGAACTGCAAGTGGACATTCGGAGCGGTAAGAGGCCTATAATGGAAAAACGAATATCTTCAAATAAATACTACACAGAAGCATTCTGTTAAAATTCTTTCTGTTATGTGCATTCAACTAACAGAGTTGAACCTTACTTTGATACAGCCGTTCTGAAACACTCTTTCTGTAGAAACTGCAATTGGACATTCTGAACGCTAAGAGTCCTATATTGGAAAAAGGAATATCTTCAAAGAAAAACTACACAGAAGCATTCTGTGAAACTTCTTTCGGATCTGTGCATTCAACTAACAGAGTTAAACCATACTTTTGATTGAGCAGTTCTGAAACACTCTTTCTATAGAAAATGCAAGTGAACATTCGGAGCGCTAAGATATTAATAGTGGAAAAAGGAATATCTTCAAAAGAAAACTGCACAGAAGCATTTTGTGAAACTTCTTTCTTTTCTGTGCATTCAACTAACAGAGTTGAACGCTACTTTTGATTGTGCAGTTCTGAAACACTCTTTCTGTAGAAACTGCAAGTGGACATTCGGAGTCCTAAGAGGCCTATAGTGGAAAAACGAATATCTCCAAATAAAAACTACACAGAAGAATTCTCTGAAACTTCTTCCTGTTCTCTGCATTCAACTAACAGAGTTGAGCCTTACTTTTGATGGAGCAGTTCTGAAACACTCTTTCTGTAGTAACTGCAAGTGGACATTTGGAGCGCTAAGAGGCGTATAGTGGGAAAAAGAATATCTTCAAATAAAATTACACAGAAGCATTCTGTGAAACTTCTTTCTGATCTGTGTATTCAACTAACAGAGTTGAACCTTGCTTTTGATTGACCAGTTAGGAAATACTCTTTCTGTAGAAACTGCAAGTGGACATTCGGAGCGCTAAGAGGCCTATAGTGGAAAAACGAATATCTCCAAATAAAAACTACACAGAAGAATTCTCTGAAACTTCTTCCTGTTCTCTGCATTCAACTAACAGAGTTGAGCCTTACTTTTGATTGAGCAGTTCTGAAACACTCTTTCTGTAGTAACTGCAAGTTTACATTCGGAGCGCTAAGAGGCGTATAGTGGGAAAAAGAATATCTTCAAATAAAACTACACAGAAGCATTATGTGAAACTTCTTTTTGTTCTGTGCATTCAAGTAACAGAGTTGAACCTTTCTTTTGATTGAGCAGTTCTGAAACAATCTTTCTGTAGTAACTGCAATTGGACATTCGGAACGCTAAGAGGCCTATAGTGGAAAAACGAATATCTTCAAATATAAAATACACTGAAGAATTCTGTGAAACTTCTTTGTTTTCTGTGCATTCAAGTAACAGAGTTGAACCTTACTTTTGATTGAGCAGTTCTGAAACACTCTTTCTGTAGAAACTGCAAGTGGACATTCGGAGGGCTAACAGGCCTATAGTGGAAAAAGGAATATCTTCAAATAAAATCTACACAGAAGCATTTTGTGAAACTTCATTTCGTTCTGTGCATTCAACTAACAGATTTGAAACTTACTTTTGATTGAGCAGTTCTGAAACACTCTTTCTGTAGAAACTGCAAGTGGACATTCGGAGCGCTAAGAGGCCTGTAGTGGAAAAAGGAATATCTCCAAATAATAACTACACAGAAGCGTTCTCTGAAACTTCTTTCTGTTCCCTGCATTCAACTAACAGAGTCGAGCCTTGCTTTTCATTGAGCAGTTCTGAAGCACTCTTTCTGTAGTAACTGCAAGTGGAGACTCGGAGCGCTAAGAGGCGTACAGTGGGAAAACGAATATCTTCAAATAAATCTACACAGAAGCATTCTGTGAAACTGCTGTGTGATCTGTGCATTCCACGAACAGAGTTGAACCTTACTTTTGATTGAACAGTTCTGAAAAACTCTTTCTCTAGAAACTGCAAGTGGACATTCGGAGCCCTAATAGGCCTACAGTGGAAAAACGAATATCTTCAAATAAATACTACACAGAAGCATTCTGTGAAACTTCCTTTGGATCTCTGTATTCAACTAAGAGATTTGAACTTTGCTTTTGATTGAGCAGTTCTGAACACTCTTTCTGTGGAAAATGCAAGTGGACGTTCGGAGCGCTAAGATGGTAATAGTGGAAAAGGGAATATATTCAAATATAAACTACACAGAAGCATTCTGTGCAACTTCTTTGTGTCTTGTGCATTCAACTAGCAGAGTTGAACCTTACTTTTGATTGAGCAGTTCTGAAACACTCTTTCTGTACAAACTGCCAGCGGACATTCGGAGCGCTAAGAGGCCTATAGTGGAAAAAGGAATAGCTTCAAATAAAAACAACACAGAAGCATTCTGTGAAACTTATTTCTGATATGTTCATTCAACTAACAGAGTTAAACCATACTTTTGATTGAGCAGTTCTGAAACACTCTTTCTGTAGAAAATACAAGTGAACATTCGGAGCGCTAAGAGGGTAATAGTGGAAAAAGGAATATCTTCAAATATAATCTACACAGAAGCATTCTGTGAAATTTCTTTCTGTTCTGTGTATTCAACTAACAGAGTTGAACCTTACTTTTGATTGAGCATTTCTGAAACACTCTTTCTGTAGAAACTGCAGTGGACATTCGGAGCGCTAAGAGGCCTATAGTGGAAAAAAGAATATCTTCAAATAAAACTACACAGAAGCATTCTGTGAAACTTCTTTCTGATGTGTGCATTCAGCTAACACAGTTAAACCATACTTTTGATTGAGCAGTTCTGAAAAACTCTTTCTGTAGAAAATGCAAGTGGACATTCCGAGCGCTAAGAGGGTAATAGTGGAAAAAGGGATATCTTCAAATATAAACTACACAGAAGCATTCTCTGAAACTTCTTTCTGTTAAGAGCATTCAGCTAACAGAGTTGAAGCTTACGTTTGATTGAGGAGTTTTGAAACCTTCTTTCTGTAGAAACTGCAAGTGGACATTCGAAGAGCTAAGAGGTGTATAGTGGAAAAACGAATATCTTCAAAAAAACTGCACAGAAGCATTATGTGAAATTTCTTTCTGCTCTGTGCATTCAACTAACGGAGTTGAACCTTGCTTTTGATTGAGCAGTTAAGAGACACTGTTTCTGTAGAAACTGGAGTGGACATTCGCAGCGCTAAGATGCCTATACTGGAAAAACGAATATCTCAAAATAAATACTACACAGAAGCATTCTGTGAAACTACTTTCTGTTCTGTGCATTCAACTAACAGAGTTGAACCTTACTTTTGATTGAGCCGTTGTGAAATGCTCTTTCTTTAGAAACTGCAATTGGACATTCGGAGCACTAAGAGGCCTATATTGGAAAAAGGACTATCTTCAAATAAAAACTACACAGAAGCATACTATGAAAATTATTTCTGATGTGTGCATTCTGCTAACACAGTTAAACCATACTTTTGATTGAGCAGTTCTGAAACACTCTTTCTGTAGAAAATGCAAGTGGACATTCGGAGCGCTAAGAGGGTAATAGTGGAAAAAGTAATAACATCCAATATAAACTACACAGAAGCATTCTCTGAAACTTCTTTGTGTTCCGAGCGTTCAACTAACAGAGTTGAACCTTACTTTTGATTGAGGAGTTCTGAAACACTTTTTCTGTAGAAACTGCAAGTGGATATTCGGAGCGCTAGGAGTCCTATAGTGGAAAAAGGAATATCTCCGAATAAAAACTACACAGAAGCATTCTCTGCAACTTCTTTCTCTTCTCCGTATTCAGCTAACAGAGTTGAGCCTTACTTTTGATTGAGCAGTTCTGAAACACTCTTTCTGTAGAAACTGCAATTGGACATTCGGAGCGCTAAGAGGCCTATAGTGGAAAAAGGAATATATTCAATTAAAAACTACACAGAAGCATTCTGTGAAACTGCTTTCTGATCTGTGAATTAAACTAACAGAATTAAACCATAGTTTTGATTGAACAGTTCTGAAACACTCTTTCTGTACAAAATGCAAGTGGACATTCAGAGCGCTAGGAGGGTAATAGTGGAAAAAGGAATATCTTCAAATATAACCTAGACAGAAGCATTCTGTGAAACTTCTTTCTGTTCTGTGCATTCAACTAACAGAGTTGAACCTTGCTTTTGATTGAGGAGTTAAGAAACACTCTTTCTGTAGAAACTGCAAGTGGACATTCGGAACGCTAAGAGACCTATAGTGGAAAAACGAATATCTTCAAATAAAAACTACACAGAAGCATTTTGCCAAACTACTTTCTGTTCTGTGTATTCAACTAACAGACTTGAACCTTACTTTTGATTGAGCAGTTCTGAAACACTATTTCTGTAGATACTGCAAGTGGACATTCGGAGTGCTAAGAGGCCTATAGTGGAAAAAGGAATATTTTCAAATAAAAACTACACAGAAGCATTCTCTGAAACTTCTTTCTGTTCTCTGCATTCAACTAAAAGAGTTGAGCCTTACTTTTGATTGAGCAGTTCTGAAACACTCTTTCTGTAGAAACTGCAAGTGGTCATTCCAAGCGCTAAGAGGCGTATAGTGGAAAAACGAATATTTTCAAATAAAAATGCACAGAAGCGTTATGTGAAACTTCTTTCCTGTCTGTGCATTCAACTAACAGAGTTGAAACTCACTTTTGATTGAGCATTTCTGAAACACTCTTTCTGTAGAAAATGCAAGTGGACATTCGGAGCGCTAAGCGGCCTATAGTGGAAAAAGGAATATCTCCATATAAAAACTACACAGAAGCATTCTCTGAAACTTCTTTCCGTTCTCTGCATTCACCTAACAGGGTTGAGCCATACTTTTGATGGAGCAGTTCTGAAACACTCTTTCTGTAGAAACTGCAAGTAGACATTTGGAGCGCTAAGAGGCGTATAGTGGAAAAACGATCATCTTCAAATAAAACTACACAGAAGCATTCAGTGAAAATTCTTTCTGTTCTATGCATTCAACTCACAGAGTTGAACATTACTTTTGATTGAGCATTTCCGAGACCCTCTTTCTGTAGAGACTGCAGTGTACATTCGGAGCGCTAAGAGGCCTATACTGGAAAAACGAATATCTTCAAATAAAACTAAACAGAAGCATTCTGTGAAACTTCTTCCTGTTGTGTGCATTCAGCTAACACAGTTAAACCATACTTTTGATTGAGAAGTTCTGAAACACTCTTTCTTTAGAAAATGCAAGTGGACATTCGGAGCGCTAAGAGGGTAATAGTGGAAAAATGAATATCTTCAAATATAAACTACACAGAAGCATACTGTGAAACTTCTTTCTGTTCTGAGCATTCAACTAACAGAGTTGAAACTTTCTTTTGATTGAGGAGTTCTGAAACACTCTTTCTGTAGAAACTGCAAGTGGACATTCGGAGCGCAAAGAGGGTAATAGTGGAAAAAAGAATATCTTCAAATATAAACTACACAGAAGCATTCTCTGAAACTTCTTTCTGTTCCGAGCATTCAACTAACAGAGTTGAACCTTACTTTTGATTAAGCAGTTCTGAAACACTTTTTCTATAGAAACTGCAAGTGGACATTCGGAGCGCTAAGAGGCCTATAGTGGAAAAAGGAATATCTTCAATTAAAAACTGCACAGAAGCATTCTGTGAAACTGCTTTCTGATCTGTGAATTCAACTAACAGAGTTAAACCATACTTTTGATTGAGCAGTTCTGAAACACTCTTTCTGTAGAAAATGCAAATGGACATTCGGAGCGCTAAGAGGGTAGTAGTGGAAAAATGAATATCTTCAAATATAAAGTAGACAGAAGCATTCTGTGAAACTTCTTTCTGTTCTGTGCATTCAACTAACAGTGTTGAACCTTGCTTTTGATTGAGCAGTTAAGAGACACTGTTTCTGTAGAAACTGCAAGTGGACCCTCGGAACGCTAAGGGGCCTATAGTGGAAAAAAGAATGTCTTCAAATAAAAACTACACAGAAGCATTCTTCGAAACTTCTTTATGTTCTGTGTATTTAACTAACAGAGTTGAACCTTGCTTTTGATTGAGCAGTTAAGAAACACTCTTTCTGTAGAAACTGCAAGTGGACATTCGGAACGCTAAGAGGCCTATAGTGGAAAAAGGAATATTTTCAAATAAAAACTACACAGAAGCATTTTGCCAAACTACTTTCTGTTCTGTGTATTCAACTAACAGAGTTGAACCTTACTTTTGATTGAGCAGTTCTGAAACACTCTTTCTGTAGAAACTGCAAGTGGTCATTCCAAGCGCTAAGAGGCGTATAGTGGAAAAACGAATATTTTCAAATAAAAATGCACAGAAGCGTTATGTGAAACTTCTTTCCTGTCTGTGCATTCAACTAACAGAGTTGAAACTCACTTTTGATTGAGCATTTCTGAAACACTCTTTCTGTAGAAAATGCAAGTGGAAATTCGGAGCGCTAAGCGGCCTATAGTGGAAAAAGGAATATCTCCATATAAAAACTACACAGAAGCATTCTCTGAAACTTCTTTCCGTTCTCTGCATTCACCTAACAGGGTTGAGCCATACTTTTGATGGAGCCGTTCTGAAACACTCTTTCTGCAGAAACTGCAAGTGGACATTCGGAGGGCTAAGCGGCCTATAGTGGAAAAAGGAATATCTCCAAATGAAAACTACACAGAAGCATTCTCTGAAACTTATTTCCATTCTCTGCATTCAACTAACACGGTTGAGCCTTACTTTTGATGGAGCAGTTCTGAAACACTCTTTCTGTAGAAACTGCAAGTAGACATTTGGAGCGCTAAGAGGCGTATAGTGGAAAAACAATCATCTTCAAATAAAACTACACAGAAGCATTCAGTGAAAATTCTTTCTGTTCTATGCATTCAACTCACAGAGTTGAACATTACTTTTGATTGAGCATTTCCGAGACCCTCTTTCGGTAGAAACTGCAGTGGACATTCGCAGCGCTAAGAGGCCTATACTGGAAAAACGAATATCTTCAAATAAATACTACACAGAAGCATTCTGTGAAACTACTTTCTGTTCTGTGCATTCAACTAACAGAGTTGAACCTTACTTTTGATTGAGCCGTTCTGAAACACTCTTTCTCTAGAAAGTGCAATTGGACATTCGGAGCGCTAAGAGGCCTGTAGTGGAAAAAGGACTGTCTTCAAATAAAAACTACACAGAAGCATACTGTGAAACTTCTTTCTGATGTGTGCATTCAGCTAACACAGTTAAACCATACCTTTGATTGAGCAGTTCTGAAACACTCTGTCTGTAGAAAATGCAAGTGGACATTCGGAGCGCAAAGAGGGTAATAGTGGAAAAAAGAATATCTTCAAATATAAACTACACAGAAGCATTCTCTGAAACTTCTTTCTGTTCCGAGCATTCAACTAACAGAGTTGAACCTTACTTTTGATTGAGGAGTTCTGAAACACTTTTTCTATAGAAACTGCAAGTGGACATTTGGAGCGCTAAGAGGCCTATAGTGGAAAAAGGAATATCTCCGAATAAAAACTACACAGAAGCATTCTCTGCAACTTCTTTCTCTTACCGGTATTCAGCTAACAGAGTTGAGCCTTACTTTTGATTGAGCAGTTCTGAAACACTCTTTCTGTAGAAACTGCAATTGGACATTCGGAGCGCTAAGAGGCCTATAGTGGAAAAAGGAATATATTCAATTAAAAACTACACAGAAGCATTCTGTGAAACTGCTTTCTGATCTGTGAATTAAACTAACAGAATTAAACCATAGTTTTGATTGAACAGTTCTGAAACACTCTTTCTGTACAAAATGCAAGTGGACATTCGGAGCGCTAGGAGGGTAATAGTGGAAAAAGGAATATCTTCAAATATAAACTACACAGAAGCATTCTGTGAAACTTCTTTCTGTTCTGTGCATTCAACTAACAGAGTTGAACCTTGCTTTTGATTGAGCAGTTAAGAAACACTCTTTCTGTAGAAACTGCAAGTGGACATTCGGAACGCTAAGAGACCTATAGTGGAAAAACGAATATCTTCAAATAAAAACTACACAGAAGCATTTTGCCAAACTACTTTCTGTTCTGTGTATTCAACTAACAGAGTTGAACCTTACTTTTGATTGAGCAGTTCTGAAACACTCTTTCTGTAGATACTGCAAGTGGACATTCGGAGCGCTAAGAGGCCTATAGTGGAAAAAGGAATATCTTCAATTAAAAACTGCACAGAAGCATTCTGTGAAACTTCTTCCTGTTCTGTGCATTCAACTAACAGAGTTGAACCTTACTTTTGATTGAGCATTTCTGAAACACTCTTTCTGTAGAAACTGCAAGTGGACATTCGGAGCGCCAAGAGGGTAACACTGGAAGAAGTCATATCCTCAAATATAAACAACACAGAAGCATTCTGTGAAACTTCTTTCTGTTCTGTGTATTCAAATAACAGAGTTGAACCTCACTTTTGATTGAGCATTTCTGAAACACTCTTTCTGTAGAGACTGCAGTGTACATTCGGAGCGCTAAGAGGCCTATACTGGAAAAACGAATATCTTCAAATAAAACTAAACAGAAGCATTCTGTGAAACTTCTTCCTGTTCTGTGCATTCAGCTAACACAGTTAAACCATACTTTTGATTGAGAAGTTCTGAAACACTCTTTCTTTAGAAAATGCAAGTGGACATTCGGAGCGCTAAGAGGGTAATAGTGGAAAAATGAATATCTTCAAATATAAACTACACAAAAGCATTCTCTGAAACTTCTTTCTGTTCTGAGCATTCAACTAACAGAGTTGAACCTTTCTTTTGATTGAGGAGTTCTGAAACACTCTTTCTGTAGAAACTGCAAGTGGACATTAGGAGCGCTGAGAGGCATGTAGTGGAAAAAGGAGTATTTCTGAATAAAAACTACACAGAAGCATTCTCTGGAACTTCCTTCTGTTCCCTGCATTCAACTAACAGAGTTGAGCCTTACTTTTGATTAAGCAGTTCTGAAACACTCTTTCTGTAGAAACTGCAAGTGGACATTCGGAGCGCTAAGAGGCCTATAGTGGAAAAAGGAATATCTTCAATTAAAAACTGCACAGAAGCATTCTGTGAAACTGCTTTCTGATCTGTGAATTCAACTAACAGAGTTAAACCATACTTTTGATTGAGCAGTTCTGAAACACTCTTTCTGTAGAAAATGCAAATGGACATTCGGAGCGCTAAGAGGGTAGTAGTGGAAAAATGAATATCTTCAAATATAAAGTAGACAGAAGCATTCTGTGAAACTTCTTTCTGTTCTGTGCATTCAACTAACAGTGTTGAACCTTGCTTTTGATTGAGCAGTTAAGAGACACTGTTTCTGTAGAAACTGCAAGTGGACCCTCGGAACGCTAAGGGGCCTATAGTGGAAAAAAGAATGTCTTCAAATAAAAACTACACAGAAGCATTCTGTGAAACTTCTTTCTGTTCTGTGTATTTAACTAACAGAGTTGAACCTTACTTCTGATTGAGCACTTCTGAAACACTATTTCTGTAGCTACTGCAAGTGGACATTCGGAGCGCTAAGAGGCCTATAGTGGAAAAAGGAATATTTTCAAATAAAAACTACACAGAAGCATTCTCTGAAACTTCTTTCTGTTCTCTGCATTCCACTAAAAGAGTTGAGCCTTACTTTTGATTGAGCAGTTCTGAAACACTCTTTCTGTAGAAACTGCAAGTGGTCATTCCAAGCGCTAAGAGGCGTATAGTGGAAAAACGAATATTTTCAAATAAAAATGCACAGAAGCGTTATGTGAAACTTCTTTCCTGTCTGTGCATTCAACTAACAGAGTTGAAACTCACTTTTGATTGAGCATTTCTGAAACACTCTTTCTGTAGAAAATGCAAGTGGACATTCGGAGCGCTAAGCGGCCTATAGTGGAAAAAGGAATATCTCCATATAAAAACTACACAGAAGCATTCTCTGAAACTTCTTTCCGTTCTCTGCATTCACCTAACAGGGTTGAGCCATACTTTTGATGGAGCCGTTCTGAAACACTCTTTCTGCAGAAACTGCAAGTGGACATTCGGAGGGCTAAGCGGCCTATAGTGGAAAAAGGAATATCTCCAAATGAAAACTACACAGAAGCATTCTCTGAAACTTATTTCCATTCTCTGCATTCAACTAACACGGTTGAGCCTTACTTTTGATGGAGCAGTTCTGAAACACTCTTTCTGTAGAAACTGCAAGTAGACATTTGGAGCGCTAAGAGGCGTATAGTGGAAAAACAATCATCTTCAAATAAAACTACACAGAAGCATTCAGTGAAAATTCTTTCTGTTCTATGCATTCAACTCACAGAGTTGAACATTACTTTTGATTGAGCATTTCCGAGACCCTCTTTCGGTAGAAACTGCAGTGGACATTCGCAGCGCTAAGAGGCCTATACTGGAAAAACGAATATCTTCAAATAAATACTACACAGAAGCATTCTGTGAAACTACTTTCTGTTCTGTGCATTCAACTAACAGAGTTGAACCTTACTTTTGATTGAGCCGTTCTGAAACACTCTTTCTCTAGAAAGTGCAATTGGACATTCGGAGCGCTAAGAGGCCTGTAGTGGAAAAAGGACTGTCTTCAAATAAAAACTACACAGAAGCATACTGTGAAACTTCTTTCTGATGTGTGCATTCAGCTAACACAGTTAAACCATACCTTTGATTGAGCAGTTCTGAAACACTCTGTCTGTAGAAAATGCAAGTGGACATTCGGAGCGCAAAGAGGGTAATAGTGGAAAAAAGAATATCTTCAAATATAAACTACACAGAAGCATTCTCTGAAACTTCTTTCTGTTCCGAGCATTCAACTAACAGAGTTGAACCTTACTTTTGATTGAGGAGTTCTGAAACACTTTTTCTATAGAAACTGCAAGTGGACATTTGGAGCGCTAAGAGGCCTATAGTGGAAAAAGGAATATCTCCGAATAAAAACTACACAGAAGCATTCTCTGCAACTTCTTTCTCTTACCGGTATTCAGCTAACAGAGTTGAGCCTTACTTTTGATTGAGCAGTTCTGAAACACTCTTTCTGTAGAAACTGCAATTGGACATTCGGAGCGCTAAGAGGCCTATAGTGGAAAAAGGAATATATTCAATTAAAAACTACACAGAAGCATTCTGTGAAACTGCTTTCTGATCTGTGAATTAAACTAACAGAATTAAACCATAGTTTTGATTGAACAGTTCTGAAACACTCTTTCTGTACAAAATGCAAGTGGACATTCGGAGCGCTAGGAGGGTAATAGTGGAAAAAGGAATATCTTCAAATATAAACTACACAGAAGCATTCTGTGAAACTTCTTTCTGTTCTGTGCATTCAACTAACAGAGTTGAACCTTGCTTTTGATTGAGCAGTTAAGAAACACTCTTTCTGTAGAAACTGCAAGTGGACATTCGGAACGCTAAGAGACCTATAGTGGAAAAACGAATATCTTCAAATAAAAACTACACAGAAGCATTTTGCCAAACTACTTTCTGTTCTGTGTATTCAACTAACAGAGTTGAACCTTACTTTTGATTGAGCAGTTCTGAAACACTCTTTCTGTAGATACTGCAAGTGGACATTCGGAGCGCTAAGAGGCCTATAGTGGAAAAAGGAATATCTTCAATTAAAAACTGCACAGAAGCATTCTGTGAAACTTCTTCCTGTTCTGTGCATTCAACTAACAGAGTTGAACCTTACTTTTGATTGAGCATTTCTGAAACACTCTTTCTGTAGAAACTGCAAGTGGACATTCGGAGCGCCAAGAGGGTAACACTGGAAGAAGTCATATCCTCAAATATAAACAACACAGAAGCATTCTGTGAAACTTCTTTCTGTTCTGTGTATTCAAATAACAGAGTTGAACCTCACTTTTGATTGAGCATTTCTGAAACACTCTTTCTGTAGAGACTGCAGTGTACATTCGGAGCGCTAAGAGGCCTATACTGGAAAAACGAATATCTTCAAATAAAACTAAACAGAAGCATTCTGTGAAACTTCTTCCTGTTCTGTGCATTCAGCTAACACAGTTAAACCATACTTTTGATTGAGAAGTTCTGAAACACTCTTTCTTTAGAAAATGCAAGTGGACATTCGGAGCGCTAAGAGGGTAATAGTGGAAAAATGAATATCTTCAAATATAAACTACACAAAAGCATTCTCTGAAACTTCTTTCTGTTCTGAGCATTCAACTAACAGAGTTGAACCTTTCTTTTGATTGAGGAGTTCTGAAACACTCTTTCTGTAGAAACTGCAAGTGGACATTAGGAGCGCTGAGAGGCATGTAGTGGAAAAAGGAGTATTTCTGAATAAAAACTACACAGAAGCATTCTCTGGAACTTCCTTCTGTTCCCTGCATTCAACTAACAGAGTTGAGCCTTACTTTTGATTAAGCAGTTCTGAAACACTCTTTCTGTAGAAACTGCAAGTGGACATTCGGAGCGCTAAGAGGCCTATAGTGGAAAAAGGAATATCTTCAATTAAAAACTGCACAGAAGCATTCTGTGAAACTGCTTTCTGATCTGTGAATTCAACTAACAGAGTTAAACCATACTTTTGATTGAGCAGTTCTGAAACACTCTTTCTGTAGAAAATGCAAATGGACATTCGGAGCGCTAAGAGGGTAGTAGTGGAAAAATGAATATCTTCAAATATAAAGTAGACAGAAGCATTCTGTGAAACTTCTTTCTGTTCTGTGCATTCAACTAACAGTGTTGAACCTTGCTTTTGATTGAGCAGTTAAGAGACACTGTTTCTGTAGAAACTGCAAGTGGACCCTCGGAACGCTAAGGGGCCTATAGTGGAAAAAAGAATGTCTTCAAATAAAAACTACACAGAAGCATTCTGTGAAACTTCTTTCTGTTCTGTGTATTTAACTAACAGAGTTGAACCTTACTTCTGATTGAGCACTTCTGAAACACTATTTCTGTAGCTACTGCAAGTGGACATTCGGAGCGCTAAGAGGCCTATAGTGGAAAAAGGAATATTTTCAAATAAAAACTACACAGAAGCATTCTCTGAAACTTCTTTCTGTTCTCTGCATTCCACTAAAAGAGTTGAGCCTTACTTTTGATTGAGCAGTTCTGAAACACTCTTTCTGTAGAAACTGCAAGTGGTCATTCCAAGCGCTAAGAGGCGTATAGTGGAAAAACGAATATTTTCAAATAAAAATGCACAGAAGCGTTATGTGAAACTTCTTTCCTGTCTGTGCATTCAACTAACAGAGTTGAAACTCACTTTTGATTGAGCATTTCTGAAACACTCTTTCTGTAGAAAATGCAAGTGGACATTCGGAGCGCTAAGCGGCCTATAGTGGAAAAAGGAATATCTCCATATAAAAACTACACAGAAGCATTCTCTGAAACTTCTTTCCGTTCTCTGCATTCACCTAACAGGGTTGAGCCATACTTTTGATGGAGCCGTTCTGAAACACTCTTTCTGCAGAAACTGCAAGTGGACATTCGGAGGGCTAAGCGGCCTATAGTGGAAAAAGGAATATCTCCAAATGAAAACTACACAGAAGCATTCTCTGAAACTTATTTCCATTCTCTGCATTCAACTAACACGGTTGAGCCTTACTTTTGATGGAGCAGTTCTGAAACACTCTTTCTGTAGAAACTGCAAGTAGACATTTGGAGCGCTAAGAGGCGTATAGTGGAAAAACAATCATCTTCAAATAAAACTACACAGAAGCATTCAGTGAAAATTCTTTCTGTTCTATGCATTCAACTCACAGAGTTGAACATTACTTTTGATTGAGCATTTCCGAGACCCTCTTTCGGTAGAAACTGCAGTGGACATTCGCAGCGCTAAGAGGCCTATACTGGAAAAACGAATATCTTCAAATAAATACTACACAGAAGCATTCTGTGAAACTACTTTCTGTTCTGTGCATTCAACTAACAGAGTTGAACCTTACTTTTGATTGAGCCGTTCTGAAACACTCTTTCTCTAGAAAGTGCAATTGGACATTCGGAGCGCTAAGAGGCCTGTAGTGGAAAAAGGACTGTCTTCAAATAAAAACTACACAGAAGCATACTGTGAAACTTCTTTCTGATGTGTGCATTCAGCTAACACAGTTAAACCATACCTTTGATTGAGCAGTTCTGAAACACTCTGTCTGTAGAAAATGCAAGTGGACATTCGGAGCGCAAAGAGGGTAATAGTGGAAAAAAGAATATCTTCAAATATAAACTACACAGAAGCATTCTCTGAAACTTCTTTCTGTTCCGAGCATTCAACTAACAGAGTTGAACCTTACTTTTGATTGAGGAGTTCTGAAACACTTTTTCTATAGAAACTGCAAGTGGACATTTGGAGCGCTAAGAGGCCTATAGTGGAAAAAGGAATATCTCCGAATAAAAACTACACAGAAGCATTCTCTGCAACTTCTTTCTCTTACCGGTATTCAGCTAACAGAGTTGAGCCTTACTTTTGATTGAGCAGTTCTGAAACACTCTTTCTGTAGAAACTGCAATTGGACATTCGGAGCGCTAAGAGGCCTATAGTGGAAAAAGGAATATATTCAATTAAAAACTACACAGAAGCATTCTGTGAAACTGCTTTCTGATCTGTGAATTAAACTAACAGAATTAAACCATAGTTTTGATTGAACAGTTCTGAAACACTCTTTCTGTACAAAATGCAAGTGGACATTCGGAGCGCTAGGAGGGTAATAGTGGAAAAAGGAATATCTTCAAATATAAACTACACAGAAGCATTCTGTGAAACTTCTTTCTGTTCTGTGCATTCAACTAACAGAGTTGAACCTTGCTTTTGATTGAGCAGTTAAGAAACACTCTTTCTGTAGAAACTGCAAGTGGACATTCGGAACGCTAAGAGACCTATAGTGGAAAAACGAATATCTTCAAATAAAAACTACACAGAAGCATTTTGCCAAACTACTTTCTGTTCTGTGTATTCAACTAACAGAGTTGAACCTTACTTTTGATTGAGCAGTTCTGAAACACTCTTTCTGTAGATACTGCAAGTGGACATTCGGAGCGCTAAGAGGCCTATAGTGGAAAAAGGAATATCTTCAATTAAAAACTGCACAGAAGCATTCTGTGAAACTTCTTCCTGTTCTGTGCATTCAACTAACAGAGTTGAACCTTACTTTTGATTGAGCATTTCTGAAACACTCTTTCTGTAGAAACTGCAAGTGGACATTCGGAGCGCCAAGAGGGTAACACTGGAAGAAGTCATATCCTCAAATATAAACAACACAGAAGCATTCTGTGAAACTTCTTTCTGTTCTGTGTATTCAAATAACAGAGTTGAACCTCACTTTTGATTGAGCATTTCTGAAACACTCTTTCTGTAGAGACTGCAGTGTACATTCGGAGCGCTAAGAGGCCTATACTGGAAAAACGAATATCTTCAAATAAAACTAAACAGAAGCATTCTGTGAAACTTCTTCCTGTTCTGTGCATTCAGCTAACACAGTTAAACCATACTTTTGATTGAGAAGTTCTGAAACACTCTTTCTTTAGAAAATGCAAGTGGACATTCGGAGCGCTAAGAGGGTAATAGTGGAAAAATGAATATCTTCAAATATAAACTACACAAAAGCATTCTCTGAAACTTCTTTCTGTTCTGAGCATTCAACTAACAGAGTTGAACCTTTCTTTTGATTGAGGAGTTCTGAAACACTCTTTCTGTAGAAACTGCAAGTGGACATTAGGAGCGCTGAGAGGCATGTAGTGGAAAAAGGAGTATTTCTGAATAAAAACTACACAGAAGCATTCTCTGGAACTTCCTTCTGTTCCCTGCATTCAACTAACAGAGTTGAGCCTTACTTTTGATTAAGCAGTTCTGAAACACTCTTTCTGTAGAAACTGCAAGTGGACATTCGGAGCGCTAAGAGGCCTATAGTGGAAAAAGGAATATCTTCAATTAAAAACTGCACAGAAGCATTCTGTGAAACTGCTTTCTGATCTGTGAATTCAACTAACAGAGTTAAACCATACTTTTGATTGAGCAGTTCTGAAACACTCTTTCTGTAGAAAATGCAAATGGACATTCGGAGCGCTAAGAGGGTAGTAGTGGAAAAATGAATATCTTCAAATATAAAGTAGACAGAAGCATTCTGTGAAACTTCTTTCTGTTCTGTGCATTCAACTAACAGTGTTGAACCTTGCTTTTGATTGAGCAGTTAAGAGACACTGTTTCTGTAGAAACTGCAAGTGGACCCTCGGAACGCTAAGGGGCCTATAGTGGAAAAAAGAATGTCTTCAAATAAAAACTACACAGAAGCATTCTGTGAAACTTCTTTCTGTTCTGTGTATTTAACTAACAGAGTTGAACCTTACTTCTGATTGAGCACTTCTGAAACACTATTTCTGTAGCTACTGCAAGTGGACATTCGGAGCGCTAAGAGGCCTATAGTGGAAAAAGGAATATTTTCAAATAAAAACTACACAGAAGCATTCTCTGAAACTTCTTTCTGTTCTCTGCATTCCACTAAAAGAGTTGAGCCTTACTTTTGATTGAGCAGTTCTGAAACACTCTTTCTGTAGAAACTGCAAGTGGTCATTCCAAGCGCTAAGAGGCGTATAGTGGAAAAACGAATATTTTCAAATAAAAATGCACAGAAGCGTTATGTGAAACTTCTTTCCTGTCTGTGCATTCAACTAACAGAGTTGAAACTCACTTTTGATTGAGCATTTCTGAAACACTCTTTCTGTAGAAAATGCAAGTGGACATTCGGAGCGCTAAGCGGCCTATAGTGGAAAAAGGAATATCTCCATATAAAAACTACACAGAAGCATTCTCTGAAACTTCTTTCCGTTCTCTGCATTCACCTAACAGGGTTGAGCCATACTTTTGATGGAGCCGTTCTGAAACACTCTTTCTGCAGAAACTGCAAGTGGACATTCGGAGGGCTAAGCGGCCTATAGTGGAAAAAGGAATATCTCCAAATGAAAACTACACAGAAGCATTCTCTGAAACTTATTTCCATTCTCTGCATTCAACTAACACGGTTGAGCCTTACTTTTGATGGAGCAGTTCTGAAACACTCTTTCTGTAGAAACTACAAGTAGACATTTGGAGCGCTAAGAGGCGTATAGTGGAAAAACGATCATCTTCAAATAAAACTACAAAGAAGCATTCTGTGAAAATTCGTTCTGTTCTGTGAATTCAACTAACAGAGTTGAACCTTACTTTTGATTGAGCATTTCTGAGACCTTCTTTCTTTAGAAACTGAAGTGGACATTCGGAGCGCTAAGAGGCCCATACTGGAAAAAAGAATATCTTCAAATAAATACTACACAGAAGCATTCTGTGAAATTACTTTCTCTTCTGTGCATTCAACTAACAGAGTTGAACCTTACTTTTATTGAGCCATTCTGAAACACTCTTTCTGCAGAAACTGCAATTGGACATTCGGAGCGCTAAGAGGTCTATACTGGAAAAAGGACTATCTTCACATAAAAACTACAAAGAAGCATACAGTGAAACTTCTTTCTGATGTGTGCATTCAGCTAACACAGTTAAACCATACTTTTGATTAAGCAGTTCTGAAACATTCTTTCTGTAGAAAATGCAAGTGGACATTCGGAGAGCTAAGAGAGTAATAGTGGAAAAAGGAATATCTTCAAATATAAACTACACAGAAGCATTCTCTGAAACTTCTTTCTGTTCCGAGCATTCAACTAACAGAAGTGAACCTTACTTTTGATTGAGGAGTTCTGAAACACTTTTTCTGTAGAAACTGCAAGTGGACATTTGGAGTGCTAAGAAGCCTATAGTGGAAAATGGAATATCTCCGAATAAAAACTACACAGAAGCATTATGTGAAACTTCTTTCTGTTCTGTGTTTTCAACTAACAGAGTTGAACCTTACTTTTGATTGAGCCGTTCTGAAACACTCTTTCTGTAGAAACTGCAATTGGATATTCGGAGCGCTAATAGGCCTACATTGGAAAAAGGACTATCTTCAAATAAAAACTACACAGAAGCATTCTGTGAATCTTCTTTCTGATCTTTGCATTCAGCTAAGGGAGTTAAACCATACTTTTGATTGAGCGGATATGAAACACTCTTTCTGTAGAAAATGGAAGTGGACATTCGGAGTGCTAAGATTCTTACAGTGGAAAAAGGAATATCTCCAAATAAAAACTACACAGAAGCTTTCTTTGAACCTTCTTTCTGTTCTCTGAATTCAACTAACAGAGTTGAGCCTTACTTTTGAAGAAGCAGTTCTGAAACACTCTTTCTGTAGAAACTGCAAGTGGACATTCGGAGCGTTAAGAGGGTAATAGTGGAAAAAGGAATATCTTCAAATAAATACTACACAGAAGCATTCTGTGAAACTTCTTTCTGTTCTGTGCATTCAACTAAAAGAGTTGAACGATACTTTTGATTGAGCCGTTCTGAAACACTCTTTCTGTAGAAACTGCAATTGGACATTCTGAACGCTATGAGGCTTGTGTTGGGAAAAAGAATATATTCAAATAAAAACTACACAGAAGCATTCTGTGAAACTTCTTTCTGATCTGTGCATTCAGCTAACAGAGTTAAACCATACTTTTGATTGAGCAGTTCTGAAACACTCTTTCTGTAGAAAATGCAAGTGGACATTCGGAGCGCTAATTGGGTAATAGAGGAAAAAGGAATATCTTCAAATATAAACTACACAGAAGCATTCTCTGAAACATCTTTCTGTTCTCTGCATTCAACTCACAGAGTTGAGCCTTACTTTTGAAGGAGCAGTTCTGAAACACTCTTTCTGTAAAAACTGCAAGTGGACATTCAGACAGCTAAGAGGGTAATAGTGGAAAAAGGAATATCTTCAAATAAATACTACACAGAAGCATTCTGTGAAACTACTTTCTGTTCTGTGCATTCAACTAAAAGAGTTGAACCTTACTTTTGATTGAGGCGTTCTGAAACACTCTTTATGTAGAAAGTGCAATTGGATATTCGGAGCGCTAAGAGGCCTATATTGGAAAAAGGACTATCTTCAAAGAAAAACTATACAGAAGCATTCTGTGAAACTTCTTTCTGATCTGTGCATTCAGCTAAGAGAGTTAAACCATACTTTTGATTGAGCAGTTCTGAAACACTCTTTCTGTAGAAAACGCAAGTAGACATTCGGAGCGCTAAGAGGGTAATACTGGAAAAAGGTATTTCTTCAAATATAAACTACACAGAAGCATTCTTTGAAACTCCTTTCTGTTCTGTGCATTCAAGAAACAGAGTTGAACCTTAGTTTTGATTGAGGAGTTCTGAAACACTCTTTCTGTAGATACTGCAATTGGACATTCTGAGCGCTAAGAGTCCTACATTGGAAAAAGGAATATCTTCAAATAAAAACAACACAGAAGCATTCTGTGAAACTTCTTTCTGATCTGTGCATTCAGCTAACAGAATTAAACCATACTTTTGACTGAGCAGTTCTGAATCACACTTTCTGTAGAAAACGCAAGTGGACATTCGGAGTGCTAAGAGGGCAATAGTGAAAAAAGGAATATCTTCAAATATAAACCACACAGAACCATTCTCTGAAACTTCTTTCTGTTCCGTGCATTCAACTAACAGTGTTGAACCTTACATTTGATTGAGCAGTTCTGAAACACTCTTTCTGTAGATACTGCAATTGGACATTCTGAGCGCTAAGAGTCCTATATTGGATAAAGGAATATCATCAAATAAAATCTACACAGAAGCATTCTGTGAAACTTCTTTCTGATCTCTGCATTCAGCTAACAGAGTTAAACCATACTTTTGATTGAGAGGTTCTGAAACACTCTTTCTGTAGAAAATGCAAGTGGACATTCGGAGCGCTAAGATGGTAATAGTGGAAAAAGGAATATCTCCAAATAAAAACTACACAGAAACGTTCTCTGAAACATCTTTCTGTTCTCTGCATTCAACAAACAGAGTTGAACTATACTTTTGAAGGAGCAGTTCTGAAACACTCTCTCTGTGGAAACTTCAAGTGGACATTCGGAGCGCTAAGAAGGCAATAGTGGAAAAAGGAATATCTTTAAATAAATACTACACAGAAGCATTCTGTGAAACTTCTTTCTGTTCTGTGCATTCAACTAAAAGAGTTGAAACTTACTTTTGATTGAGCCCTTCTGAAACACTCTTTCTCTAGAAACTGCAATTGGATATTCGGAGCGCTAAGAGGCCTATATTGGAAAAAGGACTATCTTCAAATAAAAACTACACAGAAGCATTCTGTGAAACTTCTTTCTGATGTGTGCATTCAGCTAACAGAGTTAAACCATACTTTTGATTGAGCAGTTCTGAAACACTCTTTCTGTAGAAAATGCAAGTGGACATTCGGAGCGCTAAGAGGGTAATAGTGGAAAAAGGAATATCTTCAAATATAAACTACAGAGAATCATTCTCTGAAACTTCTTTCTGTTCCGTGCATTCAACTAATAGAGTTTAACCTTACTTTTGATTGAGCAGTTCTGAAACACTCTTTCTGTAGATACTGCAATTGGACATTCTGAGCGCTAAAAGTCCTATATTGGAAAAAGGAATATCTTCAAATAAAAACTACACAGAAGCATTCTGTGAAACTTCTTTCTGATCTGTGCATTCAACTAACAGAGTTAAAGCAAACTTTTGATTGAGCAGTTCTGAGAACTCTTTCTGTAGATAATGCAAGTGGACATTCGGAGAGCTAAGAGGGTAATAGTGGAAAAAGGAATATATTCAAATATAAACTACATAGAAGCATTCTGTGAAACTTCTTTCTGTACTGTGCATTCAACTAACAGAGTGGAACCTTACTTTTGATTGAGCCGTTCTGTAACACTCTTTCTGTAGAAAATGCAATTGGACATTCTGAGCGAAAGAGGCCTATATTGGGAAAAAGAATATCTTCAAATAAAAACTACACAGAAGCATTCTGTGAAACTTCTTTCTGATCTGTGCATTCTGCTAACAGAGTTAAACCATACTTTTGATTGTGCAGTTCTGAAACACTCTTTCTGTAGAAAATGCAAGTGGACATTCGGAGCGCTACGTGGGTAATAGGGGAAAAAGGAATATCTTCAAATATAAACTACACAGAAGCATTCTCTGAAACTACTTTCTGTTCCTTACATTCAACTAACAGAGTTGAACCTTACTTTGATTGAGCAGTTCTGAAACACTCTTTCTGTTGATACTGCAATTGGACATTCTGAGCGCTAAGAGTCCTATATTGGAAAAAGGAATATATTCAAATAAAAACTACACAGAAGCATTCTGTGAAAATTCTTTCTGATCTGTGCATCCAACTAACAGAGTTAAACCATACTTTTGATTGAGCAGTTCTGAACACTCTTTCTGTAGAAAATGCAAGTGGACATTCTGAGCGCTAAGAGGGTAATAGTGGAAAAAGACATATATACAAATATAAACTACACAGAAGCATTCTGTGAAACTCCTTTCTGTTCTGCGCATTCAACTAACAGCGTTGAACCTTACTTTTGATTGAGCCGTTCTGAAACACTCTTTCTGTAGAAACTGCAATTGGACATTCTGAGCGCTAAGATGCCTATATTGGGAAAAAGAATATCTTCAAATAAAAACTACACAGAAGCATTCTGTGAAACTTCTTTTTGTTCTGTGCATTCAGCTAACAGAGTTAAACCATAGTATTGATTGAGCAGTTCTGAAACACGCTTTCTGATGAAAATGAAAGTGGACATTCGGAGCGCTAAGATGGTAATAGTGGAAAAAGGAATATCTCCAAATAAAAACTACACAGAAGCATTCTCTGAAACTTCATTCTGTTCTCTGCATTCAACTAACAGAGTTGAGCCTTACTTTTGAAGGAGCAGTTCTCAAAAACTCTTTCTGTAGAAACTGCAAGTGGACATTCGGAGCGCTAAAAAGGTAATAGTGGAAAAAGCCATATATACAAATATAAACTACACAGAAGCATTCTGTGAAACTTCTTTCTGTTCTGTGCATTCAACTAACAGAGTTAAACCTTACATTTGTTTGAGTCGTTCTGAAAAACTCTTTCTGTAGAAACTACAATTGGACATTCTGAGCGCTAAGGGTCCTATATTGGAAAAAGGAATATCTTCCAATGAAATTACACAGAAGCATTCTCTGAAACTTCTTTCTGATCTGTGCATTCAACTAACAGAGTTAAACCCTACTTTTGATTGAGCAGTTCTGACTACTCTTTGTATAGAAAATGCAAGTGGACATTCGGAGCCGTAAGAGGGTAATAGTGGAAAAAGGAATATCTTCAAATATAAACTACACAGAAGCATTCTCTGAAACTTTTTCTGTTCCGTGCGTTCAACTAACAGTGTTGAACCTTACTTTTGATTGAGCAGTTCTGCAACACTCTTTCTGTAGATACTGCAATTGGACATTCTGAGCGCTAAGAGTCCTATATTGGAAAAAGGAATATCTTCAAATAAAAACTACACAGAAGCATTCTGTGAAACTTCTTTCTATACTGTGCATTCAACTAACAGATTGGAACCTTACTTTGGATGGAGCCGTTCTGTAACACTCTTTCTGTAGAAAATGCAATTGGACATTCTGAGCGGAAGAGGCCTATATTGGGAAAAAGAATATCTTCAAATAAAAACTTCACAGAAGCATTCTCTGAAACTTCTTTCTGTTCTGTGCATTCAACAAACAGAGTTGAACCTTACTTTTGATTGGGCAGTTCTGAAACACTCTTTCTGTAGATACTGCAATTGGACATTCTGAGCGCTAAGAGTCCTACATTGGAAAAAGGAATATCTTCAAATAAAAACTACACGGAAGCATTCTGTGAAACTTCTTTCTGATCTGTGCATTCAACTAACAGAGTTAAACCATACTTTTGATTGAGCAGTTCTGAACACTCTTTCTGTAGAAAATGCAATTGGACATTCGGAGAGCTAAGAGTTTAATAGTGGAAAAAGGAATATCTTCCAATATAAACTACACAGAAGAATTCTCTGAAACTTCGTTCTGTTCTGTGCATTCAACAAACAGAGTTAAACCATACAATTGATTGAGCAGTTCTGAAACACTCTTTCTGTAGAAAATGCAAGTGGACATTCGGAGCGCTAAGTGGGTAATAGTGGAAAAAGGAATATATTCAAATATAAACTACACAGAAGCATTCTGTTAAACTTCTTTCTGTTCTGTGCATTCAACTAAAAGAGTTGAACCTTAATTTGATTGAGCCTTTCTGAAACACTCTTTCTGTAGAAACTGCAATTGGATAGTCGGAACGCTAGCAGGCGTATGTTGGAAAAAGGACTATCTTCAAATAAAAACTACACAGAAGCATTCTGTGAAACTTCTTTCTGATCTGTGCATTCAGCTAACAGAATTAAACCATACTTTTGATTGAGCAGTTCTGAAAAACTCTTTCTGTAGAAAATGCAAGTGAATATTCGGAGCGCTAAGAGTTTAATAGTGGAAAAAAGAATATCTTCAAATATAAACTACACAGAAGCATTCTCTGAAACTTCTTTCTGTTCTGTGCATTCAACAAACAGTGTTAAACCTTACTTTTGATTGAGCAGTTCTGAAACACTCTTTCTGTAGATACTGCAATTGGACATTCTGAGCGCTAAGAGTCCTACATTGGAAAAAGGAATACCTTCAAATAAAAACTACGCAGAACCATTCTGTGAAACATCTTTCTGATCTGTGCATTCAACTAACAGAGTTAAACCATACTTTTGATTGAGCAGTTCTGAACACTCTTTCTGTAGAAAATGCAATTGGACATTCGGAGCGCTAAGAGGTTAATAGTGGAAAAAAGAATATCTACAAATATAAACTACACAGAAGAATTCTCTGAAA
This sequence comes from Symphalangus syndactylus, assembly GCF_028878055.3. NCBI lineage: Eukaryota > Metazoa > Chordata > Mammalia > Primates > Hylobatidae > Symphalangus > Symphalangus syndactylus. Next base: position 101,987,949 of record NC_072438.2, read on the forward strand.
CTTCGTTCTGTTCTGTACATTCAACAAACAGAGTTAAACCATACATTTGATTGAGCAGTTCTGAAACACTCTTTCTGTAGAAAATGCAAGCGGACATTCGGAGCGCTAAGTGGCTAATACTGGAAAAAGGAATATATTCAAATATAAACTACACAGAAGCATTCTGTTAAACTTCTTTCTCTTCTGTGCATTCAAATAACAGAGTTGAACCTTACTTTTGATTAAGCCGTTCTGAAACACTCTTTCTGTAGAAACTGCAATTGGACATTCTGAGCGCTAAGAGGCCTATATTGGGAAGAAGAATATCTTCAAATAAAAACTACACAGAAGCATTCTGTGAAACTCCTTTCTGATCTCTGCATTCAGCTAACAGAGTTAAACCATACTTTTGATTGTGCTGTTCTGAAACACTCCTTCTGTGGAAAATGCAAGTGGACATTTGGAGCGCTAAGATGGTAATAGTGGAAAAAGGAATATCTCCAAATAAAAACTACACAGAAGCATTCTCTGAAATTTCTTTCTGCTCTCTGCATTCAACTAACAGAGTTGAGCCTTACTTTTGAAGGAGCAGTTCTGAAACACTCTTTCTGTAGAAACTTCAAGCGGACATTTGGAGAGCTAAAAGGGTAATAGTGGAAAAAGTAATATCTTCAAATAAATACTACACAGAAGCATTCTGTGAAATTTCTTTCTGTTCTGTGCATTCAACTAACAGAGTTAAACCATGCTTTTGATTGAGCAGTTCTGAACACTCTTTCTGTAGAAAATGCAAGTGGACATTCTGGGTGCTAAGAGGGTAATAGTGGAAAAAGCCATATATACAAATATAAACTACACAGAAGCATTCTGTGAAACTTCTTTCTTTTCTGTGCATTCAACTAACAGAGTTGAACCTTACTTTTGATTGAGACGTTCTGAAACACTCTTTCTGTAGAAACTGCAATTGGACATTCTGAGTGCTAAGATGCCTATATTGGGAAAAAGAATATCTTCAAATAAAAACTACACAGAAGCATTCTGTGAAACTTCTTTTTGTTCTGTGCATTCAGCTAACAGAGTTAAACCATAGTAGTGATTGAGCAGTTCTGAAACACGCTTTCTGTTGAAAATGCAAGTGGACATTCGGAGCGCTAAGATGGTAATAGTGGAAAAAGGAATATCTCCAAATAAAAACTACACAGAAGCATTCTCTGAAACTACAGTCTGTTCTCTGCATTCAACGAACAGAGTTGAGCCTTACTTTTGAAGGAGCAGTTCTCAAAAACTCTTTCTGTAGGAACTGCAAGTGGACATTCGGAGCGCTATGAGGCCTATATTGGAAAAAGGACTATCTTCAAATAAAAACTACACAGAAGCATTCTGTGAAACTTCTTTCTGATCTGTGCATTCAGCTTACAGAGTTAAACCATACTTTTGATTAAGCAGTTCTGAAACACTCTTTCTGTGGAAAATGCAAGTGGACATTCGGAGCGCTAAGTGGGTAGTAGTGGAAAAAGGAATATCTTCAAATAAATACTACACAGAAGCATTCTGTGAAATTTCTTTCTATTCTGTGCATTCAACTAAAACAGTTGAACCTTACTTTTGACTGAGCCGTTCTGAAACACTCTTTCTTTAGAAACTGCAATTGGATACTCGGAGCGCTAAGAGGCATATATTGGAAAAAGGACTATCTTCAAATAAAAACTACACAGAAGCATTCTGTGTCACTTTTTTCTGATCTGTGAATTCAGATAACGGAGTTAAACCATACTTTTGATTGAGCAGTTCTGAAACACACATTCTGTAGAAAATGCAAATGGACATTCGGAGCGCTAAGAGGGTAATAGTGGAAAAAGGAATATCTTCAAATATAAACTACACAGAAGCATTCTCTGAAACTTCTTTCTGTTCTGTGCATTCAACAAACAGAGTTGAACCTTACTTTTGATTGAGCAGTTCTGAAACACTCTTTCTGTAGATACTGCAATTGGACATTCTGGGCGCTAAGAGTCCTACATTGGATAAAGGAATATCTTCAAATAAGAACTACACAGAAGCATTCTGTGAAACATCTTTCTGATCTGTGCATTCAACTAACAGAGTTAAACCATACTTTTGATTAGTTCTGAACACTCTTTCTGTAGAAAATGCAAGTGGACATTCGGAGCGCTAAGAGGGTAATAGTAGAAAAAGGAATATCTTCAAATATAAACTACACAGGAGCATTCTCTGAAACTTTTTCTGTTCCGTGCGTTCAACTAACAGAGTTGAACCTTACTTTTAATTAAGCCGTTCTGAAAGAGTCTTTCTGTAGATACTGCAATTGGACATTCTGAGCTCTAAGAGTCCTTTATTGGAAAAAGGAGTATCTTCAAATAAAAATTACACAGAAGCATTGTGTGAAACTTCTTTCTGATCTGTGCGTTCAACTAACAGAGTTAAACCCTGCTTTTGATTGAGCAGTTCTGAACACTCTTTCTATACAAAATGCAAGTGGACATTCGGAGCGCTAAGAGGGTAATAGTGGAAAAAGGAATATATTCAAATATAAACTACACAGAAGCATTCTGTGAAACTTCTTTCTGTTCTGTGCATTCAACTAACAGAGTTGAACCTTACTTTTGATTGAGCCGTTCTGAAACACTCTTTCTGTAGAAACTGCAGTTGGACATTCAGAGCGCTAACATGCCTATATTGGGAAAAAGAATATCTTCAAATAAAAACTACACAGAAGCATTCTGTGAAACTTCTTTCTGTTCTGTTCATTCAGCTAACAGAGTTAAACCATACTATTGATTGAGCAGTTCTGAAACACGCTTTCTGTAGAAAATGCAAGTGGACATTCGGAGCGCTAAGATGGTAATAGTGGAAAAAGGAATATCTCCAAATAAATACTACACAGAAGCATTCTGTGAAACTTCTTTCTGTTCTGTGCATTTAACTAGAAGAATTGAACCTTACTTTTGATTGAGCCGTTCTGAAACACTCTTTCTGTAGAAAATGCAATTGGATATTCGGAGCGCTATGAGGCCTATATTGGAAAAAGGACTATATTCAAGTAAAAACTACACAGAAGCATTCTGTGAAACTTCTTTCTGGTCTGTGCATTCAGCTAACAGAGTTAAACCATACTTTTGATTAAGCAGTTCTGAAACACTCTTTCTGTGGAAAATGTAAGTGGACATTCGGAGCGCTAAGTGGGTAATAGTGGAAAAAGGAATATCTTCAAATATAAACTACACAGAAGCATTCTCCGAAACTACTTAATTTTCAGTACATTAAATTAACAGAGTTGAACCTCACTTTTGATTGAGCAGTTCTGAAACACTCTTTCTGTACATACTGCAATTGGACATTCTGAACGCTAAGAGTCCTATATTGGAAAAAGTAATATCTTCAAATAAAAACTACACAGAAACATTCTGTGAAACTTCTTTCTGATCTGTGCATTCAACTAACAGAGTTAAACCATACTTTTGATTGAGCAGTTCTGAACACTCTTTCTGTAGAAAATGCAAGTGGACATTCGGAGCGCTAAGAGGGTAATAGTGGACAAAGAAATATATAGAAATATAAACTACACAGAAGCGTTCTGTGAAACTCCTTTCGGTCCTGTGCATTCAACTAACAGAGTTGAATCTTACTTTGATTGAGTCGTTCTGAAACACTCTTTCTGTAGAAACTGCAGTTGGACATTCTGAGCGCTAAGAGGCCTATATTGGGAAAAAGAATATCTTCAAATAAAAACTACACAGAAGCATTCTGAGAAACTTCTTTCTGTTCTGTGCATTCAGCTAACAGAGTTAAACCATAGTATTGTTTGAGCAGTTCTGAAACACGCTTTCTGTAGAAAATGCAAGTGGACATTCGGGGCGCTAAGATGGTAATATTGGAAAAAGGAATATCTCCAAATAAAAACTACACAGAAGTATTCTCTGAAACTTCTTTCTGTTCTCTTCTTTCAACTAACAGAGTTGAGCCTTACTTTTGAAGGAGCAGTTCTCAAACACTCTTTCTGTAGAAACTGCAAGTGGACATTCGGAGCGCTAAGAGGGTAATAGTGGAAAAAGGAATACCTTCAAATATAAACTTCACAGAAGCATTCTCCGAAACTGCTTAATTTTCAGTACACTAAATTAACAGAGTTGAACTTTACTTTTGATTGAGCAGTTCTGAAACACTCTTTCTGTACATACGGCAATTGGACATTCTGAGCGCTAAGAGTCCTATATTGGAAAAAGTAATATCTTCAAATAAAAACTACACAGAAACATTCTGTGAAACTTCTTTCTGATCTGTGCATTCAACTAACAGAGTTAAACCGTACTTTTGATTGAGCAGTTCTGAACACTCTTTCTTTAGAAAATGCAAGTGGACATTCGGAGGGCTAAGAGGGTAATAGTGGACAAAGAAATATATGGAAATATAAACTACACAGAAGCATTCTTTGAAACTACTTTCTGTTCCGTACATTCAACTAACAGAGTTGAACCTTACTTTTGATTGAGAAGTTCTGAAACACTCTTTAAGTAGAAAATGCAAGTGGACATTCGGAGCGCTAAGAGGCCTATAGTGGAAAAAGCAATATCTTCAAATAAAAACTACCCAGAAGCATTCTGTGAAACTTCTTTCTGATCTGTGCATTCAGCTAACAGATTTAAAGCATACTTTTCATGGAGCAGTTCTGAAACACACTTTCTGTAGAAAATGCAAGTGGACATTCGGAGCGCTAAGAGGGTAATAGTGGAAAAAGGAATATCTTCAAATATAAACTACACAGAAGCATTCTCTGAAACTTCTTCCTGTTCCGTGCATTCAACTAACAGATTTGAATCTTACTTTTGATTGAGCAGTTCTGAAACACTCTTTCTGTAGAAACTGCAAGTGGACATTCGGAGCGCTAAGAGGCCAATAGTGGAAAAATGAATATCTTCAAATAAAAACTACACAGAAGCTTTCTGTGAAACTACTTTTTGTACTGTGCATTCAACTAACAGAGTTGAAACTTACCTTTGATTGAACAGTTCTGAAACACTCTTTCTGTAGAAACTGCAAGTGGACATTCGGAGCGCTAAGAGGCCTGTAGTGGAAAAGAATATCTCCAAATAAAAACTACACAGAAGCATTCTCTGAAACTTCTTTCTGTTCTCTGCAATAAACTCACAGATTTGAGGATTACTTTTGATTGAGGAGTTCTGAAACACTCTTTCTGTAGAAACTGCAAGTGGACATTCGGAGCGCTAAGAGGCGTATAGTGGGAAAAAGAATATCTTCAAATAAATACTACAGAGAAACATTCTGTGAAACTTCTTTCTCTTCTATGCATTCAACTAACAGAGGTGAACCTTACTTTTGATTGAGCCGTTCTGAAACACTCTTTCCTTAGAAACTGCAATTGGTCATTCTGAGCGCTAAGAGGCCTATATTGGGAAAAGGAATATCTTCAAATAAATATTACACAGAAGCATTCTGTGAAACATTTTTCTGATCTGTGCATTCAACTGACAGAGTTAAACCATACTTTTGCTTGAGCAGTTCTGAAACAGTCTTTCTGTAGAAACTGCAAATGGACATTCGGAGCATTAGGAGGGTAACAGTGGAAAAACGAATATCTTCAAATAAATACTACACAGAAGCATTCTGTGAAACTTCTTTCTGTTCTGTGCATTCAACTAACAGAGTTGAAACTTACTTTTGATTGAGCCGTTCTGGAACACTCTTTCTGCAGAAACTGCTATTGGACATTCGGAGCCCTAAGAGTCCTATATTGGAAAAAGGAATATCTTCAAATAAACTACACAGAAGCATTTTGTGAAACTTCTTTCTGATCTGTGCATTCAACTAACAGAGTTAAACCACACTTTTGATTGAGCAATTCTGAAACACTCTTTTTGTAGAAAATGGAAGTGAACATTCGGATCGCTAAGAGGGTAACAGTGGAAAAAGGAATATCTTCAAATATAAACTACACAGAAGCATTCTGTGAAACTTCTTTCTCTTCTGTGCATTCAACTAACAGAGTTGAACCTTACTTTTGATTGAGCAGTTCTGAAACACTCTTCCTGTAGAATCTGCAATTGGACATTCGGAGCGTTAAGACGTCTATAGTGGAAAAAGGACTATCTTCAAATAAAAACTACACAGAAGCATTCTCTGAAACTTCTTTTTGTTTTGTGCATTCAACTAACAGAGTTGAACCTTACCTTTGATTGAGCAGTTCTGAAACACTCTTTCTGTAGAAACTGCAAGTGGACATTCGGAGCGCTAAGATGCCTTTAGTGGAAAAAGGAATATCTCCAAATAAAAACTACACAGAAGCATTCTTTGAAACTTCTTTCTGTTCTCCGCATTCAACTAGCAGGGTTGAGCCTTACTTTTGAGGGAGCAGTTCTGAAACACTCTTTCTGTAGAAACTGCAAGTGGACATTCGGAGCGCTAAGAGGCGTATAGTGGAAAAATGAATATCTTCAAATAAAACTACACAGAAGCATTCTGTGAAACTTCTTTCTGTTCTGTGCATTCAACTAACAGAGTTGAAACTTACTTTTATTGAGCCGTTGTGCAACACTCTTTCTGTAGAAACTGCAATTGGACATTCAGAGCGCTAAGAGGCCTATATTGGAAAAAGGAATATCTTCAAATAAAACTATCCAGAAACATTCTGTGGAACTACTTTCTGAACTGTGCATTCAGCTAACAGAGTCAAACCATACTTTTCATGGAGCAGTTCTGAAACACTCTTTCTGTAGAAAATACAAGAGGACATTCTGAGCGTTAAGATGGTAATAGTGGAAAAAGGAATATCTTCAAATATAAACTACACAGAAGCATTCTCTGAAACTTCTTTCTGTTCCGTGCATTCAACTAACAGATTTGAACCTTACTTTTGATTGAAGAGTTCTCAGACAGTGTTTCTGTAGAAACTGCAAGTGGACATTCGGAGTGCTAAGAGGCCAATAATGGGAAAATGAATAGCTTCAAATAAAAACTACACAGAAGCTTTCTGTGAAACTACTTTTTGTTCTGTGCATTCAACTAACAGATTTGAACCTTACCTTTGATTGAGCAGTTCTGAAACACTCTTTCTTTTTTTTTTTTTTTTTTATTTTTATTTTTGAGACAGAGTCTTGCTCTGTCGCCCAGGGTGGAGTGCAGTGGTGCAATCTCGGCTCACTGCAAGCTCCGCCTCCCAGGTCCACGCCATTCTCCTGCCTCAGCCTCTGTGAGTAGCTGGGACTACAGGTGCCTGCCACCACGCCCGGCTAATTTTTTGTATTTTTAGTAGAGACGGGGTTTCACCGTGGTCTCGATCTCCTGACCTCGTGATCCGCCCGCCTCGGCCTCCCAAAGTGCTGGGATTACAGGCGTGAGCCACCGTGCCCGGCCCTGAAACACTCTTTCTGTAGAAACTGCAAGTGGACATTCAGAGCGCTAAGAGGCCTTTAGTGAAAAAAGGAATATCTCCAAATAAAAACTACACTGAAGCATTCTGTGAAACTTCTTCCTGATATGTGAATTCAACTGAGAGATTTGAACCTTACTTTTGATTGTGCAGTTCTGAAACACTCTTTTTGTAGAAACTGGAAGTGAACATTCTTAGCGCTTAGAGGCCTATAGTGGAAAAAGGAATATCTTCAAATAAAGACTGCACAGAAGCATTCTGTGAATCTTGTTTCTGTTCTGTGCATTCAACTAACAGAGTTGAACCTTACTTTTGATTGAGGAGTTGTGAAACGCTCTTTCTGTAGAAACTGGAAGTGGACATTCGGAGCAATATAACATGAATATATTTTCACTTTAAGCATAGGAGTATAAGAATAAGGGAACATGCCTGCAATTCCGCAAGGTTTGATTTTATCTTACATGTAGTTCGTTATCCAGTCAGTAAGTGTTTGTTGTACTCGATCCTGTGCCAAGTGCTGGGAATTGAGGTATGAGGACAAAGTTGTAGAAACTCGGCCTATTGAGATTCTATTCAAAAGGCTCTCCTCAGTGTAAGTTAGTAATCACATAAATAGACGAGATATTGACATATTATAATATATGCTATGAAGAAAAATCAGATTGAGGATTTTTAAAAGAGGTTGAAGGTGAAGTGAGATAAGGTGGGATCAAGAAAGGGCTGTTTGAGGAAATTAATCTCAGGCCTGAAAGAGGAGAAGATGACAAGAGATTTCCAGGCAACCAGAAGAACACATGACAAGGCCTTCTAACAGGAGAATGTTCTGCGTGTATGAGTAATAGAAGTCCATGGTGGCCGGAGCATAGTAAGTGAGCGATGCATGACATGAGGTTATACACCCATTTAGAGTTAGGGGGTCCGAATATGGGGTGTGAGCTTTCTTGCACAAGTATTGGGAAGCTTCTGCAAGATTTTTCTAGGGCAATGACCTGATGTTATTCCTTTCCTGTTTTCTTTTTCTTTTTCTTTTTTTGGTGATTACTCTCTTTGCTTTCTAGAGAACAGATGGTAGAAGGGGGAAGTGGAAATATGCAGACACATTAGGGATCCATCAAAATATTGAACTGAACTGATGGGTTTGGCCGTGGTTTGACCTAGAGTGGTTATTATAGAGAATGAGCAGAATGGATGCATTAGAGAGATTTCTCAAGTTTGATATGGTTGAGCTACAGATTGGATACAGGTAGGAAGATGGTAAAGGAAGGGATGACATCAGGTATACTTCGAGTTTGGTGTTGACAAGCAGGGTGCATGGTAGAGCCGCTTACGAGAAGGCTTCAGGAGAAAAAGGAGACTTGGAAACTATTCAGAAAGGTCAGAGACTGTGTTCTGAATCTCATGGTAGAAACAGGAAGGATTCTATTGTATACAGTAACAGGAAGAAGAATGCAAATGCAACTTTTTTGACCAGCTTTACAGAGTTCAGCCAAACAAACCATACCTAGTTCAACCTCATGTTAGAGATGAGCAAACTGAATTTCAAAACCTGTAAACAACCTGTCAGAATCAAAAACGAGCCAGAAGAATATTTCGCCCATTACATGATACTTTGTTTATTTAAATAGTTATAATTATTTTAGATATTTTACTTTCTTGATTTTATTATTAAGCACAAATAACATTGTACTTAAAGTTTATCTCTATTTTTCACTTTTCTTATTTTATCATAATTTCAGGTAAAAATCAATCAAAAAATTATATTGAAATTGAAATACTGAATTTTATACTAAAGACAAGGCATCCAAATGAAAATGAAATTTTCCAGGTGAAAATTTCCAAATCATAAATATGTAGGGACAAAAAACTTTATTTATAAAGAAAAAGATAATTCTAATTAATTGATGATTCAAAGGTTTACAACTTTAAAAGTAAATATTATCTTTGAAGTAAAGTCCATTTAAATTATTTATGCAGCCAAAGTTTTAGTAATTGTATATGTATATCATGTAAACTTTTTCGAGAAAAATGGAATTGGAAATGTTAGAGTATTATGCGGAAAAATTCACCTAAAGGAAAAAATTTTCTCCTCATGAAGGATTACTTTAGCCACTTTGACAGGTGTAGGTAAAAGAACACTAAATGCACATCAATATGATTAGGAGATGCGCGCTTAGAAATACGTTATCATTGAAAAGAGAATTGTATTATCAGGTTTGCAGGGGCCCTTCTTATCCTTCATATTTATGTAACTTTGTCATCTATAGAAAGATTATGAGAATTTTAAAAATAGCTGATATTTAAGAAACACCACCATAACACTGTGCTGAATGCATAATAAAACATTTCCCTTCTCTCTAAAAGCCTTTTAAAGTTATGTACCATAATCAGTATGGCCAGCAGAGGGTCATTTCCATGTTCAAGTTCCTCTGTTTCTCGAGGGTGAGAATCCTTCTATAGTCTTCTGAGGGTGACACTGTAGTGTTTTCTTAGCCTGATTATTTTTACCTATTTTTTCCGATCCTTTCCTTTGTATATTTACATTTTACATATTGAAAGTTATTTTTTCAAATATTTTATATGCAAGTTTACAAAGTACAACGAGTGTACATTAAAATAACTTATTTATGCCATATGGAAGTTTAAATATAATTTTACAATATCTAATATTGATTGTTTAGTTTCTAATCATTGATACTTGACATGATTTTTCCCAGCATACCTCAAAATATTCTTCAAAATCCTGCGAATTAATTCCTGTAACACTTCTGAGGTGTATTAATAAGCTAGAGATGTAAAGAAGATTTGCAGAGAAAATTAGGTTCCCAAATTAGAAATTTTGTCCCACTATCGACTAGAAACCTCTTGAAATGATCAAAAACAATAATAATGCATGTCATAGAGGAAAACCAATAAGCCTGCTGCAGCATGACTACCTCTGTGACCTCAGACAAGTTACGTGTGGGTCCCTACTTCTGTGACCTCAGACAAGTTACGTGTGGGTCCACACTTATTTTCTTCATCTCTAATAAATATTTGACAAATCTCATTTTCAAAAGTCTTTTAAGGCCTTTCCACCTTTTTTTTTTTGAGATGGAGTTTTGCTCTCATTGCCCAGGCTGCAGTGCAATGTCATGGTCTCGGCTCACACAACCTCCGACTCCCGGGTTCATGTGATTCTCCTGCCTCCACCTCCTGAGTAGCTGGGATTACAGGCGCGCAACACAACGCCCAGCTAATTTTTTGTATTTTTAGTAGAGATGGGGTTTCACCATCTTGGTCAGGCTGGTCTTGAACTCCCGACCTCAGGTGATCTGCACGCCTCAGCCTCCCAAAGTGCTGGGATTACAGGCATGAGTAACCGCGGCCTGTGAGGGCTTTCTACTTTTAAGATTTCAGGACGTATAGCCTGGGAGGTAAATGGTAGTGTATATATATATATATATATATATATATATATATATACACACACACACACTGTATATATATATACATATATACGGTATATTATACTATATATACATATATACTGAATATTATACTCTATATATACATATCTACTGTATATTATACTGTATATATATATACACATACACACATACACACATGAGACAGAGAGAAGAGATAGACAATTTCATGTGAAAATATAAACTGTTAACATAAAATTTTGCTTCTCTGAGGAATATTTAGCATTGTTCTCAATCTTCTCTGCAGAATTTAAGCATTTTTCTCAGAACTCACCAGATAGAATGAGGGAGGGGCCATATGATAGGAGCCAGAGATGAAGGGAGAACAATAGAGAGGGTGCTTTGGGAAAAATAGTACAGTAAGTCTAGGGAATACTTCTCTCCAACAAAAAGACCAAGGTCACAGCTATATCTCTTCAGAAGCCAAACTTTCTTTTAAAATGTCAATTTCCATCTATTTCTTGCTTCACAGACATTCCATTCATTGCTGGATTTCAAATAAAGCCTTTCCATGTGCAACCTTTTTCTATAGAAAAAGAGAAATATGGGGGACAGTACAGTCTAAGAAGTGATTAAGAATATCTAGTGGACTTTCCCAGACTGTAAATCTTTACATATATCTGAGCCTAATGAGGTGATTTATTGTGCTATAATGCACAGTGAACTATACAGATGCTTCTTTTTGATCATGCTGCAGAATGGAACTAAATACTAAATACCAAATAGCACTCCCATGATTCTTATAGATGTCATTCATATGGCATATTTATGCTTTTTTATATAGCAATTCTTATTCTTAGCTCTTAGGCAATTACGGAATCTTTTTTGTCATTTTAATAATCATGCTCCATTTGAGTTATGCAAGGTAGAAATTCTAAGTAGAAAATCTTGTTTTTATTGAACGTTTTTAGTAAACATTTTGGAAAAAGTCTGTTTTTTGATGCTACTTCTGCACGCTTTCTCAACATGATATTACTTGGTATTGTCCTTATTAACCATAGTACACCATATTCTGCAAATATTAGAGAGGGTTAAAAATCAGTCATGTATAAGTAAAGTTAATGAAATAGAAAGGAAACCACATTTAGGAAATGGAAGGCAGAAGCAAATGTATTAACCGTGAGTTAGAAACGGTTTAGTCTTTGGAAGGAAGCAGCAAGAGTTTAAAAATCTTGTTTGTGATTCACTAGCTTTGTGACCTTGGAGAATTACTTCAGATTTCTGAGTATCAGTTTAGTAGGTGATATCAATTGCAACTTCGCAGAATTATCACAAGTATTAAATAAAGGACTTAGTATCTGGGAGAGCATAGAAAATTACTAACAATTACATTTTTGTTAATATTACCGTTATTATTATCATACGTATAGTATTTTCTTTCACTGACAATGCATTTAGGACATAAGCAGAACTATAGAACAGTGCTTCTCCAACTTAAATGCAGAGCATGAATCACCTGGAGTTTTGTCAAAATGCGAATTCTGACTCAGTAGTCCTGCAAACTAACGAACTCTTGGTAATGCTGGTGCTGCTAGTTCACCAACAGACCACACGTTTTGCAACAGCTATATAGAATGTCCTGTTTCTTTTTTTAATCACAAAACATGGCAAGCTCTAAAATAAAGCAGAATAACAGATTTAAATGTTAATACTCATGTCCTCAATTTATAATTTCTCCCTCCCTAACAATGGTATAATTCTGATTAAAAATTAGCAAAGAAAAAAATGGAAATTAATCTTCCTATGTTTATTCTTTTAACAAATTCTGGGTGATTACTACTGGGTTACTTGCTGTAGGAAATAGAAAAATTGTTTTGACATAGATCCTCAAGAATCTGTCCCACTACAGGCTTATTTTTGTAGGAAGCTAAAAGATTTATATAAATAACCGTAATTAAAGAGACAAATGAAGAAGTGCAATGAAAGACGTAGGCAAAGTGCTAGAGGAGTTCGGGGTGGAGGAAAATTATCCTAAAATAATATCTATGCGTAACATTATGCTATCTTCCCTAACCAGCGCTTGACCAGATTGTCACAGTGAACTTTGGTCCTTTCTTATATCTTAGTTTTGGTTCCCACATCCTTCTGTTTGGGGAAGTTCTTGTTTTCCTCATGTAATAACAACAACACTTAAACAATGTATACTAGATAAAAGGAACTATATTGCTTGCTTTATTTACATAGTTAATTTAATTTGCACAATGAACTATGAAGTAATCAGCATTATTTCCTTCATTTTACATATGAGAAAATGGAGAATCAGCGACATTGAATCATCTCAAGTTTCTAAAATATCCACTCTCACCAGGCTGTTTACCCTGTTTTTGTCTGTATGCTGCTATAACAAAATGTCACAGATTGAGTAATTTATAAAAAACAGAAATGTATTTCTCACAATTCTGGGGCTGAGAAGTCCGAAATCAAGGCAGCTGAGATTTGGCAGTTGGTCCCGAGGTGGCACCTTCTTGTTTCGTCTTCACGTGACAAAAGTGGGCAAAAACGGACAATGTAAGGACATGGCAGAAGAGACTGAGGAGCCCGGCATTCCTCTAAAGCATCTTTTACGAGGACGTTTATCTCATTCATGAGGGTGGATCCTTCTTCACTTAATCACTTAACCAAAAGCCCCATCTCTTGATGTCATTGTCCTGGGATTTTAGTTTCAACATACAAACTTTGGATGGGCACATAGGTTCAAATCATAGCACCCTTCAAATTATAATGCCTCTCTCATGCCTGTTCTCCTTGAAGTACCCTCTGGTTTTGCTCTCTTCATTCTTGCCATCACAGTTAACCCTTCAGTTCCATTTCTTTAAGTAATCTCTAAATTTGTAAGATGGTTCCATCTTTTTTTTTTTGTATATGGCAGTCTCTCAAACATATTTGTCATATGAACTAAGTAGGTAAATATGTAAATGCCTGCTAAATTTTAGTGAATGATATAATAGCCTAAAGATGTATCTACCCTTCAGCCAAATATATTTACTTTTAGTAGCAATCTCCTGCCATATACAAAGTCACGACTCGAGGGGTAAACATTTTAGCCTGTGGGTAAGATGTAAAGCAGTGGTATGTTATAGTGACAACTCACTGTCATAGCACTGGGACATGCTCCTCTACCTGCTACAAATTGAATCAACAAAATATATATGATTTTGTGAGATTTAAATATATGCTCCTGTTAGTAAAATAAAAGTATGGGAAAACTTTACGGAGTAGATTTAATAGAAATGTTTTCCTGAGTTATCTGCCTTCTTTATTTTTATGTTATGCTTTAAGTCTATGGTCAATGTATAGAGCTATGATTGATGTGCTTTTCCAATTCTGTTCAGATCAGACAGGTTAATTTTCTTCTTTTAAATCTTCTTGAATTTTGTCTAACATTTTTTGTTCCAATTTCTTACTAGATTATACTCCCTTCCCTAATTGCTTCATGATTACTTATACACAAACAATATTATGGTATTGACACATTGAATTCATTTTAGGTGATGATTTTGGTCATAAACATGAGCAGGTTGTGAAGTGTTTCAGCCATCCCAGGGCATGGCTGTGAGTCCCTTGTCTAATGTTTCAAAAAAATCTTGAATTTGTGATGATGCTGTGATGGCCCCTCAGATATTCTTACACACATCTTTGCCCCTTGTTCCCTCTAACTTTCCTCTTCTGAGAAAAAAGCAAACACTGCCAAGCTCAAATGGAATTACATTTGGATGCAAGTGTCACTATGCGATGGTTGCCAATAAAAGTACACAAGGAATTTTATTATGGTGAATTAAAGGCAAACAGACTTCAGAGAAATGAGCACGAACATGAAAATGGCGCATGGTACACAGATCTCACTGGAAAGTCATTCGGTACACAATGTTTTCACGAGAAAAATCCATTAGCTTTAGCTAGAAATTGAAATTACTTTGTAGGAAATCAGAATAAAATATGTGAAAACATTATATTCTGTGCAAGATTAATACCACTCATGGTGTTGAAAGGTTTGTGATCTTGCTTCGACGATGCTAAAAGGTCAGAAACCACAAAGATGCATATGTGCTGTCGTTTGCACAGTTACTAATTTTTCTCATTATTTCCATAATGCGATGTGCTGTTTCAACAGAGAAACCCTCTGGAGAGTGGCTTGCACTGTTTTCAGGCAGCTCTTTTGCTTTCATGTTTTGGCCTTGGCCAGGGAATTCAGACAGACTTTTCATTTATTTTCGACAAGAATGTATTCATTTATTGTTTTAAATAATAATAAATAGATTTTGAAATTACTGCACATTACTGCACTTTAAACTCCATGAGGTCAAGGACTCTAAAGTCTGGACATCATTGTATACCCTACATCTTGCACAAGGTTTAGAAAAAATGGCATGGACGCCTATTTTTTGAATCAATAAATGAATACATAAAAGAATTCCAAACTCTAGTCCAAGGTTTTAGATTAATAAGGTATTAAAATGCGTAAAATTTATAGACAAAACTATTCTTATTTAGAAGTTTATTCTTCAGTTGGAGAGATAAAATATATGCACATAAAAGCTTAAAGAAAAATAATAAGGGTTTTGAAGTACTTACTATGTGAAAAATTTAGCATAAACCTTACATCCATTTATTTAACACATTTTATACGTTGCATTATTTATATATAGTGCTGATTGGTAGAATTCATATGTGAACGGAACTATAAAAATTTTGAGGATAAGCACTAGAAACACAGAATAAATAGAGTGTTAACATGCAAAACACAGAAATACTTACATTGACTATGTGAAAGAAAAGATTTCTGGTTCCATGTACACTGATTATTGAGGGATGAGTATGACATTATTATGCCAGAATCAATAAATATTTTAAATAGGGAGAAAACTATAATTATGTATCTTTGTGTTCAACAGGAGCAGCAGTATTGATAAAGTAGAAGTTTGTTATACCTTGTTTATAGTCTTTTAAAGTTGTTTATAAATAAAATCTTCTCTTAGTTAATTAATGGTTGATGTTCATTTAAGTGTTTTAAAATTTTTGACCTCTGAATTGCCTTGTACATATGGAGAAATAAAGCTTGCCTAGCATAATTTCTTGAGTGGAGAATGAATGATCCGGATAGATTTGTTGACAATAAATATGTCTGTACTTATTTTATTAATTCTTTAATCTTCATGAAGAAAAATATAAAAGTCATATTCTAGTATTTTATACCATGGAAAAAATGTCTTATCCTTTTCCTAAGGAAAAATACATCATGACACAAAAGTAAAGTTAATTAAATTACTTACTTTATTAATTAACTGTCTATTATTTCTATGGATTGAAGTAAATTTGATACTCAATGCTATTTAATCTAATTCTAAAGGCTTGAATGAGTAATGATTTTTTCATGTAAGGTTAGTTGAAATAAATTATCATTGATTTTCAGATTTAATATTAATTAGCTATTGCATATTCTTAATGGGAAACAAGTGTTTAAAAAGCCCTTTTTGGTTGCAAAAAGACCACGCCCATTGTAGACTTCTTAGAATACATCACATCTGCCCTCTTTTTTAGAGTGGGGAATTCAACTCATAAGTGGCTGGACATTGATTCTGAACATTTTGAACATTATTTGCCTGTCTTCACTCATACTGGTTGCTGTTCTTTTATAAGTAATCACCATGTTTAGCATGCACTTGAACTATTGTTACTTGGGGTGCTTGACTATTTACAAGTCTCACTAGGATTCTAGGTATTCATTAGTCTCGTGGTGTGTATTTGCTGATGGTCCTATTATCTTTGTTGGTTCAGTTACACAGTACCATCCAAGATACTGCAACACATTATACACAGGGTATGGGTTGTGGGAGCTACAGATTTCAGTTATTATTTAGGCTCAGAAACTTAGAATCTCTGCAAGGTTGGACATGTTCCTTAGTCTTGTTTTAAGGCCATCTTGTTTTAAAAGTTAGTCCCAAATTCTTAAAATACAGAATAGGGGTGCTAGTAGTGCTCACAGAATTGTAGTAAAGATCAGCTGGGAAAAAAGAGCCTATTAAACAGAGTCTGGTATTTAATAAGTATCAGCTGCCTTCAATTAGGAATCTGTGTTGTCGTGATTAGAAGATTGCTGGTTTATTTTACAGATCTGTAAGTATAGCCAAAATATGTCAAAATAACAACCAGAAAGAATCATATACCGTCCCTTGAACATTTCATCCCTAGAATCTAGCCAGATCAGCATCTCTATACTGACAATACTGTTAACACAGATTGTGCTCAAACCCCTCATTGACTTTTCAGCACCTGTAAATTACTGGAGATTTAGGAAGAAGTCTGGGGTTATGGCTTAGTTAAGCTGAGTGGCCAGAAAGTGTGAGATGCTGGATGCCTCCTCCAGTTCATTTCTCCAGCGGCCGCACCAGGCGTATCCATAGCTCCGCTCCCGGGAGCTCGTCACCGGCGTGGAGCGTGTGTGCACCCCTGGAGGGGCAGAGCCTGGAGCCTGCTCCTTAGCATCGCGGGCAGCTCGTGCGCCCGCAGGAGGGAGGCGGAAGCACAGCCCTGCGCCGCCAGCAGGAGGAGGGAGCGCAGCGGCTGCAGGCAGGGGAGGGAGAGGAAAGAACGGAGGGACGGTTCCCGGACAGAGCGGGAGGGATCGGGGAGCGGCCGGTCCGGGGAGAGCTGCTCCGCTGCGCTGCGCTCGTTATTCACAGGACGCGGCGGCGCTTCCCGGGGCCGCTTCCCGGTCCCCTGGGTGGAGGCTGCCGTCTAAACCTGACTCCAGGTGAGGTCCCCAAAGAGGTGAACCGAGGGGTCTCGAACCAGAGACGTGGAACTGGCGAGGCTGCTCGGCTCCCCAAGCGCTGCTGCCTTGACATTTCCCGATTCACGGGAGGTTTTGGGGGCGGCTGCACAGGCTGGAGGGGCGGATGGGTGGTTGCGATCCTCAGCCGGCGTGGGGGCGTTCGGGGGGAATTAGCCTCAGTGAACGGGGTTTTAGGAGATGTCCCCAAGGCACGCGCTATGTATGCGTTTCTAGACGAGCTTTTGAGACAGAAATTTGGCTTCCCGGATGCCCGTTTTGGCCTTCTGTCCTTCCTTTTGCTTGCCTCATGCCCAATTTTCCAAGCCGAGGAAAGGACTGGAAGGGCGTGGAAGTAGGAGGTCTGGGCACAGAATGCGGCAGGGCAGCCCTGGTCTCCAAGTTTGGGGGTGGGGGGTGGGACTCTTTTCCTTTCAGCCTAATTTACCAGGGGAAAACCCGCAGAGCACCTTGAGGTGCCTTTGCTCCGCACCCTCCATAAGCTTATTAGAGGGAACTTGAGGCTCGCTAGACAGCCTGTGACAGGTGACGGCAATTGAGCTTAAAAGCCTTGTTGGTTCACTTCGTCTCCTCTTTATCCTTTGTTGCAAAATTGATACCTTTTTGGATTTCTTTAACAGCACAAAGTTTAAGTGGCCGGCTGACAGGAAATATTTCTTTTGAAAATGCTATGAGAAAAGGGATGAGTTAACGTTGAGAAAATGGCAACTTTATTTTCTTGGAAGAACTATGGGGAAAGAGATTGATAGAGAAATTCTGGGCATGAAATTATGGACATTTCCCACAGAACTTCCTTCCTTTATTTATTTTTTTACATTTCCTTCATTTTTTTAATCGTGTGTGTGTATGTGTGTATCAGAGAGACAAAATTCCTTGGAGGTATTAGGACTTTATTTGGTTTAGAAGTTTCTTTCTTACTAATAGCACTAATTTGTGATCATCATGATTGTAAGAATTTACTAAGTGTTTTGCTTTTAGGTGTTTTGGGTCTGTTTTTTTTAAAAATTCAATACTTACTTTGTGGGCCTTGCTGAATACCTGTCAATAAAATCGGTGGGCATACAGTTAGTCACATGACCCCTGTGGATTTAATAGCAGGTAAGTATACAAATGATAAGTTTAGGAAATAAATGTCAGAATCAACATTTAGCTGTGAAATTGAAATATGTTTCAAATATTTAACAAATTCTCTTTTAGGATCCAATGTCATTTTATGGTCAAGAGAGCTTAAAGGTTTCTCAGATTGAGATATATGTATCTACTTTGTTAATCCAAATGTAATGTTTTATTTTGTTCTTTAATGACTGTTTGAATTCAACAAATAAAACTTGCATATTTAATGTAAGGTTCTTTCACATATATTACTTCTCCAATTTTTAATATAAATTTAAGGAGAAAAGCAATATTAATTACATTTTGTAGATGAAGAGACTGTGTCACAGAAGTATTACTTTACCTAGATTTCTATAATTATTATGTTATAAACTTAGAAATTACATATTATTCTGGAACATATAAAATATATGAATGTTATAAACCATAAGAATTCATACCTATGCTATTTAACTTCAAGTTTAGTTCTTTACCCAAACAATTGCATGACTACATTGAGACTACTGAAGTAATTATATATGAACATGCTATATGAAAAAATACTTAAAACATTTCTTATTTTTCTCGTTTCTCTTTGATATAAAATATACTATAATTTTATGGAGTTATATCGCATATTTAGATGCTCCGAACTTCCAAATAACACCTAAACTCCTCAAAACTGACCTGTGTCCTTCTTAATAGAAGTGGCTTGACAGGGAGACTCAATTTTTACTAAGAATATTCTTGGGATAATTTATGTCTTATCAAGATAAAGACAGGCCACATTTAGTTGTATTTTTAAACCACTTAGTGTGAACTTGCAACGCAGACATAACTTGCTTTCAGGCTACACTGCCAGCTTTGCAGTGAATAGTCTTTAAGTTTCCGTGGAAACATTGGCAGATATAGCTAATGTCTATCTGATGTAGGATTTATGAGAAAAGGAGAGGTAGAAACTGAATGCTCTTATATTTCATATGTGACCACATTCATAAAACTTTATTGATAAGTACTTTGTTGTCTGACACGGGCTGATACAAATAGGCTTCTTCAAGAGTTGAGGAAGAAAACAAAATCCCTATAATACAGCCTTTTTCCTCCTTTTCTTTCTTAAGCGGTAATAGTTGATCCTAGCTTTTGTGTGTCTATGCATGCTCAATACAGTTAGGGGTATAAGGAGAAGTTAAGCAAGAATATTGAATGCTAGCTAGGAAAGTTTTTGGAGTCTCAAATACTTTGGAACGATTTTTCACATTATATACATAAAATTCCTAGTTACATTTGGGAACTAAGTATATTATACACAACTTTGCATCTGATTACAGGATTCCCTGTACATTTATAGCTCAGGTATTCTGGAAAGAGTCAAGATAATTAGTTTTATGGCTCTTGCCCGTGTGACCTGTTCCTTTCTGGTCCTGATATTAAAAGGATGACTTAAATTTTCTGGAATGTCAAAATTTTCTCTTCCCTCGGATCCTACAAAATACTTCAAGCAGTGTATGTGTGATACTCGCTGTCATTCCAACATTTCCAATCCTCCTGAGAATGCTAAACAATGCCCTAGATTTCTTCCTTTGTAATTCTTTCAGATAGAGGGTTAGCTGAGTTAGGAAGAAAGGAGAGAGGGAGAGAAGAAGAGAGATGACATTTTATCCCTCAGGAAAGAACAAGACCAATTGTATTCCTAATTTAGAAATATTATTCTACAAACATTCCTGAACAAGAGGGCTTTGCATATACATTAAAGCAGAATACCTAGTCAACTTCTAGTTGTGCCATGTAGTGAGATGGAAGTAAGATGAGCAAGCCGAGATCATTTTTGTTGGAGAACTGAGACCACATGAAATAGGTAACATAGATACCCCAACTGGGGGGCAAGAGGACTTGAAAGTTTCCTCCATAAATTTGCAGTTAGTACAGGGCTGCTCCAGTGATCAGAGTCATGAATGCCCTAGAGTGTCTGTATAACCCTGTACACAGGCTGAGACAGCTCTAACGGCCCAGAAAAGCCTCTGGACAGAATCACTGCACCCTTGGACATTGTCCGACTGCATGTATGAGAATAGTGAGTGCTGAGGAGTTGTGGGTAGCTCGGTACAACTCTTGCTAAAGGAGTGTCATCAACATTCATTGCTGAAAGTGAATTTTTTCATTCACATATGTGATGCCTATTAGGTCATGCTTTCTTGTTTACAAATTTGTACAAGATATGAATTAATTTTTGAACATCCTTTCTTAAAAGTACCATGTTCATATAGTTGCTCATTTTAATATGAGTAGTTCAGATGGGACATAATACAGTAAGGAGATGATTGAACATCCTAAGATCTAGTGTATATACCTTTGTTCATGATGAGATTCATCCCCTGTCCCCCTTTGTAGTGACACTGATGGCATAAGGGAATATTAGATGAAATTTAATGCAGAAAACAATGGGATATATGAATGGTAGATATGGTTGACAACCACCGTTTTCACTGAAGTTGTTTCAAAGCAAAGAAATATGGGATAAATTCATTTTATTTGCTCCTGAAGGGTAATTAGGAATAAGTAGGAATTGTGAAGAGGCTGTAGTGTTGACATTAAGAGAAGTTTTTGATTCTTAAAATAGGATATATTACACAAGAGTGAACAAACAGAAGATACGGAACAAATATTCTGTCATAAGTAAGTGATGGATTATTCGGACTTGTTGAACTATGTTTTTAAATGTATTATTTAAATATTTAAATATTAAAACCTTAAATAATATTTAAATATTATAAAAGTTATAGAAAATTATGTTTTCAATACAAATATACACTTATAAGCTATATTGTAGATATGGGAGTAAACAGTGCAATTTTTTTTTACTGAGTGAAAAATTTAGTTTTTAAAATTCCAAATGGAGCTAACAGCTTAGTGTGATACATATTTTGAATTTCAAAATTTGTAACCAAATAGGACAAATGTGTTGAACTATACTTTTCTTGAAGTACCGTGATAAGAAGGAGCGGTGAAAAAATTACAGCATACTTACCAGGGATCAAATACTTGCTTAGGGTTAATAAGAAAAATCTCAGCAAACGCTAGAAATGAGGTACACGATCTATCACAGACCCATGATTAAAGTGGTATCTTGTTAGGTATATGAGCTTGAAAAGAAACGGCATAGCTTCACTTTACCTCAGTTGCTTCTTTTGTAAAACGGGGAGACTAAGAGTGTGGTAACTCAAAATCCTTTGTTAATGATTTGCTTCTTAGAACAGTGCCAGGTCCAATTAGGATTAGATTGCTATTTTTATTATTGATATTTGCCCTAGTTCTGCCTTTTATTGACTGTGTGAAATTGGTGAAGATCCCTTTCTGAAGCTTTGTTTCTTACCTACAAGCTGGGAATAGAATACCTGCTATGAAGAGTGGTTGTTAGTACATTAGAAAGGCTGGATATTTGTTTATATAAGGGGCTCAGCGCATGGTAGAAATTTGATAGCATTTTTTTCTTGCCCTCCCATGTATTACTGTGGGGACATCCCACATATTATGTCCAAGTTTTTATTTTCCCCTCAAATGCAATGTCAAGCACAAAACATTCCCATCTCCTAATTCTCTTCTGATGTTCTACAACCATTAAAGTATAATAAACTAGAATGAGTGTTTTTATAACTTTTGCTGTACTTAAGCATGTGGAGAGAAGAGCGCTAGATCACAGGACACACTTTGATAGGAAAAGGGAAATATTTACACCGCAAACAACTTTCTCCTCATGCTTAACAGTTTTATGCTGTCATTCTGTCAGCACCAAGTGAGATTTTTCTATTTAAATAGTTTTCTATTTGTGGTATGATAATTCATGTATGGACTTCATGTAATTGACATAAATATAATGGATGGTTGAGAAGTGGTTTATTTTTACCAAGAGGAAAAAATGTGTACACGATTTTTTAAAATATTGCTTTGAAAATATTTAAAATTAATTTTGATTCAGTTGGTGGAAGATAGCGTCACAAACTCACTGCTAGTGGTATTCTTGAGAAGTAATGTTTGAATTTTCTAGGTATTGTCCCCAGACTGGCTTAAAAGAATTTAATTTTAGATGTAAATTTTCTGCTTAACATGGAAGATTTTTCCCTGAAAATATTAGCTTCATCAGATACACAGTTGCTTAGGGGTAGCTGCATGGAATTATGGGAAGGGTGAAATAGAAAAAAATTTTCATGTCTAAGTTATACATACTGGTGTAATCATATTGATTGGATGATAATGATAATTACAGCAATAATGTGATTGAAAGGGTAAGCAAGTAACGTATACTACAGTTACTAATATAATCCTGTGATTGAGTTTACCACTTCGTTTCTCTTTTCCGGAATCCCTTAAGTTTGTCACTATTGCACTTTATTTCCTTTGCTTATTGTAGTGGTGTGTTAGTTGTATTACTGCCGCTATAACAAATTACCACACATTTACATAACTTAACACATATTTATTGTCTTGCAGTTTCAAAGGTCAGAAGTCTAAAATCACTTTAATTAGGCTAAGTCAATGTGTCTGCAGTGTGGGTTCCTTCTCTAGGTGCTGAGGGGAGAATCCATTCTCTTGCATTTTCTGCTTCTGGTGGCACCTGTCTTCATTGTCTTTTCCCCATTCCTCCATTTTCAAGGTGCGTTGCTTTTATTTCTGTTTCTGTCTCCGCGCTGTCTCCTCCTTTAACTTTGAGTCCTTCTCTCCACTTCATCTAAGGACTCCTGTGATTACTTTGGACTCACATGGATGATCTGGGATAATCACCTTGTCTCCAGATCCTTAACTGAATCGTATCTACAAGTCCTTTGGCTGTGTAAGGCAGCACATTCCCAGGTCCTGGAGATTAGGTCAAGAACATCTTTTGGGACTATTATGCAGCCTATCACAAGTGGTAAAAACACTTTTATGCCTTGAGACCCTGAAATTAATGTACTTGCTTACGCATGGAAAAACAATGTATCTGTGGGGGTAACAGTTTATTTTTGAACCGTTACAAGGTATTGATGGGGAAGTTTTCGTCTGACAACAGATACTGATAAATTAAATACCCTTAGATTTGTCAAAACTAGCTTTAGTAAAATATAAGTAAAAGTATTTGCACTGCTGGGGTCAAAAATATTAATTAAACCCATTATTTATCAAGGCCAAGTCCTGGATTAGTTAGGTTTAAATTAACATAGAACATTATCTTCCATAGTGCTTAATTGTGAAGCTTAGTTCTTGTTGACAAAATCTCATCCATATAAGAAAGCATTGAAAGGTTGGTGTTTTTTTAACCTTTGCAGAATATAACTTTTCAAAGGGATGTTAGACAGTAGTTCCATCATAATTGATGCAGTTCACAAACATTCATTGTGAATATTTTATCTCATGAGTTATATCTATGACACTAATCATAGACTTCTAGAAGAAATTTAGCAATGGTCATGTCAGCCTTTCAAATCTTTCTGTAACCTAGAAGACGATCATTGCATAAGATAGATTCATTTTCCCCTTTATTCCATTGTTGCCAGAGAGAACTTGAAATGCCCTGTTCAAATTAATTTAATGCAAATGAATTCTTGCTGCCTCAAAAGTAGTTTGTCCTTCATTTTTCTTAAAATTATATTGAAAATGGATGTGACATGCTTTACTGGTTGTTGTGCAGGAAGCATTGTCCTTCCTGAAAGCTCCCTCATTTGTCAAAATGAAGCCATTAAGAGTAAAGTAAATTATATTATCTGATCATAGTATCACAATTGACCTTAAAACAATAAATTTTATAATCAGTGCAAATGGCTGAATAGTGTTTGCAGTTGTAGAAATTTCAAAGGAAACCCTGGTTGAGATACAAAGCTGCTATAATCATTTTTAAAATCTTTTTTTTTCTTTTACTTTGGAACAGTAGTGCAGTAAGTACTTTTGCCTTATTGTTCTCTCTGCCTTCCAGAAACCCTCATTCAAATATTCTAAGTTTTTAAGTCTTTTTCATTTCTTTTAATATTGTAACATTTAACAATGTCAAAGAAAGTATAATTTTTCTGGAAATCAAGCTAAAAATGAAGAGAAGCCGATGTAAATGAACATCAAATTAACAAGATTGATTAGGAAAAGTAATTTTTGAAAAGGGCCCAAAATCCCTTTGCACATAAATGCAAAAGAATTTAGTGAAAGAAGGTGAAACTGGAGTAAAGACGTCTACGGATGCGTAAGTAACTCTTAATGAGAATGAGTAACGTACATGCATATCTTTAGCTCCCAGTTTCAGAGATACAGTAGTTGTACAACAAATGGTCCTTTCCTGCTGTTAAGGAAGCCTCTCCTCCTCCAGCCATGCCATTCCTCAGAGCAAGCTCTTCCACTGAGTTTTCAGCAACCATAAGTAAGAAGGATGGTACGATAGGCTGCGTGTACATATGGCCCTCATTAGCAGGCCAACTGTTCCTTTTGCCCACCCACATCACTGGGGACATATGGCGTTACTTTGACTGTTGAAACAAGTGTGTGTGGACATATCTTGGTATGAGTAAAAGACTGTTGATTGTCTTTCTCTTGTCGCTCATGCAACCGTCTCCTTGTGGAGATCATATTATCCATAACACTAGATTTGAGGATGATAAATGACGTTGTTATTATTAACTGAATTTGCCTCTCTAGTTTGATCACAAAACCAGCGAATGTTTGCTTATGGAACATGTAAAGCTTATAGAAGATGGAAAGCTTACAGAAAGAAATGATGGCTTTTCTAAGCATAAGAGTCAGGTGTTTTTCAATCAAAAACTAACTCATTCAAAAATTCAAGAGTTATGTAAAACCAGAACAGCAGAGGTTTCAGAAATGCTATTGAGATCATTTATTATAAAATAGCCATTAATGAAATGTAATAGTGAGTCTGTTGTTGTGACTATGTGGAGAAATGAATGAGAAAATATAAGATAGGCTGGAATGAAGAGAGTCATCTGATCCCAGCATAATTCATTTTATATAGTTCACAGTATTGTAACTTTAAAAAAATTATGAATTTTTTCAATACTGTGAATTCTGAATTTGCAATATGAGGCTTTTCAATCCTTGCAACAAATGTGTATTTTTCAGTGGTTCTAGAATTATCGGGGCTTTCTAGCTGCTTCTGATAAGAAGGCAAGGCTAGAGGACTCGTGTTGAGGTGGCATTTGCACAGGACTTTAGATAACATACATCGATGATGTAGAGAGAAGAGCGGGTGATGTTGCTGTGGATTATAGGGGAAAGGCACCTTTTGCTCCCTCTGCTGACCTATTTGTGTATTCAGCTGTGTAGCATATTTCTTGTATAATTACATAGTAATTTCACACACTACATTAAGAAAATCTGAACAATTTTTACTAAACTCATGTTTTCTAAATATTAAGTAAATAAAACCAATATTTGGCTAGGTAACATTTATAAAAACAGGATTTCTAGATAGATGATGATAAATTTTCATCTATATCTATAGAGCTGATAAATTTACAAAACCCTTTGAATATCACTTGTACTACAAAGTCTCGTTTCAGTTTCAGTGCCATGGCACATTGATTAATCACCACTAAAGCGGTACATGAAATATTTGGCAATATAGGTATCAAGATATTTGGTAATGGTGATTGATGCACAGAATACGGCACCATTATTATGCACTGGCCTTGAGAACTTTAGTTTTCATCTTCGTTCACCTGATAGAGAACAAACTAACAGCTTTTTTCTTTCACCTTGCTGGAGAATAAACTAACAACTTCAAATTATCTGATCCATCCAAAACTTATTTCCTTGAAACTCACTGATTTATTTATTATTTCGTGGGGATCACTATTATTTGCTGTAGTAAAATATCAAATGATCAATGTTTCATACCAACATGGCAGCTCACATGGTAGGCAACAGAATGAAAACAAACAAGTTTACTACCAAGAATTATACTATATTGCTTTTATTGACAGAAAAAGCATACAGATAATTTTATTCAGAGATTTTATGTGAATTATTTTGATAAGTTTACACATATATTTATAACTGACCTTTCTTTGTCAAGTGTGTGCCCACACACATATTCATTCTAAATCAATCTTAGAGCTCTTATCCAAAGATTGAATTTCTTAAAGTGACGGTTCCAAATATGTATAATTTATGGCAAAAAAGTCACAAAATGGCAATACAAGGAGGCATAAAAGTGAAGATAAAGGGGGAGCTGATGGTTAAAAACACCTGTAAATGAATAATTGATTTTGATTTAAATTCTCTTTAGTTCTTAGCTGATGAAATGAATATAAATGAAATTATTATGCAAAACACCTCTATTTGTTGTATATGCATGTACATATATGTGTTACAAATACAAAACTGATAGGATATTATTTAACATATATTCACACTCATAATGTGCATATATGTACATAATGAAAATGAGTGCTTGTTTTATATGTATGTATACACACACATACACATATTGCATACTTTCATTTTTTAAAATTTTACTTTAAGTTCTGGGATACATGTGCTGAACATGCAGGTTTGTTACATAGGTATAGTTGTGCCATGGTAATTTGCTGCACCCGTCAACCCGTCATCTAGGTTTTAAGCTCCACATGCATTAGCTATTTGTCCTAATGCTATCCCTCCCCTTTCCCCCCACCCACCTACAGACCCCAGTGTGTGATGTTCCTCTCCCTGTGTCAACATGTTCTCATTGTTCAGCACCCACTTATGAGTGAGAACATGCAGTGTTTGGTTTTCTGTTCCTGTGTTAGTTTGCTGAGGATGATGGTTTCCAGCTTCATCCATATCCCTGCAAAGGACGTGAACTCATCCTTTTTTTATGGCTGCGTAGTATTCCATGGTGAATATGTGCCACATTTTCTTCATCCAGTCTATCATTGATGGGCATTATGTTGGTTCCAAGTCTTTGCTATTGTAAATAGTGCCATGATAAACATATGTGTACATGTGTCTTTAGAGTAGAATGATTTATAATCCTTTGGTATATACCCAGTAATGGGATTGCTGGGTCAAATGGTATTTCTGGTTTTATATCCTTGAGGAATCACCACATTGTATTCCACAATGGTTGAACTATTTTACAAGCCCACCAACAGTGTAAAAGTGTTCCTATTTCTCTGCATCTTCTCCAGCATCTGCTGTTTCCAGAACTTTTAATGATCACCATTCTAACTGGTGTGAGATGGTATGTCATTGTGGTTTTGATTTGCATTTCTCTAATGACCAGTGATAATGAGCTTTTTTCATATGTTTATTGGCCACATACATGTCTTCTTTTGAGGAGTGTCTGTTCATATCCTTTGCCCACTTTTTGATGGGGTTGTTTGTTTTTTTTTTCTTGTAAATTTGTTTAAGTTCCTTCTAGATTCTGGATATTAGACCTTTGTCAGATGGATAGATTGCAAAAATTTTCTCATATTTTGTAGGTTGCCTGTTCACTCTTGTGATAGTTTATTTTACTGAGCAGAAGCTCTTTAGTTTGATTAGATTCCATCTGTCAAATTTGGCTGTTGTTTCAAGTGCTGTTGGTGATTTAGTCATGAAGTCTTTGCCCACACCTATGTCCTGAATCATATTGCCTAGGTTTTCTTCTAGGGTTTTTATAGTTTTAGGTTTTACATTTATGTTTTTAATCCACCTTGAGTTAATTCTTTTATAAGGTATAATGAAGGGGTCCAGTTTCTCTTTTCTGCATATGGCTAGCCAGTTTTCCCAGCGCCATTTATTACATAGGGAATCCTTTCCCCATTGCTTGCTTTTGTCAGGTTTGTTGAAGATCAGATTGTTGTAGATGTGTGGTGTTATTTCTGAGGCCTCTATTCTGTTTCATTGGTCTATATATCTGTTTTGATATTAGCACCATGCTGTTTTGGTTACTTTAGCTTTGTAATATAGTTTGAAGTCAGGCAGCGTCATGCCTCCAGCTTTGTTCTTTTTGCTTAGATTAGCCGTGGCTCCACAGGCTCTTTTTTGCTTCCATATGAAATTTAACATAGTTTTTTTCTAGTTCTGTGAAGAAAGTCAATGGTAGCTTGATGGGAATAGCATTGAATCTATAAATTACTTTGGGCAATATGGCCATTTTCATGATATTGAGTCTTCCTATCCATGAGGATGGAATGTTTCTCTATATGTTTGTGTCCTGTTATTTCCTTGAGCTCTGGTTTGTAGTTCTCCTTGAAGAGGTCCTTCACATCCCTTGTAGGTTGTATTCCTAGGTATTTTGTTTTCTTTATAGCAATTGTGAACGGCAGTTTACTAATGATTTGGCTCTCTGCTTGTCTGTTATTGGTATATAAGAATGATTGTGATTTTTGCACATTAATTTTATATCCTGAGACTTTGCCAAAGTTGCTTATCAGGTTAAGGAATTTTTGGGCTGAGGTGGTGGCATTTTGTAAATATACAATCATGTCATCTGCAGACAGAGACAATTTGATTTCCTCTCTTCCTATTTGCATGCTTTTATTTCTTTCTCTTACTCGATTGCCCTGGCCAGAACTTCCAATACTATGTTGATAAGAGTGGGGAGAGAGGGCATCCTTCTCTTGGGCCAGTTTTCAAAGGGAATGCTACCAGCTTTTGGCCATTTAGCATGATATTAGCTATGCATTTGTCATAAATAGCTCTTATTTTTGTGAGATATGTTCCATCAATACCTAGTTTATTGAGAGTTTTTAGTATGAGGGGTGTTGAATTTTATTGAAGCCCTTTTCTGCATCTATTGAGATAATCATGTGGTTTTTGTCATTGGTTCTGTTTATGTGATGGATTATGTTTATTGATTTGCATATGTTGAACCAGCCTTGCATGCCAGGCATGAAGCCAACTTGATCGTGGTGGATAAGCTTTTTGATGTGCTGCTGGATTCTCTTGCCAGTATTTTATTCAGGATTTTCGCATCGATGTTCATCAGTGATATTGGCCTGAAATTTTCTTTTTCTATTGGGTCTCTGCCAGGTTTTGGAATCAGAGTGATGCTGGCCTCATAAAATGAGTTAGGGAGGAGTCCTTCTTTTTCTATTGTTCAGAATAGTTTCAGAAGGAATGGTACCAGCTCCTCTTTGTACCTCTGGTAGAACTCGGCTGTGAATACATCTGGTCCTGGGCTTTTTTTGGTTGGTAGGCTAGTAATTACTGACTCAATTTCAGAACTTGTTATTGGTCTATTCAGGGATTTGACTTCTTCCTGGTTTAGTCTTGGGAGGGTGTATGTGTCCAGGAATTTATCCATTTCTTCTAGATTTTCTAGTTTATTTGTGTAGAGGTGTTTACAGTATTCTCTAATAATAGTTTGTATTTCTGTGGGATCAGTGGTGATATCCCCTTTATCGTTTTTTAATGTGTCTATTTGATCTTTCTCTCTTTTCTTCCATGTTAGTCTGGCTACCGGTCTATCTATTTTGTTAATCTTTTCAAAAAACCCACTCCTAGATTCATTGATTTTTTTTGAAGGTTTTTTTGTGTTTCTCTCCCATTCGGTTCTGCTGTGATCTTAGTTATTTCTTGTCTTATACTAGGTTTTTAATGTGTTTTCCATTGCGTCTTTGGATTGTGATGTTAAGGTGTCTATTTTAGATCTTTCCCACTTTCTAATGTGGACATTTAATGCTGTAAATTTCCCTCTAAACACTGTTTTACCTGTATCCCAGAGATTCTGATATGTTGTGTCTTTGTTCTCATTGGTTTCAAAGAACTTATTTATTTCTGCCTTAATTTTGCTATTTACCCAGTAGTCATTCAGAAGCAGGTTGTTCAGTTTCCATGTAGTTGTGCAGTTTTGAGTGAGCTTCTTAATTCTGAGTTCTAATTTGATTACACTGTGGTTTGAGAGATTGTTTGTTATGATTTTCATTCTTTTGCATTTGCTGAGGAGTGTTTTACTTCCAATTATGTGGTTGATTTTAGAATAAGTGCTATGTGGTGCTGAGAAGAATGTATATTCTGTTGATTTGGGGTGGAGAGTTCTGTAGGTATCTATTAGGTCCACTTGGACCAGAGCTGAGTTCAAATCTGAATATCCTTGTTAATTTCCTTTCTTGTTGATCTGTCTAATATTGATAGTGGGTTGTTAAAGTTTCCCACTATTATTGTGTGGGAGTCTAAGTCTCCTTGCATGTCTCTAGGAACTCGTTTTATGAATCCTGGTGCTCCTGTATTTGGCATATATATATATTTAGGATAGTTAGCTCTTCTTGTTGCATTGATCCCTTTACTACTATGTAATGCCTTTCTTTGTCCTTTTTTATCCTTGTTGGTTTAAAGTCTGTTTTATTAGAGACTAGGATTGCAACTCCTGCTTTTTTTTTTTTCTTTCTTTCCATTTGCTTGGTAAATATTCTTCCATCCCTTTATTTTGAGCCTATGTGTGTCCTTGCAAGTGAGATGTGTCTCCTGAATACAGCACACCTGTGGGTATTGACTCTTTATCCAATTTGCCAGTGTATGTCTTTTAATTGGGGCATTTAGCTCATTTATATTTACAGTTAATATTGTTATGTGTGAATTTGATCCTGTCATCATGATGCTAGCTGGTTATTCTGCACATTAGTTGAAGCAGTTTCTTCCTAGTTTCATTGGTTTTTATATTTTGGTGTGTTTTTGCAGTGGCTGGTACTGGTTTTTCCTTTCCATGTTTAGTGCTTCCTTTAGGGGCTCTTGGAAGGCAGGTCTGATGGTGACTAAATCTGTCAGCATCTGCTTGTCTGTAAAGGATTTTATTTCTCATTCACTTATGAAGCTTAGTTTGGCTGGTTATGAAATTCCATATGTACGTCATGGAAACGAGTGCATGTGATACACACACACACACGCACACACATTGCATACTTTCATTTTTGTGTCCATTTCTTTTCTGATTTTATCAGCAGCCAACTAAAGAAAATAGAAAAAAAAATTGGTAATTCGATCTTTCATGTTCTGCATCTTCCAGCTTCACAACTTATAGTTTTCTATTTTTATTGTTATTGTGATCAGAATGAAAAAGTATACAATAGAATCAGAATCAGGTCAGAATCAACAAAAATACTATAATGTTTGTACATGCTTTCGATGCAGTTTGTCTCTGCAAAGGGTGTGTGTGTTTCTATGCACATGTGCATGTACACAAGTGTGTAAATAAGTGTTTTATTCATGATGGAGAAAGGCTGGTCAAAATGATTCTGAATGAGATAGCACCACTACAGCAGATAGTTAGGTCTCTAGCAATAAAACAAGTCATTAAACATGTTTCTAAGCATCTACTCAGTATCTGGCACAATGTTAAGTAGTGTAAATATAATCATTAGCAAAATTCAGCTTCTACCCTCAGTGGTATATGTGTAGAACAAATTGGTAAAGCTGGAGTACATTTCAGGACCAAAAACAGTTTCTGTGTAGTTCCCACTTCATCAAGACCATGTTGTATACCTCTCATACACTTAAGCCATAGGGAAGCAATTATTCCATCCATCCTTTTACAGGGTAGTGGTGGGGAAGAAGAGCTGACTGTCATGCTTGAATTCACATAATTTCATAATTAAATAATTTCATGTTACATAATCTCGATAAACCTAAAATCCAATATATGATAAAGATAGTGTTTCAAATCAGTGGATAAGTGATAAACAGTTCATAAAATGGTGTTCAGATAATTGGCTATATGTATTTTATAGTTGCACAAAGGTATAATATGACGTTAATAAATATTAATTCCATAGTGGATGTCAAATACACTTTTTCAAAATATAAAGAAAAAATACCATAGACAAATATCACTTGCAACATTATGGTTAAAATTAAATATCCAAACATAGCCCTAACCAATAACAGAAAATTTAAAAAAAAATTTATGGATTGGAATTTGTTAAAATATAAAACTTTTCTTTTTCAGAGGATACCATGAATATGTGTAAAAAGCAAATATCAAATCAGCAACAAGTGCTTGCAATTCACTTGACATATTTAAAATATGAGTAGTTCCAACAAATCATAAATAAATGATTAGTAGTCCAATAAAAAAAGACAAAGTACATTGACAGGAAACTGTATGAAACTCATGAACACTAAATGTATTAGATTCTCTATTGTTAAACAAAATGCAAAAACAATAGAGAACATTATTAATATGGAGTTAATAGTTAACAAAATTATTTTATCCATGTTATAAGTAAATATATACATCCAAAAACCCTTGTTTGCTCTGAAAGTTGTCACTTATGGGTCTATTTTGAAAATTTTTAAAGAATAGTAATTAACTAACTTTAATAAATAGGTACTCCTATTGAGGGAAAACAGACATTTCCATAATTTTTCTTCTGTTTCTAATCTAGTAGATGGTAGGAAAATAATGACAATTGCATGTTCATACCTGGAGAATATGCATTCCATTTCTTTTAAACTTTTGCATTCTCAAAACTATATTGATACCTCAAAGCATACCCTTTGCTGTTGAAAACAGCCTTTCAAGTATAAAGACACACACATCACTTTCCTTAAATCTTATATAGGGCAAGGGCCTAGATGCCTATCAGAAAATGTATTTCAAGAATGCTTTTTTAGTAGTTCCTGTGGCCTTATCTTATAGAGGAAGGCTTTTTTTTTAAACATACACACAGTATTTGATGCACATTTTTATTGGAAAGAGCTTTTATTTCCTTAAATGTTTTGTTGTCTAAGTGTGAAAAGTATCCTGCAGTGGAATTTAGTGGCACAGATGCTTATTGTGATAGATGAGATGAACTTGCTTCCCTAAGCATGCATGGGCATGAAATGCATCTGGCTTCTGTACATAAAAGTCAGTTATGTTCCCAAATGTGTCTCTGCATTTACACAGACGTTTAGGGGCAGACACCCTACTGTTCCCTCAAAAGGCGGCTCTGCTTAATTATGAAGTTCAAGTTAGACCAGAAGTTGGAAAATACTAAATTCCACATTGCAGACAGAGCCTGAGCAGGTGATGTCACCACTGCATTCTAAGGTGGCAAGTCCTCAGAGAAGTCACTTATCACCTTACCATGGAGAAAAATAACCGTGTCCAGAACACAAGAGGATGCTTTAAGGTAGCGTACAATCAAGTGTGCAAACCTGTGCAATACATACCAGATGAAATCCAGTTCAGAGGCTCAGGAAAACAAACAAATGAGGATATGCTTTAAAAAATAGGACTTAATATAAACAGTCGTGAGAGTAAAACTATTGCTAAGCACATAGGAAACATAAACCAGGCTTTCAGGAAGGAGTTTGGCACATGTGTGCACTGGTAGGAGGTGTAATGTGCAGAAATCCGGCCTTTTGTGGCATAGCAACTAAAGTTCCTTTTCTATTGTCCAGACAACCTTAAATATTCCTTTATGCAGTACTATTTTAAAAAGGCCATCTACTGTGCACAATGTGTTAGCATCAAGGACATGAAATTTATCTGGAATATACCAAAACTTTAATCAATAGACTAGGACCAAAGCTTTTAAAAACAGGTTTTTGTAGATAAATCATTATAAGTTATTATTTCCTCACCATAGGTAAGGCATGATACATAACTTTACTTTTTCTCAGTCACTTAGTGTATAGGTAGAATAATGACCCTTAGCAGGATGACCTTTTGAATGTGTTGTTAGGCAGCATGGAAGCATTATGGTTAGAGGTGGAATTATTATTGCTAATCACCTGACCTTAAACTGGAGCGATTATCCTGAATTATGTAGGTGGGCCCACTGTAGTCACAAAGAACCTTCAGACAGGAAGGCGGAGAGACCAGAGTGAGCAGAAGAGCTTGGGGAAACTGGAGCCGAGGCTGAAGTGATGTGCTGTGTCCAAGATGTGCAGAGGCCAAGAGCTCAGGGATACATGTGACCCCTCAAACCTGGCGAATTCTCTCCTTGAATCTCCAGACAAAGTATAGACTTGATGATACCTTGATTTTAGCACACTAAGACCCATTTTGGACTTCTGACCCCCAGAAGTATAAAGAAAAAAAATGTGTTGCTTTAAGCCTCTGAGTTTATGTTAATTTACTGTAACAGCACTAAGAAACTAACACAGTAAGACGGCTTTTATTTTTATGTGAGGTATAGAATTAAATTGGATATGCTAGGAAATATTGGAAATTTATTGATTTATTTTTTTGTCTGAGCTGGAGTCCGGCTCTGTCGCCCAGGCTGGTGCAGGGGCGCGATCTCGGCTCACTGCAAGCTCCGCCTCCCGGGTTCCCGCCATTCTCCTGCCTCAGCCTCCCGAGTAGCTGGGACTACAGGCGCCGCCACCACGCCGGCTAATTTTCTGTATTTTTAGTAGAGACGGGGTTTCACCGTGGTCTCGATCTCCTGACCTCGTGATCCGCCCGCCTCGGCCTCCCAAAGTGCTGGGATTACAAGCGTGAGCCACCGTGCCCGGCTGGGAATTTATTTTCTTAATATAGTTCTTCATATTAGAATAATGAGAACCATCGAGTAATGAAGTGTTCTATTTTGTGAAGGATGATTATATAAACAGTACGAAGGTTAAAAACCGGGCGGGGCCGGCTGGGCACATGGCTCGTTCATGTAATCCCAGCACTTTGGGAGGCCGGGGCAGGTGGATCTCTTGAGCCCAGGAGTCTCAGATCAGCCTGGGCAACATGTGAAACCCCATCTCCACAAAAATACAAAAACCAGGCAGACGTGGTGGCGGCGCCTGTGGTCCCAGCCACTCAGGAGGCTGCGGTGGAAGGATCGGAGCCCGGCAGGTGCAGGCTGCGGTGGACCGTGATTATGCCACTGCGCTCCAGTCTGGGTGACAGAGTGAGACCCTGTCTCCATTAAATAAATAGATAAATAAATATATATATAAGTAAAAGAGGAGGGTGTCTTTTGAAGGCTATTAAAGTCGTCTAAGTGTCCTCTGATTATATGAGGCTGGGATGGTGCATGGAAGGTTGTGTTGAATAACCTGATACTGTCTCTGAAACTATAGAAGCATTAGTAATTTTAGCCTGAGAGTGCTATAATCTGGGATAATTTGGTCCAATACTTCCAGGGAGGGTTGAAGTTTTGAGATAGCTGGAGTTATTTCAGTTGAAGACCAGAATATGAGGCAACTGGATACTCAATTATAATTCAATTTCTACTCTTTATATAAGGTAGAAATGGGTAACATGTGGGACACTGTGTTAAAAGTAATGCAGCCATAGTGTAGTGGTAGAAGCAGATGAAAAGTACTACAATAGTCGTATAGATGAGGTACTGGAAAGAAGCAGAGTTGAAAAATTGGAGATAAATGTCAGTTTTCCAGAGCCATGGGATGAAAACCAAACAGGATTACAACAGATTCAATTCACTCAAGATGTCTAACTTGGTAATAGGTCAGAAAACTAAATTTGTCGTATTTTCTTAAAAGTACACAAAAATGTTCCTTTTGATAAAACATGTGTAGTGCACCTTCGGATTTGATTTTTCTTTATGTTCTGTAAACTGCTCACAGTAAAACAGAAAAAATGTCTGACAAATATGATGGTCCTTAAATCTTGTAGGAGTATGATGCTTCTCCAAAGAATAGAGGTTTTGCTAGGAAGGCCCTAAGCAAGGAATCAAATTTCCTTTTGCAAGAAATAAAATTCTCAAAAGTTCCCTGAACCTTGGAAAGGCTCTTGTTGAAATTAATAGCACAACGTTATTTATTTAAATTTTAACTTTTAAGTTCAGGGGTAAAAGTGTAGGTTTGTTACAGAGGTAAGCTTGTGCCATGGGGTTGGTTGTACAGTTTATTTCATCACCCAGGTATTAAGCCTAATATCCATCAGTTGTTTTTCCTGATCCTCATAGCAAATATTACCCCCATAAAGTTTTATGGTTACTTTTTTATTATCTTCTGATTAATGCCATTAGATTCACCAATTGAAATTATTTTTCAGTAGTTTAATTCCCTCTAGAAGGTTTAAAAAATGTTTCCGAATTTCCTAAGTCTTCTTTCTTTGTTAGTTTTCTGAAAAGCTATATTCAATAGAATTCATGTGCTTAGGTACAGTTTCACTAAAAGCGTATCTTCAACATTTGACCTGTTTAAAAGTCCTTAAGGTGTTAAGGAACATTAGGTATCAGAGTTTATGGCATTTGATTAATCTGAATAAATCTTGGCATCAAATTGAATTCAGCAAAATAACAGTGATAAATCAGAGAGCAGTATTTGAAATGTCTCCATGAAACATTTTAAAACAATTTTTAAGTTCACTAATTTGAGTCATTACACTTGGCCCTAATATAGTAGATTTTAAGTGAAGCTCAGTCGAACCTGGCAAATATCATATACAAACTTTTAATAGTCCTAACAATTCCTGTACCTCATTTGGAAAAAGATTATTTCCAGAGCATCAGTGCTTTGACCAGAAAGGCATTTATTATTCTGTAACACTTTTCTTGAGAAAATAGCATGATTCATCATTTGAGTACGCTCTCTCAGATAAGATTCTAATATTTGGGTGTGAATAAAACTTCAGGGCATTGAAAGCAGCTGGAAGATAGACAATAGGGCGATCATCCTCTCTTGTCATTCTCTATCAAGGTCCTCTTTAATTATTGGCCTAAACAGCTATAACTATATGGTGAAAACAAACCGCTTGGATATAGCGTTAAAGGTTGAAATAATGAATTACACATAAATCTATTTAGTTCAGTTATATTCTGTTGCATTGGGAGAACATCAAATTTTTAAATTTCTCTGCATTTCTTGAAGTTAGGAATAAAAGCTGGGGTGGGGTCTCCTGAAATAATGAGGTCTAGAATAATTTCTGTTAAATTTACTTTTTAGCAGGATAAGTCTACTAAAATCAATATGAATGGAACCTTCAATGTACCACTGAAGATAATTAATCTTTGAGAGGTTAAGTAACCATTACAAGGTAATTTACCTAATTAGCAACTAAACCAACCAAATTTTAGATTTCTTAACTTTAAGACTATTGCTCACATAGTCACGTAAAGTACATCTTCCACATAGTCACAGGCAATCACATGCTAATGCGAGCAGTTAGCACAAAATATATGTTCCACACAGAATGCAGAACAAAAAAAGACACTTTAAAAATCCTTTTCCCTTTTCCAAATTCATATTTAAAAAGTTTCTTGTGGAATTTCCCAAATGCTAGCATGGCCACATATAATACAGATTGATACTCAGACCTCTAATGAGAAACAGTTAGAATTATGCTAAACAAGGAACATTCTATATTGATTTAACAAATTCTCCTCTTTCCACTTATAGTTTCTCATAAAATGTAACATGTTTGTCTCGTGTGGAGTCTGTATAGAAAAAGTGTGATAACTGAAGATATAGACACACAGGTGTATGTACGTCTGTGTGTTCCTGTGTATTATAGCCTTTCTTTAATGGTTTTCTCTTTTTATATATATATATACTTTAAGTTCTAGGACACATGTGCACAACGTGCAGGTTTGTTACGTATGTATACATGTGCCATGTTGGTGTGCTGCACCCAGTAACTCATCATTTACATTAGGTATATCTCCAAATGCTGTCCCTCCCCCTCACCCCACCCCATGACAGGCCCCGGAGTGTGATGTTCCCCTTCCTGGGTCCATGTGTTCTCATTGTTCAATTCACACCTACGAGTGAGAACATGCAGCGTTTGGTTTTTTTTGTCCTTGTGATAGTTTGCTGAGAATTATGGTTTCCAGCTTCATCCATGTGTCTACAAAGGACATGAACTCATCCTTTTGTATGGCTGCATAGTATTCCATGGTGTATATGTGCCACATTTTCTTTTTTTTCCTTTTTTTTTATTATACTTTAGGTTTTAGGGTACATATGCACAATGTGCAGGTTTGTTACATATGTATCCAGCCACATTTTCTTAATCCCGTCTATCATCGTTGGACGTTTGGGTTGGTTCCAAGTCTTTGCTATTGTGAATAGTGCCACAATAAACATACGTGTGCATGTGTCTTTATAGCAGCATGATTTATAATACTTTGGGTATATATACATATATATATATATATATATATATATATAAACTATATATATATATATATATATATATATAAACTATATATATATATTTTTGGGACGGAGTTTCGCTCTGTCACCCAGCTGGAGTGCAGTGCCACGATCTCGGCTCACTGCAAGCTCCGCCTCCCGGGTTCACACCATTCTCCCGCCTCAGCCTCCAGAGTAGCTGGGACTACAGGTGCCCGCCACCATGCCCGGCTAATTTTTTGCATTTTTAGTACAGACGGGGTTTCACCGTGTTAGCCAGGATGGTCTCAATCTCCTGATCCACCCTCCTCGGCCTCCCAAAGTGCTGGGATTACAGGCATGAACCACCGCGCCTGGTCTCTATTTAAGTTAGCTCTGTCCAGGGCAAACCAGCATTTCAAAGATAGAAACTGTTTTTGCAAAAAGCAGGTATACACCTATCCATAGTGCAGACATTATGTCTACTTATTTCTCTCTAAATAGATCTTTCATTTTAACAAGTACTTCACCTTCACAAAATTTAGTTGAGTCAGTGAACTCTTATCCAGATGCTATATCTTGGCCAGATTATCAAGAATTAAGCCTCACAGATAGGCTGTTTCCATTTCCTTTAACAAAGTTTATCAGTCCTGAGTTACTTCTTGATTTCTTGCCAGTGGCATATAATGATGACTCAGCCAAGTCAGTTCCCAGAGTTGGACTCTTTTTTTTCTTATACACAGGAAACTTCTTTTCCAAGAATACTTGTTCCAGTTGCTCACAATCTTCATAGTTGATGATTATAGAATGATCTATGTACTTTCAATGTACCTTCAAAAATGAGATCTGCAGCTGGATAAGACGTGTGTGTGTGTGTGTGTGTGTGTGTCTTAGTAGACTTAAACCGTTCATTGAATAAGAAGCCTAGTTGATAGTGTAAGGAGAGAGTTAGAAGAACAGGGAATTATTTGGTTTAAGGAATTGTGAAGAAAGGTTCTATGCCATTAAAATTTTTCTATACTTTTGTGTTAAATCTTAATTTTGTGCAGAATTTACTAAGCTGCAGGAAACTGTCAAAATTGAGTGTTGCTAAGTTCCATATTGCTTTGTAATTATCTTAAAGCAAAAGTTGGTTGATACCAAAGTACAATTGTTCCTCTAGCTTTCATAAATTGAGACAGGTCTTTTTCTCACCCTCCACATACCTATGGCTGGAAGCTGAGGTGGTTGTTCTTGGTTCCCGTTACCACTTCTAGACTGTTAATTTCTCCACTCCTTGCAAATTAGACTGTTTCTTTGAAACTCAAACCCCTTGGAAATATCAGCCATGCCCCTTTGGTATTACCATCATCAACAGACCTCCCTCCTGGGCACTCTTGTCTTTTTTTTTTTTTTTTTTTTTGAGATGGAGTCTTGCTCTGTCACCCATGCTGGAGTGTAATGGTGTGATCTCGGCTCACTGCAACCTCCTCCTCCCGGTTTCAAGTGATTCTCCTGCCTCAGGTTCCTGAGTAACTGGGATTACAGGTGCATACCACCACACCCAGCTAATTTTTGTATTTTTGGTAGAGACGGGGTTTCGCCATGTTGGCCAGGCTGGTCTCGAACTCCTGACCTCAGGTGATCTGCCTGCCTCAGCCCCCCAAAGTGCTGGGATTACAGGCATGATCCACTGCACCTGGCCTCTTGTCATTTATTTAAGGCTTTAGATCTTTTGCTCAATATCATCTTGAGGCAAGTTCAGCCATCACTTTAGTGGCCAAGCTTTCACGTGAAAGGACAAGTACAAACCTCGGTTCCCCGTTTTTTGACATCTTTATTTCCATTACTTTTTTTCTTTCCTCCACTTTATTGTCATCAAATCTGAAACATTTTCTATAAGGGTATGTACCACCAGGATCTAGATGCAAATATTCTGCCTCCTGGACATCACTCCTTGCCAGCTCGTTGGCCCAGATGTCCTCATTCCTACAACCCTTCATTTTCACTGAGACTCTCCTTAGGACACAGCTGCTGCTGCTCCCTCACGATCCATCCGTACTCTCTTGCTTTCAGTTTCCACGTTTTCCTCCTCAAATGCCATAGTTCATTTTTAGCATTCCCTTGCAACTACCCTGAGCTTCATTTTCCCAAAATTTATTTGTTTCTGTTTCTCTTCCCAAATTTTAAATATTGATGTTTCTAAGGGTTCTGTCCTAATTGCTCTTCTTTTCTCTCCACACACATACTCTCTCTAAGCTCTAAACACTACTCAACAGCTCATAATTTCCAGTCTTAGAGTTTGGCCCAGACCTTTATTCTGCGAGTTGATGATTTACATGACAATAGCACTCGAATAATTCAGAGGTAACATGTCCTGGTTTCCCACATGTCAGTAAGTGGCACTGCCAGCCATGCTAGACACTTATAAGTCATTTTTGGCCCTTCCTCAATATTCTGGCAATATCCAATTCAACATTCATTTAAAAAATATTTTGGTTCCAAATACATCTGTAATTTCCTCCACCTACTTTGATTTCCAATGTCCCCAGCCTAGCCAGAGCCACATATTTTCTTACCTACGCTTATTTTCTTAGGTCATCCTTAGTCAACCTACTTGAATTCTTAATCTCCTACACCCTGTTAGCTACAGAGAAACCAAAGTGATCTCTTAACATGTCTTTCAGTTTCCAACTCTCCCACTTTTCTGGTGTACTTGGACTAAGATTTATGTTCCTCATCATTACTAATGAAGACCTGTACTGTTTCACATATCCTTCTCTTTCAGCCACGTCTCACATTAGTCTTTCTCCCTTCTGTACTTCATCCAGATTCCTACTTTTCAGTTTTTCATTTCATCCAATTCACAGGTTTCTTCTACATGCCAAGATCTTGCTCATATATTAGGGTCCATGAACACTGGGGGTTTTTCCTAAAAGACGAACCTTTCTGTATTGTATGAAAAGCTAACTCTTTTTATTCTCAGGTCTCAGCTTAAATATTCTCACTTGAAAGAAGTGGTTAGAATCTGTATAATCCAAATTAATATTTCTTTTTTTCTTTTTCTTTTGAGACAGGGTCTTGCTGTGTCACCCAGGCTGGAGTGCAGTGGCACAATCTTGGCTCACTGAAACCTCTGCCTCCTGGGTTCAAGCAGTTTTCCTTTCTCAGCCTCCTGAGTAGCTGGGACTACAAGCGCACACCACTACACCCGGCTAACTTTTTTATTTTTAGTAGAGATGGGGTTTTGCCATGTTGATCAGACTGGTCTCAAACTCCTGGACTGAAGTGATCCATCCGCCTTGGCCTCCCAAAATGCTGGCATTACAGGCATAAGCCACCACGCCCGGCCCAAATTAATACATCTATATATAAAAATTATATGTATGAATCTTATATAATCTGAATTAATATTATATCTAATGTTCGCCCCAACACCCTTGTTGTATATTCAGTCCCTTGCTTCACTTTGCATGTGAACACATTTTGTAATAATCTCTTCTCTTTGCTCAGTTGGGTTTCTGTGCCTGTCTTCGTCTTCAGAATTGAAACCCTAGGAGTACAGGACTGTGGCTTTCTTATTCACCACTGCAGCTCCGTAACTAAGAGAGCATCTGATACATATGTGTGAAGGGAATTGGTTAAATGTAGACCACTAGGTCCAGTGGAGTCCACTATTCACTTCATGTAGTTTCCAAGAAACAAAGGCTTCTCAACATATATTAATGAATGAGATATGGGCCAGGGTATCTGGTCTGGCTGGAGATGGCTTAACTTTGAGTTCACTTGAGAGGGTATAAGTGTGAGCAGGAATGCTTTCACTCACTTCAAGAATTGCATGGTGTTTAGGGGGAAGAATCAGCCTGCTTCTCTGGAGAGACATGAGGGCTCTGTGGCTCCTGTGGGCTCTCAAACTGTTGGAAGATGACTGCTAAACCTGAGTTTTCAGGTCTCCTAGTTATATTCATTTAAACTTATAGATGAGTTGTCACTATTTTCAGTTGTTTTTCACTGAAAAGTCAGTCTGAATATAGAGCCTTATTTCATTCAGATCAGAAAAACTGGGTTACGGTGAAATCTGTTTATCTCTAATTTTTAAGTAAGTACAATTTTATAAACCAGTTATTCCTAACTTGAGAGGCCTGGAGGATTTATTACAACGTGTATTTCAGGGCCACATCTGCAGAAGTTTTGATACAACATTTCCTTAATAATCCCCCTGACAGCACATTTTAGCAGGCATCCTGTCTTATTCAGAAGCAGAACGTTTATGCACCACACTTTGGGAGAGAGAAGTGCATGTTATGTTACCATTTAAAGATGTCTGGTTCTTGTGGGGCAAAGTGGCAAATGATTGAACTAATGGCAGAGTGGAATTTTAATACTTTAGGGTTTTCAGGAATCTTAGAGCTGTTTTCATTTGTCTCATACAGCCTGAACCTTGAAGACATTAATGAATTTGTCACAGGAATTAAATGGGGTCAAAATTTACATTTCCA
This sequence comes from Symphalangus syndactylus, assembly GCF_028878055.3. Taxonomy (NCBI): domain Eukaryota; kingdom Metazoa; phylum Chordata; class Mammalia; order Primates; family Hylobatidae; genus Symphalangus; species Symphalangus syndactylus. The sequence goes on from NC_072438.2 coordinate 102,031,086, forward strand.
ACCCATGTCTGTGCTCTTCATTCTAAAGCACAATGGCCTAGAGTCATATTTTAACCTCTAAGTTTTATCTTATTAAAAAATAAATAATTGTAAATACATGCATGTATTATACCTATATATACAATTTATATACATTGCAATATTAATTTGAATTACACATGACATCACCAGTAAAGGCCAGTTACAGTTTAGACTGAGATAAGCCCTGTGAGAATTTACTAAGTTCAAAAAGACTCCTTTTAATAGTGACTCAGTGGCACCTACTCTAAGGACAAAGGCTCCAGTATGTATCCTAATCTAAGTTATTACTGAATGTGAGTCCTGTGATAGCTTCTAATGAAAATTTTCCATTGAAAAAAATCAATGTTAATAACTGGAACTCGAGAGCTGTAATGGGTTCTGCTGTGTTTTTCGGGCTTAGACTGTGTGCTATAATATGCTAAGAAGAGGAGTTGATGACCTGTGAGCTCTGGTCACTTCCTGATCTCATTTGATTCTTTGGTCTTTAGTTTTAAAAGGGTGATCAGAGAGGTTGCTTTATAATGGAGAAGTTGAACAAAAGGACCATCAACCTGCAGGCTCACTGGCACAGCGCAAGTTTCACCGGATAAGCATTTCAGTAAACAGGACTATTGCCAACAGCAATACTTGCAAGGAAGCTTTGTTCCAGAGAGGATTTTTGTTTTTAAAGAAGCTGCTAGAAAAACTGACACTAGAAGCTAACTAGAGTCATTCTTTCTAGATATCAATGAAATTGTAAGTCTGAAGACATTACTTACCTAGATACAGAAATGGACTTTATTTAAGAACCAACTTTATACATACCTAATATACCTAGGCTTGTTGATCAAGTTGGCTGGCTGGGGAAGAATAAGACCATCTAGAAGATCCACATGATGAGAGAAAGCATTCGGGGAGGGCAGACAGATACTTGATGCTGGCCACAGATAGAACCCAGAGACGCTCTGTGATTGAAGTGGTTCTAATACCTAGAAGCTTCGATTTGCTCTTATAACGTGTTCTAAAGCCATTTAATTAAGACTACCCTTCCTAGTTGGTACCTGTAGATGTAATGCATCTCCTAAGGTATTACTCTAGGCTCCATCGGACAGAACATCTACCTGGAGGTAGGTGGTGGAGCCTCCGGACTCCGCGACACATTTCACAATGCTGTTTACTCCAAAACACTGGCCTAATTGAACTAATGTAGCTGTTGGATAAGACGAGAAGTAATACACGAACATTCTTAAAGTCTGTTCTCTTTTGCCTTGTGACCTTAAACGTTTGAAAGACCAAGATGAACACTATTGAATAGAATTGTGTTTCCATCGTCATAACTAATCTGAAAGCCTAAGTTTTACCTCTTTCACTGCACATCCAATCTATTTTATGGGCAGAAGAGCACAATGGGCTCAGCTATCCAGGCTTTAGGAGTTATTTTAATCTTTAAAGAACAATAGACACAAGTAAAAGTACATACATAAAGTAGGTATTTTATATTTAATTTTTATTTTCATATGCATGAAAATGGTGTTCCAAAAAAGATTAGAGAAGTCCATGGCATGTCTTTCTGGTTAATGTTACTTTATTTTTTGGTTCATCTACCATACTGCTTACAAGTTACTTGTTTTTTTTTTTCATGGAAATTTTTTTTTATATCAATTGATTTTTTACTTTTGATCAGCACAGTTGCTGACTAATACCAAAGTTAGTTAGAAGGTTATGATTTTTATATTTATAGAATGGCAGGGGCAGCATTTAGATAATACATCATAGTAACTTGGCATTTATGAAATATTAGTTTTCCATAAACATGAACTCAGAGAGGAAGGTTACATTTTTTTAAATTATAATAACATTTTGAAAACCATCTGTCCTTTAAAATGTTACTAAAATATATATTGGAACTGGTGTTTTAGATGCCAGTCCTTCCTGAAGAGTGTTTTGAGATTTTTTTCAAATTCTGCCTCAGTTCTATATAAAATAGAAAAAATTCTGCCTTGTAAAATGGCTACTGGATGTAGGTAAGAAGAAGTTAAGGAAATATTACATAAAAATAGATTTGCAAAGGTAATTTGCTGAAGGATTATTTACACTTTGATGAGTGGATCTGGATATTTTGATACTAAGTGAAAGTGGTTCCACTGGAATTAGAAGGGAACAGAGATCTGCAAGCAGGAGTGAAAAGAATGTGTGTAAGCCGGGCACGGTGGCTCATGCCTGACCTCAGGTGAGCCGCCCACCTCAGCCTCCCAAAGTGCTGGGATGACACGCTTGTTAAGTGGTACTCTAATTAATCAGTAACTTAAACCTCAAAAGAGATTCATTATGTACACAAAATTAATCTTGTGTAATCAAGTGTATAAGTAAAATTAATTGAAGAAATCAAAAAACGCACGGTGGCTGACACCTGTAATCTCAGTGCTTTCGGAAGTCTAGGTGGGAGGATCCCTTGACCTAAGGAGGCTGAGACCAGTCAAGCAAGACGGTGGGACCCATCTCTGTAAAAAAAATTAGCCGGGGATGGTGGTGCGTGCCTGTAGTCCGAGCTACTTGAGAGGCTGAGGCAAAAGTATCGCTTGAGCCTAGGACTTGGAGTCTGCAGTGAGCTATGATCACACCGCTGACTCCAGCCAGAGCAACAGAGGGAGACAATGAGAACACGTGGACACAGGAAGGGGAACATCACACTCTGGGGACTGTTGTGGGGTTGGGCGAGGGGGCAGGGACAGCATTAGGAGATACACCGAATGCTAAATGACGAGTTAATGGGTGCAGCACACCAACATTTCACATGCATACATATGTAACTAACCTGCATGTTGTGCACATGTACCCCAAAACTCAAAGTATAATAATAAATAAATAATAAATCACAAAACACTTGTAATTCCAAATCCAGATCTATAAACCACAGGAATACTTAGATAAACACACGTTATACACACATATAGTATATGTATGATAAAATATACTTGTATGTTCAACTTGGGAAAGGTTGATGATTTTAGAAACAAACTAATAATTCTATTGCCTTGTGCTCTAATGATTTTCAATTTGAAGATGTATTTGGGATCAAATACATGAAGCTCCATATACAAGATATCTTTCTTTCCCCTCTTCTCAGCATCATGTTTTGGCTGATTATTGGACTACAACTGGGAGATCTAGAACTAAATTCCTGCTTAGTGTTTACTTGTTCAGAGCATAGGCTTTGAAATCGTCCTGTTTTGCCTCAGTCTCCACAGTGGTACCTACTAACCTCATGACTAGGGGATCGTGTAGCATTTCTCTAAGCCTTGTTTTCTTAGCTGTGAAGTGGTAAATTTTGGAAGTGCTTTGTTCATAGGATTTCTGTGAAAACTGAATTGGGTAAAGAATGTAAGGCATTTAGCACAGTCAAATAACCTGGATTACAGTAACTTTTCCAGGAGTGTTTATTAGTACTTAAACTGTCATTGTCATCAAAATTCTGTTTTTACATATGAACTTAGAAATGTCATTGTAACCTTCTCAACTCATTTGGTCGTTTAAAATGGAGAGGTTGAGTTAGGTGTTTCTTAAATTTCTCTTTAGCTCTGATACTATGAGTCTGACGTTAAGTAATGCAAAGTTGGTAATTAAATCTTCCCCTTTCGTGATGTAGGAGAAAGGCATAAAAAACTTCTGGGTGACTGGATTCCCTTGCAAGTTTATTAGAATTGTAATTACGTAGCATTTTGAATAAAGCGTTCATTCTGGAAATCATTAAGTTTACTTTTCTTAACTCCGTATTTTGTCAACTGTGGAAAAATTGGGATTTAGGAGTAACCTCTGATTTAAAATTGCACCTACTAACCATTTAAATTGTAGTCTTGTAATTTCCTAACTTTGCTCTTGAAGGTGTTTGTCATTCTTATGCGTTATTATACTGTATTATATATTTATGCAACATAAAATGTATAATTTTAACTATTGCACATGTTTACATACGAAAGGTGTAGTTTTGAACTTATCATTATTAAATTTGCTAGTTTTGCTTCACTATTCATTTTGGACACTTATCCATATTAGTACATGCAACTCAAGTTTATTCTTTTGAGCTACTGTATATCATTCAAATGTATGAATAAATAACCTTGCTTTGGTGGACATTTAAGTATTTTCATGTATCAGTATGAAAAGCAGTTTCAAAATGAACATTCAAATATACATTGTCATATATGTGTATAATATTTGTATATATGAAGGTTCCTGTGGGTCATATATCTGAAATCAAAATTACAAGTGTTTTTTACCTTCTATAATTAATTTTACTCTCAATTTTAAGTAAACAAGATTAGTTTTTGCACATGATGCATCTCTTTATTCAGTTAAAATTACTGACATAATTAGAATACCACTTAAAACTTGAGAATATTTTCAAGGGTATTTATGCGAAACTTACATAAATGTGTTGAAAAGTCCTTTTGTATATATGTAGAGATTAGATGGTATGTTAAATTCATCAATTTGCCTAAATATCAAGTTATACTTAAGTAGTGTCCATACACCATGCTTTTGCTTGACTGAACTCCAATATGTATATTGGGAGTACTTTTTAACATTCATAGGTTAAGTGGCCTGTTTTGGAAAATGATATTAAAAATGTAATTCAGATGAATGCTTAGAGTAAAGATTAAAGATGAATGAGCTTTCATATTAATCATCAATATGACAACCCTAAAGGGAAGCATGATTTTCAAATGTACCTCCCTGTAGGCAGGATAATTCAGAAATGTACAGTGCATAGTAGATATGGGATTTGAGTCATAGTGTATTTCTCTAAGAATGTAATTTATTGTACTTTCACATCCACCCCACTGAATATGCAGACTTTAAGATGCAATGGCCAGAAGACATGAGCGTGTCACTAGAAGGATGTGTACGTGGGCTCCGGGGCTGTTGATGATGACGGTGGTCTTTTGGGGTCATCTGGGGAATGGACAAGGCCAAGGTAAGTGCAAGGATTTTCTAATTCTTTGCGAGTTGGATGCGAATTTCGCTTTGTGATGAAATTATGTTGAGTCTTTGGTTTGATATTTAAGCAATTTGTTATAATCTTCCGTCAGGTTTTTGTTACAGGGCATTGTAATATCTCTGCACTAGTTAAATTGAAATAGAATTAGGTGTGAGTAAATGCATCAAAATTGAAGCCATCTTTCTGAAATTGGCTTTTCTCTGTTCTAATTGGTGATATGTATATATATGTGAGGTATTACGAGGCCATATATATGCGTGTGTGTGGGTTTTGGGGGGGTGGGTGTGCCTGTGAGTTTGTGTGTGTGGTATTTTACAGGAACACGTAGCATATAAAGTTGTTGTGATTTTGAAGAAAAGTTTTTGGATGTTTGTCTCTTTAGGGTTTTTATGTTTTTGGATGTTTGTCTCTTTAGGGTTTTTATGTTTTACATTTTAAAATTTCAAGAACCTATTCTTAAATGACGTGATGTTCTTTAGAAATTAAATGAAAAATGTGACGTTTCTCATTCTTCTGCCAAGTGTATTTAGGGGAAATTAATGAGAGAGTGGAGCTGCAAGGTTGTGGCATCCTGAAATGTCTGTTGGAGAGTAGAAAAGGCCCATAGATTTTGTGATAAGGCTTTCAATACTGATTTCATCAATAGCTGTATGGAGTGGTTTGTGCCAAATCTAGTACCTGTGAATGTATTTTGTGATAAGTATTTTATTAATTTTGGAGGTGTGTTGCCTGCTCAGATACAAATTGCAATTCTGTATTTTATGTGATAAAACATCCTGACACACCTGAAATTTTCTTTTCCTTTCGGGGCAAGTATATTCGGCATTGATTTTCTGCATTTTCAAGGCTTGAAATGAAATGTGTGAGCAGGAAGTTTACAGAGTTATTTCAAGGGATAGGTATATTTCTCCAGATAAAATTGAAAGTGTGCAGTGTTATTATATAATTGTGATGAAGTTGAGCTTTGCTAGTTTGAAGTATCTAATAAAGTTTAACACTTTTTAAAAGATCCTTCAAAAAGAGCAGTTTTCTTGCCATATGTAATATTGTTCAATGAAGTTTTGAAATGAAATAGATATTTTTCAAAACCACAAATGCATCTGTGCCTTTGTATATGAACAGTTGTATATACATGTAAGCAGATAATACATTTTGTTAATTAAGATCAGCTTTGATTTTAATTTTTCTTTCCTGTCATTCAGAATTTGTATTTGCATCTAATAGAATTCTCATTTTTCTTTTTTGTGATAAAACTAATGTAAAATATATTCAATACACATAGTAGTTTTTTTCACCAAAGGTCTAAAACAAGAATATGTAGACAGTAGCTACGTTGGATTTCTGTGGCTATAAGAGTTGTCTATTTCTCTGGTAATGTGTAGAATTACTAAAATGCAGCATGACAACTGTTTCTCTGTAATAGTGATCCAACATGACATGTAGTATTACACAGGGTTGCTAAAACCTTCCTCTGACCATCATTTCCAGTAATTGTGGCTTGTTTTAGATGAGGAATAGGTTGTTAGATATTTAAAATATTTGAGAAAAATAGGTATCTTCTCTCTTATTTACCCAAACCCTTTTATTTACTCAATATCGATGGCTCAAGTATTCTATCTTTCACTAGGGACCATCATTTATTAAAAAATGGCCTGAAATCAATTCCAAGTCTACCTGTAGTGAAGCTTCTAGAGGGAAATGCAAGTTAAGTAATTTGTTTTCTTTCTAAAAGGATAAATTAAAATAGATAATGATTCAAAGAACAAAACAACTTAATAGAAAACATAATGGAATGCTTTGATATTATGATTCAGGGAATTTTGCTTCCTTAGTGGTAGCTAGATTGAGTGAAGGAGATTGCTTAGGTATAATGAGCAAATCTTATAATTGCAAGTATAACCCAAGCTGCATATCATCATCTAGCTCAATAAGCCTCATTAAATATTAAATATTACCTTTTAACTTTTATGCAATTAAGCAGAATTTAAAAATAAAAGTTTTAAAAATTAAAGTTTTTATTACTAAGTATCTTTTAAAATACAAATCTCACAGCTCCTTATTGTCAAGAAAAGAACACATGAAAATTTATAAATAAGGTTTTCTCTCTATTAAGTTTACAGTCTTGAATGAAATATTGGTTATTGGGACCCACCATGTCCAAGATTATGATTAAGTATCAATGAATTATGACTCTTGCAGCAAATATGCATGCAAATGTTATGATTATTTTCACATTATTTCACATAAGTTCTTAACCATAATAGGATAAGTAAATTGTAGTTTCTACGCAAGCTCTTCATATTTATGAATAGATCATGTTCTAAATGTTTCAGTCATTGGGGAATCCCAATGTCATATTTATGAATGGACCATGTTCTAAATGTTTCAGTCATTGGGGAATCCCAATGTCATATTTATGAATGGACCATGTTCTAAATGTTTCAGTCAGTCATTGGGGAATCCCAATGTCATATTTATGAATGGTCCATGTTCTAAATGTTTCAGTCATTGGGGAATCCCAATGTCATATTTATGAATGGACCACGTTCTAAATGTTTCAGTCATTGGGGAATCCCAGTGTCACATTTATGAATGGACCACGTTCTAAATGTTTCAGTCATTGGGGAATCCCAGTGTCATATTTATGAATGGACCACGTTCTAAATGTTTCAGTCATTGGGGAATCACAGTGTCACATTAATGAATGGACCACGTTCTAAATGTTTCAGTCATTGGGGAATCCCAGTGTCATATTTATGAATGGACCACGTTCTAAATGTTTCAGTCATTGGGGAATCCCAGTGTCGTATTGATGAATGGACCACGTTCTAAATGTTTCAGTCATTGGGGAATCCCAGTGTCATATTTATGAATGGACCATGTTCTAAATGTTTCAGTCATTGGGGAATCCCAGTATCGTATTGATGAATGGACCACGTTCTAAATGTTTCAGTCATTGGGGAATCCCAGTGTCGTATTGATGAATGGACCACGTTCTAAATGTTTCAGTCATTGGGGAATCCCAGTGTCGTATTGATGAATGGACCATGTTCTAAATGTTTCAGTCATTGGGGAATCCCAGTGTCGTATTGATGAATGGACCATGTTCTAAATGTTTCAGTCATTGGGGAATCCCAGTGTCGTATTGATGAGTGGACCATGTTCTAAATGTTTCAGTCATTGGGGAATCCCAGTGTCGTATTGATGAATGGACCATGTTCTAAATGTTTCAGTCATTGAGGAATCCCAGTGTCGTATTGATGAATGGACCATGTTCTAAATGTTTCAGTCATTGGGGAATCCTCCTAGAGAAACCGTGTGAGAAATTGTAGCTAAGCTCATAATCGGAAGACAAAAATCGATTTAACGAGGAATGTAGATTAATGTCATAGTATTATCGCGACTGTGTGCAACCACTACTTATAAACAATGATATAAGAAATGCAGTCTGAAATCTGAATTCTAAATAGGAATGTAGGGCCATTATCCCTCTGGGACCCTTAGGGTCAAAATAAGAGAAAAGGGATGAATGGTGGGTTGGAAGTAAGTCAGTGATCCTTGTCAAATTTTTGTATCTGTCAAGAAAAGCATCTGCTTGAGGACATCCATTTTCCTACTTCTGAGTTACAGAATAATAGGTACTTATCCTGAATGTGACATTCCCTGACGTGGACTCTGTGTCTTTGCTGCTTAGGTGGTGTGTGCATGAGAAAGTGCTTAACATCTGAAAACAGAGACAATCCTTAGAGAAAGATATATATGAATTTTAAAAGGAAATATATCTACGATGGAAATAAAACAAATAGCATAAATATCTAGCTGTATTTTGTCTTTTTGGTAACTATTACAATATATACATTTTCAAACAACTAAGTTTAGCACCGACTTTGGGAGAATCTAGATAAAACTGAACTGATATATAAAAAGCATTGGTGTAATTAATAGCACAGCGGGCAGAACCATGGGGGTATTTCCTGAGGAAGAGGGACTATAGAGAGGCAAAAGAAAACCCAGCTCATTCTGGGGAGTTCCAGGAGCAGTTATTATATTCAGAACTGAGAACTTATTTCTAACTCACCAACCCATAGTTCTGGCTGAAGTGCAGTGGTGCAGTCATAGCTCATTCTCAGCCCCAAACTCCTGGGTTCATATGGTCCTCTCATCTCAGCCTCCTGGTAGCTATGACCACAGGTGTGCACTACTTTGTCCAGCCAGTTTATTTTATATTTTATTTTCATTTCATTTGTAAAGACTGGGTCTTGCTATGTTGCCGAGGCAGGTCACAAACTCCTATCCTCAAGCAGTCCTCTAACCTAGGCCTCCCAAAGTACTGAGATTACAGGCATGAGCCATTGCATCTGGCTCAAAAATATTTCTGTCTTAATGGCTTTAACAAAGAAGTGCCATTTTGGGGATATATACAATGGTGTGCTGTTTGGGAGTGACATAAAAATAATTATAAGAAGAATGGAATGAATATGTCAGTATGTTTTCAAAAGCAAGTTAGCACAAGTTTTTAAACAAGCATAATTTTAGAGTTTTTGTAACTAAGTTAGGGTTTAAGTGTAGCAAAAATTTTAAACATTATCATGAATACACAGAAAATTTTAATCAATTTGGTTTCCACGATGAATTTACATGCTTAAATTCCTAATTTCAATTTGCTGCTAGCTATGAGAAAGTTTGAGATTTTGAAGAAGCAAGTGATGCTTACAAATGTAGCAAACTTAAATTTTGAGGACAATTTAATTTAACTTCCATTTTTATGACCAGATTTTGGGTCAGCTGTTAAGCATTCAAAAAATAAAATCTGATAATATCTGGCAATTCCAATTTTCAGTTTTATTGATCTTCACCATGAAATAATATATAAGGTAAGGGGCAAAATTTTGGAAAAGCAGATCACTTTGTTGTCCTATTTAGCAGGTTCTCAAATTATGCCATCTTGGAATCATTACAAGTAATTATACGAAGACAATATCTTGTGTTTGTATTTCATTGTTACACATCCAATTGTTCTCTAGAGATATCAGAGAAAACCCACTCAAGAAGGGCCCTCTCTCTCTCTCTCTGTCTTTGCCTCCATTTGGTTCCTTATATTCATTTCTCAGTGCATTTCAAAGTTACTTTTATTGTTCCCTTCATTTTCTCTTTCATTCCAGAAGTTTAAGTGATTGCATAATTCTTTTGACAGCTGAAGGTAGTATCCGACTTTGAATGAAAGGTTTACAGCTACGGCTTTTCAATTAGAAAATCTCAGATCATGTGATCTATGAGTTTTAATATCTTAGGATCGCGACCAGTAAGGAATAATCACTTTGAAAAACCTTGATGCTACCTAGAGTTTGTGTTTTGTGAGGTTGCTTGGTAAATTATTTTCATTTGATAATTGAATATTGCTTCAAGAGAGGTGAGCTCAGATATTTGGCAACGAATATTGAATGTGTATTCCAAGAGACATGACCTTAAAATATCATCAAGCTAAGTAGTAGTGAAATTGAACTCTGCTGTATAATAGAAGTCAGTGTTTCTTACATCTTTGTGATATATAAATATTTTTACATTGTGGTAGATAATAATTTGTATGGGAACATTTAATTGAATTTAATTTATCCTATGGCAGAATTATGTTCATAGGTGATTTTAGTTTTTGATTTAAGCATCTTAAAATTATAAATGCAAATATTCAACACGTAAAACCCACATGAATACACACTCCCAAACATTTGAAATCCTAACAGTCATTTCCAACAGCTTTTTCCTACAAAAGAAGTCAGCTCTTCTTAGAGATGACATGCATTCCCATAGCTTGAGAGGTGCACACTATAAGGTAAACAGAGAAAGGATTACAGCAGTTTAAGTATACCAGCGGATTTACGTTATAGACAATAGACTTTTGAATTACTTGTCTTCAAAATTTGGTTTCTTGAGAAAATTATCTGTGTAGATTAATCATGCATTTCAGATACTTTCCAGACATCTGAATGTTTTCTTAAAAGTAGCCAGCACGCCTTTTTATGCAGTCTGCATGGGAGATAGTAAGAGATGTGTATGCTGTATATCTACTAGTAGAGATTTGGTTTTGAGTGCTTCCTTAAAAAATTATTTTTTCTGAAGAAAGGGATTTCTGTTTTATAATTTAGATTAGATGATTTTAAATGTTTTTAGGTTTTAACCTCTCTGATCATCAGGGTCATTGCCATGGAAAAAATGCAAGTTATAGCATATTTCATTTTTATAAGGAAAGAAGTTGATAATTTAGACTTTTTTCTTTTACTAAATTGAATTACATCCCTCAATATTTGGATGGCATTAATTCACAATAGTAACAAAAAAATCTTACTATTCAACCTAATAAAGTATGATTTCCTTCACATTTAACTTAATTTGTTCTTTAAAACATCTCCTAATGAAGGTTTTCTCATCCTCTGAAGCTGAATTTATTTAGGAAAAAATATTTTAAACACCATCCCAAGTGATATAACTATTTTTATTCAGCTTTGATGTTCTATTTGAACATATTTGAAGACTGTACAAGCACTCAATTTAGAATTAAGATTTTATTTGGAGATTTTGGTTGTATTTGAAATCTGTTGTGGAATTAAACATGAAGAATACGTCAATTTACTAGATGTCATTGTCTTTGACACATTTTAGTCTTATCTTTCTGCCTATATGTAAAGAGGAATAGAAATAATTGGTATAAACAGGAAAAAAGAAGTAAAGTGGTATGATCAGATGTGAGAAATATATAAGCTAAGATACTCTTTTTTTGTTTGTTTGTTTTTTGTTTTTGTGAGACAGAGTCTTTCTCTGTTGCCCAGGCTGGAGTGCAGTGACACAATCTTGGCTCACTGCGGCCTCCACCTCCCAGGCTCAATGGTTCTCCTGCCTCAGCCTCCTGTGTAGCTGGGATTACAGGTACGCATCACCACACCCGGCTAATTTTTGGATTTTTAGTAGAGACTAGGTTTGATCATGTTGGCTAGGCTAGTCTCAAACTCCTGACTTCAGGTGATCCGCCCACTTCAGCCTCCCAAAGTGCTGGGATTTCAAGTGTGAGCCACCAGGGCCAGCCTAAGCTAAGATATTCTAGAAGCTAATAATAGTAAAATATAATGTAAATTGTTTAAAATTAATCTGTATATGAAATTTTTTCTAGGACTTTCCTGCCAGAAAAGTAGGAATAGAATGGCAAAAGGAACGAGGTTCCTTCTACAAGCAGGCGCACATCCTATTTCACTTTATCCTGTGATCAGTCTCATAACCATCTCCTGGTGTGAAGTGCTAAAACTGTGCTTTAAGAATAACTTAAGTCCTTTATGTACAAACTTAAGTATGAGAGCCTGAACTTTGGAAACCAAGAGATTCCAAAAAGCCTTATGTGTGAGACTGGGTGCCACAGATCTTGGCAGAAATTACTGCTTATTCTTAATTCTTATTGTTCCTTTCTAACACTTCAATTTATAATGCCAATATCTACCTCAGGCTAAAGACAAGCTCTAGAATCACTTGTGTTACTTATTACATTTCTTTTAAAAAACTCATGAATTACACATGAATTTCAAAGTTGCCAACTGAGATTCTAAGGACTAAAAAAAAAACCTGGCACCTTTCCATTATAAAGGCTGTACGCAGTCTTCATAGTGTTTGTCTTTAAGGGACGTGCCTCATCCATCAGCAACTTTTCTTCCTTAAATCATCATATCTTGCCTAAAAATGTTTTCTCAGAAGTTAGGAAGCACTAAGATGTGCAGATTGTTATATCACATCTTAATCTACGTATCAACTTTAGCATTATCAAAGCATGAACTGTTCTGGGTTTTCATAGTTAATTATGTTTGTCATAATAACTGGGATGCAATTGTTTTTCTTATGATGATTTTGGACTTGCTTTTCTTATGGTAACTTCTGATGCTTGTTTGTAAGATCTTCCTCTCTTCTCTCCATCTGGTTATCTTCTTACCTTCTGTCCTTTAACTCAGATGTCACCCACACTGTGTGTCTTTCTGGATTGCTTCTTATTTAACTGTTGCTTCTCATAGTTTACATACCTCCTCCTATACCACACTATCAATATTTCTCAAACTGCACTATATGCTGGGTTGTGTCTTTATTTATTTATAAGCTCCTTGATAATTCGGACTATATATTTGTATATTCAAAAAATACTTATGAAGTGTTTACTTTGGGTCAGGAATTATTGAGTGAAGGAAATTGACCAAAACTCTGCCATCATGAAGCTCGCATTCTTACTTAGGGAGACAGATAACAGACAATGAGCCACATAAATATGCAAAGTATCGTAAGTTAGATGGTGAAAAGTAATCCTGGATGGGGATCAGGTAATTTTCAAAGGGTAATTTTTAACTGGGTAGTCAAGAAAGGCAGCACAGAGAAGATGGCAATTGGAAGAACAAGGTGGTGAGAACTGCTGAGTCTGGAGCAAACACACAATTTGGAGTAGTAGAAGATTCCAGAAGTAACAGAATAGAGGTGAAGAAGTGGGAATTGTGTGGAGTCTTACTTCCTGTTGTAATGACCTTGGCTGTGCTTTGAAGTGAGGTGGAAAGTTGGTAGCGACCTTAGTTTTCTTTTTAATAATTCATTATGAATTTTGAACGGTCCCTGTTAAAGACTCAATAATTTTGCTTTATTACTCTTGCAATTGACTACAAAATAGTGTATTGAAGAAATGTTAAATTCTAATTTAAACTGATTGAAATAGGTTTTTATCTTTTTATATTTCTCATCACTGAATATCTCATTTTTAATTAATTTGAAAGCATTCTAGGATAGTGAGCCAATGCAATTTAGCACAATGCATAACTTATTATTCATCAGATTTAGGTATTTAACTGAAGGTGCTAATTAGGAAAGTAACTTGTTCTGTTGGATGATTTTGATAAAGCTACTTTCAAATGATTATCACATCCATTGTTGTCATATTAAGTTGTGTTTCTGGAAGCCAAATTTAGGCAGTGGTAATGAGTTAATATCTCTAAGTGGATACCTTTTATCTCTACAGTCAAGGATACTTGAAAGTGGAAAAACATACTGGCTTCAAGTCTTGGGAACTAGGACTTACCAGAAATGTGTTTGTTTGTTTTGTTTCCTGGTGGAATTGTCTTCTCGGAAAGATGGTGTTTCCTTTTCAGTAGGAAAAAATTGATCCTATGCTGCTTTACTTGAATGCTTTGCTTTTGTCAAAATAGTGTTTTCTTAGGAAAATTAACCTATCATAATATAATGAAAAGAGAAATGCTGAAGACACAAAATGATGTCCATATTAATATTGAGTAGGAAGCATCAAGGGACATGAAAAGAGGGAAGCGAAGAGAGGGAGAAGAGAAATATATAGTGTAACAAAAATTAGTAAAAAGGATTAGCATATACATGTAGTCAATAAGTCAATAAATGACTGTTTATAGAAAGCCTACCAGGCACTAGGGGATATAGCAGTGAAGAAGGCGAAGACACAGTTGGCTATCCTGTAGTGAGGAGGGAAAGAGGACGAAGACATACAAATATCTAAGCAAAGCAATGGTGTGAAGGGCTATAAGGTACACTACTACGAAGAAGATTACATGTGATAACATGGCTGAGTAAAACTGGCAAGTAGGAAGGCACTGATCTGGCTATAGGTATTTCAGAGCATTTTTCTCTCTGACGAGGTAATATTTCATTTGAAAGTTGAGTGAAGACAAATAGGAAGGTACTTTGAAGATCTGGGGTGCTCTGAGCAGAAAGAAGGGCAGATATAAAGATTCTGTAATTTAAAAAGAGAGCTTGATACTTTCTTACAAAGAAAAGGCCGGGTTGGCTGGAATGTCCATGAAGGAAGAGCATGGAGAGAGATTACATGAGTGTTCTCAGGGACCAAATCTAGATCTTATATCAAAGTGTGAATATAAGTTAACTACATTGAACAGTGTATGATGGATGTGTGATATGATGAGGTTAGCTCTTAGGAGGGTGTACTATTGTGGAAGGGTACAGTAGTGAAGGAAGGGGGTTCATTTAGCTGACTATTGCACCTGTCCAGTTGAAGGATGATTGGTGGTTGGGATTATGAGTGTAGCAATAAAGTTGGAGAAAATCAGTTGAGATTGGAAGTTGATTTGAAGATGACTGAATTTACCGAGCAAGAATTATATCAAGGTATTTGGATTTAGGGACATGGGGGATTATGGTCACTTTTAGTGATATGGCAAAGTCTTGTGACCTGAGGCAGTTTGCAAGTGACAGAGGTGTGGGTAGGTGCGTATGTGTGATTGATTTTACATTTTTTTAATCTTAAATTTAGACGCTAGTTAGAATCCAAGTGGAGACATCAAGTAGGCACTGACAAGTTGACTTAGCTAGAGATGTGAGTTAGATCATCGTAGCCTATAGATCATGCCTAAAGTCATGAATCTAGGTGAGGGGTTGGCAAACTATTAAAGCCCATGAGCCAGATCTGGTCTGCCGCCTGTTTTTGTATGGCTCATGAGTTATAAGTACGTGTGGCATTTATAAGTCTAAAATGTAAAATACAGGGAAACTTTTCAGCAGGGAAAGTTCCATAAATTTGCCTCTTGGCAACACAAAGCCTGCAATATTTACTATCTGGCTCTTTGTCAAAAATGTTACTGACTCCTGATCTGGATGAAACCCTGTGAGGAGAGAGTGTTGATAGAAGAGAGAGAAGCATCATAGTGGAAATTATAATTATATCAACTGAAGTGTGTAGGGTAGAGAATTTAAGCCTGAGTATAACAGTAAGAGATTAAAATAACAGTAAATTCATTATCAGCATGATCAATGAAACCTTTGGGGGCAAAAAGGAACTATCTTCATCAGACCTTTCACTCACTCATAGAAAGATCTTAGGCAGGAAATATAACTTGTTTGAAGATCTGAGATAAGGCTAATGTAGTTTGGACAAAGAAAGCCAATGGGAGGATGACATTACGTCTGGCCAAAGATTTAGGGAAGAGCCAAATACTTCAGGCTTTTTAAAGTGATCTTTAGATAAAGAGGAGGTCATCAAGGCATTCCGAAGTTGTAAGATCATATCACATCTGATGGGAAAAAATCTGCCTGTATGTGCATCTAGGATGTAAGGAAGCCAACATGGATGTGAAGTTAAAATTGTCCATTGCAAATAATAAAATGAAGGCCCCAGGTAGCCTTGGCAAGGGCAGATTTGGTACAAAATCCTTACTGGAATGGGCTTAAGCAGTAACGGGAATACGGATCTAGCTGTTGTGTTTAGTGGAATTTTATCAGTCTTTTTGTTGTGTATGATATATAGATGGTCAAAATAAGGAACTTCTACATTTTCGGTTTTTGTCTTATTTTGATTGAGATTTGAATTAAAAATAAGAAAGTTTTATTTTCAAAATTGGAGACTGTGTTTAAAAAGTATAGAGTAGGGCTAGAAAAAAACATAAAACTCTCCTGATGACGAGAGTGCTAATCATGACTCTAATAATAATAAAACACTTTTCTGATAATTTTTTGTGTGTTTCATTATTTATATATGTATGGGAAGTTGTACCCTAGCCACATGTCAATTCACCTGGTGAACTTGCTCTTCAACGTGGCACAAATATTTCCTTCTATCTTTAGCCTTCCGGGGTTTCTCACATGGACTATTGGCTCTTCCTACTTGAACCTGCTGGTAGTACCCTGTAGGAGACATGCTACTCCATGACAACAGGCACCACGCTGTAGGGGAATTACCACACCTGTCAATCACTATCTCTAGAATGTGGCCTTTCATGAGCCCTGAGATTTCATACTGTTTCTCTGAGGTGTAACAATATTTATATTGAAAAAATAAACATGTTCTTCTATCTTTAATATTTTATATTTTATAATTTGAATATCCCATTTTCATTATACTACTTAGCTGCTAAGTTATGTTATAAAAACAAGTTTTAATTATCTGCAAACACCTTCAAATCTAATCCTTACCGGTGAAGACTGATGTCTGGTTAACATCTGCTAGGACATTTATTTCCATAAAGTATTTATAGCGCCTTTTTGTTATTGATTGGTATGATAAATGTGTAACTCTTACACAGAGATAAAATTTTTAGATTTTCGTATTTAAAATACTGGTTATCAAAAGAAAAACCCAGATGTTATTTGTTTATGTTTCTGCTTGAGGTACTGAATCTATTTCAAGTCATATTTCTCAGTATTGATATACTTAATTTTGCTGAAATAATAACACACTATCTTTAGCTACTTTTTTTCTCAGTATGTCTCCTTGTCGCTCACCATTTTCGCCTCATCTCACTTCTCATCTTTATTTCTTTTTCTTTGGTCTTCTTTTACTTTAGGGATTCTTTCAATTTAGAAGTGTTCTTGTTTTCTGATAATTACTATTCTTCTTGGATGTACACAGATACCCTTTTCCGTTTCATTTGTGAATTTATCTCAGAGGCATTTTGTGTGTGCCTTTTACTCATAGCTTCTGAGAAGTCCCTTTCGAGGTTACCGATTTAACATGTCATGTACTATAAGGTTTGCATGGCATGGTGGCAGCTGACTTTTGCCTTTACATGGATTGAAATGTTCACTCAACATGGATTGGTAGAATTTTTTTTTTTCCTTAAACATTACATTGCCTTGTAAACAAACAAAAGCAAACCCAAGACTCAAAACAGACATTAGTATTGGTGCCCCTGGAAATAGCTGCCTTCTCACTAAAAGTAGATTTTGTCATCCAACTTTATGTGTTGTTGAACACACATGGTGCTGTATGAGCACTCACTCACTAGTCTAGAAAACATTGCTGTGACCAGTTACCAGAAAAATCAATTCAGATTGCTCTTCACATGCCACAGATGACCCTTCTGAAAGCCATTTGAATTCATTATAAATTATAGTTATATTAGTATGACTGTAATTCATTTGTAATCTGAACTTTATGTGCAATGCATTTTTTCTCATGTTTAATCATTTTTGAATATTAAATCATTTGCAAACAAATGGCTTGTCCTTGAGAAAGAATTTAAGGCTGAAAGCACATTAAGTGCCATCTGGGTATCTGTGTCAATGGTTTTGTCACTACGTGTGTGTGTGTGTGTGTGTGTGTGTGTGCATATCCCCTACTTTATCATATTTATTTGATAAAATTGATATGCAATCTCTAAATCATTGTGTCTCCAACTTGTGTTATCCCACAAATACAAATTTTTGTCCTAAAATTGGTGGTACCCTTTGTAAAACTGGAAGCTCCCATTTGTGCAAAGGAAGGAAAAATAAAACAAACAAATTCAATAAAAATATTAAAGGTCAGATTTCTTTTATAGCTGCTGAGTTCCTTTCTTTCCTTTCCATCATCCTCACATTCCCAAATCTCAACAAAGTTAAGAAATTAAAACACACATCATGAGATCATATGTTCACCTTGTTCAGGAACGAAGGATTACATATACAAGACTATACCTTAATAAGTAGAGGGAGAAATATGAAGATATAAATAGAATATGAAAATTTATTATAATGCAGTTCTATTCTAAAGTGTTTCCTAGGCTGGCTAAGAGTATGTTGCCAGGAAATTTTAAGAGACCCACTCCATTATATAGAAGAGGATGTGTGTAGATCTCTTAATTCTGAAATGTTTAGAACTGAGTACAACAGGTCTTCGAATAACGACGTTTCATTCAATGTCATTTCATTATAATGTTGATGAGAAAAAACAAATTGATTCCAATTGGGGTTCACTGTCTGTGTAGAGCGTATGTATTCTCCCCATGTCTGCATGGATATTCTCTGGATGCTCCAGTTTCCTCTCACTTCCCAAGGCTGTGCATGTTAGGTTGATTGACGTGTCTATGTGGTCCCAGTCTGAGTAACTGTGGGTATGTGTGAGTGCACCTGCAATGCGACGGCGTCCTGTCCAGGGCTGGTTCCCACATTGCGTCCTGAGCTGACAGGATAGGCTGCAGTCAACTGCAACCCTAAACTCAAATAAGTAGGTAAATAATGATTTTACTAGCTTTTATTAATCTTAAATGTATGAATAGCTGAAATTTATTTCAGCATTTAATATTAGAAGTGTTTTGATCTTTATTTACAAGTTTGTTGACGTTTTAGTTACCAAAAGCCATAGAAGTTTAACTCTTTTGATGTCAACCTATGGTAAAATCGGTTTCGCTTACTGTATTTTTGTACCAATTAACCATCCCCAATTTATCCCCACGTATGCGTGTATCAAAACATCACGTGACCATAAATCTATATACCTATGACCAGTTTTCAAGCACCTGTCTATGATGTTAAATGAAGACTTATTGTAGTCCTTTTGGCATAACAAAGATGTGTGTGTTTTGTTCAAGATTGGAAAACTTCTTTCTGTAAAGAACTAGACAGTAAATATTATAGGCTTTGCTGGCCATCTGTAGTCTCTGTCTCTCCTTCATCTACTCATTCTTCTTCTCCCCTTCATTCTCCTTCTCTAAACACTTCCAAAATGCCAAAACAATTTTTAGCTCTCAGCCATATGAAGCAAGCCATTGATTAAATTTGGCTTGTAGGCCCATAATGTGTGAATTCCTTTACATCATCAGAATGCCACATATATATGAAATGTTATCTATGAGAAATTAATGGTGCTCCCAGCAGAGAGAAATTAGCCTAAGTTAAGTTTGGGCTTTGGAATTCAGGGGAATGCCATGCACAAAAATGCTCTGCTTTTAAAACTAGTTACTAACAGTCCATTTCTGATATCAGAAATACATGAAAACTACCAATTGAACGGACATTATTCACTACTTTAGTACTGCTACTCATGTGTGGTGGAAAAAGAATCCAGAAAGTTTTCCTTTCCGTTTGAACATTCATGCAATAAAAATTTCCAAATCTTTTTTTGAACAAATTTTTATCTGATAGCTCTCTTGTGTACTTTATAAGTACCTTTTGCTGCTTATTCTCAGTAACTGTATTGAAACAATCTGTTTTCCTTTATCAATCAAAATAAAAGAAGAAATTTAGCTTGATACTAATATTAAGCTGAAGTGCAAGATATATGAAAAAGAGAGAAAAGAAGCAGGATAAACTGACCTTTTGTTAACTGCAGAGGACAGCAGATCAAAGACTGGACTTTAACGTCTTACATTTTCAGAGTCTATCACAGTAAGTCCACTGGGTCCAGAAATAGGTTTTAATCCTAGATTGAAATGATTCACAATGCTGTCATGACATTGAGTTTGATGGAAAAAGTGAAGTTAATGTTTTTCTCAATATTTTTTTAAAATCAATGATTGATTTAACTATAAAATGGACTGATTCTGAAGGACTCATTCTGACACTGGAGGTGAAAATGTTTTTACTCTAATCATTAAAATCAATTTCTCTAGATATCTGACTTTATTCTGCTTTATAACATGAAGAATGAAACTATATTTATTAATGAAGTGTAATCTAGCAAAGTGGCATAAGCATAATTATCAGTCACTTACTAAAATTGTGTGTTTTTTTCCATTGCATGAAAACCCTGCCTTGTTTTAATTTGTATCGACTTTTTAAAAGCAATTTTAGGTTTGTAGAAAGAAGTGAATAAGCATTCACACGTCATCCTCAGCCTCTACCCCAATATCCCCGATTTTTAACATCTTGCAATAGTGTGGTACATTTGTTATAGTTGATGAGTCAATATTGGTACATTATTATTGACTAAAGTATGTAGTTTATATTAGAGTTTACTCCTTGTCTTATGAATTCTATAGGTTTTGTCAAATGTGTAATGACAAATAATCCTCACTACAGTGTCACACAGAATAAGGGATTCACTCTCCTAAAATTCTTCCTTGCTCCATCCGTTCATCGCTTCCTTTACTAATTTATGTAGAAGATAAATTAGTAGATTGAGTTGATGGTTATAGGAGTTTAAAGCACAGATAGAAAACTAGATTGTCCTACCTACCCAGACTGTGCTTCTCACTCTCACTGTGCCCTTTCTTAACCTTTGGAAATGCTTTTATTCATATATAAAATAGGCTATAACTTCATATAGTTGTATTACAAAATGTTAATGCACAGAAAAAGACTTGTGCTAGGTATATGGTTTCTTCTCAGTTAAATGGAAGCCATTGCGTGTGTTTGTCAATAGAATTCGTCATACTTTATCTCACATATCTTTACGTCATTGTTGGCACATGACATGTTTAGACTGCACAAATCTCCTCCAAATCCCTAATAGCCACTGATCTCTTTACTGTCTCCATAGTTTCGCTTTCTCCAGAAGGTCATGTAGTTGAATCATACAGTATATAGACTTTTCAGACTGGCTTCTTTCACTTGGCAATATGCATTTAAAGGTTCCTGTGTGTCTTCTGTAGCTTGACAGAATACTATTCCATTGCCTGGATATACCACAGTTTATTTTTCCACTCACTTCCTGAAGGACATTTCGATTTTAGTGATCATGAATAAGGCTCCTGTAACATTCATGGGAAGAAGTTTTTGTGTGCATGTAAGTTTTCAAATCCTTTAAGTAAATACCAGGGAATGTAATTACTGGGTTGTGTGGTAGGAGTATGTTTAGTTAATAAGAAACTGCCAAACTGACTCCCAAAGTAGCTGTACTATTCTGCATTCTCGCCAGCAATGAATAAAAGTTCCTGTTTCTTCTCACATTTGCCAGCTTTTGGTATTATCAGACTTTTAGATATTGGTCATTTTAATAGTCATGTAATAATATCTCACGGTTGCTGTGACTTGCAGTTCCCTAATGATACATGACTAGTAACTTCAATATCCCTATTTGACAGCTGTATTTAGACCTTTGGCCTATTTTTTAAATGAGTTGTTTTCTTTCTTATTTTCGAGTTCTTTGTATACTTTAAATACCACTAATTTATCTGATATGTTTTGAATATGTTTTGAAAAGATTTTCTCCCAACCTGTGGCTTTTCTTTTCATTCTAAGCACAGTTTGAATAACAAAGGTCTTTAATTTTAATGATGCTCAATTTCTCAATTTTTTCTTTGTCTAACCCAATAAATCAGAAAGCTTTTTATCATTTCACATGACTTAATATTCAGGCAAGGTCTATAGAGGCCCCTTTCAAACAGTCATAAAGTTTGGAAGCTCTCACCTCACAAACAATAACAACAACAACAACATAGAAACAAAAATGACAGCTTTTGATGTTGTCTCAGTAATTTCTCAATTCAAGAACAGATTACTGAGCTTTAGAAGCAATACGTATAGATATCAATTTCACAATGAAATACCTTATGATATTTATCAAATCACCTTAGTTTTGGTCACTTATTACTATTAAACTAAAATGTAATTTGTCAGACATGAGAAGTCTTTTTGTAGTATTTTTTAGAGAACCAAGTATTTATTTTAGCCTTTTCAGTTCTTCCCTTGCTGTTTCTTCAGTATAGTCATTCCAATTGACTCTATAGATGTATTAATACCAGGTACATAATAAATGCAATTATCTCCCACGTGTACCCCAACCCCCTTCCCTGTTCATGCAGTCAACGTAAAGGAAGCAGGTCAAAAGGAAGCAGGTCATGTACCCTGTGATGTGCTGGGTTGTAAGGAAAGGTACACAGTTAATTTACCATGTCTGAGTTTTCTTCTTCTCTGTATTTGTTCCATTTAATGCATGCATGTTTTTAATTCCTCAGGCCTCTCCAGTCCTAACACAGTCAGGGATACATGATACAGCTATAAGGTTGTGTCTTTATCAGGTACCTTTGGGTTACCCCCTGCCAGGGGTGGGAAATAGAGGAAGTGAATGTCTGTATCCTCATTATGTATCACAAAGAGCAGAAACATAAAGAAGCCTGTGCCATGAATGGGTCTCTTCTTTCTCCAAAAACCACCTACCCCTTCAACTCCCACTGCTTAAAGGAAAATCTTGTATTAGTCTCCCCATTTTCTCCTCAAACTTGCTTTAGCAAAGCAGTTCCTAAACCTCTGTTAATGTATGTCCCCACCCCTAACTCAACACACAGTCTTATGTCACATCACAGAAAAGAAGTTCAAAACAAAACAAAACAAAGCCACAGTCTTACAAGAAAAATAGGTAAGTTTTACAAAAGTTGTGTACTGTATCTCTGCTTTGAATTTTGTCATTGGCCAAGGATAGTAAAACTCTTGGAAAACTATAAAACAGGAACTTACTTAATATGTTTTACCCAAGATTTTTCAAACATTTTTGGAAGGATACTTATTAAAATCTTGCAGAGGTAATGTTACATGAAAAACTTAGCATAAGACCAATCAGGTATTCTATGCAATAATGCAGATATATGAAAAAATAATATAATGAAATAAATGACTTTTCAAAAGGTATTGATCCTAGATCCACATTCTTTTTTTGGTTCAGGTGAGGCAATTAGAATGTGAAAAAAAGAAGCATAGAACAACTGTCTAATGAGAGGGACGAATGCTTCTGGGTGGAAAGTTATTAGAAGATAAATTAGTAGATTGACCTTTTTGCTGTCTATGTAGTGTTTTTTTTTTTTTTCCCTAGTACCAATAGAAACAAATTCATTTTATGGTTTGTGTCACTGGAAATGTATAACTTAGTGGTAGCTATATAGCAAACTTTCAATATGTAATAATAAGAGATTAGATGTAGATTTAATATCATTATTTAATTTATTTGCTTGAATACCAGTGAGGAATTTCCACTTAAGCTCTCGTTTTCAAGATGAGTGTTTAATTGAATTCCAGAATTCATTTTGAAATAGAACTTTGTGTAGAATATGAATTTCTTTGCAAGAAAAATCATTTGTACACTTGGGTTTGAGAGCAGTTTAAGGTCAATATAACTTCTTTCCAGGCTTTCATTTCCTACTTTTTGATATGGGAATAATCTCATGGCGTGATTGTGAAAGTCTTAAAAGATAATGTTTGGGGGGAGGGGAAGGGATAGCATTAGGAAATATACCTAATGTTAAATGATGAGTTAATGGGTGCAGCACACCAACATGCCACATGTATACATATGTAACAAACCTCCACGTTGTGCACATGTACCCTAAAACTTAAAGTATAATAAAAAAAAAGATAATGTTTGCAAAGATACTCTGTGCACTCAAAGCGTGCTCTATGAACTTCATTGCCGTTCACATTTTGGGTTTATGAGGCTTCCATTTGCTGGCAAATGAAATGTGACTCTGAGTTAGATGCCGTGGTGTGGGAGATGATGTTTATAGGAGTTTAAAGCACAGATAGACAACTAGATTGTCCTGCCCACTCAGACTGTGCTTCTCACTCTCACCGTGCCCTTTCTTAACCTTTGGAAACACTTTTATTTATATATAAAATAGTTTCATATACTATTTTATACTATAAACTTCATATAGTTGTATTATGAAAAGTTAATGCACAGAAAAAGACTTGTGCTAGGTATACGGTTTCTTCTCAATTAAATGGAAGCTGTTGCCTGTATTTGTCAATAGAATTCATCATACTTTATCTCACATATTCAGTGCTTTACATCATTTTTGGCACATGGTATGTTTAGACTGCGCAAGGGTTAATTACGCCAAATTTATCTATCTACAGTAAATATAGCCCAAGGTACCTTGTTTAGCTGAGCCAAAGTTTGCATTTATTAAAAATGTAAATTTTATCTTGAAATGATGCCTGATCTCACAGAACTATGGGTTCCAATCTCTAAATCACTGTGATCAGTAGTAAAACTATGTACTCTGTGTCTGTCCTACTAGCTATATTGCCGGGATCTGGAGCATGACTTTTGGGTCTTTCTGTAATGCCTTACCTCTCATCAAAATTCACAAAATTCACAAGACCTGCTCTCTGGATTGTGAGACTTTTGCATTACAAAGAAAAAGGTGCTGTCCTAATGGCATTCCAAAGCCATTTGAAATGAGTTGCTTTCGTTTCCAGGGAGTCATTTTTATGTTGGTTATCATTACTTTACCATTACCTTTTAATTTGGAAATGTTAAAATCCATTGCCATGCTCCTTGGAATATAAAGATCATATAGGGTCATTGAGATGAGTCTGAAAGTATCAGTCACTGGAGACCTTCTAGTGGGATAATGTTGTTAATATTGCTGGTATTCTATTCTTCAAGTTTCCTCCAGTACAATGTAAAGTGACCAAAATATAAGCGTCACACAGGCAAGGATTCTTTTATTTGTTCAACGAACACTGCCTTCACATAGTAGTCAGTTAATATTCACTACTAGAATGCATGTTGAATGGCAGCTCTTTTATTTGCCATTAGCGTTGGCCCACTTGATAGCAGTTGGACAAAAAAATTGGACAAAGTGTGTTGATCTTTTATGAAAAAATAGATATCTCTTTCTTTCTTTCATTGTTGCGTTTTCTGTGGGCAAGTTGATACACACTGTAGTCCTGATGTTATTTTAGGGCATACAGTTGAAGTTACTAGATCCTTTAGAGTTTATTTAATTATAATATGAAGCTTTGAGTTTCTGTTTCATCATTAAATAATTTATTTTATGATAGTGTTGCTTAACTTAGTGTGCAAGGCCTACAAATAAACCTAATAAATATCTTACAAACTACCTTAAAATAAATCTAACATTTTTTACTGAAATATTTTTAAACATGTTGAAGTTGGAATGCCAGGTAATTGTATACACACACACACACATTAGGTTTTCATTTGGTTTCTTTGTTCCTATTATTGAAATTCCTATGCTAATAACCATATCAATTTATGAAACTCATTTTGAGAAAAAAGGCCTAAAATATAACTCATTTTTAAAATGATTTTCTCTTAATTTATAATGTCATACTTTAATAAAATATGGTAGGGCAATTTTGTATAAATATTTATGCTAAGTTTTCTACATCAGTTACTGCATATAGTCTAGTTTTTAATAGAAGGGTTTTTTTTTTTGCTTCAGTATCCACTTTAAAGTCAATGATATTTAGTGTTTTTTACTTTACAGTTCTAAGTTACTTATGCTTAAAAAGTCATCTGACTTTTAAGTTACTGTCCAACTTGATTGGTATCTCTCTGTATCTCATCGATGTGTTCTTGAAAGTAGTTAGATTTTGAAAGACATTACTAAGAGGGCTTTTTCTCATCTTTGGAAAGTAACTTGGGGTAAATGCTTGTCTTTCGTCTTTGTCCTCCTCTCTACCCACAACTCCCCATCCCAGATCATTAGCTGAACTTGTGTGCTCAGGTTAATGTTCTGTTTCACCTTTCTTGTCAAATTGCTAGATACAACTCTCTTCAGTTATATACTGTACACACAGAATCTCATCTTTTTAATCTCTCTCTTTTAAACAAATGTGTTCACCCTCAGATTTGTTGTCATTTAGAACAGGACTTCCTATTAGAAATATAATAATTTTCCTTCATGTGGAATCTTCAATACAAAAAAAACCCAGAAAAACACGTATCAATGGTTTGCATGTGTCATGCTGATAGTTGGGGGGCAACTGATATTAGAAAAAGTGACACTATATTTCTGAACACAAACCTTGTTTCATCTTAGAATTTGGTGTTGAACCAATTTTGTACCTCATTGCTATAAACCTTATGTATCTAATGAGTTGTTAATATGTGATTAACTGCCTTGGCCAAACTCAAAATCTTATTCACACATACAATACACACAGAGAACGTATTTTTACTTGTTCAGTCACTCCTTTAGTCCTTCATTTATTTCACAAACATTCATTGACACTTACGTGGCAGCACTCTTATAAGAATAGAATATACCCTGTTAAATCAGACATGATACTTGCTTTTGTGGAGCTTATGCTTTAATGGAGAAACAGAAAGTCAAGCAAAAACTCAAACTATATAACTTTAAATTGGATATGTGCTAATGAAGGAAAATGTGGCACTGGAAGAAAAAATAATAGGGAGTTAAAGGATAAATAAGAGTTTGGTGGATGAAATTTATGAAGGGCTGAAGATTTCAAACAAAAGAAACTGATGCAGGAGGCTGCAGCTTTGGAGTCAAGAATGAAGTTCTAGGAGATAGCAAGGAAATGGTAGGAGAGGAGGTCAAAGTAGGTAGGATTTTATATATTATCAATGGGAAAATATTGAACAACCCTAAGCAGAAAGGCAATGATATATATTCATCTTCATTACAAATTCTTATATCTTTAGTAGACCTGTTTTCAGGCAAAACTTCATGAGAGAATAGTAACAAAGAGAAAAAAAGTGGTGTTCTCAGATTATCTCTAACTCACCTGATGACTTGAAGTTAAATGACCTCAACATTTTGTGAGGCTTTTCCTTCTTATAAAGTAAGGAGTTTAGATGAGGTGAGGTGTCCAATTTCATTTAGCTTCAATTTCCTGTAATTTGACGGCTGTCAAGTCATGCTTTGATTTGTTCTGTTTGTGAGCCAGAGTAACTTTAAGGCAGTATATTAACTAGGAGAAATATTTCTTTACTTTTAAACTTCAAAATTATGATGACATAAGTATTATAAAGAGCATTTAGAAAGTAGACAAATGAAAAATTTTTAACATTTTGGAATGCTTCTTGTATTTCTTTTTGAAACCTAGGTTTTTGGTGGTAGTGGTGATATTTATTTTTGCCAAACGAACCATTCCATGTAATTTTGTAGCATTTTGGGTTGATGACCACCGTAAGTCTAGTATTCCCATATGTGTTAAAATTTATCTTTACAATTAATATATTTTCACTGAATTATTTAATTAAAAATTAAACTACGATTTCTAATACATGTTCAGTGAGATATTATTAGGCATTACCTGAAAGGGATTTCTGGAGAAAGAAAGAATTTCTGGTTAAAAAGAGTTGAGCAGGTTTTCCTAGAGCGATTCTCTCGGTCTCTAGGATGGAGCTACAGCATAAAATATTCTCCTAATTTACTTCACAAATTAGCCCTTAGATTTCATGAATTACTTATAATTTTTTTTGTAGACCATAGTTTCTTTGCTCTTCAGTATTACACTTGCTTATGTGAGTTTCTAAAACTAAGTTTAATTTTGGAAATTCTTAATTTTATATTTATATTTTGAATTGTGTTTAAAATTAAGTTTAGTAAAAAGCTAGGTTTTTATTTCTACCTACAAATACAGTGTCCCATCAATAGAAAAAATATTCTCAATAATATTTTAAAGTTACTTACTTTAGTCTTTGTCATTAAAGAATAAAATTTACCAGGCAGAAATGCCCCAGAAGCTACCTATGGAAGAAATATAAATATTATTATTACCTACTAATAGTAATATACAAAATAGTCAATTATGTGTATAGAAGTTAAATATATATAAAAGTTAAATATTTATAAATGATACAGGACTCACGTGTTTGTATGCTCTGACTGCTGTGCAGTTACAGTCTGATAAATTGATAAACAGAGTTTGCATTAAAGAAGGAGTTTAATGATTGCAGGACAGCTGAGTGAGGAGATGCGAGCACCCTCAAATCTGTCTTTCCAGAGAGTACTTGTTTGGGGTGAAGGGATTGTAGAGGACCAGGGGCTGGATAAATGGAGTCACTGACTGGTTTGGGTTAGGGGGATTAAATCTTAAATCACCAGGATGTAGAAACTTCGCCCTTTAGTGAGTCAGCTTCTCCTGGAGCCCTTCGGAGGAGCTGATGTCAGTAGTTTCACTGGTATGTAGGATCTGAAAGAATACCTCAGAGAGAAAACAACATTTCACAATGCTCAAGTTGTTATCTATGAGTAGTTAAGTTAAGGGATGAATATTCTGATATATGTAAGTCATCAATTCCGATATATGTAAATCATCTATTCTGATATATGTAAATCATCAGTTCTGATATATGTAAATCATCAGTTCTGATATATGTAAATCATCTATTCTGATATATGTAAATCATCACTACTCACTATGCTGCATGATCCTTGACAAATTTTCTGATTTCCTTGTATTATTAAGTAATAGCTGCATTCTTTTAGGATACTATTTCATGATCAGCACTCTTCCTTCAGGCTCTACTTAAAAATTATATAAGACTACTAAATCAGTTTATGATCCAATTATGTCATTTCTTTATTTGTCTATTATTTGCCACTGTAACTCAATTGTTCAAAGATTCAATGTAGGAGTCATATAATTCAGCCTGATTAATATAAGTATTTGCTCTAAATGACATTGGAAATATATATATCCATTATAGCTCATTTTAGCACATATGTTAATATTTATGTTGCAGGATTCACTCAGTTATATCCTCATTAAATGTTGGTACAGTTCGAAGATATCAAATGATATCAAATCAGCAATACTGAGCAGCTAGCTACATTTATGAATTTCTTATTTGCTAGTTGAAGTTACTTATATTTGTTACAATCTGGGAAGCTCTTAAAAATATAATTATGCCTTTAAATATATCTCTGCAAAAAAAACTTTTGGAAAGAATTTCTTTGGTGTCTCTGAGAACTGTGAAGTCTTAAGTCTGAACGGAATTAAAAGCATTTGTATTCGTCCATTCTTTTTTTCTTTTTTTTCCTGAGACGGAGTCTCGCTCTGTCGCCCAGGCTGGAGTGCAGTGGTGCGATCTCGGCTCAATGCAAGCTCCACCTCCCGGGTTCACACCATTCTCCTGCCTCAGCCTCCCGAGTAGCTGGGACTACAGGCGTCCGCCACCACGCCCGGCTAATTTTTTTTTGCATTTTTAGTAGAGACGGGGTTTCACCCTGTTAGCCAGGATGGTCTCGATCTCCTGACCTTGTGATCTGCCTGCCTCGGCCTCCCAAAGTGCTGGGATTACAGGCCTGAGCCACTGCACCTGGCAAGTGGTATCTTTTCACTTAGTTTAAGTTTATTCAGTGACGAGGATATGAACATTTTTCTAATTGGCATTCACTTCCATAACTGTGAACTCTACCCAGTGACCAGTATCTGTGATGGTATTAAGTACCACCTGTTCAAGCTATTTATGTGTTGTAAATTAGTCCCTAATACCCTCTGTTTCCAAAGTCTTATGACATCTAAGATGAAATGATAAGAGATAATTTCATTAATTTATAAAACTCTGACTGAAGATGGGAGAAAGATCTCTAAATTAATTATTTAGATTATATTTATCAAGAACCAGACAGATTCTAATCATTCTACATGTACATAAAATATATTGAATTAGATTTCTCTTCTAACCTTTACAATAAATGCTATATGAGCTTGTGTGTTTATTTAGCTCCTGGAAAATGTTAGCTCTAATCTCCCCTATTTCATGCTATTTATGTTTTAAACCTCGTTTCTGAATGTGTTTTGTTAATTTGAATTTTATTGGCCTAAAGCAATTTTTTCTTATAATCAACATAAATTACATCGCCATAACTCATATGAAGTTTTCTTCCCTCCCTCAGAAAGTTGTGACCAAACAGGATTTTAATACATTGCAGTTTTTGTAGAACTCCTCTACCAACAATTTCATAGCTAGTTAACTGTTTAAATGCACACTTACTGTGATAATGGTTGGAGAATAAGAGGTCAAGATGGTGGCTTTTACAAGGAACACATATTTCTGAGCATATGGCCTGCAAAGCTAAGATAAATTTTAAGAGAGAGAAAAATATCCTAAGTATTTATATATTTAATTATGTTATATTTGAAATCACATATTTAGGAAATGAAAGTAGGTGTTTTCAAACAATGTCAGTTTCTATCAGCATGCAGCAGGCGTATCCCTCTCCATGCACAGATGCACAGAAACGAGAGAAAAATTAAGTACTAAATTCTAGTGGCTATTATAGGATGATGCAAGTTTCAAGACATGTGAAAGAAAACAGAAACTAAAATAATTAGTGAGGACTGTGATGTCCGATAAGGCAAGCAATGAATTCTCTCTTAGCCTCATCTTCTTCATTTGTAAAATCGTTAAATATTTTGCATGACTTCTTCATACTCAGACTTTAATTGTGGTTGGCTTAGAACTCTTTCTCTTTCAACATTGTCTTCATTTCTCCACCGTTTTACTAAACCTTAGTCGTGACTGTTGATATGTCCTCAAGTATCATATACGCACCACGTTCCTTGGAGGTGGTAGAGTGTAGTGAATGGTCAAACAGGTTCTGGGTTTAAATCCTGCATCCTCTGCTTTCTAGCTGTGTGATTTGGGTCAGGCTAGTTGCTATCTGAGCCTCATTTTCCTCATCTGATTGTTTTAAAGACAAAATAGTATATAAGACAAAAGAGTTAAACAATATGTGAAAATATTCCAGCCTCTGACACATCGAAATTCTCGAGAAATATTTACTGTTCTCAGAACAATATTCTATTCTATTCACAATAATAATTGTTACAATTTTTATGCCCGTTCTAAGCTAAAATCTCTACAAGTCCAAGGGTTAATCAAGAGACGTTAAATGTCCCCCAAATAATTATTTCTATTTAACATACTTTAATTTTAAAACAGTTTTAGTTTCACAGCAAAACTGAGCATTGAAGTGTAAAAGCTTTAAGATAATTTTTTGCCCTTTCAGTATTTAATTTATTTTATTTAGACCTGATTAATTATAAAATTATTTTTCCTTAGCCATGGGAATTCAATATTACATTATAAAGATATTTCAACTGGAAAGCCTTTTTTTTTTTTTTTTTTTTTTTTGAGATGGAGTCTGGCTCTGTCGCCCAGGCTGGAGTGCAGGGGCACGATCTCGGCTCACTGCAAGCTCCGCCTCCCGGGTTCACCCTGTTCTCCTGCCTCAGCCTCCCTAGTAGCTGGGACTACAGGTGCCTGCCACCACCCCCGGCTAATTTTTTGTATTTTTAGTAGAGACGGGATTTCACCATGTTAGCCAGGATGGTCTCGATCTCCTGACCTCGTGATCCACCCACCTCGGGCTCCCAAAGTTAATTTTGAATATATTTCAGATTTTACTCTAGCATATTTAATGAGATATTAATGTCACTATACAATCTAAATTTTGGCATATCATTTTATGTCCCTCAGCGTTTAAAAATCCTTTGTCATTATAGCTTGTACTCTGTCTTTTAATAGTGAAATTAATCTATTCATACTAAATATGATTTTGACACATATGGATCTATTTCTGCATCTTTAAGAAAATTTCACTGTATTTTTACTTGTTTACTTTTTTCGTTTGTTTTCTGCTTTTTATTGACTTGATTGCATATTTTTGGGGAGTGTGTTGTTTGTTTGTATATTTGCTTTTCCATTTAATCTGTGTCGCTTTTCATTGCTCTTTATTTAGTTATTCTTAAATGTTGAACAAAGTGCATTGGCACTAAAGAAGCACAAGATTGCATTAACAAAGTACAACTTGAATCAATCATCTCCTTCTACCTGAACAATTTAAGGGCTATAGAAAATTTTAGATATGATCATCTCTTCCAGTTTTTATGTTATTACAATTTGTAAATATAATTATGTATTGTTTTTTAAATTCCAAGCTAAATAGTCATTATCCTTAATGTTATTATTGCTGTTACTTTGGTTATTGATTATTTAGATACACCAACGTGTT
The DNA here is from genome assembly GCF_028878055.3 of Symphalangus syndactylus. Lineage (NCBI taxonomy): Eukaryota > Metazoa > Chordata > Mammalia > Primates > Hylobatidae > Symphalangus > Symphalangus syndactylus. The sequence continues at coordinate 102,063,507 of NC_072438.2, forward strand.
TTCAAGTTTCTGTATAACTCAGTGGAACCTAGATCTCACTCTTTTCTTCTCATTGAAGCATATGTTTTGTTGCTCTTTGGTATGTAAACTCAATCATTTATTTGAATGTGTGTGTGTGTGTATGTGCGTGTGTGTGTCTGTGGCAGGGTCTCAGGCTGTCACCCAGGCTGCAGTGCTGTGGTGCAATCATGGTTCACTGCAGCCTTGACTTTCTGGGCTCAAGCAGGTCTCCCGCCTCAGCCTCTTGGGTAACTGGGACTACAGGCATTTGCCACCATGCCCACAGCAGGCTAATTGTTTGTATTTTTAGTAGAAATGAAGTTTCGCCATCTTGTCCAGGCTGGTCTTGAACTCTTGAGCTCAAGCAGTCTGCTCTCCCGAGCCTCCCAAAGTGCTGAGATTACAGGCATGAACAACCATGGCTGTCCTGAAAATTATCTTATTTTATGTATCTTACTCTTAATAATTTAGAAAGGTTTAAAATAATAGATTGATGGATATTTTCTCTTAGCACTTTGAAGAGTTTAAAATCATAGGTTGATGGAAATTTTCTCTTAGCACTATTGTCTTTTATAATTTCAAGATACTTTCATTTTAAATTATGAGTGGAAAACAGAAATTACCTAAAAGGGCACAATTACTAGACTGACAGTGTTATGGGTTCAATTGTGTACCTTCAGCAAATAATGAGGCGGTAATTCCAGTAGCTGTGAATGTGACCTTGTATGGAAATACAGCCTTTGCAAATGACCAAGTCAGGACGAGGTCTTTAGGATGGGCCCAATCCAATATGACTCTGTCCTTTCAAAAAGGAGAAATGTGGACACAGGGAAAGATAGGCATACAGAGAAGGCGATGTGAAGACACAGGAAGAATGCCATTGATAAGCCAAGCGATATGGTCTGGCTTAGCTCCCGTAACTCCCATGTGTTGTGGGAGGGATCTGGGGGAGGTAATTGAATCATAGTTGTAGCTTCCGTAACTCCCATGTGTTGTGGGAGGGATCTGGTGAGAGATCATTGGATCACGGGGTGGTTTTCCCCATGCTGTTCTTGAGGTGGTGAATGAGTCTCACAAGATCTGCTGGTTTGATAAGGGGTCTCCTCTTTGCTTGGTTCTCATTCTCTCTTGCCTGCCGCCATGTGAAATGAGCCTTTTGTCTTCTGCCATGACTATGAGGCCTTCCCAGCACATGGAACTGTGAGTTCATTAAACCTCTTTTTCTGTATAAATTACCCAGTCTCTGGTATGTCTTCATGAGCAGCAGGACAACAGACTAAAACACCAAGAAACACCCAAAGCTGCAAGACATTAGGAGAGAGACTTCTCTGGAATAGCTTTTTCCTTGTGGCTCTCAGAAGGAGCCACCTTTTCAACACCATGATTTTAGACTTCTACCCTCCAGAACTCTGAGACAGTACACTTCTGATTAAGCCACCCACTGTGTGCTGTTTTGTTAGGGCAGTCCCAGGAAAGTACTACAGATACAAATCGTAAACAGAAACAAGAGCCAGGAGAAACCAGAACCTTCAACCCTCCATGTAGTACTCTATCCTTTCTTTCTGGAGGTTTTCAGAAGGCATTTCAAGGATTCAGCAGGGGGTTGGTAGACCATGCTGGGCCCACTGTGTCCCATTCCTGCCAGATTCCTGCAGGAACTGCACGGTTTACTAGGTTACACTTTCTTTTCTGTTTACAGCTTCTCAGGATGCACACTTGACCCTATGCCCTCTCTTAATCCTGGCAGCCCCGCATACTCTGCCTAAATAAATACCAGTGGACATAACTACCGACATGCCAAAGTCCTCAATATCTCATATTCCATGCAATAGTACGTAGACAGGCTCTTTTTACTGTCATAGATTATACCAGCCGGGTATCCAAGTGATGTCAACAGGGCCCCAATGTTTTTTAGACATTTTAATAAAAATTCCTTTTTAAAAAATCAGATTTTGCTCTAAAGTCAGGCTTATAATCCCCATGTTCTTTTCTTGACAGTATGTTTTTCCAAAAGAACCCTCAGCCATCCACATAAAAAGTTTCCATATATGCGAACTGGAAATTTTTATAACTGGTAGAAACAGACTAAAAACTGGACTTTCAAAAAATACAGTTGGCCTTTCATGTGTACGAGCTCCACATTCACAGATTCAACCAACTATGGATAGAAAATATAGTATTCCCAGATTGGGCAGCCCAAGGATGCAGAGGGCTTACTTTTAATTTTCCCAGGTTATACAGGACCAATGTTGGAATTTTAGCATTTCTGGATTTTGGCCTCCATCAGGGTTCTAGAACTAATCCCTCATGGAGAACGTGGAACCACTGTATATACGAATGGCAAATAAGCAGTGAAAATTTGCTTAAGGCCACTAGTCATAAGGAAAATGCAATTAAAATTGCAATGAGATGCCCTATACAGCTACTAGGATGGCTATAATGGAATCACAGAAGACGGAGTACTGATGAGGATATGTGGAAACATCAGTGGTATAGTTGCTTTGGAAAACAATAGGGAAGTTTCTTTTAAATTTAAATATACATTTATCATATGACTCAACTATCAATTCCTGGGTGTTTACCCAAGAGAAATAAAAGCATGTTCATACAGAGACCCATTTGCTAATGTTTATAGCAACTTTATTTGCATGGCCTTAAACTAGAAATAATCCAGAGGCCCATGTATTAGTAAAGGTATAATCAAATGGAACACTAGTTTGTGATAAAAAAATAAAATATAGACATATGTAACAGCATGAAGAAATCTCCAACGCATTAAGTAAACTCAATAAAAAACAATCAAGGCTACATAGTATATGATTGAATTTTTGTGACATTATTTAATAGCCAAAACTGTAGCCACCCAAATCTGAGTGGGGTAGACAGGGGCTAGGTGTCAGGTTGGGGGCGAGGACTGATTACAAAGGGGCACCAGGTAACATAGTACTTTAGGTTGCTGTAACAGAATATCATAGACTGGGTCGTTTATAAACAACCAAAATTTATTTTTCACAGTTTTGGAGACCAGAAGTTCAAATTCACGTTACTGACAGATTCAGTGCCTGGTAATGACTCACTTCCTGATTCAGAGGTGGCTGTCATTCTTTTGTCTCCTCACATTGTAGAAGGACGGGATATCTCCAGGGTCTCTTATAAAAAGCACTAACTCCTTTGATTAAGTCTCTGTTCTTATGACCTAATCACCTCCCAAAGCCTCCAACTCCCAATACCATTATATTGGGTATTAGATTTCAGCATAAAATTTCAGAAGAATATAAAAATTGAATCTATAGAACAAAGGAATTTTTAGGATGAAACGTCTCCATTGAAGTGGTTGTTACAGTACTGTAAACATTTGTCAAAATTCATCAAAATGAACACTTAGAAAATGCTGTTATATATCATTATCGTTTGGCTGTGTCCCTCCAAAAGGCATGTGTTGGAACATAATCCAATGAACCACTGTTGGGAGGTGGGGCCCAATGGGAGGTGTTTAGGTCATGAAGGCTGAAGCCTTGTGAACAGATTCATGCTGATTTAAAATAACTTAAGGCTGGGAGTTCAATCTCTTGCTGTCTCACCTTCCACCATGAGATGACACAGAAAGAAGGTCCTCACCAGACACTTGCCTTTGCATCTTGGATTTTCCAGTTTCCAGAACCATGAAGTATCTCTACAAATTGCCCAGTCTCTTATATTCCATTATAGCAGCACAGACCGAATGGAAATATACATGTATTGCATTTGAATGAATATTAGTAAGAAATTAAACATTCACCACAATAAAGGGATCTTTGAATGAGCACTGGGTCCCTCTGAGCAAGGCCATGGACAGATGTTATGTAAGAGAAAGGACTGGATCAGAACTTTGAGAGCAGAAAGCATCAAATATTCTACAGCTTGAGCCTTCTGTAATGGTAGCAGTAGGAACTGAAGATTCCTATGTTTTTGTTATCTTAGATGGTGAATTGGACTCCACTAATGGAGGGGCTTAAGATATGAGCTGCCATTTATTTTGTATAAACAGTTGTGCAAAATGAATGTGCCAATAAACCATAACAAAATAAATTGAGAGAGCTTCAAATCTAATCCACCTTTTAGGAAGTCTATGATGGATAGACTTGACGTACAGAATCTATGCACACTTTTGATAAGCCAATAATTTCCTCTCTATATAGATACCCCTAATTCAGGCTTCAGGGGCTAAAAAGTGTTTCCAGAGTTGCAACAAAATGATCAATACTTGAACAATATAACACACACCACAAGATTCCTTACTTTGAATGTTGAATATGTGCAGATATAGAGATACTAACAGAAGAAATTAAAGTTTGGCAGCTTTTGAAAATGTAGTCATTCATATATGTAAGGCACTGTTTGATGACACAACCAAAAATAAAGTTTTCATATTTCTTTTTTCAGTATTTTACATAATCTAGGCCGATATAAACTTCTGGCTAAGAACAAAATAAATGTTTGCTTAGGAAACAAGACTCCCAGACTTAAAAATCGTTACAAAAATACGTATGTGACCAGCTATGTTTGGTTTCTCCGTTGTCTTTTGGTTGCACTCTAATTTTTCCAGCTTGAAGTATCTTGTCCTTACGCATTTTTAGACATCCAATACAGAGGTAATATTTATTTATTCAGTATTTGTCACTTTGAGAGTACTATGTTTTCTCAGATGTGAATCATCAAGTTGTTCTTGAATATTATACATTTCATTTTCAGGGTAGGATAAACTTTGTACTGATTATATTTGAATTTGTTACTTGAAGTGGAAATTGTATGTGATAGCAGAAAGGCTGAGTGCTTTGGAATGAGTAATACTGGATAGTGAAATATTGGTTTAAATTCTGGATCTTCCAGTGATAGCTGCCATCAAGGACACATTTCTTATCATTTTTAGCCTTAAATCACTCACTTTGAACATGGAAATAATAAACACATTTTACAAAGTTATACTGGTGTGATGAGATCAGCATTCAGTAAAGGGAAGCTGATACGACTGTCAGTCAACGGATTCGTCTAGCTATTTATCTACCCTTCTTTTGTTTTCCTCTCTGCAGCCAAAAGATTTAAGTTCAAATTCTGGATTGATAGTTTATTACATCTGTGACTTTTAGCAAGTTATGTATTTTGCAGTCTAAAATTTCACATTTATAAAGTATGATATTAATATTAGAGTCTATAAGAATCTAGTTTAGTGCCTGAAATATAGTAGGTGCTCATTTAATGACAGCTACTGCTATTTCAACTTTTAGACATTACTATTACTACAAAACTGGCTTTGATATTTTACCTTTCTAAAATTTATTTTTTTGCTTCCTAAAATGCAGACTCTCCTGCATCCAAACTATATTGGAAATTAAATATTTTAATGGAAAATAAAAATCACACACAGGTCAAGTATGTTATAGTGGTTTTGAACAAAAGGCATACAATTTCTTTTTAAAAAATATAAAAAGTATTAAAACTATGTTCAACACGAATATACTTATATGTGTATTATATACATGCTGGAAATATCAGTTTTTAAGGGACTACATAGCAGCTACATGTTTTGATAATTGACATTATTCGGCAAATTTTTCTAATACATGAAGTATGTCAAATGATGAGTTCAGTATAACATTTTTATCTGTATTTCTTTGTTACTTTTGTGTTACTATTAAAAGCATTGTTATATGTTGCTGTAAGTTGTATTATTGCATATTAAAATCATTCTTAGATAAAATAAAAATCAACAAGGTCATCTGCACAGCTCGAGAAAATGTTTTTATCATACAGAGATTACGCATTTTTCTTTTAGCACTTTTTTTTGCATGAAATCAATTATTTCAGGGTTTTTTAAAAAAAAACACATCTTCCAGGTAAAGTAAATATTTTCACTTTTAGTTACACATGGATATCCTCAATTATTTATGTTGTCATATACTTATCTTAGTAAAAGTTTTGCCTAAAAATAACTGCTTATCCAAAGTGTACTTAGGTGTAGATATATTTTGAGTAGATAAAAAGCAGGTATTTTTTTCAGAGATAATCTTAAAAATGCGTTTTCATGAATCTGGAGATTAAATAGCTGGAAATGAAATCCAGAAATAAATGATACCACTTGTAAACATACCTCTGACATTAGGAGTATACAGGAAATTATGACAAGTGTCTGTTATCATAGATAAGTAAGGGTATCCCATGGGTAACTGAAAATGAGCATATTTAATGGGAGCCAAGTTTCGTATTTTTAAAAGACATGGAGAAATTTATTTCATAAGAAAAAACTGTTCAAAATGGAAAATCTTTGTAAAAAAACTACTCTTTTTAAAACCCTTTGCTAATGGCCTTCTTGAACTTTATGTTAATGTATATAAGAATTCTTCAAAAATCACATTATATAATTAATTAAGGATATTAGAGAAAATTAGAAAGATACTGCAATGTGTCAACAATGTTTAGAACTGATGTTAAATAGTCTAGGCGCAGTGCCTCACTCCTGTAATCCCGGCACTTTGGTAGGCGGGTCACCTGAGGTCAGGAGTTCAAGACCAGCCTGGCTAACATGGTGATACCCGAACTCTACTAAAAATATGCAAATTACCTGGGTGTGGTGGTGGATACCTCTAGTTACAACTACTCTGGGAGGCTGAGGCAGGAGAATTGCTTGAACCTGGGAGGTGGAGGTTACAGTGAGCCAAGATCACGCCACTGCACTCCAGCCTGAGAGACGGAGCAAGACTCTGTTAAAACAGAAAAGAAAAAAAAATTGCTGCTAAATACATTTCTGGCTATTACTAATTTCTATTTGTGATGGTCTAATTTGTGCTTTTCTTTTTAATAAAGACTTGTTTTTTAAAAGAAAGCACAGTGATCTGGATGATGTCTTATGGTAAAGCCTTGGGGTAAACTCCAAAGGGTAAGTATTAGCAGTGTCGATGCCACCTCATTACAGTAACCACAATACCACATTTAAAGTGAAAAAAAAATCAGACTTTTGTGAAGTGTCTTGCAAATTCAAATCCTTTCTATGATGGCAAATAAAACAGGAATTTGGAGCACCAAACTTGCCCCTTCCTCTGCAATAACCTAAACACAAAAGTTTCAAACATGTTTTAGAATGAATTCCTAATTTTATACATCAAATGACCACCCTCTCATCACATTGAATACCTATGGTAAGAAATTAGAATTCTCTCTCTTGTCCTTCCTTGTTAGTGTAGGGTAGAAGGGATTTTTTTTTCTCATCCATCACTAGGTTCATGGCTGAAGCACCTATAACAAAAGACAGTTTAACAACAGAAAAGCATATATATTTATTTAATGTAAATTTTATGTGACATGTGGACCTTCAGAAATGAAGACCCAAAGAAATGGGGAAATCTATGTATATTTATGCTTAGGTTGGATGGGGAGTAGACAGTCATGAGGAAGCATGATTGAACAGAGGGAGTATGATCTAATGGTAATAAGCTGGGGCAACTTAGCAAGGCCTGTTTGTTCATATTACTTTCTGTGTCCCAGTGTGACATTCCTTGTCTCCAGATATGAGGCACATGAGGCTCTTATCACATACTTCAGAGGAAGATCAGATTTTTTTTTTTTTTTTTTTAAGACAGAGTCTTGCTCTGTCTCCCAGGCTGGAGGGCAGTGGCGTGATCTCGACTCACTGCAAGCTCCACCTGCCAGGTTCACACCGTTTTCCTGCCTCAGCCTCCCGAGTAGCTGGGACTACAGGCGCCGCCACCACACCCGGATACTTTTTGTATTTTTAGTAGAGACGGGGTTTCACCATGTTAGCCAGGATGGTCTCGATTTCCTGACCTCGTGATCCACCCACCTCGGCCTCCCAAAGTGCTGGGATTACAGGCATGAGCCACCGCACCCAGCTGAAGATCAGATTCCTTTACAGCTTGCTTCAGAGAAGAAGGATTGGAGAAGGTCAGAGACCTTTGTCCTCTGTGATTTTCTCAAATGCGAAGGTGCCATCTTCTGGGGTAGCACATTCTGAACCCAATGCTCTGGGGTAGTGTGTTTTTATTTGTAGAATATAAAGAGAATGGTGTTGCATCTTTCAGAAAAACCCAGTCTAGAAAATCTTAGGAATGAAATATACAACCTAATTTCTATTTATGGTTAATATTTGAAGAAACATTCCCTCATGCATATATAGTTTTAGTTTAATGTAAGTGAATAAGATACATAATAACGCTGGTTGCAAAGATTTTGTGTTCCAGAAGAGTTCAATAATATTTTCCTTAAAGGTTGGCGTGTAAGAGGAAAATTTATTTTCAACATTTTAATCTTTGACTCTGCATTAGCCATTTTCAAGTAGATAAATTAATTTATTTCACTTGAGTTATTCACTGAAAATTGGTGAACTTAATTGCTGAAAAGCTTTAGCTTTTGTTGTTTTTTTTTCGCTAATCATTGATTCAGTGATTGCTATTTCTTTTCTATTTTCTTTATATGTGCTGTAATTTCTCAATGGCATTCAAGAAACCCTGGAAAGCACATTCAAAGTAGAATTATTTGAGCTGGACATATACTTGTGCATTAAAAAATTCTCCAAATATGTCTTTAAAACTTAATTAAAAATGTCAACTTAGAAACTTAATGTGCCTGGGGCTTAGTCTAGAGGACAGGGGTATCAGCTCAAACAGGAAGATAATGGAAGGGGATTTGAACTTTATGATAAGGACTCCTGGTCAGTTTAAGAAAGACAATGACAGGATCAGAATATACGTTACTGCCTGCTGTGTATATGCAGCAATAGTGGTTATACCTGGTTCTTTGTCTCCAAATCAGAGCACAGGCCCAACAAGAACAACCCTCGGTCCACTTATGAGAGAGGCTTATCCACTCAGTTGGAGGGATGGTTTCCCTGCATATTGCTGCCAACTTCCTGTCACTGCCCCAGAGCTTTAGAATTAGCATTCACGACCTTCAAACAGCTTAATCTCCCCAGAGTCATTGAACACAGCTAGTTGGCCCTACTAGGCTGAAAGCCATATGGCATCAATTGTAAATGGTTTGCTACCATTTCCCAACATAACCACCTGCCTGATTTACTGTTTGCTGGATGCTCACCTTGAATGTGAATATGTCCACATAATTTTTTTCTTTAAATTAAGAAATGTAGTTTAAAATTATGATTCATTTTATCCTATTAAGATGTTGAAGGGGGATGCTGAAGAAGATTCACATTGTCAGTTTTGTATAAATCCGCTTGTTGGAGAAAAGTGTTGAAATTAACAAAACCATCATATAAATATAAATGTGTAGATTGTTAAAATTACAGTTTTAGGAAATTTGCAACATAAAGTACAAGGTAAATAAATATCTCATTTTGAATTCACATATTTAGTACAAAATATTGCCCAAAATACATCCTAGGGCTTGGGGATATTTAGAAAAGAGAAGACCCCCAGAGCTATAAATCATTAAAAAACCAGACAGCTTAACTTCAAAATGCATTTTATTTTTTTTAATCTTGGGTTTCAAGATAAAACCTTGAAGAAAACTGCAGAAGCCTTTTCTCTTAGCCATAAAATAGACTCCATATCCCTCCCTTTCCTACCATGTATACTCCCTTCACATTTATCTAATTGTATGCTGTCGTCTATATGCCTTCTTAGAAGTTGCAGGGGCTAATCTTGAGTCTGACAAAGGAAGCTTGGAGACTCAGCTGCAAAATTCCCAAGATTACTGCAAGGTGGCTGGCTAGTCAACAACCCCGCCATTGTTGAGATGCTGCCAGCTCGTGATTCAGGAGGACTGAGACACAAAATAGCCACCAGAGAAAAACACACAGACATTGTACTCAGCACAATTCTTGCGCGCCTTCCATATCAATTTTTCCACACTTAAACCCCTACCCTCACCCCCAAAATTGAAGTGGTTGGTTTGGATGGGAATCCGACCGCATCCCCTTTACTAGCTTTGGTTAGTAAAATCGCTTTCTTTCTACCAGACCTCACTCTTGTGAATTGGACTCTGCAAGTGGTAAGCATTCAGATCTGTGTTCAGTTACAACGAAGTGATCTCTCTGCAATGGATGCAGAAAAGATACGTTCAAAGGGAAATATAGGGGAAGAGGGAGGGAGAACTTAAATATTGGGGATAAATGAATTTGGGATAATTAAAAGCAGACATAGAGAAAATTCTGAAGGGAAACTGGTAATAGTGTATATGGAGACATTGTGCTCCTCAATGGAAATGTTGAGGGTACAATATTGTTTCCATGCATCTCCCTTTCAGCAATTCAGCCCAGTGACTTGATGCAATGACATCACCAGTTCTCTTCTGAGGAAACAGTTTTAGACATTCAAAGCCCAGTTGTTCAATGTAGCCGAGATTCTTTAATTTCTATTTCAGCAAATTAGGTGCAATACAAACTCTTGCCAAACAAGAAATGTGAATTCTTAAAGATTAAATTTTATTTTATCCCTATCTAGAGGTAGGAAACCAATCTTTCGGGAGGCACAAATTAGGATGACAGCCAACATTCATTTATTCATTCCAAAATAAAGCCTTTATGTGTAACGAATTATTTTTCATAATTCTAGAAAGTGGCATGTTCCAGCAATTATAATTATAAAGTGTACGTTTTTGGAGGGTAAAATAGTAAGTCACATCATAAAGGTCAAAATGATGTTTAAAGGAAAACTATAACTATGCCTTTAGTATATTAAAATTAGATAATATTTTATACATCTGTCCCTGCAAAATAAAACACTTTTTATATGTTTTCTTTGGCTCACACACAACTAAATTTGATGAGATAAAATATACAAATATTTGACAGGGTCAATTTCCTTTTCAAGTTGGATTTTAATTAATTCAATAAGCATGTATTGATGACCTACTGTATGCAATACATTTGGCTAAATTTAGCATATCTGATTTTGCTCTATCATCATGGATCGTGATGTTTGTGACGGGGGATGTTTGTGACTGGAAGATTTGTTTCCCCATTAGCCAAATAAATAAGTAGGTAAATGCTTAAAGATTTTTTAAAAATCCACGTGGTGTTATTTTGAGAGGTATAGAATTTATCTAAGCTCCAGTTCCTTCCATTGGAAAAATGTGTATTTAAATGAGGTAATATGTATAAAGGCAATGGCGGTTGGGCACGGTGGCTTGTGGGTGTAATCCCCGCACTTTGGGAGGCCCAGGTGGGACGATCGCTTTAGCCCGGGAGTTCAAGATCAGCCTGGGCAACAGGGAAAGACCCAGTTTCTACAAAATATTTTTAAAGTTAGCTGGGTGCAGTGGCACTTGCCTGTAGTCTCAGCTACTTGGGAGGCTGTGGCAGAAGGATTGCTTAGGCCTGGGAGGTTGAGGTTGCAGTGAGCTGTGATTGCGCTACTGCACTCCAATCTGAACCACAGAGTGAGACCCTGTCTCTAAAAATAAATAAATACATAAATAAAGCCATACATACATACATAAAAAATAAGGCAAAGAGTAGGCCCTCAATAACACGAGCTAATATCAATCTGTATTGCCATAAATTGGTATCATTCTATGTATCCATAGCCTCCAAACCTGTTATAGTCCAGTCTTCGGCTCCTTTTCCTGTGGCTTTAAAAATTTATATTAGATAAGGAAAAGAATCACACTATATACTTATCCTTAACTGTTTTATAGTTATTTTCAGATTTACATTTCCTGTGGTTACCAAATTACAAATGGCTACATGTAAAAACATAGCTTTCTGGACAGTTTAGTTTCTCAAAGTTCAGAGGAACTCATATGCACTTACATGTAAAAATTATATAAAATATGCATATGTTAACTTGTCATATATACTTGAAAGATACCTAACAAAATTGAGAGTTCGCAATGGTGTTACACACATATTTGAAGTTGCAAATAGAAAAAAACAGATATCCAGAAATCAGGCTGAGTTTATACCCTAGAGATATTTGCAATTCCTCCATAATAAAGTGACAAAATTTGTGACTTTGAAGCTAAAAATTATGTATAACTACATTTTACACAATTTTAGCCATCAACAACTTATATTAACAACTAAATTAAGTTATACATCAAGCCAGAAAAGATAGCAAATTTCTTATGTTCTAGTATGAGAAGAAGAAAGGCATTTTTAGTTTAAAATTTAGTATGCGACACAAAATGGCCAGATGGTGCACACAATCCATTTGTTGCAGGGCTTCTAGTTCTTTCTGTGCATTGGAAGAAAACCAGGTGACAAGTTAGGCAGCAGTTTTTATGTAGGACATTTCCAAATTGCATATAATCAGAGAATAAGGATCTAGAAGATAACTTCCAACTAAAAACAAGCCATTCTGACTCAAAGTCACAAGAATTCAGTCTTAATAATCACAAATGCTTTCTGTTCTCAAGCTTAAAAATCTATTCTCTATTTTCTTTGGACTCTCAGTGTCTTAGAATTTTTGCACACATAGTCTTACATTTTCCTCTTCACAGAATGGGATTGGCAGAAGAAATGAGAGAACTTTTTGCAGCTAGTCATTTTTTCCAAGATCACAGAGCTAGTCAATACACCATGTGATTCACATAAAACATGAGAATAGCCAGTATGGGGTACCTACAAATGAGGAGCACTGCAAATATAATACAAACAAAAATTATACCCCATTTTACTAGTTTGAATCATTACCACAATAAACATGGATTCATATGTTAGGCTGTGATAGAACCAAAAGAAGACATTTATGTGATTTTTTTTTAATGGCATGCATCTGCTCGGGACAGGCTGTGCTTTTTGGAGGAACAAATTTATCCTTCAGTAAAAAATTCTGGAGAAGTGTGATATAAAAGATCAATTAAACTTGATATTTAAAGTCTTTGTACCAAAATAATGAATCTATTCATGAACAATACAAGAATGAGATTTGGCATGAAAGCTATGTCAGTATATCTCATATCAGTGCCTAGCTAGGATGCTAACTCACAAGAAAAAATATTGTCATTCTCCAATGTCAGACAGTTATTTGAAGCCTGTCTGCTTTTTTTGGTAAAGATACTTTAAATAAGGAACCTGGGGAAAGAGTTACAGATATCTACTGGCATGAAGAGGAAGACTGTTTACTGAATAGAATTGAATGGATTTTTTTATGAGTATTGGTATTATTTCAATTTTCAATTAAAAAATAAACTGGTATATGCAAAATCTTCATGCTGTGGGCCATATTGAAAGATAGTAAGTAATTGAAATAAAATGCCAAGATATTGGTGGCGACCTGTCTGCACCTACTAGGGTCTTGATGTTACCTGAGCCCCCTTAGGTATTTTAAATATGTGCCAGAAGACATGCTTCCCAGGACATGATTTTTCTATTCCTAAAAATAAGTTACAGGAAAAATAGACAAATGAAGACTAAATGTTTCAAGAGGGAACCCATATAATGGGTTAAATGAGGCATAGGATAGCAGTGTGTGAGGCACTTTGTATTAGAGCTCACTTAAAATACCATCGGTTACATGAGGTTTCAGAAAAAAAGAGAACAGCCTGTGTTCTGCATAAACAACTGTATGCAATGTATTGTAAAATGGGTATGAGGAATTAAGGAAAGAATGCCTTTTCTTCTGGTGTTCATCTTCCTCCTGGTTCCTAGCCAACTACAACAATTTGTTTTATAATCTTGCTTATGGCACCTTCCATGGCAACAGGTGCTTACTCATTTTGACAAATGTCACTTTATTAACAATCGTGATGTATGCAAAGAGGACTAACAATCCCTCTAGTTATGCAAAGGACAGGCACAGTACCCACTGGGGATCAGAGCCTACCAACTTTGTGACAGCTCACAGTATATTTTCACTATTGAAGCCAATGGAGTATATATTGAATATACACGTTGTTCAAGGATTGGTCCTGCTTTGTGCTTGAGGCTTATTTTATTTTCAATGTGTCCTGATTTATTAAACTAGTTTTATGATGGGCACACCTAAAGAGCATCTGTCTCCTATACAAGAAATGGCCATGTTATAGTGACAAACTTGGCAATGTAGAAATAAACTTAGAAATGTAGCCAAATATGAGATGATACCTGAACATCATCTCAGCCACACCACAGTTATGGAGATGTTGTTTTCTAAGGCTAAGGTCCAAACACTTTATCATATTTTTATATCTTGCATGTAGTAGATAATTTCTATACATACCAATCACACACACACACAAACACACACACACTCAATGTCATAGCAATCTAATTAGAAATAAAAGTTTCTAAATTTCAAATAATGTGGAGCAAAACTATAAAATATTGTCTTAAGTTTTACAAATTTTTTAAAAAGATGATTCACAGGATTATGGAGGATATTGATCCAATTGAATAAAACATAAAGCCCTGAATACTTCTTCACTCTTCCATTTTTATAGAAACTAAGAAGCAATTTAAGGATTTCTTTTTTAATGTGAAGAAAAATGTTTTGTTAGATTTTCTGCTAAATGCCATTTAAATAATCAATTTGCCAACATTTAGGGAAATTGAGTATGCCACTTCTCTAAAAAGCTTGTCATTTCTCTTTAGGGTAACGTGTAACAGAGATGCATAGGAAAATTCAGGGATGTGCTTTGAAATACTATTAGTAGATAGCAAATGGGGGATAGATGGATAAAAATTTAATCTCTATATTACTGGGCAATAGTTAAAAGGAATAAAGTATCTCTCTATACACATGGGTCTCAAAATTGGCCTCAAAAATGATACTGAGTTAAAAAACACTAAGTGAAACATGGTGAATATCACATTTCCCTGTGCAAATATAAAAATAGAAAAAATATAACAATCATTGTTGATACATATTTAGGAAAGAAAGGATTAATAGTTTAATATTGAGAGTAGATTAGACACACACATATATTAAGTATATAAGAATTAGCCTTTGGATTTGTTAATCTTTTTGTTTTAATCTGCTGTATCTCTATTTACTATTTCATTCATTATTATTGTTGGTTTTTATAATTGCATTTCTTCTGCTTGGGTTTCTTATGTTTTCCCTAATATCTTAAGTTAACTGTTGAATTTATCTGTTTTCAGACTTTATTGCTTTCTTGTATGTTTTCAATATGCTTTCCTATTTCCAAATCTACAAATTTTTCAAAAAAAAATTGTTTTTTTCTGACTTTGAACTTCTTTGTGCTTAGATAAATATATCTGTCTGATAATTCCTTGGAATTGGCTGATATGTGCATTATGTCTTCCCCATGTGGTTCGGCTTTCTCTGAAGCTCCGTGCGTACCTGAGAACACTGTGTATTCCTTGGTATGATGGGTTTGTTGACTTCTTTATATGTTTTGAGGCAAGTTATTAGAGGCATCAAAGTTGAAATGAGTGTATAATCATCATTGTTTTATGATATTTTCCATTCTATGTGATGCTTTGTGCCTTAAAGACTTCACTCTATAATATTAATATAGATACACCAGCTTTCCTTTGACTAATATTGAAGCTGCCTAATTTCTTATCCTTTATGTATCAGTTTTCCCATGTTTTTATTTTCATGTGTGATTCTTCGATAGTATAATCCTGGATCTTATCTTTTATTGAATTTAACCTTTAACTAGAAAGTTAATTTATTTACATTTATTAGGATTGCTTTTATATTTGGATTCATTACCATCCTATTTCTTGTTTTGTATGTTCCTCTTTTGCTTCATCGCTTTTACTTTTTATCACTTTTTCTGCATCCTTTACATGAAGTTTTTATTTAAATTCTATTTCCCTCTTTATTCTTTTAATAGCTACAATGAAATTTTAACAGATTTATTTACTTAAAGTCTACATTAATCATTTTCTCTATTCCTTCTTTATATAACATAGGGACCTTCGAATTATAAAAATCAAATCACCTGCTATTTAATCTTACTTATTGTCCCATATTTTAATTATATCCTTTCTTTACTCCCAAATTTAATATTTTTGTTATTTCACGCAGACTCTGTGGTTTATCTACATGCTTTCCACGTTCTTCACTCAACATTTCTTCTGGTATCTCCAGCTTTCCTTTTGTGGTTATTTTCCATCTTGCTGACATATCATCAAAAGTTTGTTGAAGTGTGAATCTATTCACTTTTAGGTTTCCTAAAGGGAGTTTTAGTTTTTCTTTTAGGTTTACTTATATCTTACTTTTGAATTATTTCAAACATGACAAAATATGTGAGAGGAGTACAAATATTAATAATTCCTATGTACCTTGCGCCCACATCCTTTACTTGTTTATGTTTTACTGAATGCACTTTATCATTCTCTCTCTCTATTTCTTCATCCTCAGTGTTCATTTTATTACCATGTTGACAGGAAGAGTTGTTCTTGATATTAAGTAAGGATTTTAAATCAGCTTATTATCACTGCAAATTTCCAAAAGAGAGAAAGAAGGGTAACACTGTGAATCTCTCTATGGCTTCTAGTAGAAATGGAAATGTTGCTTAGATTGGAGGAAGGTCATAGAGCACTCAGAAGAAATATGATCGTATTGCCATCATAGAAGCAATACATTTGTCTTTTGTCTCCTTACTTGTTTATATTTTTTCACTATTTAAATCAAACAATTTGAGGTGAAAGTTCACCACCACTCTCACCTACCAATAACAAGATAGAACAATGGAAATATTATTCCCCAAACATGTGTTTTCATTTTGATGATAGTCAGCTACTAATCTAGATGCTTGATATAAGAGACATTATCTAAGCTCTACCATACCTGTATCAGTAGAATTACTTCCCTATTATACGTGAAGATATACAGGCATACCTTGGAGATATTGCAGATTCAGTTCCAGACCACTGCAGTAAAGCAAACATTGCAATAAAGTGAGTCATACAAGTTTGTTGGTTTTCCAATGCATCAAAAAGTCATGTTTACATTACAATATAAGCAGCTGAGTGTGCAATAGAAGTATGTCTAAAAAACAATGCACATACATTAATTTTAAAATACTTTAATGCTAAAATGCTAATAGTTATCTGTTCCTTCATCAAGTTGTGATTTTTCACAGGTAAAATGTTTGGTCCCAGTGTTGGTGGCAGCTGACCAATCAGGGTGGTGGTTTCTTAAGGTTAATGTGGCTGTGGCAATTTCTTCTAACAAGGCAGCATGAAGTTTGCCACATTGGGTGAATTTTCCTTTCGTGAAAGATTTTTTTTTTTTTTTGTAGCATGTGATGCTGTTTGATAACTTTTTCCCCACAGTAGAACTTCTTTCAAACCCAAATTCTGCCACTGCTTTATCAACTAAGTTTCTGTAATATTCTAAATTCTTTGTTGTTATTTCAAGAATGTTCACAGCATCATTACCAGGAGTAGATTCTATCTCAAGGAACAACTTTCTTTGCTCATCTGTAAGAAACAACTCCTAATGCATTCAAATTGTATCTTGAAACTGCAGCAACTCAGTCACATCTTCAGGCTCCACTTCTAATTCTAGTTGTCTTGCTGTTTCCACCACATCCGCATTTACTTCCACTGAAGAGTTAAACCCCTCAAGGTCATCTGTGAGAGTTGGACTCAACTTCTTCTAAACTCCTGTTATTGTTGATATTTTGGGCTCCTCCCGGAATCACAAATGTCCTTAGTGTCATCTAGAGTGGTGAATCCTTTCCTGAAGATTTTCAATTTATTTTACCCAGATTCAACAGGGGTGTCATTATGGCAGCAATAACCTTACCATGTTTAGTTCTTATGTAATAAAACTTGAAAGTTGAAATTACTCCTTGATTCAGAGGCTCCAGAATGGATGTTGTGTTAACGAGCTTAAAAACACGAATATCCTTGTTCATCTCCATCAGAACTCTTGGGTGTTCAGGTACATTGTCAATGAACAGCAATATTTTGAAAGGACTCTTTTTTTTTCTGAGCAGTAGGTCTCAAGAGCAGGATAAAAATATCCAGTAGACCATACTGTTAACAGATATGCTGTCATTCAGACTTTGCTCCATTTATAGAGTACAGGCACAGTAGATTTAGCATAATTTTTACTATTTTCAGAATCGTTAATCAGTATTGGCTTCAACTTCAATTTACCAGCTGCAATAGCCCCTACCAAGAGTGTCACCCTGTGCACTGAAGCTTTAAAGCCAGGTATTGACTTATTTTCTAGCCATGAACGTCCTAGACAGCATCTTCTTTCAATATAAGTCTGTTTCATCTACACTGAAAATCTCTTGTTTAGTGTAACAACCTTCATCTATTGTCTTAGCTAGATTTTCCAGAGTATGTGCTAAAGCTTCTACATCAGCACATGATACTACTTCACCTTGCACTTTTTCTTTAATTTTGGAGATGGCTTCTTTCATTAAAAATTATCAGCCAACTTCTTCTACCTTCTCACTTTTCTTCTTCATTTCTCTCAGCCTGAAGAGAATTGAAGATAATTTGGGCCTTGTTGTAGTTGGTTTGATTTTTTATCCAGACTAATAAAACGTTCTTCATATCAGCAACAAGTCTGTTTTACATTCTTTCTCGTTCGTTTGTTCACTGTAGTAGCACTTTCAATTACCTTCCAGAACTTTCCCTTTGTGTTCCTAAATTGGCTGTTTGTTATAAGAGACCTAGCTTTTAGCCTCTCTCAGCTTTCAACATGCCTTCTTCATTAAGTTTAATCATTTCCAGCTTTTGACTTAAAGTGAGAGATGTATGATGCTTTTCTTCTCACTTGAACACTTACAGGCCATTGTAGGGTTATTACTTGGTCTAATTTTAATATTGTTGTGTCTCAGGGAATAGTGAGGCTTGAGGAGAAGAAGAGAGATGGAAGAACAGCTAGTTGCTGAAGAAGTGAGAACACACATGATATTAAGTTCACTGTCTTATATGTGCAGAGTGTATGGTGCCCCACAAACAATTACAATAGTGACATAAAAGATCATTGATCACAGATAACCATAAGTAATATAATGACAATGAAAAAATCTGAAATATTGTGAGAATTACTGGAATATGACACAGAAACCAAAAGTGAGCACATGCTGTTGGAAAAAATGGTGTGGATAGAATTGTTCAAGGCAGGCTGGCCGCAAACCTTCAATTTGTAAAAAACACAGTATCTACAAGAAAAGTGCAATGAAACAAAGTACGCTTGCCATTGCTCCAGGTTACAGAGAAAAAAAGTGGAAGAGATTAGATTCAAATCAAATCTCTCTGATGCCAAAATCCATGATCTTAATCATTAAATACATTGCTTCCAATTATATGTCTAGATAATATATATTTCATAGGTTTTATATAAAAATCTATTTTTTAACATCATCTCATTAGTAATATACATATTATATTCAGAAAGTTTAAACAATGGTTGCTTAAATGAACTACTGCTTTATTATGCAAGAAAGAAATCTTAATCTGTAATATATATTTAGAAGTAGCATTTATAACATTAAAATAAGCCATGATGGTTTTTCCAAAATAATGAGAAAATGACCCCTTAAATCAATTATATTTTAAAAAAGAAAGATGCCTGTTTTGTCTGTCTTTATGAAGGAGATGAAATTTGGGAAGGCAAAAACTTGAGGTTGTTAAAAGAAGCAAGTTAACTCATGTTTGTGTTTTATAACTTATTTTTTAAAACAACCTTGAGTTGTGTTTTCTTTGTATTTATTTTGTACTATTTTAAGATGTATAGGTCATTTGCAAGTAGTTAGTTTCTGAATTTTCGGTGCAATCCAAATACTTAGTTTAGTATTACCTGTGGTTTACCTGCTAATTTAAAAGGATGACTATAACATGCAAATTAAGATTATAACCACGCATTTTCAACTGCAAACTATATGGAGAGAGTGTTCGATATGAAAAAGACAAAAAACAAAAGTTACATAGTTTCTATTTTCTTTGCAGTTTAAAAATGAATTGGAAAATGAATTAGTAATAATGTTTAAAATGCATTTAATTGTGTTTTTTAATGTTGCATGGCATAAAATTTTGATAGCTCGGTTGGAAATGTATGTCTGAACTAGATTTCAGAGAAATTGTTTTCCTCTTTGTATTGGTGAAATACAAACTGCTGTGTCTTGATATGACCACTTGATGGAACTCTTTCATTTGCTTTCAGCAATCTCTAAGCAGTGACAAACTTACCTTTCTGGGCAGGTATAAAAGTATATATATGTATGTGTGTGTGTATATATACATGTATATGTATGTGTGTGTGTATATATATGTATATGTATGTGTGTGTGTATATATATATGTATATATGTGTGTATATATGTGTATATATATATGTATGCTTAAAGGAATTCGTTATTTGGCATATTTAGTATTCTCTACCATTTTTTATGTATGTGAATTTTATTTATTTCTATGGAGAACCACAGTGTTAGTAAGTCGATGTGTAGAAAAAAAATAAAATACTACTTCTTAAATAAACTCTTGTTCTCATTTCCCTCCAAGAATTTTTTGGCAGAAAATTAATTTTAAATAATTCTAAATATTTAAATATAATAATATCCGAGATGTTATTTTCTTTATAATCAAACTGAAACTCTATTTCTGAGATGCCTTCAAAATTAATAGTCAGAAGCATTCACAAGGTCTTGGGAATTAGAGGGTGTTAGGTAGCTGTGGGAACTTCCTAACAATTATCCTTATTAAGAAAGATAGCTTGAGAAGGGGAGTGATTGATTTTGAAGTGAAGCTTTCAATAAAGTCATATAGAACAATTAGGAAAACTAGAAGTGAAGGACGGGGTGAAAATCACCTTCTCTTCATTGAAAACATTGACGCTATGGATCATCCAAGAGCTGTGGATTAGGTATCAATCATCTATTTGTGACCTTCATTTAAACTTTCTGAAGTTTTGCATAAAATAGGAATAATCGTAAATCTCTCATGAGGCTCAGATACAATAAAACTCACTATAGTAATACATTTGTAAACTCTAAAAACATCGTGGAACTAGTAGTTGTTGGAATGCTCACATTGTTGTAAAGAAAGCCCACATTAAGCATGTCAGCATATCTCGGAGAAAAAGGCCGTCTTCGGTAACTCTACCTTACAAAATATTTTCCATGCTCTGTAGTGTCTGGCTCCTAGTCACAAGAATCTCAAGGAAGTAAGGCCTCTTTTTTGTTTGCCACTTATTCTGTGATCTCTGCCACTTCAGTGGCATCTAGTCCTGTGCTAATGGTGGCTAAATCATTTTTCCAGTCCAGAATCTCTACATGAACTCCACCATCCTATTAGACACTTTCTCCCCAATATTCTGGAAACTTAAATTTCTCTTTGTCTTAAACCAAACTCACTGTGTTTATTCTGCAAAACTGTTGCATACACTTGGCTGACAGAGTTTTTGGTTTTTAAATTGATGACTGTGATTAATTTCTCTTTTGGCTCCCCAGTACCCAGCCTACAGTAGTCAGTGACCGATTAACCGTTGAATGAATGAAGTATTTTGAAGCTCAAGACATAGATTTGACCTAATGGTGATAATTTCAAACATTAATTTGTTTTATTGTGACTCTATTAGAGATTGGTTTATATAATATTACTTTCCTACTGATTCTTGTTTTTATCTATTTTTGGTCTACAGAAGGCATTGAAAATATAAGGCACTGAATGTGCCCTCATTTTCAGAGTTTAAAAGAAATTTCATTGCTGCACTAATGATAAAAATTTAATCAACTCTTTTTTAGGAATAAGTTATAAAATACTATTCATGCTTTTTCTCTATATACACTTTTTCTTCTTGAATTACTGGAGTGAGGAAACTCACTTAAGAGGAATGTCTTTCAATAAGAGCAGCTGTAAGGAAAAAGCATATTTTCACTGCCAAGAAAAACTATCAGATAAAATACATTCATTGTACAAAAAAATTATGAACGATTTCTGTAGACATGCAATATGGTATGTACTATTGAATGTGTTGGGGATAAAGTAATAAACAAAAGTACATGTTCTTACATTCTTTGAGCTTGTGTGGGAAACCCAATATAAACAAATGTGCTATTTATATTTTGGTTTAACTTATTTTATTTCAGGTTGCAACGGAACTATACAAAATGTGAAGTGGGGAAGGTGATGAAGTAACAGAGGCTGCTATTTTCTAATAGGTTGTCAGAGAAGATCTGTCTAAGGGGAGACTTTATATAGATATCTGAGTGAAATGATGGGCCAAGTCATTTGGGGAAGACATTTTGGATTGCCTCGAGAGGTCTCAAGAACCTTCCAGGGCTCTCCGGAACCCCTCTTCAGGGATCTCTGACAAGATACTGATTACAGAGATGTCTGAGGACTGAGCTGGGACAATCCAACATTTGTAGTACTGATGCAAAGAAAGCCCACCAAAAGAGATTTAGATCATTTCTATAGTTCTATAAAAATATTTTTATGACTCCCAATTTTCATTTAGTTAGCGTATTTTTTCTTCTTCATGTCACCTTTACCCTTTTGTTGACTGTAAAGAAATCCATACACTTAAGCAATGTATTCTGTAACAGCATAAGCTGTTTTCAATGATGAGAGCATCAATTTATAGGTAAGTATAACTCAATTAAAGCACATAAGTTCAGGTACTAAAATCAATAAAAAGAGCATATTCTGCTACCTCCCAGTCGCCCGCCCCCGGTTTACACATGCTTAACATTTCTGGTGGACAGAATCTTGCTGCTTGTTTGGGATTCTTGACATCACAATATTCATCGTAGAGTAGGCATGCAATGCTTTTAATTTAAATCAATAAGTTAATTTCAAGGGGCAAGGAAGTGAGTAAAAGGGGGCTTATGACCCCTTTTCCTAAAGAGCAACCAATGGTCAGCCACGATTGATTGCTGCACAAGGCCACTCCTGAGATCCCAGTTCTAATATCATAAATAATCAAGTACATGAAAATAATAGAAAGTGAAACCCATGCTTTCCTGACAACAGTGTCTTGCTTCTGGAGATAAAACTAATGATTTTCCCAGAAAATTTTTAAGCAACATTTGGAGGAAAAGTTAAAGAGAGATTTGAATATTATTCCATTAGGACAGGATTGCCTGGTAACTTACAGGACACCTATTTAAATGTGAACTTCAGATAAGCCTCTAAGTATTTAAGATGTTCTTATACTAAAAAGTTATTTGTTTTTTACATGAAATTGAAATATAAGTAGAAATCCTCTATTTTTATTTGCTAAATCTGACAATCCTATGTTAGGAATACTTTAGACAGATGAGGGTAAGATACTTTTTATGGAAACATCAAGCAACCTATTTTTGTTAGTCCATCAATCAAAGCCAAGGAGCCAATAGATTAGATTAGTATGGCTAAATGTCCTAGGCTATTGGCAAAAAGTGTGGGCGTAGTATTTTTCAAGACAAAATAAATGAAAGGAAGCTAGCTTTTAGATGGATGAAATGTTCTTTCTTAGTTATGATTTTATTAAAAATATACTGAGATGAGAAAATCAATCCTTTCTCAGATGAGAAGAAATCCAAACATAAGCACAATAAAACGTGTGAAAGAAATAAAATACATGCTATAGAATTCAACCATATTCAAATATATACTGATAGAGCAAATATGAGAGAGGATAATAATACATGAAGCTAAACTATGTCCTCTTCCATGAAAAATCATAGGCTCAAATTGTCTATGGAGGGGCTAGGCCACTCATAATGACAAAAGATGAAGACACTAATAAGAGTTATATAGCATTTTTAGTAGTTATATTAAGCTTCTAAGTGAGGTTAAAAAGTAACAGAAATATTCCCAACCGTGTGATAAAAACATTAAAAAATTACTACAATTGACAGAACTCCAGGATCATGAGACTTGTTAGATTCTAAAGGAAGTTGCTAATGAATAAGGAAAGCTGTTAAACAGGCATTGAAAATCTCCAAAGAACTAGGGCATGCATTAAAGAAATCTTCAGGAAAATGCAATATAGTAAAATTCAGAAAAAAATGTTTAACTGTGGTGTGGTATAAAATTCCAGTGGTGTGAATTTCAGAATCAAGAATAGACCTGAGAAGGAAGAGGAGGAGGAGGGGGACCTTTCTAGCAAAGATCATTACCTGTCAAAACCATGAAGTCTCTTAATAAAATAAGCTACTGACTAGATTTTAAATTTGCATTGGAAATGTCATGATTATTAAAAATTTTTACATAAAAAAAGGCCTGGGTTATTTGAATGTGTTCTCTGACTCTGGTTGTGTGCTTGGAATTAAAGCCCTATCACTGGCGTTCCAACTCTGCTGTGATCCTATTTTGGGGGCTAGTTCCTGGCAATGATGCTATGAGCATATTTGCCAAATTGTCTAAAGACCACTTTTCTTGTTATGCAAATATCAGTTCAGTCATCCAACTTGTGTATACAGTTCTGGAACAAGAAGCATCTGGAAAAAAAAGAACATATTATGACAGTTAGCTAAAAGTGGGGGATGGGGATATACTTCGGAGGAAAAGAATTCTATCAAGGACCTAATATATTTAATTCTGTTCGTTAAAAACAAATTTCCAATGGTTTCAAGCCAGAAATTAATTAAAATAAAAATGGGAGTTAACATGAAATATTAACAAAACTTTATCATTTCTATTTGTTTTTGTTAACTGTGCTTAATAAGTGTTCAGAAAAAACATGGCATTATATTAATGCCTCCTAAATATTTGAAAATCTGTAATTTAGCACTTCTTACGTTTCTTTATTATTATTATTATATTTTAAGTTCTAGGGTACATGTGTACAATGTGCAGGTTTGTATACATGTGCCATGTTGGTGTGCTGCACACATTAACTCCTCATTTACATTAGGTATTTCTCCTAATGCTATCTCTCCCCCAACCCCCCACCTCATGACAGGCTCTAGTGTGTGATATTCCCAACCCAGTGTTCAAATGTTCTCATTGTTCAATTCCCACCTGTGAGTGACAACATGCAGTGTTTGGTTTTCTGTCCTTGCGATAGTTTGCTCAGAATGATGGTTTCCAGCTTCATCCATGTCCCTACAAAGGACACGAACTCATCCTTTTTTACAGCTGCATAGTATTCCATGGTGTATATGTGCCACATTTTCTTAATCTAATCTATCATTGATGGACACTTGGGTTGGTTGCAAGTCTTTGCTATTGTGAATAGTGCCACAATAAACATATGTGTGCATGTCTTTATAGTAGCATGATTTATAATCTTTTGGGTATATACCCAGTAATGGAATTGCTGGGTCAAATGGTATTTCTAGTTTGAGATCCTTGAGGAATCACCACACTGTCTTCCACAATGGTTGAACTACTTTACAGTCCCACCAACAGTGTAAAAGCCTTCCTATTTCTCCACATCCTCCCGAGCACCTGTTGTTTCCTGACTTTTTAATGATCGCCATTCTAACTGGTGTGAGATGGTATCTCATAGTGATTTTGATTTGCATTTCTCTGATGACCAGTGATGATGAGCCTTTTTTCATGTGTGTGTTGGCTGAATAAAGGTCTTCTTTTGAAAAGTGTCTGTTCATATCCTTTGCCCACGTTTTGATGGGGCTGTTCGATTTTTTCTTGTAAATTTGTTAAAGTCTTCATTGATTCTGGATATTAGCCCTTTGTCAGATGGGTAGATTGCAAAAACTTCCTCCCATTCTGTAGGTTGCCTGTTCACTCTGATGGTCGTTTCTTTTGCTGTGCAGAAGCTCTTTAGTTTAATTAGATCCCATTTGTCTATCTTGGCTTTTGTTGCCACTGCTTTTGGTGTTTTAGTCATGAAGTCCTTGCCCATGCCTATGTCCTGAATGGTATTGC
Source organism: Symphalangus syndactylus (assembly GCF_028878055.3). Classification (NCBI taxonomy): domain Eukaryota; kingdom Metazoa; phylum Chordata; class Mammalia; order Primates; family Hylobatidae; genus Symphalangus; species Symphalangus syndactylus. The sequence continues at coordinate 102,089,200 of NC_072438.2, forward strand.
CTAGGTTTTCTTCTGGGTTTTTATGGTTTTACATATAACATTTAAGTCTTTAATCCATCTTGAATTAATTTTTGTATAAGGTGTAAGGAAGGGATCCATTCTCAGCTTTCTACATACGGCTAGCCAGTTTTCCCAGCACCATTTATTAAATAGGAAATCATTTCCCCATTTCTTATTTTTTAGTCAGGTTTGTCAAAGATCAGATGGTTTTAGACGTGTAGTGGTATTTCTGAGGCCTCTGTTCTGTTCCATTCATCTTTGTATCTGTTTTGGTACCAGTACCATGTTGTTTTGGTTACTGTAGCCTTGTAGTATAGTTGGAAGTCAGGTAGCATGATGCCTCCAGCTTTGTTGTTTTTGCTTAGGATTGGCTTGGCAATACAGGCTCTTTTTTGGTTCCAGAAGAACTTTAAAGTAGTTTTTTTCCAATTCTGTGAAGAAAGTCATTGGTAGGTTGATGGGGATGGCATTGAATCTATAAATTACCTTGGGGAGTATGGCCATTTTCACAATAGTGATTCTTCCTATCCATGAGCATGGAATGTTCTTCCATTTGTTTGTATCCTCTTTTATTTCATTGAGCAGTGGTTTGTAGTTCTCCTTGAAGAGGTCTTTCACATCCCTTGTGAATTGGATTCTTAGGTATTTTATTCTCTTTGTGGCAATTGTGAATGGGAGTTCACTCATGATTTAGCTCTCTGTCTGTTACTGGTGTATAGGAATGCTTGTGATTTTTGCACATTGATTTTGTATCCTGAGACTTTGCTGAAGTTACTTATCAGCTTAAGGAGATTTTGGGCTGAGATGATGGGGTTTTCTAAATATAAATCATGTCGTCTGCAAACAGGGACAATTTGACTTTCTCTTTTCCTAATTGAATATTTATTTCTCTTTATTTCTTTATTTCTTTCTCTTGCCTGATTGCCCTGGCCAGAACTTCCAGCACTATGTTGAATAGGAGTGGTGAGAGAGGGCATCCCTGTCTTGTGCCAGTTTTCAAAGGGAATGCTTCCAGTTGTTGTACATTCAGTAAGATATTGGCTGTGCGTTTGTCATAAATAGCTCTTATTATTTTGAGATACGTCCCATCAATACCAAATTTATTGAGAGTCTTTAGCACGAAGTTCTGTTGAATTTTGTCAAGGGCCTTTTCTAAATCTATTGAGATAATCATATGGTTTTTGTCTTTGGTTCTGTTTATGTGATGGATTATATTTATTGATTTGCGTATGTTAAACCAGCATTGCATCCCAGGGATGAAGCCAACTTGATCTTGGTGGATAAGCTTTTTGATGTGCTGCTGGATTCGGTTTGCCAGTATTTTATTGAGGATTTTCGCATCGATGTTCATCAGGGATATTGGTCTAAAATTCTCTTTTTTTGTTGTGTCTCTGACAGGCTTTGGTATCAGGATGAAGCTGGCCTCATAAAATGAGTTAGGGAGGATTACCTCTTTTCCTATTGTTTGGAATAGTTTCAGAAGGAATGGTACCAGTTCCTCTTTGTACCTCTAGTAAAATTCAGCTGTGAATCCTGGAGTTTTTTTGGTTGGTAGGCTATTAATTATTGCCTCAATTTCAGAGTCTGTTGTTGGTCTATTCAGGGATTCAGCATCTTTCTGGTTTAGTCTTGGGAGGGTGTATGTGTCCAGGAATTTATCCATTTCTTCTGGATTTTCTAATTTATTTGCATAGAGGCATTTATAGTATTCTCTGATGGTAGTTTGTATTTCTGTGGGATCGGTGGTGATACCCCCTTTATCATTTTTTATTGCGTCTATTTGATTCTTCTCTCTTTTCTTCTTTATTAGTCTTGCTAGCGGTCTATCAGTTTTGTTGATCTTTTCAAAAAACCAGCTCCTGGATTCATTGATTTTTTGAAGGGTGTTTTGTGTCTCTATTTCCTTCAGTTCTGCTCTGATCTTAGTTATTTCCTGACTTCTGCTAGCTTTGGGATGTGTTTGCTCTTCCTTCTCTAGTTCTTTTAATAGTGATGTTAGGGTGTTGATTTTAGATCTTTCCTGCTTTCTCTTGTGGGCATTTAGTGCTATAAATTTCCCTCTACACACTGCTTTAAGTGTGTCCCAGAAATTCTGGTATGTTGTGTCTTTTTTCTCATTGGTTTCAAAGAACATCTTTATTTCTGCCTTCATTTTGTTATGTACCCAGTAGTCATTCAGGAGCAGGTTTTTCAGTTTCCATGTAGTTGTGCAATTTTGAGTGAGTTTCTTAATCCTGAGTTCTAATTTGATTGCACTGTGGTCTGAGAGATAGTTTGTTGTGATTTGTGTTCTTTTACATTTGCTGAGGAGAAGCACTTCTTACATTTCTGATGTGAAAACTGTTTAAACACTATGGCATCCTAGTTTAAAAATTACATATTAAGTGGTCCAAACAGACCGTAAAGTTTTCAGAAAGCAATATTCATATCACACACATTGAAGTTAGTTTCCACTGGATATTATACGATACTGCTTATTTAGGCAAGATTGTGTTTTCTTTTAATATTGCAATGTGTGATGTACTAAAGAACTTTTATGTTGAAGCTTTAAAAAGACAGAAATAAGAGAAACCCAAACACATTCCGACTGGCTGTAAAAGTAAGAATAAATAGTACTTCCAAAGCATCATAAAATGGATATAACAGCAAAAAAAAAAAAAAAAAATGGTAGAAATGTTATCGTCGTTTTTTCTTTGTTTCCTCAAGGGGGAAAAAATAGTACTTTTATCATGGTTGGGACATAACTTCTAAAGAAAAACAAGTTTAGAGCTTTCTATGTATTTTCTATTTCTTTCTTTAGACAATGTTACCACGTGGTCTGGTCTAATGCAGCTCTGACACATACACACACACACACATCGCCGACCAGGATATGCTGTGCTATTGCTTTTGCTTCTTAGTGTGAATATTGAAAGGCCACATGGTCACCTTCAGCTCTTTGGACACTGGCTTCCTGTGTGTCCTGCTGTGCATGTAGGGCCTGCTACTGTGGTGTTTCCTCTGAGTCCCACACGCTGTGCCATTTTTGTACGAATTGAGCCAGATATTTTCTACATGGCATCATGGTCTGCCACTGGAATTTTACACTGAACAGTTAGCAATAAGCATTTTACTACTCATTATTATTTATATGTTGCTATGTAATAAAGCACCCCAAAGCTTAATGACTTCAAATCACAGCCATTTTATTGGGTATGATGCCATGAGACAGCAATATGTGCAGGAGGAAGAAGAGAGAACTCGTCCATGATTGACATGGTTTTGGCTGGGACAGCTCAGCTGGAGCTAGTGGAACCCATTGGCCTCATTCGCACGTGGGTCCTGTTACTTGCTGTTGGCTGGAATGCCATGGGTCTCTTCCATGTAGATTGTGTTTCTGCCTGTGGCCTGTCACCCTCCCGTGTCTCTGTTTGGTTACCCTCCTTAACAGGAGATTCTGGAATTCTTTATGTGGAGCTGAGTTCCGAAAGGGAAAGTAGAAACTGAAGACCTGAGCTCAAAAGTCCTAGAACATAATTTCTGTGACATTTCATTGATCAAAACAAGCCACACGGGCAACCCAGATTCAGGAGTTAAAGAAACAGACTTCACCTCTTGACAGGAGGGTGGCAAACACCTTAGAAAACGGGCATAGGCATGACCATTGGTGGGCAGTTTTTATCACTGTAACACACTGCTTTTATGGGAGATGTGCAGTGGCCTTTGAAATGAACAGCTGTACCCAATATCATTTTTCTTTGAGTAAGGCAGGAGCATGGATTTTAATTTTTCCCTAAAGTATTTCCTGAAGGAAAAAAATATATATATCTGTTCGTTTGTGGTTATAATGTTTAATTACTTTTAAAAGTTTAAAATTTTGATATAATCTCTACCTCCTCATGTAGCTTAGCTGGTTAACTCAGAAGGACTAAATGCATCTATTTCTATTATATTTTTCTCCCCATTTGAAAATAGACAAGTCACCTGTACTAATTTTCTATGATAAGACGTGGAGACTAGGTTATATATCTTTGCAGATAAGCACGCTCAGAACTCAAAGAACAAAGTTGAAAGTATGTTGTTTCAGTAGGGAACAGCGTGAAATAATTAATAACCCACATTAGTTCTGTGTGTTGGAATGTTGTTATGGGGGTAGGAAAAGTACTTATTTTGCGGTTAAATTATACAAGTCTACTTCCTAATGCTTCTGCTACAGTAACTTCTTTTTGTCTTACCACCTGGAATCCATGTGTTTTGTGATGTGCCATTATCTTGCTTTAAGCTCTTCAGTTTCTTCCAGTGGCTGGTAGAAAACAATGAAAATTCCTTAGTGTGGCATTTATGAGCCTTGCCTTGTTCCAGCTGTCACTCATCATGCCCCACCTCACGACCTGTGCCCCAGCCAATCAAACTGCCTGTAATTTTCTCAGATGACAGTCTGGGTCAGACCTGCAAGGCTGCTCGTTCAGTGCTCTCTGTTGTAGCTTCCTTTGGTCCCTGACTTCTTTTACTCTCCCACCTCCCAGAAAACTTGGTCCAAGAACAATGCTTCTCTCTTTAACCTTAGCTCAATACTGAATCTTATGTGAATCTTCTTGATAATCGCCTCCTCTTATGTAGAAGTGACTGTTTTATCCTATGTGTGCTAATTTCTAGACCTTCATAAGTTTTATCTCTGAAGCTATAGTATACTCCTGCATTTAATTACTTACTTATCTTTTTCTATGGCTGGAATGCATGTAAATATATCTTTTTTTTTTTTTTTTTCTAAATCCTCTCTTCCTAGGACAATGTCTGGCTCATGTTTGGTATTGAAGAAATGAGGCTTGCTGAATTAATGCACATATGCCAAAATCCCTTTTGATAGTGAGTCTTCCTAGTAAATACTCTAGACATGTTCTAAGACAGATGCATAAGTATTATCTCAGCATGGATTATCCCTGTATGATTCAGAACAGATTACTCATATATGATTCTTTGTTTTTTTTTTTTTTTAATTGAGACTGGAACCATGATGAGAAGGTGAATGTGATCAGTCTGAGGATGTGCTCGGCTAGATTTCTCTAGGGTAAATTTTCTCCTCTATGCCATAAAATAACCAGCAGACTGTTTAAGAGCCACCCGGAACTCCAGTTTTTCTTTCAGAAGTCTGTTAAGACATAATGTTTGATGAGCTTGCTTTCCAAGGCATACATTAGTTGAGTGCAATTATATAAAGGAATGTTGAATCCACAAGCCATATTGCACTGAGTATGTTCTGCAGAAATGTACCTTGACATGCCACATAACACCCATACACATTTGCGGGCCTGCACTCATTATCGATTGAAAACAATCTGATCAAAAAGTGACAGTCTCGATTGCGATTTTCATTTGATCTTACAAGTTATTTCCAAGGGCCACGGTGTTGGCACATTTTTAACTCCTGTGTCTCCTTCACCCTCTACAACAGACTTAGCCCCACCTTTTCATGGAAAAGCACAAGACCCTCAAATCATTGTATTGTCCTAATGGCTTTCAAAGAATTACTTCCTTCGAAGTTATTTTCCTCTTTTTTTAACTTACGTTTCTAAAGCTAGAGTCAGGATAGTTGATTCTGGTGCTGAAAAAAAATCAGTTAATAACCATTTTTATAAACTTCTACACATTTCTTTGGTGTAGGGTTGGTGTCGTGGAATATTGTGCATTTGGAGGTTAGAAAGAAACCGGTTCACTTTTGTTTTTGGAGGCAGGATCTCACTCTGTCGCCCAGGCTGGAGTGCAGTGGTGCGATCCCGGCTCACTGCAACCACCGCCTCCCGGGTTCAAGTTATTCTCCTGCCTCAGCCTCCCAAGTAGCTGGGATTACAGGCACCCGCCACCACGCCCAGTTAATTTTTGTATTTTTAGTAGAAATGGGGTTTCACCATGTTGTCCAGGCTGGTCTCAAACTCCTGACCTCAGGTGATCTGCCTGCCTCGGCCTCCCAAAGTGCTGGTATTACAGGTGTGAGCCAACGCGTCTGGCTGGTTCACATTTTAAATATGCAACTTTTTAACCAAATGATTTGGGGCAAGTTTCTCCTGTTTTTCTTTTTTTTTTTTTGAAATAGAGTTTCATTCTTGTTGCCCAGACTGGAGTTCAATGGCGCAATCTCAGCTCACCACAACCTCTGCCTCCCAGGTTCAAGCGATTCTCCTGCCTCAGCTTCCCTAGTAGCTGGGATTACAGGCATGCGCCACCATGCCCAGCTAATTTCATGTTTTTAGTAGAGACGGGGTTTCTCCATGTTGGTGAGGCTGGTCTCAGACTCCCGCCCTTAGGTGATCCGCCAGCCTCGGCCTCCCAAAGTGCTGGGATTACAGGCATGAGCCACCGTGCCCGGCCATTTCTCCCCTTTTTCACATGTTTTCTCAGCTATAAAATATTATTTATCCCTATAGATCTCTGTTCACCTCGAAAGTCAAGATAAAACTTTCCATTTGCTTCCCAGTATATATTTGGACATTTTGCCATAGTGAACTTACCCATGCCTGTTTTTCAGTGTGTTCATTTGTATTATTTTGGAAAAGCAATTATCTTGCCATCCTCTTTGTTGTCTTCTGATTTCTACTCCCTTTTTTCCATTGAGATTTTCCTCTGCCCTCAAGTAGTACATGCTCATCCATCTCCATTGTATATCAATAGGCCTTTGAAAATAATCCTAGCTATAAATCCTGACTATTAAATAATTCAGAATTATTTACTCATCTGCATCATCCTGATGTATATTCCTGTGTTGCCCACACTGTGTTCAGTGGTAGAAACACATGCTAAATTATGCATGTACATTTTCTTTTTTCTTTTATTTTTTTTAGACAGAGTATCACTCTGTTGCCCAGGCTGGAGTGCACTGGCACGATCTTGGCTCACTGCAACCTCTGCCTCCTGGCTTCAAGCGATTCTGCTGCCTCAGCCTCCCCAGTAGCTGGGATTACAGGTGTCCACCACCATGCCTGGCTAATTTTTGTATTTTTACTAGAGACGGGGTTTCACCTCTGGGCTGGGCTGGTCTCGAACTCCTGACCTCGTGATCTGCCCTCCTCGGACTCCCAAAGTGCTGGGATTCGCATGTTCATTTTCCAGTCACTATTTATGCATTCTTCAATCATACTGCTTTTCTCAGCATATACATACATAAAATGTTTTCTGTGCATCAAGCCTTATTCTAGGCACTGGGGATAGACTAAAAACAAACAAAATAGGATAATCTGTTCCCCTGCCCCCTTGAAACTCACGGTCAAACAGAAGAAAAATATGAAACAAAAGAATAAAGTAAATAATTTTGTCACTTGAGTAAACACAAAGATAGAGTGATATTAAAGAACAAAATCCTTAACTACTTTTGGACAATGAGTAAGAGTTTTTAAAGAAATGCCATTTAAACAGATACCTTAAAAATAAAGAAAGATTCACCGAATGACAGGGATCAAGGAGGAAGTATGAATAAGTAAAATTAACCTAGAGAGGAACTTAAGAAACGTAGATCAGAATGTGCAGAACTTTGAAAGAGTCATTTTAAGAATGTTCTTACCTTATCTGAAGGGTACTGAGAAGATACCGAAAAGTTTCAGCAGAAGGGCAACTTGAGCTCATTTGTATTTTTAAAGAAATCATTGTAGTTTCTGTTTGTGGAGCAAGAAAAAAGAAAGATTGTTTGGGAAAGAACAGGAAGTGGGGGAAGATCATGAGTAGAATTCTACAAGTAGGTTTTGCAAATATATGTCTAGAGCTAGAAGAAATATCTGGTACAGATATAAATTTGAGTCCCTTCAGTCTATTATTATTAAAGGAAAGAATGGGAGTAGGTGAGATTGCACTGAGTGTATATTGCATGAAGAGTGGGGAAAAGAAATTATGAGGAACTTCAACACTTTAAAATTAAGTAGAAAAGTAGGACCTGGTAATGAACAATCAAGATGCAAGAATGATAGAGGTGTGAGGAACATCCTCAGAATGAGGTTACATTGTATGATGGGTGCTGTGATCACAGCCCTCTTTAAGGGTGGCCTCAACTGCCTGCAACCAATGACTGATCAATAGACGGATATGAAGGCACAGTCTACCCGTTCCAACTAGAACTTGGCCTTTATACAACTCTGAAGTGTTATTTTACCAGTGTCCCCATAGGCTGAAGCTGCATCCAGCCCACTTTCTCTCCTTGTCCTACCATGCTTCTCTCTACTTTCCTAGGTATTGATCCCAAGAGAATTCCATAAAAGACATCCTTCTTGTTAGTATCCATCTGACATTCTCCTTCCCTGGGAACACAACTGGTAGCACATGGAAAACTGCGTGTGTGTGTGTGTGTATGTGTGTGTATGTATGTGTGTGTACGTGTGTATGTGTGTGTATGTATGTGTGTGTACGTGTGTGTGTGTATGTGTGTGTATGTGTATGTATGTGTGTGTATGTGTGTGTATGTGTGTGTGTGTGTGTGTTTAAAGACTGTGCTAGATTGTGTCTAGTAATCTTGCACAGTCAATAAATAATGTCTGCAATAGGAACAAAGTAGTGATTCGCCCTTTTGTTTCAGTAGTGAATGCAGCTAAATTGGTCAAGTCATGCCAGCAGCAAGGGAATTGGACCGTGTAGAGGAATAAGAGAGGGAGACTGAGGATGGGTAATGTTGACTATCTTACTGAAGAGCTTAGGAGGAAACACAAAATCAGGACAGTGGTAACACATGTAAAATTTGTTTCAGGTGGAAGAAATTACCTTGACTTTGGAATGTTCCTCCACAGGTGGGGGAGGGGCCATAGGAAAGACTGGCGTTAGGTTGACTAGAGGAGGATGCAGCACAGTTTCCTGTCTTGGCTTTTGTTTGTTTCAGGGAAGAAAGAGACAAAGATTAAGGACAGCAGAGGGAAATACAGAGTTGTGTTTGTGGTGAAAGATTAAAATAGTCATTCTGAAGAGTGATGGGTTGAATTGAGAAAATAAACGTGGTCTCTTTTTTTTTAGGCAGCGTCAGGAGTTCAGTTGAGAGTAATGACAATGAATTTATACGGCACAAATGTAGGCAATCACATGTTCTACTTGTTTTCTTGTTTAATATAAATGGCCATGCATTTTGGGTTGGTTGGTAAATGGTGTTTGTGATGAAACCATCTGTTTCCCTTTTTTTTACTCTCTTAAGAAAAAAATCATTTAAAGAAAATTTAAATTACCTTGCATTTGAAAAGAACACATGAATAAGCTTACATAAACATTTTCTCTGTTGGGGAATAATTCCTAATTAATCGCATCCTTTGTCTATAGGGTAAAAGGAAAGAACATTATCTGACTAATAAGGAAGAAGGAGCTCTTTGTGAATCTATAACAATAAGCATAGATATTTGTCAGTCTAAACTTACCTTGTTGAGCCTCTATAATTAGAATATGACTGATGAAGAGAAGAAATATTTGTATATAATGTAATGAAAGGCTTTGTAAAGTTTATTTGCATAGGGGATGTAGGTGGAAGGCTGGCTCAAATTAATCAGTATTATCTGCGGAACTGATGGCATTCCACTTCGGAGAATAAACGACATGACATCCTGTGGTTCCTTTGAATTCTGGACATTACATGAAAGGGGACATATTATTGCTCTCTTAAATAATATCCGACTTGTAATTAAAAATGAATGTAGGGTTTAATGACTTCTTTTGTCTTCTTTTTGGTGCAGAGAAAACTTCTAAAGCTCATTTTTAACATTTGCTATTCAATTTATAGATTTATAAGCCTAGTTCTTCTCTAGGTCTCTTTCATTACTGAGATTATTTTATTTTTAAAATGGGAAATTGCAGCAATTATTTTAAGGGCTTATGAATTTTTTTAATCTTGTTTACAAATGTAAAACATTTTCAAATATTTTTAAATTTATTTATAAACCTTTATAACTTATTTTTTGAGTGCTTCAAATTTAGGACAGTAAATTTTTTCTGCATATCTAAATAACTTTTATAAATCTAATTAATAAAAATAGTGACCCTAAAATGCATCTAGTTGTTCCAAAATAATATATAAATACTAAAATATCAATTTAAAATACCATGTCAAAATCAAGCAAATAATTACATATTTTAAGTTTGAAATTATGAAACCATCATTCCAATTCACTAGGAATTCCAAATGTAATATATTTTATTTCACTTAAGTTCTTTAGTGTCTGCATCTACAAACAAAATTTCCCCGATAATTTTATTTTTGTAAGAACAATCAATATGGTGAATCCAAACGCTTTGCCAAATGTTCCAATATTGTTTATATTAGTAAGAAATTTAAAATCAAATATCTGTTTCAAGTACTCAACTGCATATTAGATATTGTACCTTTAAAACTCACTCTCTGCTGCTCATGGGGGCTCATGCCTGTAATCCCAGCACTTTGGAAGGCCAAGGAGGGCAGATCACCTGAGGTCAGGAGTTCAAGACCAGCCTGGCCAACCTGTAGAAACCTTGTCTCTACTAAAAATACAAAAATTAGCCGGGCATGGTGGGGTGCATCTGTTGTGCCAGTTACTCAGGAGGCTGAGGCAGGAGAATTGCTTGAACTGGGAGGGGGAGGTTGCAGTGAGCTGAGATCCCACCACTGCCCTCCAGCCTGGGCGACAGAGTGAGACTCTCTCTCAAAAAACAAAACGAAGCTTTCTCTCATAAGCGAAGTTCTCTTAAACATTACACGTATGTAGATTTCCAACACAGATTGGATCCTTTCCAATGCCAAACTATCTTTACTAGGATTTCAAATTTTTAAAGTATTTCTATGCTTAATTGGAAACCCTGCCGAGGCTAAGGAGACGTGTACACATCATGAAAGCAACGACTATCTGGTAACTGAAGATACTTACAATACCAAACGCTTAATTCTAAATCTTATGCTGTGGGAGATCATGTCATCCTGCGCGACTATGATTTATTATGACCGGAAATCTTTGCCAGGATTTTGACTGATCTTTTTAGATTCTATTTTTTTTTCTGAGGTACTAATAAAAACTTATGTAGAGCTTTTATGTTGGTGACCCTCAGACCTCAAGGAGGAAGTTATACCACCCATTGTCTGGAGTTACTTGGAACAGATTTTCTAATTCTCCTGTCTAATCACAGAACTCTGCCCTCCCACCTACACTGGTCATTTGTCTGTATGTCGAATGCATTATTTTAGCTCTTAAGAAACATATGTGTATTTTCCAACTAAACCGTAAAACTTCGTGGGAATACCAATGAATACCTTTTCCATCTAACTTTAAAGAACTTTGAACTTCATAGAATTTTCTATTTTTTCGTGTTCTTAATACCACAAAACACAGGTATTAATATCATATGTATTGGCATTTGGATATCTCTTATAGCTTTATCTTACATGGGTTTGAAAATTATAAGGTCATTCTATTGGCATTTATTTAATTATTGCTTATGACATTTTATGTTGATTGAGCCCTACATTTTTAGCTTTTGGAAATAAAGTCTGCTGTGATTTTGTCTGTAATGGCGCAAACACATTGTCATTCATTGACATATGAATGTACTTCAAGTTTAAAAGATGTCCTGTTTCTCTTGATCATCAGAAATCTCAGAGCTGACAGCACCAGGCATGTGTGTTTGTGTGTGTGTGACAGAGAGTGAGAGAAGGAGAGAGAGAGAGAGAGATTAAAAAACACCCCAGAACATAGTAAAGTGACAGAAACAAATTAAAGATGAATTAAATTTCATCCAAACTTTAAATATGGTCATTTTGCACCTTTGAGAAAGTTGGGTAGCTTATTCTAGGACGATCATACTGTAGAAAGGATGGAATACCTGATTAGTACATTAACATAATTTTGAAGACATGAAATGAATAAAGTACTTGATTCTAATGCATGATATGCAGGTGTATGTAAGAACTTTGCTAATAGTTGTCTTTTTGAAACAGTAATAGATGTTTCCACGTGTGCACAGGTATGTGCGAATATCAGAGATTAAAATAGAAACAGAACCAAAAAGCTGTGCCATCATTGAAAATGTATTTGTTTAAAGACTACGTGACACTTAGGAGGCATTTTAATGCAATACTTTATGTATGCAATTATTTACATATGTTTAAGTGTTTTTTATTTGACTTCCATAAAGTTTAGGTTTGTTGCAATCTTATTTTTACCCTTGAGGGAAGAGAGAGACCCTCTCATATTGTTTTATACTGTTTTATACTCAGTACCTGTTTTAAGAAAAAAACAAGGAAGTGAAATCAAAGACAGGCAGCCCAGCGCCAGACCCAAAACCAGGCCTGGGCCTGCCTGGCCTAAACCTAGTAGCTAAAAATCAACTCATGACTTAGAACCCGATGTTACCCATAGATTTCAGGCATTGTATGGAAGAACATTGTGAAACTCCCTGCCCTGTTACGTTTCACTCTGACCACCGGTGCATGCAGCCCCTGCCACGTACCCCTTGCTTGCTCAAATCAATCACGACCCTTTCTTGTGAAATCCTTAGTGTTGTGAGCCCTTAAAAGGGACAGAAATTGTGCACTCGGGGAGCTCGGATTTTGAGGCAGTAGCTTGCTGATGCTCCCCACTGAATAAAGCCCTTCCTTCTACAACTCGGCGTCTGAGGGGTTTTGTCTGCGGCTCGTCCTGCTACACACTTAGTAGTGTCTGAATCTTGGAAAGGAAGGGGAGGGAATATCCAGATACCTTAAACAGGGTTCTCGGACTTCTAATAAACAGTTAAAATCTTACACACAAGGTATTTGAAGCATACAGATGATTCTACATTTGTCCTAACAGATCATAGTGCCATGAATATTTGTCCATTAACGAACATCCCTTACATGTAAGAACATTTTGCCACTGTGCTTTTAGTTATCTCCTTTTCACCTACTGTCCCCTGGAATAGTCTTTCCCTTTCGTTTCTCAGGGGTCTTGTTGAGCCTGAAGCTTTTATTGGGCCTCACTTTTTGCTGCTTTGTTCCTTCGCCAGTTCTGGGCCTTTTTGCTGCGTCGACTACAGGTTGAAAAAAGGAGAAAGCGCAACCCCAAGCTACTGACCTATGAGTAACAAGGTCACCGAATTCCCCTTAGTCCTGCTGGGGTCTGATCCCCCACTCTGTGAAGACCACGGCTGGGGAAGACCTAACCTTCACTCCAGCTCGCTTGGATTTGTCAGTCTTTGATGATGGAAGCCTGAAATGCAGACGTTATACCCTAACCAATTCTTCCTCGGCCAAAAAAAAAAAAACCAAAAAACCAAACCAACAAAACAAAAAAACACGGCCACCTCTTTATGACCAAAAATAGTTTTGGTTTAAGCCTTCAAGACGCACTTATCTACTTAATCCACAATTACATTGTAGTATCACGCTAAGCACGGAGTTAATATCAAGGAGCAAGTGGCCTCTGGCCTTTTGGAATCCACATGATCTTGGAACTCTGTGAAGATTGTCTTCGGATCACTTTGCCCTGCTGTTGTCCCCCCACCCCGTGCATTTTGTCTTTTCTATCTCCTTCCCTATTGTCGTGTAAAGTTACATCACGATGTTGAGTGGTGTGTTTTACACCCCGATGTCCCATAAACAAATACTTTTAGTACCCTTTTGTTGGTCTAATTTGTAAGTGACCATTTTATGCGCCACAGTAAATACCTGTAAAGTTGGAGACAAAGAAAAGAGAATTGTGTTGTTCTTGTGCTAAGAAAGGGCAGCATTAAACTCCTCCGTAACCTCTTTTCTGTATTTCCGTTTTAACAAGGGTAAAGTTATCACAAAGTAGGTGAATGTAAGCATTCTCCCCTCAAACATCTGTGTTCTTCAGCCTGTCCCACTTCACACTTTTCAAAGAAGGGCAGGTTTTTAAATAGAAGAGAAGCAATGTTGAATAAAGAGTATATCAGAACGCTCCATAATTCATATAACCTCCATACAAGTTCTCAGGTTTATTGGTCAGAAAACACATGGTGACATTCACTACTTTTTTGTTATTATTGTAAAGATTTCTGTGAGAGTGTGGGGCTCAGTCAAACTTTGTAGGGAGAAATAAGCCACAGTCACAGAGATTCATTCATTCATTCATTCATTCAACATATAGCTTTGTTTCTATTATGCCCCACTGTCCTAGGCTCTGAGGATTAGACAGTGACCAAAACTGACAGGTATTTAGCCTCATGGAGCTTAAAGCATATTGAAGGGAACAGACAAAACTCACATAGGAATGTGCGATGTGCATAAATAAAATACTTTCGGTAAGTGCCATGACTAAAATACACAGAGGGCTGACATACAGTTGCATGTTGCGTAAGAGAGACTTGCGTTAGGTAAGGTGTCTAGGTTAGCTGTCTCTGAGGAAATTGCATTTCAGCTGGGACCTAAAAGATTACAATGAGGTCGGAGAGTGTCCTAGGCAGAGATAAATAGAATGCGTAAAGGACTTTACGTTGAAAAATTCCTAAGCTGTTTGAAAAACTGATAGGGGCCAAGTTGCAGGTGAAATGGATGAGAGCAAGTCAAGCTATTACCATTTTATTACAAACCACACATAGGGTCTTTAAATGTTCCAGAATTTTGATTTTTTTTATTACCTGGGAAAGAATGTAATTTTATTTTCATCAAATCTTGTTCTTATAAACTCCTTTTACATTTTGCTTTCATCTGAGTAAGCTGACCATATAGTGCCCTCGTGTGGCGTAGTGCTGTATTACACGATTAATACTGTAGACTCTTTGAGGCATGATTTTAGCAAAATTCTTTTACACCTTTTTCAGTTAATCTAAGTCACCTCTAGCTGCTTTCACTCAGACTCAAACATAGAATCTTATTTATTTGTATTGTTGTGTTTTACTACTTTCTCACATTCCACTGTGGAATGGACACGCGCTGGGAGCACAGACTCCAGTGACCTCAGGATCCAGGCAGACTGAGAACAAAAATGAGGGAGGCCAGACTAGACCTGAAACAAAGACTCTGAGAGATTTGGAGAAGCAGGTTATAGGAAAGACTTTCAATTTTATGTATTTACTTTATAAATAAGTAATGCCAAAATAAATAGCCTTGGGGATCATTGTATTTTTCAGTCTCTGTCACCAGATTTCTACGTTTAGCAAATGTACATGGTTAATTTCTCAGTCAACACCACAAATGCTTTGTATCCTTTTGTACATTTTGACTATGTTAGAACTGATTATTTTGTGCATCAAGTTGTCTATTTCTGTTTCCAAGTTCAGCATTTTGCCACACGTTTATTTTGGAAAGTATTTCAGGAATCTTTGTTGCTCAAAACCAAGCACTGTAGCTGGAGCTGGTTTCTTTCCTCCTCTCCCTTCCTCTCTCTTCCTTCTTCCTTCCTAAGGCTTGAGCCATTTTTCACTAGAAGAGTTTTATTTTTAATTTTATTTTTATTTATTTTTTTTGACAAATGACTGCCAGTATGCTTTATGGAATGCAGCTGTTGAACTTTATTTCCTGCTTTTCTTTGCATTAAAGTAGTCCCAAAATTGTTTTCTGAGGAACTCTTCACTTTGACTGCCAGCACTGCTTGTGTACCTTTCAAGTCAGAAATTGAGCGGTCTGTTCAGGCCCATCTTTATCCAGCTCCTGCTTTTCACATGAGGATGTTTGTGCTACATGCAATTTTGTTGACTTTTGGAGTGTAAAGCTTTGTTTGTAAATGAAAACATAGAATTACAGCTTTCCCGGTACTTGTCAGGGACTATAATCACGAATTCACTGCAGCTGGATACTTTTCAGACACGTGGATAAGATAAATAATATTTATGAAAGATGGCCTGGAGGAAACGAAGCCATCCATTCTGCCATGTTATCTAAAATCTGTTTCAAGATGAAGTGAGACCATCAAAAATGCCTAACTGGCCGGGTGCGGTGGCTCACGCCTGTAATCCCAGCACTTTGGGAGGCTGAGGCGGGCAGATCATGAGGTGAGGAGATCGAGACCATCCTGGCTAACACGGTGAAACCCCGTCTCTACTAAAAACACAAAAAATTAGCCAGGCGTGGTGGCGGCGCCTGTAGTCCCAGCTACTTGGGAGGCGAGGCGGGAGAATGGTGTGAACCCGGGAGGCGGAGCTTGCAGTGAGCCGAGATTGCACCACTGCACTCCAGCCTGGGCGATAGAGTGAGACTCTGTCTCAAAAAAAAAAAAAAATAAGAAAAAAGAAAAAAAGGCCTAACTGGACCACATCGTACTGGGCCCAACACAGTCGCTTCTTACTGAACTGCTTCAGCCATCATAAAACCTTCTCTTCATGAGGGGCCGTAGGAAATATTTTCTCTTATTTCATATTGGTGTTCTCCCAAATAACTAGAATATATCATGCACGGTCTTGTTACTGGTTATATTTTCTCCTTTCTGCATGTTAATTAGAAAACTCAAAGTCAAATTTGTGCTCTGCCCTGACTCAGTGCATGATTCGTCAAAGTGTCCATTTGTTCACTGACCACATTTCTGACACCATCTTGCTTCCCTATTTTTTGTATTTTCTAAAGGTTCTTTCTAAAGAGTTTAAGTATTTTATATTGCTATATTGTATGCATTTGCAAGCAACTTAAATGCATTTGGAACAGAAGTGATAGATAAGTAACAACCATGGGATCGCTATCGATTCTGTACCTAATTATAAGTACATAATTCCTGGCTTAACCGTCTGTAACCTAAATAAGTAAGAATTAATACACCCTATAATTCCTCGATAGCTGAAACCTCCCCCCAGATAAATTTTATAAGCCATGCTAATCCTATTTCTCAGTGCACAGAGGTTGAACTTGTGGACTAATAATGCATTAATATTCCTCATGAAAAATATAGCTAAATAGGGAGAAAGGAGATGAAAAGAACCAAAAATATTCTTTTAAGGATAATATTTGATCCTCTGCATCCATTCATTAAAGCTAATATTCATTCTCCATTTCTCTCTGTCCGTCTGGTTCTATGAAAAGACCTAGCCTGCTCTCAACATGTGTGTGACATTAATAGATGTTAGTGATACAGAGATTGCCCTCAGTGCAGATTGACAGCACTGTGTGGAGGTGAGAAGGAGTCTTGTTTACCACTTAGGATCTGGATCTCTGGTCTGCTTTGTCATGCAACACAATCCTTCTGGGATTTGTAAGTGACGACAAGCCTCAGCGATAATTATATTAAAATGCTTTTAACTTAGTGTAAACATAATTTAATAAGATGTAGATGTTCAAAAGGCTAGCCTTGAATTCAGTCTTGAGACCAGAGACAATATGCCTTTGTGCATGATGTATGTCTGGAAAGCATGTACATTCTTTGACCCCAGTTAATTTCTACGAAGAAGTGTGTTAGTCTCTGATCTAATAATCTCATCTGCAGATTACTACATTTTTATTACGATAAAGAACACCTGGGCTTTTAAAATATAGTAAGGTTATCTTACCTGGAATATTAAATATTATTGAAGTTACAACTTTGGAGAAATTATATTTTTAATGAATATGGTTATAGTATACCTGTTTGTTATTAGAGTAGCCCTCAAAGTTGGTGATTTATCAATGCGTTGCTGCTGAATAACAATAGCTTTATTGAATGTCTGCTTGATACTGAGCGTTGTATTATTAGCGGCTTTTCATATGTTATCTCATTTAGTCATCATAAAACATTTTATGGAATGCATTGTCAACATTTTGTGAATGAATAATGGAGTAAATTGTTTGCATTCCCATAGGTGGGCAGGTTTTTTATGCTAAAAAAAAAAAAAGAGAATGGTTGCATTCACATCTCTTAACCTATATGCACACTTCCTTTGCACAGTGGGGTTTGGCAAAGCTCTATCTTCTGCTAGTGATAGAGCAATTCTGATTGAAATCATACCATTTTAGACAAACAAAATTAAAATTAAACTTGTATTTGTGCAACTTGAAAATTGTGAATTTTTCCTGCAATGACAGGGAGGCACACATCATGATTGGCACTCAGGTTTATGTTTTAGAGTAGCAAACAGACAGTGATAAGCCAGAAAAATGAGTTTGTACATAAACTGCAAATATTTTTACTTAATATAGTAAGCAGTGAAGGGGTGGCCCGCCCCTCCACACCTGTGGGTGCTTCTCGTTAGGTGGGACGAAAGACTTGAGAAAAGGAATAAGACACAGAGACAAAGTGTAGAGAAGGAAAAGCGGGGCCCTGGGGACCGGTGCTGTGCTTACAGAGGACCCACACCGGCACCGGCCTCTGAGTTCCCTTAGTATTTATTCACAATTATCTTTACCATCACGGGTGCTGTGCTTTGAGATGTAGATGTGAACATCTCCATAAACCTTTTAGCAGTATTGCTCCAGCAAGCCCCACCTTATTCCTAAAGGCGGTTATCACAATTATCTTTACCATCACTGGTGCTGTGCTTTGAGATGTTCCATCGCCCAGGGACGGGCAGGAGACAAATGTTTTTCTCTTTCTCTAGATTTAAGAGAATGGTGATGACCTTTAACCATAAGCAGCCTTTAGGCACTTGTTTAACAAAGCACATTCTGCACCGCCCAAAATCCTTTTAACCTTAAGTCATCACAGCACATGTCTCTTGCAAGGACAAGGTTGGGGGTAGGGTCACAGATTAACAGCATCTCAAATACAGAACTAAATGGAGTCTCTTATGTCTACTTCCTTCTATATAGACACAGTAACAGGCTGATCTCTCTTTCTTTTCCCCACAAGCAGGAAATAATTAGTCAATGTTTTTGATCATATGAATGACAATTTGAACATGGGAATATTGCAGCCCTTATGCACTGCAGATGAGATTATGGATTGTCACACTGGTTGAAAAAACAATGTGAAATTATACAATATGTTTTAAGATGCTCACAACCCCTAAAAAGCTAGCAAGGAAGCTCAGACCCATGTGCATAAGGACACACAAGAGCATCCATGGCAGCTCTGTCTACGGTAACGGGGCACTGAAGATTAGCAGGAGAGCAAGTTAACAAATCATAGCATGTTTACAAATGGAATACTACACAGCAGTGTGAATGAGGGACCGGAACTATAAATGTTAAGAAGATTAATCTCAAGGACACAATGTTGAATGAAAATAGCACACCACAGAAAGATACATACTTCTTGAGTATACTTGAATAAAGTTCAAAGCATGCAACACTAAACAACATATTAGAGGCACATATGATGGTAAAACTATTAATAAAAATAAAGAGGAATTAAAAACCACACAAGATACAGGCTAATGGTAATCTCTCTGGGGGAGAGAGTTGTCAGGATGAGGGACCCTCAGGGACCCTAAGGGTTTCAGCAACTTTTGTTTTGTTTTGAGAGGGAGTCTCGCTCTGTCGCCCAGGCTGGAGTGTAGTGGCACAATCTCGGCTCACTGCAAGCTCCGCCTCCCGGGTTCACGCCATTCTCCTGCCTCAGCCTCTCCGAGTAGCTGGGACTACAGGCGCCGCCACCACGCCCGGCTAATTTTTTGCATTTTTAGTAGAGACGG
Organism: Symphalangus syndactylus; assembly: GCF_028878055.3. Lineage (NCBI taxonomy): Eukaryota > Metazoa > Chordata > Mammalia > Primates > Hylobatidae > Symphalangus > Symphalangus syndactylus. The sequence continues at coordinate 102,108,625 of NC_072438.2, forward strand.
GGTTTCACCGTGGTCTCGATCTCCTGACCTCGTGATCCGCCCACCTCGGCCTCCCAAAGTGCTGGGATTACAAGCGTGAGCCACCGCGCCCAGCCTTGGCAACTTCTTATTTTGAGCTGGGTAGCTAGGCGGTGGGTGTAAGGAACCCCCTTTTCCATTTAATCTCAGTGTCTCTCATTTATCACAAGCATTTTTTGTTTTTGCTTTTGTTTTTTTGAGACAGGGTTTTGCTGTGCTGCCCAGGCTGGAGGGCAATGATGTGACCACAACTCACTGCTTCAGCCACGACCTCTTGGGCTCAAGCAATCCTGTCACCTCAGCCTCTGGAGTAGCTGAGACCACAGGGGCATGCCACCACCCCTGGCTAATTTAAGTGTGTGTATATATATATATATACATATATGTATATATATATATATATACGTATATATATATATATATAGTGTGTGTGTGTGTGTGTGTAGAGACAGAGTTTTCCGTATTGCCCAGGCTGATCTCAAACTCCTGGACTCAAGTGATCCATCTCCCTCAGTCTCCCAAAGTGCTGGGATTACAGGCGAGAGCCACAGAGCCTGGCCACAAGCGTTCCTTTAGTGTCTATGTATTAAATATTCCAACAAGGACAAACAATGAGAAAATATTTAGACCTTAAATATTTTCTAAGTAAAGTTATTTATATCACACTCTTTAGAGAAGCACCTCCTCTTACTTTATTATTTACACATATTCTTCTCTGAATTTAATTCATAAAAGTTATTGTCCAGTGTCCTCTAATTTGTGCCACTTTTTCATCAAACAAGGAAGATATGTGTGTGTCCCCATACCCTGGTGGCATGCTGCAAATTTTTCACTCCTGGTAGTGCATAGTCCCTCTCTGGAAATCGGGTCAATTGGTAGTCCATCCTCTGTATTTTTGCCTCCTGCACCAGGGTATTAAAAATGATAAGAAGATAGGCCTCTTCTTCTTCGTGCTGTAATACAACCCAAGCATAACAAAGCTTTGATTAAATGAGTACAGAATGGTTTTCTGACAGTAGTTGGTAGCTGATGCTTGCTATTCCCCAGTGTGATGGTTAATAATGAGTGTCAACTTGATTGGATTGAAAGATGCAAATAACTGTTCCTGGGTGTGTCTTTGAGGGTATTGCCAAAGGACATTAGCATTTGAGTCAGTGGACTAGGAGACACAGACCCACCCTCAATCTGGGTGGGCGCTGTCTAAGCAGCTGCCATTGTGGCTAAGATAAAAGCAGGCAGGACAACGCAGAAGGACCAGACTGGCTAAGTCCTCAGGTCTCCATCTTTCTCCCGTGCTGGGTGCTTTCTGCCCTCGAACATTGGACTCTGAGTTCTTCAGCTTTCATACTCTTGGATTACACCAGTGATTTGCCAGGTGCTCTCGGGTCTTCGGCCACACACTGAAGGGGACACTGCTCGCTTCCTTACTTTTGCAGTTTGGGACTCAGACTGGCTTCCTGGGTCCTCAGCTTGCAGATGGCGTATTGGGGGCTTCACCTTAAGATCATGTGAGTCAATTCTCCTAATAAACTCCCTTTCATGCATACATCTATCCTATTAGTCCTGTCGCCCTAGAGAACCCTGACTAATACACCCAGCTAGGAGGTACATTTAAGTTGTCAATACCACCCACAGGCTGGTTCTTGTGGCCACTGCCTCTTACAGTGTTTATTTCTCCATCGAGTTCGCAACGGCTGTGTGCTTGCTGAGCTCTCCCTTTTCTCTCTCAGTACCTGATGGCCAGAGCTGTTTCCAGATCTTTGCCTTTACAAATGCCTTCTCCCCTCCTACAGCTGATTCCTTCCAACAGGGCTCAGCAGGTGAAAGGCAGTTCACACAAGTCTTCTCTAATGAATGCTGCTGTGATGCTTTTTGAAATTACTAACATTCCTATCGCTTTCATTAAACAGTGAAGACAGAAGATTAAAGGCCACTATCCCTGCACAAGAGCTCCTCCTTGTGGCCTGCCCATGTTTTAAATGTGCAAACCTTGGTGATATATTGATATCCTGTGATGAGTTCATCCCACATCAACAATTGAGTTTTCTTCTGTTCTTTCGTATTTTATCACGTGTATAATTATTTTTCTCCAGATGAATCTTGTACTGTTTGTTATATATACTTGTTCTTATATATATTGCCATATTGCCTAGGCTGGAAAAAAATTGACGTGTGCACTTATTTAGTGCCTCATTTGAAAAAAATGATGGTTTCAATTATTTGAAACTCTAAAGTACATTTTCTTCATGTCTGTTTTCTATATTTTAAAAATGAAGTACTTTCATATGTATTCATGTCACTACAGTCATAAGTTCCCGTCCAAAGTTCCACTGAAGAACCAACCACCTTATCTTACACATCTCAAAGGAATTTAGCTGAAGAAATAATTTGAACTAATCAAGGAAGGGATAACATCCTACTTTTTGCAGACTTTGCTTTCACATGTATATTACACATGGACTATATTATAACAGTGTTTGCAAAAATTACTTTTAAGTACATTAATCACTGTTTCTGACAGGTAAAATGCTGAAATAAGCTTCTTGTAATGGGTGTGAATATTTTTTTGGGGCTTGCAGAATATTGCAGATTAATATCACAGAAAGCATGTCTAGTTCATGCAACAATTATTTTCATGCAAATTTTGTGGGTCTTTACAAATAATACATATTTGTTACCACTCTTCTTGATAGCGAAGAAAATAAAAATAATAAATATTTGAGAAAAGATCAGGTTCACTTATACTACATATACCACATTATCTTTCATAGCAATAGTTGCCTTGCACTTTAAACCTGTGACAAAACATGACAAATTTTAGAAGGGAAAATATTGGAAGATAAATTAATACCTCTGAAGCCTGTATTCCTATAAATTTAGTTGATAAAGCTCAGCTTATTTAGAGTTTTGAAGAGATATTTTCTCTTCAATGAAGAAATCTCCATAATTGAATGATCTAAATTTCAATGATTAAAAGTACTATTAAAAGAAAATATTTATAGAAAAGCTTTCCTTTAACAATTTTTACGTCCAAAATATGATTTAATTTTTCATGAAATGGGAATATGAATGATCATACATTCTTTTACACACACTTCGTAAATTTAAAAGCTCTCAATCTATTTTAAAAACCCATATGTAAACAACAGTGTCATAAGATATGTTAAGAACTACAGCAGTCAGAAAAAGTTAACAACCCTTGAAATGGCACAGGAAAGGACAGGATGTCTTCCAGGAAGAGGTGCCAATTCTGTTTAAAATTAAGAGACAACGGAGTAATGCAAATACTAACTTTACCCTGCAAATTGCAACATTTATCATCTAGCATCAAATGTGTATGCTGGGACTGACGCATGCACGCACAGATGGTTTGTGTTCTATAATAAAGTTAATTGGTGAAATAAAATAATGGGTTTAATTTCTAGCAAAGAAATGCTTGGTTAATCTAAATTAGTAATATTTGCTTATGGAATTTCCTACCCCAATTATTTCAGATGCTGTCCCTGAGATTTTTTTTGTTAAACCACATGATACACATTTTGCGTGAAGTATTTTTAAAACTTAGGGTATCTCCTTATTTTCTGATTAAAGTAAAATTTCTCAGTGTTTCTGTAAGGACTTTGGCAAATACTCTTTCTGCTTTCTAAAACAAAATATAAGAACCAGAAATCTTTGTAATCCTTCACTATGTTGATGTCTTTTTACAGCAGATTTCTCAGGAAGTATTGTTTGTCGTTCCAAACTGAAATTTTCCCTTCATAATCTAACATTCATATCTTCAAATCTGACCAAACTCTTTGTAAGTGATATTTTGTAAAACTCATTCTGTGTTTAGGACAAGTGAACACAAAGTTGTCACCTTCAAAATAGCTAAGTGGTCATATCACATGTTAAATTGACTGGGGAAATTCTAAACATTGAAAGTGTTCAAATCTGGATTTTTCCTCAAGAAATATAACCTTTGGTTATTTATATTTGAAAGAAGCTAGTTTTATGAATTAAGCTTTAATTCTGAGATAATTACATGGTCATAGGCAGTTATAAGAAATAATGCAGAGATATTTTATTGCCACATGCCTAGCTTCCCCCAGTGGTAATGTAGGCCAAACTATAGGACAGTATCGTAACAAAGATGCTGACATCGATATAATCCACTGAACTTATTCAGGGTCAGTTTTACTTTTTACGTTAAAGTACATGATTCATTTAGTTTTTGTTTTTAAAATAAAATATCTGAGGAACAAGTCTGCTGACTTAGTTCTTTAAATTTTACAACTAATGCAAAGTTACTGAGACTTACAGAGCTTTGAGAAGTGCACTGTTATTTCCAGAGTTAAATTTAAATAAAACACTTGAACTCTGAGACTATTTTCTAGTTGTAAAAAGGTTAAAACTGCATTGTAGCTGTTCCTTTCCTTTCATTTCAAAACCTAAACAATGTTCTATTATTTAAAGGTAGTTCATTAATAAGCAAAGATTTGTTACAACCGTGATGACAATAACATGTATGTATATTTTAGCATTTGAATACATTCTACATGAAAACATTTCTTTATATTTAAACTATTATTTCATACAAATAGAAGTCAAAAGAAATGTTATCAGATGCTATAAAATAACTCTTCCATAATGTAGGATGCACTAGGAAAATAGTGAATAAAATATCATGTGCTGTTTTGGCATTAGATTTTCCATACATGAAGATAAATGGGTTCATTAACTTCTTCCACCCATTTTTATATTTTGTAGATTGACTTCATATTACTGTGATAAGAGGCAGATTGAAATCCTGGCTTCCTGATGATATATCTTCTTGTATGAACTCTTGTTGATGTAGATTAAGTGGGCTAGCAGATACAGTAGTACTCATAAAATAGCTTTTCAGAGCTTTTTATAGTTTAATAAACATTTTCCTATTTCCCAAAAATATCATGCAAACATACTAAATATAAAGTCAATAATCTGTACTTTATATATCTATTACCATTGTCTAACAATGTAATTTATCTATTTGAAACTAAATTGACCAAAGACATTAACAAACATATAGGGAAATTTAAGTTTTATGTCTTTATGGAAATATGTTTTAAGTCCTGCCTTTTTGTAATTGAGAGTTATATTTTTACTCGAATATTTAAATGTTATATGTAATTACAATCATAAGGCAACCCCTATCATGAATGAATCCTGATTTGGTGAGGTGAAATGTCTTAGTTTATGTTTGTATAAATTTTATACAATATTGTGTAATTTGTATAAAATATTTTATCTGAGTTTAGTTCTTTAGGTCAGATGGAAAAACCTCTCCTGCCTAGCCCTACCTCCAATAATTGGAAAATCTACTTACTGACATGTCAAGTCACTTCTCTTGAGGAATAAACTTCTAAAAGTAGTAGTCATAGAGTGAGTTTAGACAGAAATTCAGAAACGTCAACTAAAGTTAACTATACCCCTGTTGTTCACTGTTATCATGACTTTCATTTTTCTATCCGGCCAAAAATACTTCTAGTTTTATTCCCTCCAAGTTTAATGCCTTCTTGTTTACATGCCTATTGCATGTTGTCACTTATAAGTAGGAGCTGAAGAGTAAGGACACATGGACATAAACAGAGATAACAGACACTGGGAATTCCAACAGGATTTGGATTATGTATTATATTATTCACATTAAGTCCTATGAGCCTATCAGTGGAGGTGCATAATAATTATTTCAAAAATAATTTTAAACATGGAAGTTTGAAACGCATTTTTGGCATAGTTTATCAGGGAAAGTTGGAGAGAAGAGCAGAGATTTTCTAGCTGTCCTCTTGGTATGCTTGCTTATGCATTAGCTTGAATAAACTGATACATCCCGTGTCAGCCCTGAAACCCTTAAGCTGAAGTTTGGGGAGGTGAGGAATCTCTGGACATATCCTTGAGTTGATTGATTATCAGTTTGAAAGGGCAGTGTACTAGTCTGTTCTCATGCTGCTAATAAAGACACACCCGAGACTGGGTCATTTATGAAGGAAAGAGGTTTAATGGACTCACAGTTCTACATTGCTGGAGAGGCCTCACAATCATGGCTGAAGGTGAATGAGGAGCAAAGTCACATCTTACATGGCAGCAGGGAAGAGGGCATGTGCTTTATAGAACCATCAGCTCTCATGAGACTTATTCAACATCATGAGAACAGCATGATTCAGTATCTCGCATGGGGTCCCTCCCACAACCTGTGGAGATTCTGGGATCTACAATTCAAGATGAGATTTGGGTGGGGACACAAAGCCAGACCATATCAGGCAGAGCTTACTAATTGTCACCACCATCTTTTTATTGTATTTATCTTATGTTCTAATTTTAGATGCAGAGATTATTTGTTACGTGGCCATTCCATGCGTGATGGTAGGGAATGTGCTTCTAGTGCACCTGTCACCCAAATGGTGAACGTTATACTCAATAGGCAGTTTATGAACCCTCATTCCCCTGTCGCCCTCCCCGCTTTTGGAGTTTTCAGTGTCTGTTATCTCCATCTTTATGTCCATGTGTCCCCATTATTTAGCTCCTACTTGTGAGAATGTGAAATGATTTGATTTCCTGCTTCTGGGTTTGTTCACTTAGAATAATAGCCTCCAGCTCCATCCACATTGCTGCAAAGGGCATGATTTTATTATTTTTATGACTGTATGGTATTCCATGGTGTATATATACATTTTTTTAAATCTAATCAACTGTTGACCACCAGCTTTTATTTTATTTTATATCATTATTTTTTTAATTTTATTTTTTGAGACGGAGTCTCGCTCTGTTGCCAGGCTGGAGTGCAGTGGCGCCATCTCGGCTAGCTGCAACCTCCGCCTCCTGGGTTCAAGCGATTCTCCTGCTTCAGCCTCCCAAGTAGCTGGGACTACAGGCGCTGCCACCACACCCGGCTGGACCACCAGCTTTTAAAAACAAACCTCATTGACTAATTTTACTAGTTTTTGTGACTCACGACTCATTCAACACTTTGGGGATTAAAAATACATCTTCTGGTTTTGCATCCATGGATTCAACCAAAAGCTAATTGAAAATATTTGAAAAAATGAAAAACAAAAAAAAGATACAAATAATACAAATGAAAAACAATACAGTATAACAACTACATAGCATTCACATTGTATTAAGTATTATAACAACTCTGTAGATAATTTAAAGTATACGGGAGGATGGGCATAGATTATATACACATATTACACAATTTTATGTAAAGGACTGGAGTATCTGCAGATTCTGAGGAGGGTCCATTCTGGAAGCAGTGCCCCACAGGTACCAAGGGATGACTGTATTCAGACTGAAACAAAATATTCTTAAACAGAAATCATTGGCCCATATAATATAGTTCTAATACTAACCCTGCTTTTAAAACCTTTAAATTACATGATATTTTCTTTAAAAAATGGTGACTTTTTAAAAGGCATGATCATGTTGGTTGTATTTAATTTTAACTACATGTTCTAAAAGGGTCTCCAAAATAAAATTGAAAAAAAAAACCCATTCACTTTAAAAATACTGAGGTTTTGTTGCCTGTTTATAGAGGAGGTTACAAAAAAAAGAAAAAGGATCTTACATGTATCACTACACTGAAGCAATTGCCTTCAGAATACTTAGCATAGACTTAAATTTGAGTCTTGTAACATTCTGAGGAACATTTATGATGGGAGGGTTGCAGATGTTTATGGCAATTTAAAGAGGTACAAATCTTATACATCAGTAGATTATGAATTCGGAAGTGGTGATTGGTAGCACTTTGTAATCTGCAAATTGATTTGCTGAAGTCTACCCTATAATAGAGGAAAGTGTAATGTCAGATGTAGCAAATTGCAATTTTGGGGCATATGTTAATAGTATGCAGTTTCAATCCCTCATTAAAACAAAACAAAACAGCTAAAAATTATGGTCTTTTAAAAAAAAATTATGTTGTGTATGCATGTGTATGTATTTAAACTATGTCATTTACCTGAATATTCTGTCTACTTAACTTTGGAGTTCCCCAAATTTTCTAAAGACCAGTTAGAAACAAAATGAAATCTTAAAATATTTTATCATGAGCATCTGAATTCCGTTCCTTTGTGTGTAATATTTTAAGTTACGATCATCTCTCACCTTCTAGGGCCTTTTATTTATACGTGCTTCAATCTGATACTAGGCGTATGCAGGCTTATTCAAATGTGTGCCACTCACAGCCTGCAGTGCCTACGACATTGCAGGAATTTCTTAAAGTCATTTAGACTCTCCATCCTTGGGTTTATACGACACATTTGTTACTTCAGTAATTCAGTAAGAATGATCCTCAGTACCTCAGGAGGAACAAAGCTTCTTATGCTTACAGATGTTAATATTTAGAAGCTTTGGAAGGTTCGAAATACTTTCAAGGAGACAAGCATTCTCCTGAAAAAGCTAGAATATTTCCATATTTCCTTTATAAACATGTTCATGGTTGATAAATAAGTCAGTTTTGGGTCACAAAAAGGGGTTGTGCTGCACACTTCTGCATTTGGAATTATCCTCAGCATAGTAAGCTTTCAGGGTGACACGTAGATGGAACTTTTTTAGAGATACATCACTTTCTCGGGAAAGTATTGTGGAGTAGAACAGATTTATAGAGCTGGAACCGTATTATACGGAGCTGTAGATCACTGCTGCTGACCAATGAGACCAGACTTTTTTTTCCCTTTTTGCAAATATTCACCAAATGTCCTTTGTTTTGTCTTTCCTTGTTGAAGTAACAATTCAATTAGTTTTTTTGGTCTGAAAAATCAGATCATTCCCTGTTCTAAATCATTTTTCTTGATTTTTGTTCCTAATCTCATACCATAAACAAATGTTCTTGTTTAGCTGCGTTTGTCAGGAATGACAGATTTAACAGCAAAGCATAAATGTAGATAGGTAGTTAAAAATCCAGTACAGTAAATCACTGCTTTTACCATGTATTTGTGAAGGGTTATGATTAAAAATGGAACCTGAGTGAGGTAGATAAAAGAAATCCAATAATGTTATTTTAGGAGGATAGTGTTGTAAGGTTCAGAACTGTAATCATTATAAAGAGATTTTTTCCCCCTTTTTTTAAACTATACTTTCACTTCTGGGACACATGTGCGGAATGTGCAGGTTTGTTACGTAGGTATACACGTGCCATGGTGGATAGCTGCACCCATCAACCCATCACCTACATTAGGTATTTCTCCTAATGCTCTCCCTCCCCTTACCCCCACCCCTGACAGGCCCCAGTGTGTGATGTCCCCTCCCTGTGTCCACGTGTTCTAATTGTTCAACTCCCACTTAGGAGTGAGAACACGCGGTGTTTGGTTTTCTGTAAAGAACATTTTTAAAAGGAAAACAGATACTATAGTTATTACTACTGAATGTATTTAGAAGTTCTAATAAGTTCATATTATGAATGTAATACTGCCTTTTACATGAAGCACCTAGTGGGTAATTATAAAACTCATTGCGACCTAATTGATGAAATAGGTAGAGTGACAATTTCCACTTGTTGATGAACGTTACACATGAACTATCACATGTCGAAACAGCAGAAACTTTTTTTTTTCTTTTTTTGCTATTTGGTTGCAAGATGTTTTCTTTGCCTTTTTCTTTTAATTATTATTATACTTTAGGTTTTAGGGTACATGTGCACAATGTGCAGGTTTGTTACATATGTATCCATGTGCCGTGTTGGTTTGCTGCACCCATTAACTCGTCATTTAGCATTAGGTATATCTCCTAATGCTGTCACTCCCCCCTCCCCCCACCCCACAACAGTCTCCGGAGTGTGATGTTCCCCTTCCTGTGTCCATGTGTTCTCATTGTTCAATTCCCACCTATGAGTGAGAACATGCGGTGTTTGGTTTTTTGTCCTTGTGATAGTTTACTGAGAATGATGGTTTCCAGCTTCATCCATGTCCCTACAAAGGACATGAACTCATCCTTTTTTATGGCTGCATAGTATTCCATGGTGCATATGTGCCACATTTTCTTAATCCAGTCTATCGTTGTTGGACATTTGGCTTGGTTCCAAGTCTTTGCTGTTGTGAATAGTGCCTCAGTAAACATATGTGTGCATGTGTCTTTATAGTAGCAACGATTTATAGTCCTTTGGGCATATGCCCAGTAATGGGATGGCTGGGTCAAATGGTATTTCTAGTTCTAGATCCCTGAGGAATCGCCACACTGACTTCCACAATGGTTGAACTAGTTTACAGTCCCACCAACAGTGTAAAAGTCTTCCTATTTCTCCACATCCTCTCCAACACCTGTTATTTCCTGACTTTTTAATGATGGCCATTCTAACTGGTGTGAGATGGTATCTCACTGTGGTTTTGATTTGCATTTCTCTGATGGCCAGTGATGATGAGCATTTTTTCATGCGTTTTTTGGCTGCATAAATGTCTTCTTTTGAGAAGTGTCTGTTCATGTCCTTCACCCACTTTTTGATGGGGTTGTTTTTTTCTTGTAAATTTGTTTGAGTTCATTGTAGATTCTGGATATTAGCCCTTTGTCAGATAAGTAGGTTGTGAAAATTTTCTCCCTTTCTGTAGGTTGCCTGTTCACTCTGATGGTGGTTTCTTTTGCTGTGCAGAAGCTCTTGAGTTTAATTAGATCCCATTTCTCAATTTTGGCTTTTGTTGCCATTGCTTTTGGTGTTTTAGACATGAAGTCCTTGCCTATGCCTATGTCCTGAATGGTATTACCTAGGTTTTCTTCTAGGGTTTTTATGGTTTTAGGTCTAACATGTAAGTCTTTAATCCATCTTGAATTAGTTTTTGTATAAGGTGTAAGGAAGGGATCCAGTTTCAGCTTTCTACATATGGCTAGCCAGTTTTCCCAGCACCATTTATTAAATAGGGAATCCTTTCCCCATTTCTTGTTTTGGTCAGGTTTGTCAAAGATCAGATGGTTGTAGATGTGTGGTGTTATTTCTGAGGGCTCCGTTCTGTTCCATTGGTCTATATCTCTGTTTTGGTACCAGAGAAATTCTTTTATATATTTTTAAGACATTATCACATCAAGGTACTTTGGTGTGATTTCCAACAGAATCGGCTAGAAAATGTTTTTTTTTTTTAAAAGACAATGTGATTTGAGTATTTGATTATCATCACTCACCATAACTATAAATCATTTTCATGTTCTTATAATCCAAAAACTACCTGTGGGAACATTAGTAGCAATCACATCTATGCTGAATGTTCATTCATATATAAATTAAAAAGCATTTTCACACAGAGACCTGATTTTTGTGTACATCAGAAATAGAATAAAACCTAATATGGGTATTGTATTAATAATCCTATGTGGTGAAGGAACGATTAACTATATCTGTAACCATAATCTTGAGAAATATCTTACCTTTTAGTAAATAATAAAACCCATCTGCTGTTGCAGCTCTCTGAGGTTTATAAAATTATGCTAGGGTTAGTTGTTTTAATCAGCACAGGATATTTTGGCCCCGGATCTGTTGTCTTCTGGGAAAACATTGGCTTCCACAGAAGGTGGTCGTTTTGAAGGCTGGCAGTGATTTCTGCTGGTGACTGTCACCGAGGATTTTCATCCCTAACAATGGGAAGTGTAAATATAATCTGACTGCTGTGGCTAATTTGGGTCCCTTTACAACTGTAAATAACTAGTCCAAGGTTTTTGCTTAAGGTGTCACACCAATGTTACAACTCTTTTGAATTTTTTCAAGTCAGGAATAGACATCTCCTTCTTACTGCTGTGTGAAAGATAATTAATAGATCTTGTCTGTGACTCTTAACTTGGAAAAATGATTTGTTATGGGCAGAGAAATAACAGAGAATAAGAAATCTCAAACTTCGCCATCTCCTGATCATCCCTGTTCCCACTGTGGAATTTGATTTAATGTTCTTCCACCTTGGACAGCGGTCAGTGTTTCAACATTAGAAATTCTAGAAGCATGTTCTTGCCACAGTTTCACCCCAAGGACAAGATTATTGAAAAACTCCACTCGATGTGAGGATTTTATTTTCCCTGGTATGATTTGCAGCCACCTGGAAAATGCCATGTTTATTTATGTTATTCTTCTTTATAAAGATTGCGAAAAATCAATGTCAAGGTGAATTCACATGTGCAAATTCTCAGCAACAAGTTAATTTCATGTCAAAGTTTAAAAAAAAAGTCGTTATCATTCCTAAAACCAATTTTAGAAGCTGGAATTGTTTTACTGAATAAATTCAGGTAAAGTGCATGCTTCCTTTGAACACCTGCATCCTGCATCTCATGGTCAGCAACCAAGTTAATAATTAGGAAGTGCATCGCATTTCAGCTGAGTTGTTTGAGCTCTCTGTGTTTAAGTATAGTCTCATTATTCAGATTGGGTTTTTCTTTTTTTGGTAAGATGTATTTTTTACTTTTAAAGGAACCTGTAGTGATTGTTTACTCTGTAACTAAAGGTGGACACAGATATAAAATATTGCTTGCCTGTATTTTCTATATTTGACCAGGAGTTATTAACAGAGTTGTTTGATAGTAGAGACGTGTTCTGTTGAAATTTGTGAAAAAAACATATTTTATCTAGATGAACCTGTTTACCAAATACTTTTTTGATATACAGCTGGAAGCACCAGAAATTTCCCTCCTGAAGAAAGTAAAGTCACACTTTTTCATTGTATTAGTTCTGTGCAGCTGCTGTAACAAATCACCTCTAATGACTTGGTGGCTAAAACCCCAGAAATCCATTATCTTAGAATTATGTAGCTTAGAAATTCAACAAGGGTCTCAGTGGGCTGAAATCGAGGTATCAGCAGGACTGATTCCTTTCTGGAGGTTCTACAGGGTCCATTTCCTTTCTTTTTCTATCCGGCAGGGGCCACCCGCATTCCTGTGGTCCCACAGCATCCTCAAAGCCAGCAACATTGCTCTCTCTGTTTCTTTCTTCCATAGTCACATCTCCCTCTGACTCTCGCTCTTCAGCTTCTCTTTCCCATTTTAAAGACCATTCTGATGTCACTGGGCTTGCTGGGATGACTCTAAATAATCTACCTATTTGAGGCCAACTGGCTAGCAACCTTAACTTTCCCTGTGCCATGTAACCTAACATATTCACAGGTGTACAGAGATTAGAATGCGGACATTCTTGGGGGATATGGCCTAGTTCTGCCCACCACAAAGATGGAGCCAACTCTTAAAACAATCTTTGAAAGGCATAACTGATTTTTGGGTGCAACAGTAAAATTTAAATATTAATAAGATAATCAAAACAGCACGTCTAAAATAATTTGTTTTAAAAGTTAACTTACAAATTTCAATTGAAACATAATTTTTTATCAGAAATCCTAGCAGAGTTATATTTTGTCCGACTACTTCACTAATGTGATCCCCAAACAATTACAGGTGTACGAGTCCCTGTAGTTTTACAACATTAGCAAAATGTACATCTGTTTTGTCTCCTGTGTACATGTGCTTTGTTTAATACCCTACCTTTAAGTGGAATTGGTGTGTGTGAATATAACTAAGCAAATTATACCACAAGAGTGATCCTTTTGTGATTATTTCTTGTTACATAAGCCTCCCTTATAGCAGGCTGGAGAGTTTCCTCTATCTTTGGAGAAGTAAGCTGCTATGTGTTGAGAGGGCCATGTGGCTTGGATCTGAAGGTGGCCTCCAAGAGCTGAAAGCAACTCTCGTTGACAACCAGCAGAGAAACAGGGACGTCAGTCCTCTAACTGCAAGAAGCTGAGTTCTTCCATCAATCAGAATGAGACTGGAAAAAGACCTCCGAGTTTCATGTGAGAATTGCAGACTGGTTGACACCTTGATTTCAGCCTTGTGAGACCCAGAGCAGAGGATCCAGTTGAGTCACACACTCAGATTCCTGACCCATGGAAAATGTGAAATAATACACGTGTGTTGTGTTACGCTTCTAATTTTGTTGTAATCTGTTATGCAGCAAGAGGAAACTGACATATTATGAAGGTTACACAGCTGATGAGGAGTTAAGTATTTTGCTGAGGAAGCTCAGCTGCAAATGCTCTGGCCTCTCCCATTATAGATGGTTGCGTTCAAATTCGAGGAATCAGCCGTGAACCAGTCCAGGGAACTAGCACAACCCTCGTCCTCTGGGCCAAGCTCCTAGGTAGTTCCACTCTCATTAGAGAATTATGGTTTGGTCCTCTGATGACCAAATTTAAAGACAAATTATTGGTGATTTGAAATTTATCTGAATGCTAATATATGATTAGCTCTAACAATCCTTAAAAAGAAAGAAAGATTTTCTAATAATTACTTTTATTCCTTTAGCAAATATAGGTACATCTGAATTAGGTCTTTTAAACTGATTTTCTTTTAATGAAAATAAAAATTGGGGGCCTGAAAGAATACATACAATGTAAAAGCACAATAGAGCTAAGATATTTTAGGAAGTGTCTATTCAGGGCAGCTTGAATCTATGCTCCTGGAAATAACATTTTAAAAATAAAAAAGAGAAAGATCTAAATATTTTAAAGGGTATATGTACCTAATAATACCTATCTTTTCCAATTTTATTTCAAATGTGCCATGCTGCCATAAAATAAAGGTAAGATTTTTTTTCTTTGTTTGTTTGTGTTTGACTTGTATATCTTTATCACAGGAGTATAACAAAGATTATATGTATAGTCATTAATCAATTTGCATTCCAGATTGTTATTATATTGAGTCCATATGTTAGGAAATAGATAAGTTGAAACAACTTTCAGAAAGAAATGAAGCAAAAGTGGTTAATAAATGTAATAGCATAAAAATTATTGTAAGAAACAGAAACATTTGTAGCCCGTAATGATTTCATTAATGTGGTGAGAGACACAGGCTGCGTATTTCTCTGTTGTCAGAGTTAACTTTATTTCCTCCCAAAAAAGTGCTTTCAATGATCACTGTGGTTGCTCGTCCTAGAATTATAGAATATGTTTGTCTTTGCTCGATTGTAAAGTAGTAATTACTGCTTATTCTCAGGATATTTTAAATAATGTGTGAGAACAATTTACAATCTCAAGGAAGATGACTACAAAGCAGCTTTTAAAACACTGTGTATATGATTCAAAAATCATTGGTAAAGACACAACAATCGTGTTGTGTTGAGTACTTACTTCCAAATCGATGCCAAAGATTGTTGGCCACTAATTAACCATATTTTGCACTATAAAAAACCAAATTCTTAGCAAATTCTGTCTGTAAAAGCATCAGAAACCTAAAAAGCCTCTACTTAGGAAATAAAATTTCCCTTATAATAACCTTTCCTCCAAAGGGGTATATTTTTATAATGTTAGGGAAGAAAGAAAATTATTTGACAAAGTAAAATTTTAAATGCTTAAAAATACAGCCTGATATGAGTTTTCATATTCATGACAATTTTTAAACTAAATATAAGCATATGTATGTATATATGTGTATATATATATACACACACATATACATACATATATGCTGCCATTTGTAGTTTTACTTAGACATGTTGATTCAGTGCAGTGGTTATCCCGAATTTTGTCTGAAATATTTGAGACTATTTAAAGAATAGTCCCTGTATTGAAAAATTGTCCATCCCGTGGCAGTGCAGATGATAAGCTTTCTGTACTCCTGTATTATTCCCTGCTCTCAACAGCTGCTCTTAATTGAACCCTAAGTACGATTTAGGATTGTTTTCTTTTGCTTTGTTGTTCCAAGAATTCTCACTTTAAATCCATCTAAGGTTACAACAGCCTCTGTAGAGAGCACAATTTATCATGTAGCTTTTATACAAATGTGACATGATCTCATTATATTTCTGCCAATGGACTTTATCGCTTTAATAATCCTTTGCAATATTTATAGAATGTCATGATGAATCATATTATATTTATCATATCACACAATAAATAACATGACATGCTAATAAATCATTCCATTTTGGAGAGTGTTGAAATTATTCTTTGTAAGCTTGCATCAAAATGATTAGTCAGCATCCAGTCTCTAAATCTGTAGTCTTACACCAATTTATAACTTAGAATGGATAATGCAAATGAATACTCAAAATTATTTAATTATTTGCTAATATTTTATATAAGTTAATTTCTTTAGTTGTACAAAATATTAAATTACGAAACCAACTATTTTTTATAATGAACCACTTTCTTAAGAATAATACAATAGACATAAGACTAATAAGACTTTGCAAAAATTGAGATGTTTATTGAACATTTTTCAAATTAGCAATAATAAATTTAAGAGGAGAAAACTTTATTTTAAGGATATTAGAATCCACAGAGAAGAAAGGAATAGAGAAATATGATTTAGTCTGCCAATTTTATATGTGAAAAAACAGGCTCACCTATGTTAAGGAATGCAATCAGTTAGACTGACAAAGAAATGAAATTAGGTTTTCAGACATTTATCTTAGTGGTACTTTATAATAAGTTCTTTTCTGTTCTCTTTAAAATTTCATGTTGAGTTTTAAGAATTTAAGAAATAATATATAAATATTAAAAGATAATTAAGTTGATAGATATAATCAATCAAGTTAGCTTAGATTGCATCAGAATCTTTTGGAATCCGGGTGTTATCTTCTTGGCTGCGTGTTTGAAGCCAGCAATTTCTTTTCAATTGTCTTTTTGCCTTAATGTGAATTCTTTATTAGCTCTTTCGAAACAAAGACACTTTCCATGGACAAATACGAGTCTCCAGCTCGATGACTGTAGGGTGCCTGAGGTTGTGTGGCTGACAAAGGAAGCCCAAGGCAATAGTTGAGCAAAGTGGTTCAGGCTATGAATTCTGGAGTCGGCTTTTTTGGTTTGAATCCCAGATTTGACACAAATCAGAAATGTGATCACAGGCCAGTTATCTGATTTTTCTAAGTCCCAGTTCCCTTCTGTTAAAAATGGGGATAATAAAGAATACAACACAGCTCACATCTGTTGTATGATTAATTATTGTATATCAAGATCAAAAGAGGACAATATCTGCATAATAATCAGCAAATAACAGCTGTTGTGTATACTGGTAACAGGGACTAAGAGGAATCTTTCTGAACAAATGTTTGGAAAACATGGTAGAGATTGGCAGCCAAATTTAGTCAAACAGTTTACAGAATTCCTGCGATTCACTGCTTTTCTTTACAATAGATACCAGAGCCTTGGAAATGTTTAAAAAAAACAACTATTGTTTACCTGAAGATCCATAAATATATCAGCCTCCGTACAATTAAGTAGAAAAAGAATCTTTTTTATATTATTATTATCCTGTAGCATTTATCTGTACTTGGTGTCATATCAAAAACCTTTCTGAGAGGGCCTGGTTTCTGCCAAGTACGAAGTAGGAAATGTATTTATTTTCTAAACTTTCACCAATGCTCTAGTTACCAATGTTTATTTTTGCCTTCTAGTCTTGTCATATGAGAAATCTCATTGAAAACTACAATACCCTCTAGTGTACATGATTGCATATTGTTTAAACATTAATATTCTTTTAGGATTTTTATGCAGAGCAGTAAAAATTTGAGGTTAAGCCCTAAAATTTCATTTTCTTCATTTATCTGGCAAACTTACTGAACATGTAATATGTGATAGATAGTAATTTAGCTGCTGGATATATAGCAGTGAGCAACGGGCAAAAATTTGTGTTCTCTTAAAATCTAGAGGGGTAAGACAATTATCAAAGAAAATATTTAAAACTCTTAATATGTCGTGTATTGGTGAGTGCTAAGGAGAAGTACACATGGAGGGTGGAGGGTTACAAGGTCAGGAAAGACTTCATTAAGCAGGTGAAATGTGAGCAAATGCACAAATGAAAAGAGAAGGCAAGCCATGCAGAATGGCCTAGTTGTTAAGAGCACAGACTTTGC
Organism: Symphalangus syndactylus; assembly: GCF_028878055.3. Lineage (NCBI taxonomy): Eukaryota > Metazoa > Chordata > Mammalia > Primates > Hylobatidae > Symphalangus > Symphalangus syndactylus. The sequence continues at coordinate 102,126,467 of NC_072438.2, forward strand.
AGGTAGAGAGGCGTGCAGGTGTCTGGTGTGTTTGAGGGAGGGTAAGGAGTTCTGTCTGACTGGGCTGTAGTCAGCAAAAGGACAGTGAGAGCAGAAGGAGACAGTGGGGTAATGGAGCCAAATTACATAGTTCCTTGTAGGCCTCCGTAACACCTCAGGGTTTTACTTTGAATGAGATGGAAAGTCACTGAGGAGTTTGTAACCAGCCATAGCTTATGGTCTGGTTTAATACGAGAAACTGTCACTGTGGGTGCCATGGAGAAGGTGCACTAAGAGGCCACAGTGTGTACATAGGAAATGCTAAGCCTTCTACCTGTGTGCCAGACACTGTCACCTCTCACCTGATGCAGGAACATCATTCCCCCAACTTTTCCCTTTCTTCTGCATCATCAATTCTCCTCTTGCTAATTAATAATATTCTTCATATGCAAACATGCTACAATTATTCTTATTTTAAAATACCTTTCCACATTCTACAAATCTCTCAAGATACTGCCTCCTTTCTCTGACCCTCAGAGCAAAACTCCATGCACCCATTATACCCAAATCCTTTCATCTTGGTTTTTAAAGATTCCACCCAAATCTGCCTTCTCCTTTTCTACTGTCCAAAATTTGTTGTTGCCAAGGACAACATTCATCTCCATATTCTTCAACTTTTAGTCCTTTTCACAGAATTTGACACAGGTAATCTTCGAGTTCTCCTTGAAACATGTTTGTCACCTGGGTTCCAGGTCACAGTAGTGTCAGTTCTATTCACCTTGTTACAGCTGCTGCTTCCTGCGTTCCTTCGTTCACCACCATCTTCCTGACTTCTCAGTTACAGCACAGAAGGGATGATTCTGGCATTTATTTACTTTATTTAAATGCATTTTCTTTTTTACCTCAGATGGTGTCATGCTTTAACTCCTATGCATATACTGCCGATTTTCAAGTTTTTAATCCCCAGCCTTCATTGTGCTGTAGAACTGTGGAATTGTACATTGAGCCACCTAGTTGATATTACTTCTTGAAATCTAATAAGTAACTCAAGGTTATTATTTGCAAAATTGACCCTCTGATTTTCTCCCTAAACCTGGTTCTGCCGCAACTTGGCCAGCTCAATAAATGACAGTTTTATTCTTCGATAATTTAAACCAAACTCTATGAAGTTATCCTTACCTGCTATTTCTATTTTTCCCAGATTCAATCCATCAGGAAATCCTGCAAGTCTACTTTTAAACTGAATGTCTGTTGAGGTAATTTGCACTGACACTACATGGTATAAGCCACCATCAGCTCTCAATGGAATATTGCCTTAGTTTCCTGTTTGCGTCTAGAGCTGATGAAGCCAGACAGCAGGCTGATTGCCGGTTTTTTTTTCTGAAAGAAATAAATTATTGTAATTTGGTGGGTCTTAAATAACTGACTTAGAAATTAAGTAATCTCGTTAAAAATACCTACACTATTTTTTAATGAAAATTAGAAACATCCTAAACTTTATTTAGTAAAGTCTTGACAAGTTCTTTCTGTGTGAGTTTTAATGGTGAAATCTTGTTCAAGAACAAAGAACACGTTCAGACGTGTTAGCTAAGGGAAGGTCTAAGCTAAACTCAGAGAGAAGAGGCTTGTTGCTTTATTTGAATTTGTGATTCTTTGAGAGTCTTAATGTCACAAAAACAAGTATAAAAAGAAACCATACAAATACCTCATTAGCCATCTAGTTTTTAATATGCTGTCTAACCAAGGGTTGCATTTCTTGAGTCAAAGGTAGCATTTTATGATTCATAATTTCTACCATTGCTAAAATTTTAAATTTGTTCTTAGCATTTGATTGGTTCTCTTTCATAATTGCAATTTCAGGGCCTGTAGTTTTTCTGGGTTGATAATTATTCAGATGAATGATTTATCCATTTAGATAAACATCAACTGGTTCTAATAATTTGCAGTTACTGTTTATGTCAGGTTGTTTATTCATAAATGCTTTCTTGAGACCTCCTCTTTGTCAAAACTGTTCTTTAGATTCCCACAAAACACTTTTGGAGTTAGAATTTTCCCCATCATTTCTAAAGATAAATGGAAGAACTCAGAAATTAATTTGACCTCTTTGCTGCCTTGCCATTCTACTTACTTACTACAGAGTTAATTATAAAAGCTATTATTTCATCAGTAACTGTCTAATTTATAATATCCTATATTGAGTATAAAATATATGAACTGATTGGGTTATCTGGCTTTATGTTACATAATTGCCCGTTCAAATTTTTCTTTCAACCTGGTTTATGTGCTTTGTGACATTTCGGATATATTCGTATTTTTAGGTATTTCTCGTTTTAGTAGAGACGGATGTTCTTAAATACAAGCTTTTACTTTGATTTCTATCAGCATTGTGAGCAATTTGCTCATTTTCTAATCGGACTTTTTCAGGTCATAGAAAAATTAAGGAACGATATTGTCATTTAAATTCACTAAGAGAGTTGGAAAACACCAGCAGTGATTTACAAGTTAAGGAAAGTAAACAAATGCTTTAAAAATATATATTTTTTAATGATTATAGTATTATTATTAATTGAAAGCTGATTTTCAGGAATGGAAACAAATGTAGATTTGTAGGTTCTTAATGTCAAGCTAACACCTGTTTCTGGTTGTTTAATTTACTTTGGTTCACTGTCTTCTTCATGTAAGAGTAAAAACTGTTTTGTGGAACACACTTCAGTACCAAGAAAAGCTTGTTAATAGCTGTTCTACAGTATATATTCTCAAATCCATGTCATGCCACATCTTTTCATACGTTGTAACTCAGTGGTTTAGGACATAAAAAAATGATGTTTCTCAAAACACTTGTTATTTTCTCACACATACTGTGTTCTAGCATTCTAGAAGTGTTTTGGTAGATTTAAAGATTGGTTTGCTCTGTCACACTATAATCTAACAAAGTTTTCTTTGGCTTTTAAATCTAATCTCTGAGGCTGGATAGTAGACTTTCTTTCCCCCACAAAAAAACTCTTCGTTGGAGTTTTTTTCCTTGAGGGATATCAAATTCTTATTTCCTTTAGGTTATAAAGAAATAGAGATTCAAAACATTGTGTCAAAACTTTTTCATATTTTACCGCCTATTTTGGCTACTTCAAAAAGTAGCCAATGCTATATTTCTTAGTTGTATTTTATTTTTATTTTTACTTCATATTATGTTGAATATAAAATAAAACTTGAGAGATGCATTTACCAGTTTATTCAATAAGGCCTTTTCTTTATATATACTGCTAGATAAATTTTAGCAGAAAAGTCAGAAACTTGTACTAAATTAAAGCTTAGTTTTTTTGTTTTGTTTTTTTAAGACCTACAAACTCCTCTTGTATCAGCACACTTCATATTATGGCTTAAGCTGTTATCAGAAATACTATTTCTTAATATCATATATTATTCTTTAAAGTGCAACAATTTAATACAACTATATTTATTAAGACCCTCACAGATCAAGAGCTGAGAGTGTTTATAAATGAAACATAAAAGATGACAGACATAGGGCCAGTGGTCTTGAGCAATGTCCATGAAACCCCAGTGCAGGAATGCAGGCAGGCCTCAGAGGCAGTAAAGTTGACAATTGTTTCTCTACCTATTCAGACCTCTGTTTCCTCATTTGTCAAATGACATCAATAATAGAAAGTACCTCCCAGGACAAACGATGGGATGGATATAAAGCATTCTTACACTTTGGCACATAATAATTTTTCCGTGTTCCATAAGAAACCTTTATTTTGTTTTATTTTGTTTTGTCCCTATTCTTTCCCCAGTCACTTGAAATGTTGGAATGAAGGTGAGTAGACTGATCTGCTTACTGCTCTTGTGTTGTGGCTGAAATTTGTAGGGGAGGCTGCTCTCCATAATTGTCTGGTATCATTGTTTCATACGTGTGCCTTTAATATTTTTAAAACATTTATTTAAAAACTTAAGCCTAACTGATTTGTGAACTTCTCAGAATGAGTATTCTTCTGAAAATGTTAAATTAATAAGAAAATTAAGCACAATATAAGGAAGACATTTATATAAAAACTGAACAATAAGTTAAATTGGAGTGTAGTCAAAGGCACTTGGGATGATAGAGCTGTTATAAGTGAGCTTTCAATTTATGTCAAGAGTCCTGGTAGATAGAAGATTAAGAGTCTTTGTATCTTACCATCTTATAAAGTAAGTTATACGGGTTCAACTAGAGAGATAAGCAGTGTCCTGACAAACGTGAATACGGGTTCCCTTTTAAAAACCTTTCTAATAAAGGCATTGCGTTGAGCTTGCCTCCAATGTGGCGTCTCGGTGGAGACATGAAGCTGGGGCTCCAGGTCCGTGGAGGTCATTTCTCACTCTTCAGTTCCATCAGATGATATGCCAGGGGTTAGGAGAAGCTACACCCCGTCTCACATTTCAACTCTGCTGCAATGAGAAGGAAATAAGCCAAGGAAAATGCCTTACTTCGTTAAGGCAGGGGCAAGAGAGAAGAAGAGCACCATGGTTTGCTCATGATTTAAAAATATTCAGCCAGATGGCCCACAAGTAAATGTGGCCCAATTAATTGGTAATGTGTAATCAGATTAGCATTTCTTGCCTTCTTAGAGGAGTAAGAAATGGGCAAAGAGATGGACAGAGGTGCCAAACATATCTTCTTTCTTAATTTCTCATCAGGAAAAATGTTGATTATGAGTAAAAAGGAAGGAATTAAATGAAGTTAAACTAATATTAAGTGAGATGGATCAATATGTTAGGTTAAATACTTGTCATTAATCTGGAGGAATTAGTATAAAGTAAAATATAAGACTGTTCATAGTAAAATAGTCAATAAAATGAATATAAAGGCAGATAGCCCACATATGCTAGTTTTTTAATGAAAAAAGAAAGTTCTGTTTCAGATATGACCCTTCAAAATATATGTAAAGAAGATACAAAATAAATTGATCAAAAAATGGTAAAGTAACATGTCAGATTACTTTTAAAAATTGTTCCTTTAAGCAAAAGTTAATGAAATGATGGTAGTTGCATATAAAGAAAGAAATATGTGACAATAGGGTCTTTCATATTCACTAGAAACATACTTGGGGATGAGACTTAACCCATTAGGCATGAATATGAACAGAAATGGAAGACATTCAGACACAAGTGATCATTTGTGAGATACGAGCTTGGTCGTATTTATCCTGCTGAGTTCTTTGTTGAAACGACATTGCTTCCCCCCATGATCTTTCCAACAGCCCGTCTCAATTGTGCTGTGTGGAGCCGTGTCACCCAGGCTTTCTGTGCCAGGGCCACCTTGTGATGGCTCATCCAGTATCTACTATCCACTAGCCAGTAACTTCCAAGGCTGAGAGTGGCCAGGGGAGGAAGAAAGATTATGTCTTTATTACCAGGAAAGCAAGGTACGCTGGTGATATCTACAGCCTGAATGTGACCAAATGCAGAGTGGAGAATCTCTGACATCATTCCACATCGAGGAGTTCCTATACACTGTTCCTCTGTCTTTGCCTCCCGGCTGGAGTTAAATGAGGGATATTTTTAAAAATGTTCTCCTGAAGACTTTTCCTGTTATTATTATTTTTTTTTTGCTAGCGTTCCTGTTTTCCATATAACAAGTATCAAAAAGCATAGATGTGCTATTTGCAAAACTAATTTAAAATTTCTTAGATTGAATTAAATGTAACATTTTACACCGTGTAGTGCCTTTTTAAACCAGGTATCACATTCAAATCAGCGATTCGCCACAGTATCCCAATAACGTAGACAAACAAATGAGCATCTAAAATCTGATCACATCTCTTCCTTAACGGCTCCCATGAGTCAATAGAAAGAGCAAAACAGAAGGAAAAGGAACATCTATAAAGGCCGCCTTAGTGCCAAGAAATTTTTATCCATCATTATATTCAAGCATGGCAATAACACTGTGAGGCAATTGTCTTGTACTTACAGAGCAGATAATAAAACACGATCAGGAAGATACAGTAACTTTTCCTAGCTCTAAGTAACTAATTGATGAAAAAGTTTGGGTTCAAATTCAGAGCTGTCCAATTCCATATTCTGTACTAATTCCAAATTCCTTATTACTTAAAATATTATTTTAGCAAATAGCTCAATGAAAACTTTTCACAGAGCAAAAAGGTTATTGCATTAATGCTTGCATGTACATTTGACCGATAATCTGTTGTCCATTTATGTGACTGTAATTTTACCCACATTGAAATGTTTTTCCAATGTTGGTTATAGATGGGGTTTGAATGTCCTTTACTCTGCTGCACCTCCCTTTGAGATCAACTGCATCCATTTGCTGGATGGTTAACTTAGGTTACGTAAATCTATAACTATGTATCAGAGTTTTTTTGGTCTGAATTGCTATCTCTAAATAAGTAACCCAGAAGAAAATTGCACTGGCCTTTCACCAGCACAACGGTTTTAGTCTTAAGACACCAGCAAATATATCCTGTTTCAGTGACCAATGAAAGGCCATATTAACTCACAATTGGCTATGGCTGGCATTTTAGCATGATATAAAAAATGGAAATCATAAAGAATCCTATGGACATTTTGTACTATAGACATTATTTTTATAGAGGGTGGAGGTGCTTCATTTATGCATTCTAAGGAATAAAATTTAGCTAGTAATTAACAGTATTTAACCTGCGTAAAGTCTTTTATGCAAGCTATACAATTAATTTTATTACAGAAATTGCATTACACTTAACAGCTGATGACCTATCTTACCACAGTAATGTATTTTTCATTAAAATGAAACATTGTGTTTCAGAAGCAGGAGCCAGGAATCAGGGGTTGAACTGGAAACAGCCACATGTGTTATATAGAATTGCTGTCTTCCAAAAGAGCATATAACCTGGCATTTCTCAGTTTATTACTGCATCAAGATGAGCAGATTTAAACTCTAATTAAAGAGATGCCATACATTGTCTTTTTACAACTTCCATGACGTTAACTGTTGTCCTTTCGAACTATCCCTGTTAAATTATAACTGTTGTTTTGGTCTTTTATGTAAGCTCAGACGTCTAGATTGGATTTATTGTGAAGTTGGAGTATTGCCCAGTATTTTCCTGTTTAATTCGGGCTCTACTTCCCTACTGTAACATTTTACTTCCTGGTAGTGCAAAGTGAATTTTGTTTGTTTGTATCTTAGTTGTTGTCGATTATCCCCAAAAACATAATTTTCAGTAGTACACAATAAATGCAGTGTGGATGGCAACTTCGATAATTAATTGAGTCCATGAATGGAGTGATTATATTTTAAACGTTTCCCATAATGTGTAGAAAAGCAAAACAACATGAAACTAGGGATTGGGGAATTTGGAAATCTTACATAAATTTGATAATGTTTTAAAATCTTAATGAGGCCGGGTGAGGTGGCTTATGCCTGTAATCTCAGCACTTTGGGAGGCCGAGGTGGGTGGATCATTTGAGGTCAGGAGTTCGAGACCAGCCTGGCCAACATGGTGAAACCCTGTCTCTACCAAAGATACAAAAATTAGCCATGTGTGGTGGCGGGCACCTGTAGTCCCAGGTACCCGGGGGGCTGAGGCAGGAGAATTGCTTGAACTCCAGAGATGGAGGTTGCAGTGAACTGAGATCATGCCACTGCACTCCAGCCTGGGTGACAAAGTGAGACTCCGTCTCAAAATAATAATAATAACAATAATAATAAATAAAATCGTAATGAATTTTCATTATAACGATTCTTCTTGACTTGAGCAATATTTTTCCTATTATTATTTTAAAAAAGAAGTAATACACAAATGGCTAAGGAGGAAACACATGTGGGTATGACAAATTAAAATTTTAAGAAACGTTAGATGTAAAGACAAAAATGGATAATTAAACATTAAAATACCTTAGATTCTGAGTTGCAGTGGAAAAGTAGGAACAAAGTGGAGATAATCAGCAAAGTGAGTGGGAAGATCAAAGAACTGATTAAAGGAGTCTATTCCAATTCTAAGACAAACACTAGTTGCCAACTTCCATTGATAACCCTTCCCCCTTTGCCACCAAAATCAAACAGAAGAGCGTAATTGCCTCATTTCTTAGAACGAACCTGCAATATAAATTTACTGCTAACAACCTGCTTTCCACCCCCTGTCTCCTTCCCAGAGAACTGCTTAATTTTTCAAAATTTCACAATACTGGAATATAATCTTCCTTTAGCGGCAATTAGAAGAGTGGAAAATCAATGCAACATTCGTATGACAGAGTTTGGTAGCGAGAGGATCATAACAACCTGTGTTTTCGTTATTGGTTGTGAGGTAGGCCAGATTTTTTGTTAATGTTTCTGAGTTGAAATTCTTAAGTTGTTCCATTACTTAACCTATAACATTGTTTCATAGAAACAGATTTGGATGTATTTGGAGAATCTGAATCTGAGTCAACTTTTGCACAACTCAGTCCTAGTGTTGGATTTAGCAGTAAGTGATGTATTTATTTATGTATTTATTTACTTATTTATTTTTAATGACAGGGTCTTGTCCTGTCATCCCCAGGCTGGAGTGCAATAGCATGATCATAGTTCACCGCAGCCTTGACCTCCTAGGCTCAAGCAATCCTCCTGCCTCAGCTTCCCAAGTAGCTAGGACTACAGACGCACACCACCTTGCCCAGCTAATTCTCATTCTTTTGTAGAGACAGAGTCTCCCTATGTTGCCCAGGCTGGTCTCAAACTCCTGAACTCAAGAGATCCTCCTTCCTTGGCCTCCTAAAGTGCTGGGATTATAGGTGTGAGCCACCATGCCTGGCCTCAGTAATAAGCTTTTAAAGAACAAAATCAAATTGTTCAATATCTTCACTAATGTAACACAATATTTTAAAAATTAGAAAAACAAAAAGCTTGCTATATGTAATTGGAGTAGATGATACATAATAAAATAACTTCAATGTTGAGTTTTTTGAGGGACCTCCATGGTTTTACTAGTTTACATCTCTACTAACAAACAGTGTGCAAGTGCCCCTTTTTCCTCATTCTCATCAACATTCATTGTTGCCTGTGTTTTATTTTGAATAAAACCATTTTAATTGGGGTGAGATAACAAGATAACAGCTCATCGTAGTTTTGATTTGTATTTCTCTGATGACTAGTGCTGCTGAGCACATGGACGGAACTGGAAGACGCCGCGTTAAGTGAAATGAGCTACACACAGAAAGACCAGTATCTCCTGTTTTCACTCATATGTGGGAGCTAAAAAAACTGATCTTACAGAGATAGGAGAGCAATGATTATAATAAACTGGGAAGGGTAGTGAAGAAACAAGTATTAAGAGGGGTTGGTTAATGAGTACAAATACGATTAGATGAAAGTAATAAAATCTAGTGTTCATTATCACAATAATGTAACCACAGGTAACAATAATTTATTGCGTATTTCAAAGTAACTAGAAGAGTGAAGTTGGAGTGTTCCTAACACAATGAAACAATAAATGCTTCAGGTGATGAATATCCCAATAACCCTTATGTGATCATTAAACATTGTATGTGTGTATCAAAATATCACATGTACTCCCATAAATATGTGCAATTATGATGTATCATTAAACATTGAAAATTTATTTATTTATTATTATTATTTTGTTTGTTTGTTTGTTTGTTTTTTTGTAGAGACAGAGTCTTGCTCTGTCACCCAAGCTGGAGTGCAGTGGCACAATCTGGGCTCACTGCAACCTCCGCCTCCCAGGTTCAAGCAGTTCTTCCATCTCAGCCTCCCAAGTAGCTGGGATTACAGGTGCATGCCGCCACGCCCGGCTAATTTCTTTTGTATTTTAGTGAAGACGGGACTTCACCGTGTTGCCCAGGCTGGTCTCGAAGTCCTGAGCTCAGGCAATCCGCCCGCCTTGGCCTCCCAGAGTGCCAGGTAAAATTTAGGATTTTAAATGAAGTAAAGTGTGACTAAGTAGGCAGAAATTACAAACAAGGGATGAACAACAACAAAAATGAAAGAAAGAAAAGAAAGAAAGAAATTTCTACAAAATCCTGAAAGATTGGCTTTACTAAAAATCTTGTAATTTGGAAAATGAGAGAAGAAAAATAGAACCAATGATATGCCTGATTGTTGCCCTCAAATATTTTATAGCAGGAATGCATAAGAATGAGATAACATAATTGGCCTTCACATAGATACGATATTTAAATGCTTTTCCCTTTTGTGTAGAAACATGACACACTGATTTCTCATGTTGAAGGCGAAATTAAATCTAGCCAAGTAGTGACCCGGCTCTCCGCCTGCCGTGGTTTAGTGAAGACCAGCAATTCTAGTCCGAGCTTAGAAGCCTCGGAGAGGATGCTGACGAAAGCACCGCTGCCTAACTCTCTGACCCAGGCTCAGTGCATACTGACCACCAGAAAAATCGGCTCTTTGTGGCTTCAGCGCTTATTATTCCTGGTTGCTTTCAAATATCCTAACATAGTGAGACCATGAAGACATTTATAATTCAGTCCTAAAGTAAAATTCAACCATGTTTTTTTCTACTGTTCCCAAAGACCAACTTGTGCAGGACTTCAGGTGGAAGAACTGAAGCCTGGATTCTGTTGTAAAAAACAGTATTTTAGCCTGATGGTAGGAGGATAACACATTCTTTTTTGTTTCTGCAAAAGATGCTAATTTCTGCCATTGTTAAGTTTCAGATTCACTCTGTTTAATCAAAGAACCCCTAAATGGATCTGAGGAGTTGCTTACAAAGAATTTTTTGATCATGTATGTCTGCTCACTGTCTACTCAGTTGTCACATTTATAAATGAAAGCATTTTAAAATTAGATGTCAGTCTCTATTTTCATCATTTTCACTTATTTCAGGGGCAAATTATCTGTTAAAATTTCTTTTTCAACCATCTACAACAGATCTAAATAGGCCAAGGATATGTAGTAAGATATATGACTCTTTATGCAAACAAAGAAGAGAAAATAGATCATCTTTTTCTTTGCGGCACTGGAATTACCATATTTAAAGCATTCTTCAAACTTTTTAATCCTTGATTTTGCCAGTATGACATGCAATCTTACAATTGTTTGTCCTAGTAGTATTCCTTTATAAAAATATTCTCTCATGCTAAAGAGACCGGCTTGTTAATGGAAAAAAATTCAACCAAGTGAAATTTATAGCTCCTCTTTTAAAAACACAGCTCTTTAAGGGCTTTGTGGCAAGAAATCAGAGGCATTAGCAACCACTTTCAAGTTACTTTAAGGGAAAATTCATGAGAATCATTGAAAATTAGTTTTATAATTTTTTTACAAAATTTTATATATATACACATATATATACACATACATATATGTGTATATATATATTCTATTCCATGTACAAACTACATTTTTAAGCAGGCATTACTTAGATGCTTACTAGATGGAAATTAACAATCTATGGTTCTAAAACGTAGATTTATGTAGACTGATGTAGATACTTGAATTTTGCCCCAGCTCTACTTCCTAATAGATGTATGAATAGTCATGTAACTGAACCTATCTGAACGGATTTTCTCTGTAAATGGTGAAAATTATGCCTCAACAAAGGGATAGTGAAATGGGTAATATTTGATAATATGAATTTAGCTCAGCCTCACATAGTTAAGCAATCAATAAACAATAATAAAAATAATAAATAACTTGTTTTAATACTTCCCTATCTTTCAATACCTGGCATAGAATTGGATGAGAATGAAAAATTCACCTATGTCACCAAAGCAGACGTGAATTGAACACTTAGATATGTTTCACTTCACTCAGCTCCTGCAGAGAAATTTGCCATCAGAAAACAACCCATGTCTGAGGCTGCTGGATAAGAGCTTAAGGTCCCCTTTTCATAGATGTTCTCATTTCTCTCGAGCTGGATACCACACCTGTCCCTTAAAGGCCTGTAAGTAGCTAAGCTATCATGGTTTTAAGTCTGTACAATTTCCCTTTGTCTTGTATATAGAATACAAAATGGCACATGAAAATACACATACACACACACACACCAGAAAAACTGAAAGAAAAGATAAAGGAAAGCCTCAAGAGCAAAATACTCAGATGCAGAAGCGTAGACATGCATATAAAATATAACTTTATTTTGCTAATGAAAATAGAATCAAGCCACAGATTTTTGTGACTGGCAAAGATAATTGAGCCCCCAACATTTAATCTCCTTTCTTCACTCCAAGCTACTTGATTCATTCAACAAACATATTTACTATCTACAAGCTTCAGTCACTGAGCCATATGCCCAAATAAATGTCAGTCACCGCCCTAAAGGTAGACTGATGTAAAAGGTAAGAAATTTCAATCCACTGTGTTACATACCATGACAAAGTAGGTATAAGAGATGATGTGACTACTGTTACTACCAGAAATTAGGGAAGACTCAGCAGAGAAAGTGACATTTAAGATGAGTCCTTAAGGGTTTAGCAGAAATTTAATGGATTGAGAAGAGGAAAGTTCCTTTTCGATTTTTTTTAAAACTAAGTGTGTAAAGGCATAAAAAGTTATGCTATGTGCAGAGATCAATGGGAAGGGTAGATGATGAGAATATAGGATGTGGAGTGGGAAATGAGAAGCAGGAACAAGAGGGTAAACAACTGGCAGTTTCTTAAATAGAAGAGCTACATAATTGACTCTTATCTGTATACAAAATAACTCCTGTGTTCCCTGGAAAAGATTGTTTAGGAGAGAGTGAGAAGTTAATAGAGGCCAGTAAAAGTGGAGGGAGTGAAAAGCCTTTTGTCTTTACCTTCTTCAAGTCTCTGCTGAAATATTGCCACTTTAGAGAGATTGATTTGAATCACCTTTAAATAACCGTCGCTGCTACTCTCTTTCATTATTTCCTATTTTATTTTTCTTTGAAATAATCATTACAGGATTAGTTATGATTTTCCCATTAGTATGTCATTTTTTATATCTTTTGAGATAATTGCCATAGCCTCAGTGACCAGAATGTTGCCTGGGACATAGTAGCTACTCAGTAAATATTTTGCGAATAAATCAATGATTTTTTTCAAAATGTGAGCTCATGAAGACCCGGACCAAGGCGATCACCACGGGCATAGAGTAGAGACTACAGACTTAAGAAGCTTTTCCAAATTAAATCAACCAAACGTATTTGGTGATGGAATATATGTAATGAGGGAGGAAAGATCAAAAGAGGAGGAGCTTCCTTCACAGTGTGGGAGATAGGATGAATTATGATGACATTCACTGAAATGAAATGTAATGTGAACACCTTTGGGAAGGAGATCATAAATTCAGTATCAGAGGTGTTGAACATCAGTTCTCTATCAGTCAAAAGGGAATGGAATTGCAGGCCTGGGGCCCAGGAGAAAGCTCTGAGATTAAGGTAGGGATGTATAAATCAGTAAAAATTGATAGCAGTAGAAGACACAAGTATAAAAGTCATATGAATAGTGAGCATAAGAATATAAATACTGCAAAGTTTAGAGCATTTGGAAAAATATTAAGGTCAGGAAATAAAATGATAATATTTTTAAAATGAGAGTTAAGGATGACAAAAATTCTATGATTCCGAAGTTGCACTGGGAGTCTTTGAGATTGGCCACTGTTCATCAGGAGAACTAGATAAGTTTTTGTTTTGTTTTTTAGCAACAGCATGGGAAGGAAAAAAAATACACTTTTTGCTAGACTAGTTTGTGATTTTTGCACTTTAAATTTAAGTGTAGAAACTTACTAAGCTTTTAGATTTCAAAAATATGTAGGTCAACATCTGAGTTTAGATTCGTAGAGCACTTTTTGTCTTTCACCAGTTCCCTGATAGAACCAGCATCTGAAATGTTCCCTCCTGTCCCAAAAGTCTACACTTCCTATGTCTTCTTCTATGTACTTATTTCCCGTTTGAATGTCTTTCCTTTTATTCTATATGTTACAAAGCAGAAATAATTGAATAGCATGTAGACGTTCTCAGGTGCACACCCTTTTCTCTCTCCTCTAAATTGGTCACCAAAATTCCATTATGGCAATCTCAACAATGATGGCAACATGACGGTTACCACAACTGCATGCTCATCAGGGAGGCATTGGAAAGCCACCCATCCATTGGTGAGCTTCTTCCAACTGACACCTGGGAAACGGCCACTTACCCGCTCTCAGTCTATTGTTTTTAATGGAACTGGGACTGCTGGATATTGTGTTGGGGAAAAAAATCCATGCAGAACCAATGATATGTAAGAATTAATGGAATTCCTAGAAAAAAGCAGACACTTTTGTGCTCTTTCGTGAGGGAATATGAGAAACAGCTGCTGCCATGTTGTAATCATAAAAGCAAACCTTAAGTATGAAGCCAAATATGTAGAAGAATGCAGATCTGAGAAACAAAGAAACAAAAAGAAAATAGTTATGGAAGCTCTTCATATGACTCATGTAGACTTTTTAGTCATATGAAGTAAGAAGTGGCTGTTCCTTAAGGTGGAGTTGCTTAGTCTTCTCCACAGCCACCAGAGTCCTAATTAGTCATTTATCATGTGCCATTAATTGTGCTACATATTTTATGAACATGATGTCATTATATTATATCATTTAATTTTCAGCACAATTCTATGAGGCAGTTATTACTACTGTTTTACAGATAAGAAAGCTGAGGAATAGAAAGGATGAGGAATTTACTCAAAATTAGACAGTTAATTGAGGCACAGATGCAGGAATTAAACCCTAACCTATTCTAAATCCCTCAATATTATTCCACTGTCCTGACCCGAATTTGGCTACATATTAGGGTTTCCATTATAATATCTGTCGTGCGGTTTCCTCTAAAGTCTGTCCATACTAGTGCCCTGTCTCCATCTTCTCATGTCTATAAATGAATTTTTAAATTATGGGGTTTACATTTCTTTTCTATCTACATACACTGACAGAAGAATTATCACCTTACAGAATGAAATCACATTAATATGTCCTTACTGCTCAAGAGGCAATTAGGGTATTCTCTGTGGACTCATCCAATCCTTGGACCACATCTTATTCTGTGAAACATATAGAAACCTAGCTTAATTAAATTAATAAAATAAAATGAAACACATAAAGATTCAGAATGTGTCTGAATTAGTACCCAACTACATTACTTAGGTAATATTTAGGCTTTTAAAAAAAAATTTATGAAACCTCATGTAACACCTGTGTGCTTGGAAATGCTGACTATTCTTGTACTTAAAGCTTATCCATGATCTGCTTCAGAGTTTGTGTAACACAAACCCCCCAGTTTACATACACACACACACACACACACATATACATATATGATATGTATGCATGGAAAATTGAGTATATGCATATAGAAACATATCATGAAGTGGATTTCTAAAGTTCTTAAGAATCATTGACAAACCAATTCATTCTCAAAGACACCTTTAACAAATGTTTGATTCTTATCTTACCTTAGTTAAGTATTATAGGAATCCTATGGAATTTTGACTTGATTTACAAAAGCTAATTTATCAGATATCAAGGAATCCCAGTTTTTGTTTCTACTTTTAAAAAGGTAAACAAAAAATCACAAGCACTGCATATCTTTATCTTTTAAAAGGAAGTAAATCTAGCAGGTATTTTTTAAAATAAAAAATATACATGAGACTTGCAGTTTTCATTACAGCATGTAAAGAGCTTAGCAGTCACCACTTCATTCTAACAACAAGTTAAAAGCTTATCAAATGAAAAACAAACAGTTCTTTTTAGATCCATCTAGACGTCAGATCACAGAGCAAGCTGTTGCCCCTGAAATCGGGGAGACACACAGGCAGATACAGAGATTCAAAACCTACTTGCACAGAAACCCGTCAGCAGTAACACCTGTGGGAACCAGTGCCAGAGTAGGGAAACCCGAACGTAATTGAGGAATTGCTGGAGGCCCACTGTGGACAACTCTGAGAATTAAAAGCTCCAAGGGAGCCCGTCACAAAGGGCCCCCACACTTTTGTGAATTTGAGCTCTAAGACCTCCACCAGGTCCTCACAGTGAATATTGGATAAAAATCTCTCAAGCTTCTGGAAGGGAGAGGGAGAAATGAACCGATCTGAAATACAAAAGGGCATCCGTTCTTAAAGACTTGTCTTCCAGAGAAACTATTTTATCAGGGACTGACCGTCTGGGGTATTGTCAAAGCCTAACTGACGTGAAGGAAGGAAAATATCCTGTGTATTAGTCTGTCTTCACGCAGCAAAAGGACATACTTGAGACTGAGTAATTTCTGAAGAAAAGGGGTTTAATTGACTCACAGTACGGCCTGGCTGCAGAAGCCTCAGGAAACTTACAATCATGGTGGAAGCGGAGCAAACACATCCTTCTTCACGTGGTGGCAGCAAGAAGTGACAGCGAAGGGGAGGAAAAGCCGCTTATAAAACCACCAGATGTCAGGATAATTCACCCACGACCATAAGAACAACACGGAGGTAACGGCCCCCAGGATTCCGTCACCTCCTGCTAAGTCCCTCCTATGACCCGTGGGGACTATGGGAACTACAGTTCAGTATGAGATTTGGGTGGGGACACAGCCAAACCATATCACCCAACTTCAGCCACTGCTTGTCATCCTATGTCACCCAATGGGCAGAGGTTGTGGATGGGGCTGAGAAGCAGGTGAAGTTCATAGTCCGAAGTCACAGGCTCAACAAAATACTAACTTCCTCTACTGCAACACCTCACCAATCTACTAAAGGCCTGTTTGCTGCAGTTCTATTTACCCAGTACATCATGTCTTCCTTTCAACAAAATATTACGCGGCATACTAAAATGTAATAAGCACAATTTGAAAACAAAGAACAATCATCAAAATCAGAGTCAGATAAGGCAAGAAAGTTGGAATTATTAGACAAGAAATTATTTAGTAACTATGATCAATATGCTATGAGCTTTAATAGAAAAAGTAAATAACTTGGAAGAACACATAGACAATATAAACAGATGAAAATTATAAAAAAGAGTCAAAAAGAAGTGTTAGAGTTTAAAAACACTAACAGCAATGGCGAGTGCCTTTGATGCATCATTAACAGACTAGACGTGTATGAGAAAAGCCTCTCTGAGCTGGAGAATATGACTACAGAAACATCCACAATAGAAAAGAGAAGAGACAAATGATGAAATAAATCAGAATATAATATCCAAGAAATGGGAAACAACTAAAAACTATGCATAAAGGCAATACAAGAAGAAGAAAGAAGCAGGATTTGAAGCAATAATAACAGAGTTTCTCCCAAATTAATGACAGACACCAAACCACAGATCCAGAAAGCTCAGAGAACACCAACGAGGATAAATGCCAGAAAACCTGCACGTAGGCATATTATACTCAAACTTCAGAAAAGGAAAGGCAAAGAAAAAGCCTAAAAAGGTGCCAGATTTTTAAAATACCTATTTATAAAAGATGAAAGAAAAATATTATATCTGACTTCTTTTCAGAAGTGGTGTAAGCAAGAACAGAATGGGTTTAAATATTTAATGTCTTGGTAGAAATAAAAAACTCTCCAAGCTAGAATTCTGTACCCTGCAAAATTATCCTCCAAAAGTGGAAGAGAAAGAAAGACATCCTCAAACATAAATTGAGAGAATGTTTTGTCAGTAGACCTGCCTTGCAAGAAATGTTAAAAAAAAAAGTTATGTAGAAAGAAGGAAAAGTGTACAGGTTACAAAGTCATATCTACATAAAGAAGTGAATAGAATCAGAAAAGGAATAAGTGAAGATAAACCTTTTATTTTTGTTATTTTATCTAATAGTTGCTTCAAAATAATAATAGCAATAATGAATTAGATTGTTTACACTTCTGTTCATATATATGGCTATGTGTAAATAAAATGAGTGACACTGGTGATACAAGAGACAGGAGTGAGTAATTAGGATTATTGTGTTATAAAGTTCACACACCACCCATGAGGCAGTAAAGCATTGTTTTAAAGTGCATTTGGATTAGATGTAAAAGTATATTGCAACCTCTAGGGCAAGTAATTTTAATTGTAAGTAATATGGATGATATTAACACACTATAGACAAAGACTGTAAGAATGGATCAAGAAACTATAAGCAATTATATGTTATTTATAAAAAGTCTTAAATCTAAAGACTCATAGATTAAAAGTAAAAAATAGGATGGTGAGAGATACACTATGCTAACACTAATCAAAAGAAAGCAGGAGTAGCTATATCAATTTCAGACAGAACAGACTTCAGAGTAAAGGAAGTTATCAGGGATAAAGAAGAATATTACATAATGATAAAGGGTCAATACTCTAAGAGCACATAAAAATCCTTAATGTGTATGCACCTAACATCAGAGTGTTATAACATGTGAGGCAAAAACTGATAGGACTGCAAGGAAAAATGCATAAATCCACTCTTATAATTAGAGAACTTAATACCCTGCCACCATAAGTGGACAAATCCAACAGGCAGAAAATTGGTAAGGACATGGATGTACAGCATTACCAAATCATGTGGATGTAACTGACATATAAACTACTTTATCTGACAATAGCGTATTACACAGTCTTTCAAGCTCACATAGAACATTCACCAAGATAGATTACATCTGAACAATAAAACACACCTTAACAAATTAAAAAAGATGGAAACCATGCATTGTCTGCTATCAGACTACAATGGAATTACACTAGGTGGATCACAGAAAGACAGCTGGAAAAATCTCAAAATCTTGGAGGTTAAATAACACATTTCTAAATAACCCATGGGTCAAATAAAATATCTCAAGAGAAAGTAAAAATATATTTTGAACCGAATTTAAAAGAAAATACAGTTTATCAAAATTTGTGGGAGACAACAAAAGCAATGCATGAGGGAAATTTATAGCATCGAATGCACATGTTAGGAAAGATGAAAGAACAAGCAACAATATAACCTTCCACCTTAAGAAACTAGAAAAACAGAACAAATTAAATCCAAAGTAGGCAGAGAAAAGAAATAATAAAAATTAGTGGAGGAATCAATGAAACTAAAGACAGATACCAATAATCAGTGAAACAAAAAACTGGTTATTTGAAAAGATCGGAGTGGAAGAGAGAATGAGAGAGACCACGCGAATTACCAATATCGGAAATGAAAAAGAGGACATCACTATAGATTTATGGGCATTAAAAGGGTAGTAAAAGAATATTACGAACAAATCTATGCTTCCAAATTGGGTAATCCAAATAAAATTGACCAATTCCTTAAAAGACACCATCTGTCAAATCTTCCACTGAAAGAAACACAGTTATAATAGGCTTATATCCATTAAGGAAATTGACTTAATCAGTTACCAAAATAGAAACACCAGACGCAGATGAGTTCAGGGAGGAATTTTAGCAAACATTTATAAAATAAATTATGCCAATTCTCCACAGTCTCTTTTGGAAGGCAAAAACAAAGGAGATACTTTCAAACTCATTATTTGAGGCCAGCTTTACCCTAATAGAAAAACCAAAGATATTATAAGAAAAGCAAACTACAAAACAATGTCTGTCAGGAAAATAGCTGCAGTAATACTCAAGAAAATATTAGCAAATTAAATTGACCATGTATAAAAAGAATTATACACCACAACCAAATTAGATTTATCTAGGCATGCAAGTCTGGTTAAATATTTAAAAATGAATTAATGTAACCCATCACATCAACAGACTGAAGAAGAAAAATTACATGATAATACTAATATATGAAGAAAAAACATTTGACAAAATCAAACACCCATTCACGATAAATTCTCAGTAAACTAGGAACAGAGAACTTCTTCAAGTTAATAAAGCATATCTGGAAAAAGCTCTAAATCTACAGCTAATATCATACGTAACAGTGAGAAACTCAAAGCTTCCACGTTAAGATCAGGAAAAATGGAAGGAGATTCAATTCACCACTCTTCTCAAGATTGTACTGGAAGTTCGAGCTAATCAAATAAGAAAACAAAATTTTAAAATATAGAGTGGAAAGGAATAAAAAGAACTTTCCTTGTTTGCAGATGACATGATTGTTGACATAAAAAAAAATCCAAAAGAATTCTCAGAAAAATTCCTGGAATATTAGTGATTATAGAAAGGTATCAGAATATAAGGTTAATATACAAAACTCAGTTGCTTTTCTACATATTAGCAATGAACAAGCACAATTTGAAATTACAAACACACTAACATTTACATTATTATCCCTCAAAATGATATACTTAGGTATAAATCTAACAAAATATGTACAAAATCTATGTAAGGAACACAGCGAAACTCTCATGAAAGATATCAAAGAACTAGGCTGGGTGCGGTGGCTCATGCTTGTAATCCCAACACTTTGGGAGAGTGAGGCAGGCAGACCACCTGAGGTCAGGAGTTCGAGACCAGCCTGGCTGACATGGTGAAACTCCATCTCTACTAAGAATAGTGGCAGGCGCCTATAATCTCAGCTGCTCCGCAGGCTAAGGCAGGAGAATAGCTTGAATCTGAGAGATCATGCCACTGCACTCCAGCCTGGGTAACAGAGTGAGATCCTGTAAAAAAAAAAAAAAAAAAAAAAAAAGGATATATTTCATGCTTTTGTATAAAAACCTCAAGGTAGTCAAGATATAAGTTCTCCCAAACTTGATCTATAGTTTCAACACAATCCGAAATAATCTTAGCAAGTTATTCTATAGATATCAACAAACTGATTCTAACGTTTATACAGAGAAGCCAAAGAATCAGAATTGCCAATTTAATATTGAAGAAGAATAAAATTGGAGGAGTGATGCTATCAAACTTTGACTTACTATAAAGCTATTGTAATCAAATTAGTGTGGTGTTGGTGAAAGAATAGACAAATAGGTAAATAGAAAAGAATAGAGAGCCCAGAAATAGACCCACATAAATGGAGTTAACTGATCTTGATGAATGAGTGAAGGTAATACAGTGGAACAAATACAGTCTTCTCAGAAAATGGTGCAGTTTTCCATGTGCTACCAGTTGTGTTCCCAGGGAAGGAGAATGTCTGATGGGTACTAACAAGAAGGATGTCTTTTATGGAATTCTCTTGGGATCAATACCTAGGAAAGTAGAGAGAAGCATGGTAGGACAAGGAGAGAAAGTGGGCTGGATGCAGCTTCAGCCTATGGGGACACTGGTAAAATAACACTTCAGAGTTGTATAAAGGCCAAGTTCTAGTTGGAACGGGTAGACTGTGCCTTCATATCCGTCTATTGATCAGTCATTGGTTGCAGGCAGTTGAGGCCACCCTTAAAGAGGGCTGTGATCACAGCACCCATCATACAATGTAACCTCATTCTGAGGATGTTCCTCACAACTCTATAATTCTTGCATCTTGACTGTTCATTACCAGGTCCTACTTTTCTACTTAATTTTAAAGTGTTGAAGTTCCTCATAATTTCTTTTCCCCACTCTTCATGCAATATACACTCAGTGCAATCTCACCTACTCCCGTTCTTTCCTTTAATAATGATAGACTGAAGGAACCCAAATTTATATCTGTACCAGATATTTCTTCTAGCTCTAGACATATATTTGCAAAACCTACTTGTAGAATTCTACTCATGATCTTCCCCCACTTCCTGTTCTTTCCCAAACAATCTTTCTTTTTTCTTGCTCCACAAACAGAAACTAGAATGATTTCTTTAAAAATACAAATGAGGGGCTGGGCACGGTGGCTCACACTTGTAATCCCAGCACTTTGGGAGGCCGAGGCAGGCGGATCACGAGGTCAGGAGATCGAGACCATGGTGAAACCCCGTCTCTACTAAAAATGCAAAAAATTAGCCGGGCGTGGTGGCGGGCGCCTGTAGTCCCAGCTACTCGGAGAGGCTGAGGCAGGAGAATGGCGTGAACCTGGGAGGCAGAGCTTGCAGTGAGCCGAGATTGCGCCACTGCATTCCAGCCTGGGCGACAGAGCGAGACTCCGTCTCAAAAAAAAAAAAAAGAAAAAAAAAATACAAATGAGGTGAAGTTACCCTTCTGCTGAAACTTTTTGGTATCTTCCCAGTAACCTTCAGATAAGGTAAGAACATTCTTAAAATGACTCTTTCAAAGCTCTGCACATTCTGATCTACGTTTCTTCCTTAAGTTCCTCTCTAGGTTAATTTTACTTATTCATACTTCCTCCTTGATCCCTGTCATTTGGTGAATCTTTCTTTATTTTTAAAGTATCTGTTTAAATGGCATTTCTTTAAAAACTCTTATTCATTGTCCAAAAGTACTTAAGCATTTTGTTCTATAATATCACTCTATCTTTGTGTTTATTCAAATGACAAAATTATGTACTTTATTCTTTTGTTTCATATATTTTTCTCCTGTTTGCCCGTGAGTTTCAAGGGGGCAGGGGAACAGATTATCCTATTTTTTTTTGTTTTTGGTCTATCCCCTGTGCCTAGAATAAGGCTTCATGCACAGAAAACATTTTATGTATGTATATGCTGAGAAAAGCAGTATGATTGAAGAATGCATAAATAGTGACTGGAAAATGAACATGCAAATCCCAGCACTTTGGGAGTCTGAGGAGGGCAGATCATGAGGTCAAGAATTTGAGACCAGCCCAGCCCACAAGTGAAACCCCGTCTCTAGTAAAAATACAAAAATTGGCCAGGCATGGTGGTGGACACCTGTAATCCCAGCTACTTGGGAGGCTGAGGCAGCAGAATCGCTTGAAGCCAGGAGGCAGAGGTTGCAGTGAGCCAAGATCATGCCAGTGCACTCCAGCCTGGGCAACAGAGTGATACTCTGTCTAAAAAAGAAAAAAGGAAATGTACATGCATAATTTAGCATGTGTTTCTACCACTGAACACAGTGTGGGCAACATAGGAATATATATCAGGATGATGCAGATGAGTAAATAATTCTGAATTATTTAATCGTCAGGATTTATAGCTAGGATTATTTTCAAAGGCCTATTAATATAAAATGGAGATGGATGAGCATGTACTACCTGAGGGCAGAAGAAAATCTCAATGAAAAATATGGAGTAGAAATCAGAAGGCAACAAAGAGGATGGCAAGATAATTGCTTTTCCAAAGTAATACAAATGAACACACTGAAAAACAGGCATGGGTAAGTTCACTATGGCAAAATGTCCAAATATATACTGGCAAGCAAATGGAAAGTTTTATCTTGACTTTCGAGGTGAATAGAGATCTACAGGGATAAATAATATTTTATAGCTGAGAAAACACATGTGAAAAAGGGGAGAAATGGCCGGGCGCAGTGGATCACGCCTGTAATCCCAGCACTTTGGGAGGCCGAGGCGGGTGGATCACCTGACAGCGGGAGTTTGAGACCAGCCTGACCAACATGGAGAAACCCCGTCTCTACAAAAAACACAAAATTAGCTGGGCATGGTGGCGCATGCCTGTAATCCCAGCTACTAGGGAAGCTGAGGCAGGGGAATCGCTTGAACCTGGGAGGCAGAGGTTGTGGTGATCCGTGATCGCGTCACTGAACTCCAGCCTGGGCAACAAGAGTGAAACTCCATTTCAGAAAAAAGAAAAACGGGAGAAACTTGCCCCAAATCATTTGGTTAAAAAGTTGCATATTTAAAATGTGAACCAGCTGGGCATGTTGGCTCACACCTGTAATACCAGCACTTTGGGAGGCCGAGGCAGGCAGATCACCTGAGGTCAGGAGTTTGAGACCAGCCTGGCCAACATGGTGAAACCCCGTCTCTACTAAAAATACAAAAATTAACTGGGTGTGGTGGCACGTGCCTGTAATCCCAGCTACTTGGGAGGCTGAGGCAGGAGAATAACTTGAACCCGGGAGGCGGTGGTTGCAGTGAGCCGGGATCGCACCACTGCACTCCAGCCTGGGCGACAGAGTGAAATCCTGCCTCAAAAATAAATAAATAAAAGTGAACCAGTTTCTTTCTAACCTCCAAATGTACAATATTCCACGACACCAACCCTACACCAAAGAAATCTGTAGAAGTTTATAAAAATGGTTATTAACTGATTTTTTTTCAGCACCAGAATCAACTATCCTTACTTTAGCTTTAGAAACGTAAGTTAAAAAAAGAGGAAAATAACTTCGAAGGAAGTAATTCTTTGAAAGCCGTTAGGAAAACACAATGATTTGAGTGTCTCGTGCTTTTCCATGAAAAGGTGGGGCTAAGTCTGTTGTAGAGGGTGAAGGAGACACAGGAGTTAAAAATGTGCCAACACCGTGGCCCTTGGAAATAATTTGTAAGAACAAATGAAAATCGCAATCAAGACTGTCACTTTTTGATCAGATTGTTTTCAATCGATAATGAGTGAAGGCCCGCAAATGTGTATGGGAATTATGTGGCATATCAAGGTACATTTCTGCAAAACATACTGGGTGCAATATGGCTTGTGGATTCAACACTCCTTTATATAATTGCACTCAACTAATGTATGCCTTGGAAAGCAAGCACATCAAACATTATGTCTTAACAGATTTCTGAAAGAAAAACTGGAGTTCCTGGAGGCTCTTAAACAGTCTGCTGGTTATTTTATGGCATAGAGGAGAAAATCTTCCCTGGAGAAATCTAGCCGAGCACATCCTCAGACTGATCACATTCACCTTCTCATCATGCTTCCAGTCTCAATTAAAAACAAAACAAAAAACAGAGAATCATATATGAGTAATCTGTTCTGAATCATACAGGGATAATCCATGCTGAGATAATACTTATGCATCTGTCTTAGAACATGTCTAGAATACTTACTAGGAAGACTCACTATCAAAAGGGATTTTGTCATATGTGCATTAATTCAGCAAGCCTCATTTCTTAAACACCAAACATGTGCCAGACATTGTCCTAGGAAGAGAGGACTTAGAAAAAAAAAAAAAAAAGATATATTTACATGTAGTCCAGCCATAGAAAAAGATAAGTAAGTAATTAAATGCAGGAGTATACTATAGCTTCAAAGATAGAACTTACGAAGGTGTGGAAATTAGCACACATGGGATAAAACAGTCACTTCTACATAAGAGGAGGCGATTATCAAGAAGATTCACGTAAGATTCAGTATTGAGCTAAGGTTAAAGAGAGAAGCAGTGTTCTTGGACCAAGTTTTCTGGAAGGTGGGAGAGTAAAAGAAGTCAGGGACCAAAGGAAGCTACAACAGAGAGCACTGAACGAGCAGCCTTGCAGGTCTGACCCAGACTGTCATCTGAGAAAATTACAGGCAGTTTGATTGGCTGGGGCACAGGCCGTGAGGTGGGGCATGATGAGTGACAGCTGGAACCAGGCAAGGCTCATAAATGTCACACTAAGGAATTTTCACTGTTTTCTACCAGCCACTGGAAGAAACTGAAGTGCTTAAAGCAAGATAATGGCACATCACAAAACACATGGATTCCAGGTGGTAAGACAAAAAGAAGTTACTGTACCAGAAGCATTAGGAAGTAGACTTGTATAATTTAACCGCAAAATAAGTACTTTTCCTACCCCACAAAAACATTCCAACACACAGAACTAATGTGGGTTATTAATTATTTCACATTGTTCCCTACTGAAACAACATACTTTCAACTTTGTTCTTTCAGTTCTGAGCATGCTTATCTGCAAAGATACATAACCTAGTCTCCACGTCTTATCATAGAAAATTAGTACAGGTGACTTGTCTATTTTCAAACGGGGAGAAAAATAGAAATAGATGCATTTAGTCCTTCTGAATTAACCAGCTAAGCTACTTGAGGAGGAAGAGATTATATCAAAATGTTAAACTTTTAAAACTAATTTAACATTATCACCACAACGAACAGATATATATATATATTTTTCCTTTAGGAAATACTTTAGAGAAAAATTAAAATCCATGCTCCTGCCTTATTCAAAGCAAAATGATATTGGGTACAGCTGTTCATTTCAAAGGCCACTGCACATCTCCCATAAAAGCAGTGTGCTAGAGTGATAAAAACTGCCCACCAATGGTCATGCCTATGCCCGTTTTCTAAGGTGTTTGCCACCCTCCTGTCAAGAGGCGAAGTCTGTTTCTTTAACTCCTGAATCTGAGTTGCCCACGTGGCTTGCTTTGATCAATGAAATGTCACAGAAGTTACGTTCTAGGACTTTTGAGCTCAGGTCTTCAGTTTCTACTTTCCCTTTCTGAACTCAGCTCCACATAAAGAATTCCAGAATCTCCTGTTAAGGAGGGTAACCACACAGAGAGACGGGAGGGTGACAGGCCACAGGCAGAAACACAATCTACATGGAAGAGACCCATGGCATTCCAGCCAACAGCAAGTACCAGGCCCCACGTGCTAATGAGCCCAATGGGTTCCACTAGCTCCAGCTGAGCTGTCCCAGCCAAAACCATGTCAATCGTGGACTAGTTCTCTCTTCTTCATCCTGCCCATACTAATGTCTCATGGCATCATACCCAATAAAATGGCTGTGATTTGAAGTCATTAAGCTTTGGAGTGCTTTATTACATAGCAACATATAAATAATAATGAGTAGTAAAATGCTTATTGCTAACTATTCAGTGTAAAATTCCAGTGGCAGACCATGATGCCATGTAGAAGATATCTGGCTCAATTCGTACAAAAATGGCACAGCGTGTGGGACTCAGAGGAAACACCACAGTAGCAGGCCCTATGTGCACAGCAGGACACACAGGAAGCCAGTGTCCAAAGAGCTGAAGGCGACCCTGTGGCCTTTCAATATTCACACTAAGAAGCAAAAGCAATAGCACAGCATACCCTGGTCCGTGATGTGTGTGTGTGCGTATGTGTCACAGCTGCATTAGATCAGACCACGTGGTAATATTGTCTAAAGAAAGAAATAGAAAATACATAGAAAGCTCTAAACTTGTTTTTCTTTAGAAGTTATGTCCCAACCATGATAAAAGTGCATTTTTCCCCCTTGAGGAAACAAAGAAAAAACAACGATAACATTTCTACCCATGTTTTTTTTTTTTGCGTTATATCCATTTTATGATGCTTTGGAAGTACTATTTATTCTTACTTTTACAGCCAGTCAGAATGTGTTTGGGTTTCTCTTATTTCTGTCTTTTTAAAGCTTCAACATAAAAGTTCTTTAGTACATCACACATTGCAATATTAAAAGAAAACACTATCTTGCCTAAATAAGCAGTATCGTATAATATCCAATCGAAACTAACTTCCACGTGTGTGAAATGAATATTGTTTTCTGAAAACTTTACGGTCTGTTTGGACCACTCAATATGTAATTTTTAAACTAGGATGCCATAGCGTGTAAACAGTTTTCACATCAGAAATGTAAGAAGTGCTTCTCCTCAGCAAATGTAAAAGAACACAAATCACAACAAACTATCTCTCAGACCACAGTGCAATCAAACTAGTACTCAGGATTAAGAAACTCACTCAAAACTGCACAACCACGTGGAAACTGAACAACCTGCTCCTGAATGACTACTGGGTACATAACAAAATGAAGGCAGAAATAAAGATGTTCTTTGAAACCAATGAGAACAAAGACACAACATACCAGAATCTCTGGGACACACTTAAAGCAGTGTGTAGAGGGAAATTTATAGCACTAAATGCCCACAACAGAAAGCAGGAAAGATCTAAAATCAACACCCTAACATCACTATTAAAAGAACTAGAGAAGCAAGAGCAAACACATCCCAAAGCTAGCAGAAGTCAGGAAATAACTAAGATCAGAGCAGAACTGAAGGAAATAGAGACACAAAACACCCTTCAAAAAATCAATGAATCCAGGAGCTTGTTTTTTGAAAAGATCAACAAAACTGATAGACCGCTAGCAAGACTAACAAAGAAGAAAAGAGAGAAGAATCAAATAGACGCAATAAAAAATGAAAAAGGGATATCACCACCAAACCCACGGAAATACAAACTACCATCAGAGAATACTATAAATGCCTCTATGCAAATAAATTAGAAAATCTAGAAGAAATGGATAAATTCCTGGACACATACACCCTCCCAAGACTAAACCAGAAAGATGCTGAATCCCTGACTAGACCAACAACAGACTCTGAAATTGAGGCAATAATTAATAGCCTACCAACCAAAAAAACTCCAGGATTCACAGCTGAATTCTACTAGAGGTACAAAGAGGAACTGGTACCATTCCTTCTGAAACTATTCCAAACAATAGGAAAAGAGGGAATCCTCCCTAACTCATTTTATGAGGCCAGCTTCATCCTGATACCAAAGCCTGTCAGAGACACAACAAAAAAAGAGAATTTTAGACCAATATCCCTGATGAACATCGATGCGAAAATCCTCAATAAAATACTGGCAAACCGAATCCAGCAGCACATCAAAAAGCTTATCCACCAAGATCAAGTTGGCTTCATCCCTGGGATGCAATGCTGGTTTAACATACGCAAATCAATAAATATAATCCATCACATAAACAGAACCAAAGACAAAAACCATATGATTATCTCAATAGATTTAGAAAAGGCCCTTGAAAAAATTCAACAGAACTTCGTGCTAAAGACTCTCAATAAATTTGGTATTGATGGGACGTATCTCAAAATAATAAGAGCTATTTATGACAAACGCACAGCCAATATCTTACTGAATGTACAACAACTGGAAGCATTCCCTTTGAAAACTGGCACAAGACAGGGATGCCCTCTCTCACCACTCCTATTCAACATAGTGCTGGAAGTTCTGGCCAGGGCAATCAGGCAAGAGAAAGAAATAAAGAAATAAAGAGAAATAAATATTCAATTAGGAAAAGAGAAAGTCAAATTGTCCCTGTTTGCAGACGACATGATTTATATTTAGAAAACCCCATCATCTCAGCCCAAAATCTCCTTAAGCTGATAAGTAACTTCAGCAAAGTCTCAGGATACAAAATCAATGTGCAAAAATCACAAGCATTCCTATACACCAGTAACAGACAGAGAGCTAAATCATGAGTGAACTCCCATTCACAATTGCCACAAAAAGAATAAAATACCTAAGTATCCAATTCACAAGGGATGTGAAAGACCTCTTCAAGGAGAACTACAAACCACTGCTCAATGAAATAAAAGAGGATACAAACAAATGGAAGAACATTCCATGCTCATGGATAGGAAGAATCACTATTGTGAAAATGGCCATACTCCCCAAGGTAATTTATAGATTCAATGCCATCCCCATCAACCTACCAATGACTTTCTTCACAGAATTGGAAAAAAACTACTTTAAAGTTCTTCTGGAACCAAAAAAGAGCCTGTATTGCCAAGCCAATCCTAAGCAAAAACAACAAAGCTGGAGGCATCATGCTACCCGACTTCCAACTATACTACAAGGCTACAGTAACCAAAACAACATGGTACTGGTACCAAAACAGATACAAAGATGAATGGAACAGAACAGAGGCCTCAGAAATACCACCACACGTCTAAAACCATCTGATCTTTGACAAACCTGACTAAAACAAGAAATGGGGAAATGATTTCCTATTTAATAAATGGTGCTGGGAAAACTGGCTAGCCATATGTAGAAAGCTGAGAATGGATCCCTTCCTTACACCTTATACAAAAATTAATTCAAGATGGATTAAAGACTTAAATGTTATATGTAAAACCATAAAAACCCAGAAGAAAACCTAGGCAATACCATTCAGGACATAGGCATGGGCAAGGACTTCATGACTAAAACACCAAAAGCAGTGGCAACAAAAGCCAAGATAGACAAATGGGATCTAATTAAACTAAAGAGCTTCTGCACAGCAAAAGAAACGACCATCAGAGTGAACAGGCAACCTACAGAATGGGAGGAAGTTTTTGCAATCTACCCATCTGACAAAGGGCTAATATCCAGAATCAATGAAGACTTTAACAAATTTACAAGAAAAAATCGAACAGCCCCATCAAAACGTGGGCAAAGGATATGAACAGACACTTTTCAAAAGAAGACCTTTATTCAGCCAACACACACATGAAAAAAGGCTCATCATCACTGGTCATCAGAGAAATGCAAATCAAAATCACTATGAGATACCATCTCACACCAGTTAGAATGGCGATCATTAAAAAGTCAGGAAACAACAGGTGCTCGGGAGGATGTGGAGAAATAGGAAGGCTTTTACACTGTTGGTGGGACTGTAAAGTAGTTCAACCATTGTGGAAGACAGTGTGGTGATTCCTCAAGGATCTCAAACTAGAAATACCGTTTGACCCATTCCATTACTGGGTATATACCCAAAGGATTATAAATCATGCTACTATAAAGACATGCACACATATGTTTATTGTGGCATTATTCACAATAGCAAAGACTTGCAACCAACCCAAGTGTCCATCAATGATAGATTAGATTAAGAAAATGTGGCACATATACACCATGGAATACTATGCAGCTGTAAAAACGGATGAGTTCATGTCCATTGTAGGGACATGGATGAAGCTGGAAACCATCATTCTGAGCAAACTACCGCAAGGACAGAAAACCAAACACTGCATGTTGTCACTCACAGGTGGGAATTGAACAATGAAAACATGTGAACACTGGGTTGGGAATATCACACACCAGAGCCTGTCATGGGGTGGGGTCTTGGGGGAGGGATAGCATTAGGAGAAATACCTAACGTAAATGAGGAGTTAATGGGTGCAGCACACCAACATGGCACATGTATACAAACCTGCACATTGTGCACATGTACCCTAGAACTTAAAGTATAATAATAATAATAAAGAAATGTAAGAAGTGCTAAATTATAGATTTTCAAATATTTAGGAGACATTAATATAATGCCATGTTTTTTCTGAACACTTATTAAGCACAGTTAACAAAAACAAATAGAAATGATAAAGTTTTGTTAATATTTCATGTTAACTCCCATTTTTATTTTAATTAATTTCTGGCTTGAAACCATTGGAAATTTGTTTTTAACGAACAGAATTAAATATATTAGGTCCTTGATAGAATTCTTTTCCTCCAAAGTATATCCCCATCCCCCACTTTTAGCTAACTGTCATAATATGTTCTTTTTTTTCCAGATGCTTCTTGTTTCAGAACTGTATACACAAGTTGGATGACTAAACTGATATTTGCATAACAAGAAAAGTGGTCTTTAGACAATTTGGCAAATATGCTCATCGCATCATTGCCAGGAACTAGCCCCCAAAATAGGATCACAGCAGAGTTGGAACGCCAGTGATAGGGCTTTAATTCCAAGCACACAACCAGAGTTAGAGAACACATTCAAATAACCCAGGCCTTTTTTTATTTAAAAATTTTTAATAATCATGACATTTCCAATGCAAATTTAAAATCTTGTCAGTAGCTTATTTTATTAAGAGACTTCACGGTTTGACAGGTAATGATCTTTGCTAGAAAGGTCCCCCTCCTCCTCCTCCCCTTCCTTCTCAGGTCTATTCTTAATTCTGAAATTCACACCACTGCAATCTTATACCACACCACAGTTAAACATATTTTTCTGAATTTTACTATATTGCATTTTCCTGAAGATTTCTTTAATGCATGCCCTAGTTCTTTGGAGATTTTCAATGCCTGTTTGACAGCTTTCCTTATTCATTAGCAAATTCCTTTAGAATCTAACAAGTCTCTTATGATCCTGGAGTTCTGTCAATTGTAGTAATTT
Organism: Symphalangus syndactylus; assembly: GCF_028878055.3. NCBI lineage: Eukaryota > Metazoa > Chordata > Mammalia > Primates > Hylobatidae > Symphalangus > Symphalangus syndactylus. The sequence continues at coordinate 102,157,909 of NC_072438.2, forward strand.
TTTAATGTTTTAATCACACGGTTGGGAATATTTCTGTTACTTTTTAACCTCACTTAGAAGCTTAATATAACTACTAAAAATGTTATATAACTCTTATTAGTGTCTTCATCTTTTGTCATTATGAGTGGCCTAGCCCCTCCATAGACAATTTGAGCCTATGATTTTTCATGGAAGAGGGCCTAGTTTAGCTTCATGTATTATTATCCTCTCTCATATTTACTCTATCAGTATATATTTGAATATGGTTGAATTCTATAGCATGTATTTTATTTCTTTCACACGTTTTATTGTGCTTATGTTTGGATTTCTTCTCATCTGAGAAAGGATTGATTTTCTCATCTCAGTATATTTTTAATAAAATCATAGCTAAGAAAGAACATTTCATCCATCTAAAAGCTAACTTCCTTTCTTTTATTTTGTCTTGAAAAATACTACTCTCACACTTTTTGCCAATAGCCTAAGACATTTAGCCATACTAATCTATCCTATTGGCTCCTTGGCTTTGATTGACGGACTAACAAAAATAGGTTGCTTGATGTTTCCAGAAAAAGTATCTTACCCTCATCTGTCTAAAGTATTCCTAACATAGGATTGTCAGATTTAGCAAATAAAAATAGAGGATTTCTTCTTATATTTCAATTTCATGTAAAAAACAAATAACTTTTTAGTTTAAGAACATCTTAAATACTTAGAGGCTTATCTGAAGTTCACATTTAAATAGGTGTCCTGTAAGTTACCAGGCAATCCTGTCCTAATGGAATAATATTCAAATCTCCCTTTAGCTTTTCCTGCAAATGTTGCTTAAAAATTTTCTGGGAAAATCATTAGCTTTATGTCCAGAAGCAAGACACTGTTGTCAGGAAAGCATGGGTTTCATTTTCTATTATTTTCATGTACTTGATTATTTATGATATTAGAGTTGGGATCTCAGGAGTGGCCTTGTGCAGCAATCAATGGTGGCTGACCATTGGTTGCTCTTTAGGAAAAAGGGTCATAAGCCCCCTTTTGCTCACTTCCTTGCCCCTTGAAATTAACTTATGGATTTAAATTAAAAGCATTGCATGCCTACTCTACCATGAATATTGTGATGTCAAGAATCCCAAACAAGCAGCAAGATTCTGTCCACCAGAAATGTTAAGCATGTGTAAACCGGGGGCGGGCGACTGAGAGGTACCAGAATAGGCTCTTTGTATTGATTTTAGTACCTGAACTTATGTGCTTTAATTGAGTTATACTTACCTATAAATTGATGCTCCCATCGTTGAAAACAGCTTATGTTGTTACAGAATACATTGCGTAAGTGTATGGATTTCTTTACAGTCAACAAAAGGGTAAACGTGACATGAAGAAGAAAAAATACGCTAACTAAATGAAAATTGGGAGTCATAAAAATATTTTTATAGAACTATAGAAATGATCTAAATCTCTTTTGGTGGGCTTTCTTTGCATCAGTACTACAAATGTTGGATTGTCCCAGCTCTGTCCTCAGACATCTCTGTAATCAGTATCTTGTCAGAGATCGCTGAAGAGGGGTTCTGGAGAGCCCTGGAAGGTTCTTGAGACCTCTCGAGGCAATCCAAAATGTCTTCCCCAAACGACTTGGCCCATCATTTCACTCAGATATCTATATAAAGTCTCCCCTAAGACAGATCTTCTCTGACAACCCACTAGAAAATAGCCTCTGTTACTCCATTACCTTCCCTACTTCACATTTTGTATAGTTCTGTTGCAACCTGAAATAAAATAAGTTAAACCAAAATATAAATAGCACATTTGTTTATATTGGGTTTCCCACACAAGCTCAAAGAATGTAAGAACATGTTCTTTTGTTTATTACTTTATCCCCAACACATTCAATAGTACATACCATATTGCATGTCTACAGAAGTCGTTCATAATTATTTTGTACAATGAATGTATTTTATCTGATAGTTTTTCTTGGCAGTGAAAATATGCTTTTTCCTTACAGCTGCTCTTATTGAAAGACATTCCTCTTAACTGAGTTTCCTCGCTCCAGTAATTCAAGAAGAAAAAGTGTATATAGAGAAAAAGCATTAATAGTATTTTATAACTTATTCCTAAAAAAGAGTTGATTAAATTTTTATCATTAGTGCAGCAATGAAATTTCTTTTAAACTCTGAAAATGAGGACACATTCAGTGCCTTATATTTTCAATGCCTTGTGTAGACCAAAAATAGATAAAAAGAAGAATCAGTAGGAAAGTAATATTTTATATACCAATCTCTAACAGAATCACAATAAAACAAATTAATGTTTGAAATTATCACCATTAGGTCAAATCTATGTCTTCAGCTTCAAAATACTTCATTCATTCAATGGTTAATCGGTCACTGACTACTGTAGGCTGGGTACTGGGGAGCCAAAAGAGAAATTAATCACAGTCATCAATTTAAAAACCAAAAACTCTGTCAGCCAAGTGTATGCAACAGTTTTGCAGAATAAACACAGTGAGTTTGGTTTAAGACAAAGAGAAATTTAAGTTTCCAGAATATTGGGGAGAAAGTGTCTAATAGGATGGTGGAGTTCATGTAGAGATTCTGGACTGGAAAAATGATTTGGCCACCATTAGCATAGGACTAGATGCCACTGAAGTGGCAGAGATCACTTAGAATAAATGGTAAACAAAAAAGAGGCCTTACTTCCTTGAGATTCTTGTGACTAGGAGCCAGACACTACAGAGCATGGAAAATATTTTGTAAGGTAGAGTTACCGAAGACGGCCTTTTTCTCCGAGATATGCTGACATGCTTAATGTGGGCTTTCTTTACAACAATGTGATCATTCCAACAACTACTAGTTCCACGATGTTTTTAGAGTTTACAAATGTATTACTATAGTGAGTTTTATTGTATCTGAGCCTCATGAGAGATATACGATTATTCCTATTTTATGCAAAACTTCAGAAAGTTTAAATGAAAGGTCACAAATAGATGATTGATACCTAATCCACAGCTCTTGGATGATCCATAGCGTCAATGTTTTCAATGAAGAGAAGGTGATTTTCACCCCGTCCTTCACTTCTAGTTTTTCCTAATTGTTCTATATGACTTTATTGAAAGCTACACTTCAAAATCAATCTCTCCCCTTCTCAAACTATCTTTCTTAATAAGAATAATTGTTAGGAAGTTCCCACAGCTACCTAATACCCTCTAATTCCCAAGACCTTGGGAATGTTTCTGACTATTAATTTTGAAGGCATCCCAGCAATAGAGTTTCAGTTTGATTATAAAGAAAATAACATCTCGGATATTATTATATTTAAATATTTAGAATTATTTAAAATTAACTTTCTGCAAATAAATCTTGGAGGGAAATGAGAACAAGAGTTTATTTAAGAAGTAGTATTTTATTTTTTTCTACAGATCGACTTACTAACACTGTGGTTCTCCATAGAAATAAATAAAATTCACATACATAAAAAACGGTAGAGAATACTAAATATGCCAAATAACGAATTCCTTTAAGCATACATATATATATACACACATATATATACATATATATGCACACACATATATATACATATATATACACACACACATACATATACATGTATATATACACACACATATACATATATATACTTTTATACCTGCCCAGAAAGGTAAGTTTGTCACTGCTTAGAGATTGCTGAAAGCAAAATGAAAGAGTTCCATCAAGTGGTCATATCACGACATAGCAGTTAGTATTTCACCAATACAAAGAGGAAAACAATTTCTCTGAAATCTAGTTCAGACATACATTTCCAACCGAGCTATGAAAATTTTATGCCATGCAACATTAAAAAACCGAATTAAATGCATTTTAAACATTACCACTAATTCATTTTCCAATTCATTTTTAAACTGCTACTAAAATAGAAACTATGTAATTTTTATTTTTTGTCTTTTTCATATCAAATACTCTCTCCATATAGTTTGCAGTTGAAAATGCGTGGTTATCTTTGGGAGGCCGAGGCGGGCGGATCACGAGGTCAGGAGATCGAGACCACGGTGAAACCCCGTCTCTACAAAAAAAAAAAAAATTAGCCAGGCGTGGTGGCAGGCGCCTGTAGTCCCAGCTACTCGGAGAGGCTGAGGCAGGAGGATGGCGTGAACCCGGGAGGCGGAGCTTGCAGTGAGCCGAGATTGCGCCACTGCACTCCAGCCTGGGCGACAGAGCAAGACTCCGTCTCAAAAAAAAAAAAAAAAAAAGAAAAGAAAATGCGTGGTTATAATCTTAATTTGCATGTTATAGTCATCTGTTTAAATTAGCAGGTTAACCACAGGTAATACTAAACTAAGTATTTGGATTGCACCGAAAATTCAGAAACTAACTACCTGCAAATGACCTATACATTTTAAAACAGTACAAAGTAAATACAAGGAAAACTCAACTCAAGGTTGTTTTAAAAAATAAGTTATAAAACATAAACATGAGTTAACTTGCTTCTTTTAACAACCTAAAGTTTTTGCCTTGCCAAATTTCATCTCCTTCATAAAGATAGACAAAACAGGCATCTTTCTTTTTAAAGTATAATTGATTTAAAGGGTCATTTTCTAATTATTTTGGAAAAACCATCATGGCTTATTTTAATGTTATAAATGCTACTTCTAAATATATATTACAGATTAAGATTTGTTTCTTGCTTAATAAAGCAGTAGTTCATTTAAGCAACCATTGTTTAATTAAACTTTCTGAATATAATAATATGTATTACTAATGAGATGATGTTAAACAATAGATTTTTATATAAAACCTATGAAATATATATTATCTAGACATAAAATTGGAAGCAATGTATTTAATGATTAAGATCATGGATTTTGGCATCAGAGAGATTTGATTTGAATCTAATCTCTTCCACTTTTTTTCTCTGTAACCTGGAGCAATGGCAAGCGTACTTTGTTTTATTGCACTTTTCTTGTAGATACTGTGTTTTTTACAAATTGAAGGTTTGCGGCCAGCCTGTCTTGAGCAATTCTATCCACACCATTTTTTCCAACAGCATTTGCTCACTTTTGGTTTCTGTGTCATATTCCAGTAACTCTCACAATATTTCAGATTTTTTCATTGTCATTATATTAGTTATGGTTATCTGTGATCAATGATCTTTTATGTCACTATTGTAATTGTTTGTGGGGCACCATACACTCTGCACATATAAGATAGTGAACTTAATTAATATCATGTGTGTTCTCACTTCTTCAGCAACTAGCTGTTCTTTCATCTCTCTTCTTCTCCTCAAGCCTCACTATTCCGAGACACAACAATATTAAAATTAGACCAAGTAATAACCCTACAATGGCCTCTAAGTGTTCAAGTGAGAAGAAAAGCATCATACATCTCTCACTTTAAGTCAAAAGCTGGAAATGATTAAACTTAATGAAGAAGGCATGTTGAAAGCTGAGAGAGGCTAAAAGCTAGGTCTCTTATAAAAAACAGCCAATTTAGGAACACAAAGGGAAAGTTCTGGAAGGTAATTGAAAGTGCTACTACAGTGAACAAACAAACGACAAGGAATGTAAAACAGACTTGTTGTTGATACGAAGAACGTTTTATTAGTCTGGATAGAAAATCAAACCAACTACAACAAGGCCCAAATTATCTTCAATTATCTTCAGGCTGAGAGAAATGAAGAAGAAAAGTTAGACTCTAGAAGAAGTTGGCTGATAATTTTTAAGGAAAGAAGCCATCCCAAAATAAAAGAAAAAGTGCAAGGTGAAGTAGTAGCATGTGCTGATGTAGAAGCTTTAGCACATAATCTGTAAAATCTAGCTAAGATAATAGATGAAGGTTGTTACACTAAACAAGAGATTTTCAGTGTAGATGAAACAGACTTATATTGAAAGAAGATGCAGTCTAGGACCTTCATGGCTAGAAAATAAGTCAAAGCCTGGCTTTAAAGCTTCAGTGCACAGAGTGACACTCTTGGTAGGGGCTAATGCAGCTGGTAAATTGAAGTTGAAGCCAATATTGATTTATGATTCTGAAAATAGTAAAAATTATGCTAAATCTACTGTGCCTGTACTCTATAAATGGAGCAAAGTCTGAATGACAGCATATCTGTTAACAGTATGGTCTACTGGATATTTTTATCCTGCTCTTGAGACCTACTGCTCAGAAAAAAAAGAGTCCTTTCAAAATATTGCTGTTCATTGACAATGTACCTGAACACCCAAGAGTTCTGATGGAGATGAACAAGGATATTCGTGTTTTTAAGCTCGTTAACACAACATCCATTCTGTAGCCTCTGAATCAAGGAGTAATTTCAACTTTCAAGTTTTATTACATAAGAACTAAACATGGTAAGGTTATTGCTGCCATAATGACTCCTCTGATTAATCTGGGTAAAATAAATTGAAAATCTTCAGGAAAGGATTCACCACTCTAGATGACACTAAGGACATTTGTGATTCCTGGGAGGAGTCCAAAATATCAACAATAACAGGAGTTTAGAAGAAGTTGAGTCCAACTCTCACAGATGACCTTGAGGGGTTTAACTCTTCAGTGGAAGTAAATGCGGATGTGGTGGAATCAGCAAGACAACTAGAATTAGAAGTGGAGCCTGAAAATGTGACTGAGTTGCTGCAGTTTCAAGATACAATTTTAATGCATTAGGATTTGTTTCTTAGAGATGAGCAAAGAAAGTCGTTCCTTGAGATAGAATCTACTCCTGGTAATGATGCTGTGAACATTCTTGAAATAACAACAAAGAATTTAGAATATTACAGAAACTTAGTTGATAAAGCAGTGGTAGAATTTGGGTTTGAAAGAAGTTGTACTGTGGGGAAAAAGCTATCAAACAGCATCACATGCTACAAAAAAAAAATCTTTCATGAAAGGAAAAGTCAACCAATGTGGCAAACTTCATTGCTGCCTTGTTAGAAGAAATTGCCACAGCCACATTAACCTTAAGAAACCACCACCCTGATTGGTCAGCTGCCACCAACACTTGGACCAAACCCTTTACCTGTGAAAAATCACAACTTGATGAAGGAACAGATAATCATTAGCATTTTAGCAATAAAGTATTTTAAAATTAAAGTATGTGCATTGTTTTTAGACATACTTCTATTGCACACTCAGCTGCTTATATTGTAATGTAAACATGACTTTTTGATGCATTGGAAAACCAACAAACTTGTATGACTCACTTTATTGCAATGTTTGCTTTACTGCAGTGGTCTGGAACTGAATCTGCAATATCTCCAAGGTATGCCTGTATATCTTCACGTATAATAGGGAAGTAATTCTACTGATACAGGTATGGTAGAGCTTAGATAATGTCTCTTATATCAAGCATCTAGATTAGTAGCTGACTATCATCAAAATGAAAACACATGTTTGGGAAATAATATTTCCACTGTTCTATCTTGTTATTGGTAGGTGAGAGTGGTGGTGAACTTTCACCTCAAATTGTTTGATTTAAATAGTTGAAAAAATATAAACAAGTAAGGAGACAAAAGACAAATGTATTGCTTCTATGATGGCAATACGATCATATTTCTTCTGAGTGCTCTATGACCTTCCTCCAATCTAAGCAATATTTCCATTTCTACTAGAAGCCATAGAGAGATTCACAATGTTACCCTTCTTTCTGTCTTTTGGAAATTTGCAGTGATAATAAGCTGATTTAAAATCCTTACTTAATATCAAGAACAACTCTTCCTGTCAACATGGTAATAAAATGAACACTGAGGATGAAGAAAGAGAGAGAGAGAGAGAGAATGATAAAGTGCATTCAGTAAAACATAAACAAGTAAAGGATGTGGGCGCAAGGTATATAGGAAGTATTAATATTTGTACTCCTCTCACATATTTTGTCATGTGTGAAATAATTCAAAAGTAAGATGTAAGTAAACCTAAAAGAAAAACTAAAACTCCCTTTAGGAAACCTAAAAGTGAATAGATTCACACTTCAACCAACTTTTGACGATATGTCAGCAAGATGGAAAATAACTACAAAAGGACAGCTGGAGATACAAGAAGAAATGTTGAGTGAAGAACATGGAAAGCATGTAGATAAACCAGAGTCTGTGTGAAGTAACAAAAAAATTAAATTTGGGAATACAGAAAGGATATAATTAAAATATGGGACAATAAGTAAGACTAGCAGGTGATTTGATTTTTATAATTCTAAGGTCCCTATGTTATATAAAGAAGGAATAGAGAAAATGATTAATGTAGACTTTAAGTAAATAAATCTGTTAAAATTTCATGGTAACTATTAAAAGAATAAAGAGGGAAATAGAATTTAAATAAAAACTTCATGTAAAGGATGCAGAAAAAGTGATAAAAAGTAAAAGCGATGAAGCAAAAGAGGAACATACAAAACAAGAAATAGGATGGTAATGAATCCAAATATAACAGCAATCCTAATAAATGTAAATAAATTAACTTTCTAGTTAAAGGTTAAATTCAATAAAAGATAAGATCCAGGATTATACTATCGAAGAATCACACATGAAAATAAAAACATGGGAAAACTGATACACAAATGATAAGAAATTAGGCAGCTTAAATATTAGTCAAAGGAAAGCTGGTGAATCTATATTAATATTATAGAGTGAAGTCTTTAAGGCACAAAGCATCATATAGAATGGAAAACATCATAAAACAATGATAATTATACACTCATTTCAACTTTGATGCCTCTAATAACTTGCCTCAAAACATATAAAGAAGTCAACAAACCCATCATACCAAGGAATACACAGTGTTCTCACGTACGCACGGAACTTCAGAGAAAGCCGAACCACATGGGGAAGACATAATGCACATATCAGCCAATTCCAAGGAATTATCAGACAGATATATTTCTCTTAGCACAACGAAGTTCAAAGTCAGAAAAAAACATTTTTTTGAAAAATTTGTAGATTTGGAAATAGGAAAGCATATTGAAAGCATACAAGAAAGCAATAAAGTCTGAAAACAGATAAATTCAACAGTTAACTTAAGATATTAGGGAAAACATAAGAAACCCAAGCAGAAGAAATGCAATTATAAAAACCAACAATAATAATGAATGAAATAGTAAATAGAGATACAGCAGATTAAAACAAAAAGATTAACAAATCCAAAGGCTAATTCTTATATACTTAATATATGTGTGTGTCTAATCTACTCTCAATATTAAACTATTAATCCTTTCTTTCCTAAATATATATCAACAATGATTGTTATATTTTTTCTATTTTTATATTTGCACAGGGAAATGTGATATTCACCATGTTTCACTTAGTGTTTTTTAACTCAGTATCATTTTTGAGGCCAATTTTGAGACCCATGTGTATAGAGAGATACTTTATTCCTTTTAACTATTGCCCAGTAATATAGAGATTAAATTTTTATCCATCTATCCCCCATTTGCTATCTACTAATAGTATTTCAAAGCACATCCCTGAATTTTCCTATGCATCTCTGTTACACGTTACCCTAAAGAGAAATGACAAGCTTTTTAGAGAAGTGGCATACTCAATTTCCCTAAATGTTGGCAAATTGATTATTTAAATGACATTTAGCAGAAAATCTAACAAAACATTTTTCTTCACATTAAAAAAGAAATCCTTAAATTGCTTCTTAGTTTCTATAAAAATGGAAGAGTGAAGAAGTATTCAGGGCTTTATGTTTTATTCAATTGGATCAATATCCTCCATAATCCTGTGAATCATCTTTTTAAAAAATTTGTAAAACTTAAGACAATATTTTATAGTTTTGCTCCACATTATTTGAAATTTAGAAACTTTTATTTCTAATTAGATTGCTATGACATTGAGTGTGTGTGTGTTTGTGTGTGTGTGTGATTGGTATGTATAGAAATTATCTACTACATGCAAGATATAAAAATATGATAAAGTGTTTGGACCTTAGCCTTAGAAAACAACATCTCCATAACTGTGGTGTGGCTGAGATGATGTTCAGGTATCATCTCATATTTGGCTACATTTCTAAGTTTATTTCTACATTGCCAAGTTTGTCACTATAACATGGCCATTTCTTGTATAGGAGACAGATGCTCTTTAGGTGTGCCCATCATAAAACTAGTTTAATAAATCAGGACACATTGAAAATAAAATAAGCCTCAAGCACAAAGCAGGACCAATCCTTGAACAACGTGTATATTCAATATATACTCCATTGGCTTCAATAGTGAAAATATACTGTGAGCTGTCACAAAGTTGGTAGGCTCTGATCCCCAGTGGGTACTGTGCCTGTCCTTTGCATAACTAGAGGGATTGTTAGTCCTCTTTGCATACATCACGATTGTTAATAAAGTGATATTTGTCAAAATGAGTAAGCACCTGTTGCCATGGAAGGTGCCATAAGCAAGATTATAAAACAAATTGTTGTAGTTGGCTAGGAACCAGGAGGAAGATGAACACCAGAAGAAAAGGCATTCTTTCCTTAATTCCTCATACCCATTTTACAATACATTGCATACAGTTGTTTATGCAGAACACAGGCTGTTCTCTTTTTTTCTGAAACCTCATGTAACCGATGGTATTTTAAATGAGCTCTAATACAAAGTGCCTCACACACTGCTATCCTATGCCTCATTTAACCCATTATATGGGTTCCCTCTTGAAACATTTAGTCTTCATTTGTCTATTTTTCCTGTAACTTATTTTTAGGAATAGAAAAATCATGTCCTGGGACGCATGTCTTCTGGCACATATTTAAAATACCTAAGGGGGCTCAGGTAACATCAAGACCCTAGTAGGTGCAGACAGGTCGCCACCAATATCTTGGCATTTTATTTCAATTACTTACTATCTTTCAATATGGCCCACAGCATGAAGATTTTGCATATACCAGTTTATTTTTTAATTGAAAATTGAAATAATACCAATACTCATAAAAAAATCCATTCAATTCTATTCAGTAAACAGTCTTCCTCTTCATGCCAGTAGATATCTGTAACTCTTTCCCCAGGTTCCTTATTTAAAGTATCTTTACCAAAAAAAGCAGACAGGCTTCAAATAACTGTCTGACATTGGAGAATGACAATATTTTTTCTTGTGAGTTAGCATCCTAGCTAGGCACTGATATGAGATATACTGACATAGCTTTCATGCCAAATCTCATTCTTGTATTGTTCATGAATAGATTCATTATTTTGGTACAAAGACTTTAAATATCAAGTTTAATTGATCTTTTATATCACACTTCTCCAGAATTTTTTACTGAAGGATAAATTTGTTCCTCCAAAAAGCACAGCCTGTCCCGAGCAGATGCATGCCATTAAAAAAAAATCACATAAATGTCTTCTTTTGGTTCTATCACAGCCTAACATATGAATCCATGTTTATTGTGGTAATGATTCAAACTAGTAAAATGGGGTATAATTTTTGTTTGTATTATATTTGCAGTGCTCCTCATTTGTAGGTACCCCATACTGGCTATTCTCATGTTTTATGTGAATCACATGGTGTATTGACTAGCTCTGTGATCTTGGAAAAAATGACTAGCTGCAAAAAGTTCTCTCATTTCTTCTGCCAATCCCATTCTGTGAAGAGGAAAATGTAAGACTATGTGTGCAAAAATTCTAAGACACTGAGAGTCCAAAGAAAATAGAGAATAGATTTTTAAGCTTGAGAACAGAAAGCATTTGTGATTATTAAGACTGAATTCTTGTGACTTTGAGTCAGAATGGCTTGTTTTTAGTTGGAAGTTATCTTCTAGATCCTTATTCTCTGATTATATGCAATTTGGAAATGTCCTACATAAAAACTGCTGCCTAACTTGTCACCTGGTTTTCTTCCAATGCACAGAAAGAACTAGAAGCCCTGCAACAAATGGATTGTGTGCACCATCTGGCCATTTTGTGTCGCATACTAAATTTTAAACTAAAAATGCCTTTCTTCTTCTCATACTAGAACATAAGAAATTTGCTATCTTTTCTGGCTTGATGTATAACTTAATTTAGTTGTTAATATAAGTTGTTGATGGCTAAAATTGTGTAAAATGTAGTTATACATAATTTTTAGCTTCAAAGTCACAAATTTTGTCACTTTATTATGGAGGAATTGCAAATATCTCTAGGGTATAAACTCAGCCTGATTTCTGGATATCTGTTTTTTTCTATTTGCAACTTCAAATATGTGTGTAACACCATTGCGAACTCTCAATTTTGTTAGGTATCTTTCAAGTATATATGACAAGTTAACATATGCATATTTTATATAATTTTTACATGTAAGTGCATATGAGTTCCTCTGAACTTTGAGAAACTAAACTGTCCAGAAAGCTATGTTTTTACATGTAGCCATTTGTAATTTGGTAACCACAGGAAATGTAAATCTGAAAATAACTATAAAACAGTTAAGGATAAGTATATAGTGTGATTCTTTTCCTTATCTAATATAAATTTTTAAAGCCACAGGAAAAGGAGCCGAAGACTGGACTATAACAGGTTTGGAGGCTATGGATACATAGAATGATACCAATTTATGGCAATACAGATTGATATTAGCTCGTGTTATTGAGGGCCTACTCTTTGCCTTATTTTTTATGTATGTATGTATGGCTTTATTTATGTATTTATTTATTTTTAGAGACAGGGTCTCACTCTGTGGTTCAGATTGGAGTGCAGTAGCGCGATCACAGCTCACTGCAACCTCAACCTCCCAGGCCTAAGCAATCCTTCTGCCACAGCCTCCCAAGTAGCTGAGACTACAGGCAAGTGCCACTGCACCCAGCTAACTTTAAAAATATTTTGTAGAAACTGGGTCTTTCCCTGTTGCCCAGGCTGATCTTGAACTCCCGGGCTAAAGCGATCGTCCCACCTGGGCCTCCCAAAGTGCGGGGATTACACCCACAAGCCACCGTGCCCAACCGCCATTGCCTTTATACATATTACCTCATTTAAATACACATTTTTCCAATGGAAGGAACTGGAGCTTAGATAAATTCTATACCTCTCAAAATAACACCACGTGGATTTTTAAAAAATCTTTAAGCATTTACCTACTTATTTATTTGGCTAATGGGGAAACAAAGCTTCCAGTCACAAACATCTCCCGTCACAAACATCACGATCCATGATGATAGAGCAAAATCAGATATGCTAAATTTAGCCAAATGTATTGCATACAGTAGGTCATCAATACATGCTTATTGAATTAATTAAAATCCAACTTGAAAAGGAAATTGACCCTGTCAAATATTTGTATATTTTATCTCATCAAATTTAGTTGTGTGTGAGCCAAAGAAAACATATAAAAAGTGTTTTATTTTGCAGGGACAGATGTATAAAATATTATCTAATTTTAATATACTAAAGGCATAGTTATAGTTTTCCTTTAAACATCATTTTGACCTTTATGATGTGACTATTTTACCCTCCAAAAACAGTACACTTTATAATTATAATTGCTGGAACATGCCACTTTCTAGAATTATGAAAAATAATTCGTTTCACATAAAGGCTTTATTTTGGAATGAACAAATGAATGTTGGCTGTCATCCTAATTTGTGCCTCCCGAAAGATTGGTTTCCTACCTCTAGATAGGGATAAAATAAAATTTAATCTTTAAGAATTCACATTTCTTGTTTGGCAAGAGTTTGTATTGCACCTAATTTGCTGAAATAGAAATTAAAGAATCTCGGCTACATTGAACAACTGGGCTTTGAATGTCTAAAACTGTTTCCTCAGAAGAGAACTGGTGATGTCATTGCATCAAGTCACTGGGCTGAATTGCTGAAAGGGAGATGCATGGAAACAATATTGTACCCTCAACATTTCCATTGAGGAGCACAATGTCTCCATATACACTATTACCAGTTTCCCTTCAGAATTTTCTCTATGTCTGCTTTTAATTATCCCAAATTCATTTATCCCCAATATTTAAGTTCTCCCTCCCTCTTCCCCTATATTTCCCTTTGAACGTATCTTTTCTGCATCCATTGCAGAGAGATCACTTCGTTGTAACTGAACACAGATCTGAATGCTTACCACTTGCAGAGTCCAATTCACAAGAGTGAGGTCTGGTAGAAAGAAAGCGATTTTACTAACCAAAGCTAGTAAAGGGGATGCGGTCGGATTCCCATCCAAACCAACCACTTCAATTTTGGGGGTGAGGGTAGGGGTTTAAGTGTGGAAAAATTGATATGGAAGGCGCGCAAGAATTGTGCTGAGTACAATGTCTGTGTGTTTTTCTCTGGTGGCTATTTTGTGTCTCAGTCCTCCTGAATCACGAGCTGGCAGCATCTCAACAATGGCGGGGTTGTTGACTAGCCAGCCACCTTGCAGTAATCTTGGGAATTTTGCAGCTGAGTCTCCAAGCTTCCTTTGTCAGACTCAAGATTAGCCCCTGCAACTTCTAAGAAGGCATATAGACGACAGCATACAATTAGATAAATGTGAAGGGAGTATACATGGTAGGAAAGGGAGGGATATGGAGTCTATTTTATGGCTAAGAGAAAAGGCTTCTGCAGTTTTCTTCAAGGTTTTATCTTGAAACCCAAGATTAAAAAAAATAAAATGCATTTTGAAGTTAAGCTGTCTGGTTTTTTAATGATTTATAGCTCTGGGGGTCTTCTCTTTTCTAAATATCCCCAAGCCCTAGGATGTATTTTGGGCAATATTTTGTACTAAATATGTGAATTCAAAATGAGATATTTATTTACCTTGTACTTTATGTTGCAAATTTCCTAAAACTGTAATTTTAACAATCTACACATTTATATTTATATGATGGTTTTGTTAATTTCAACACTTTTCTCCAACAAGCGGATTTATACAAAACTGACAATGTGAATCTTCTTCAGCATCCCCCTTCAACATCTTAATAGGATAAAATGAATCATAATTTTAAACTACATTTCTTAATTTAAAGAAAAAAATTATGTGGACATATTCACATTCAAGGTGAGCATCCAGCAAACAGTAAATCAGGCAGGTGGTTATGTTGGGAAATGGTAGCAAAACATTTACAATTGATGCCATATGGCTTTCAGCCTAGTAGGGCCAACTAGCTGTGTTCAATGACTCTGGGGAGATTAAGCTGTTTGAAGGTCGTGAATGCTAATTCTAAAGCTCTGGGGCAGTGACAGGAAGTTGGTAGCAATATGCAGGGAAACCATCCCTCCAACTGAGTGGATAAGCCTCTCTCATAAGTGGACCGAGGGTTGTTCTTGTTGGGCCTGTGCTCTGATTTGGAGACAAAGAACCAGGTATAACCACTATTGCTGCATATACACAGCAGGCAGTAACGTATATTCTGATCCTGTCATTGTCTTTCTTAAACTGACCAGGAGTCCTTATCATAAAGTTCAAATCCCCTTCCATTATCTTCCTGTTTGAGCTGATACCCCTGTCCTCTAGACTAAGCCCCAGGCACATTAAGTTTCTAAGTTGACATTTTTAATTAAGTTTTAAAGACATATTTGGAGAATTTTTTAATGCACAAGTATATGTCCAGCTCAAATAATTCTACTTTGAATGTGCTTTCCAGGGTTTCTTGAATGCCATTGAGAAATTACAGCACATATAAAGAAAATAGAAAAGAAATAGCAATCACTGAATCAATGATTAGCGAAAAAAAAACAACAAAAGCTAAAGCTTTTCAGCAATTAAGTTCACCAATTTTCAGTGAATAACTCAAGTGAAATAAATTAATTTATCTACTTGAAAATGGCTAATGCAGAGTCAAAGATTAAAATGTTGAAAATAAATTTTCCTCTTACACGCCAACCTTTAAGGAAAATATTATTGAACTCTTCTGGAACACAAAATCTTTGCAACCAGCGTTATTATGTATCTTATTCACTTACATTAAACTAAAACTATATATGCATGAGGGAATGTTTCTTCAAATATTAACCATAAATAGAAATTAGGTTGTATATTTCATTCCTAAGATTTTCTAGACTGGGTTTTTCTGAAAGATGCAACACCATTCTCTTTATATTCTACAAATAAAAACACACTACCCCAGAGCATTGGGTTCAGAATGTGCTACCCCAGAAGATGGCACCTTCGCATTTGAGAAAATCACAGAGGACAAAGGTCTCTGACCTTCTCCAATCCTTCTTCTCTGAAGCAAGCTGTAAAGGAATCTGATCTTCAGCTGGGTGCGGTGGCTCATGCCTGTAATCCCAGCACTTTGGGAGGCCGAGGTGGGTGGATCACGAGGTCAGGAAATCGAGACCATCCTGGCTAACATGGTGAAACCCCGTCTCTACTAAAAATACAAAAAGTATCCGGGTGTGGTGGCGGCGCCTGTAGTCCCAGCTACTCGGGAGGCTGAGGCAGGAAAACGGTGTGAACCTGGCAGGTGGAGCTTGCAGTGAGTCGAGATCACGCCACTGCCCTCCAGCCTGGGAGACAGAGCAAGACTCTGTCTTAAAAAAAAAAAAAAAAAAAAATCTGATCTTCCTCTGAAGTATGTGATAAGAGCCTCATGTGCCTCATATCTGGAGACAAGGAATGTCACACTGGGACACAGAAAGTAATATGAACAAACAGGCCTTGCTAAGTTGCCCCAGCTTATTACCATTAGATCATACTCCCTCTGTTCAATCATGCTTCCTCATGACTGTCTACTCCCCATCCAACCTAAGCATAAATATACATAGATTTCCCCATTTCTTTGGGTCTTCATTTCTGAAGGTCCACATGTCACATAAAATTTACATTAAATAAATATATATGCTTTTCTGTTGTTAAACTGTCTTTTGTTATAGGTGCTTCAGCCATGAACCTAGTGATGGATGAGAAAAAAAAATCCCTTCTACCCTACACTAACAAGGAAGGACAAGAGAGAGAATTCTAATTTCTTACCATAGGTATTCAATGTGATGAGAGGGTGGTCATTTGATGTATAAAATTAGGAATTCATTCTAAAACATGTTTGAAACTTTTGTGTTTAGGTTATTGCAGAGGAAGGGGCAAGTTTGGTGCTCCAAATTCCTGTTTTATTTGCCATCATAGAAAGGATTTGAATTTGCAAGACACTTCACAAAAGTCTGATTTTTTTTTCACTTTAAATGTGGTATTGTGGTTACTGTAATGAGGTGGCATCGACACTGCTAATACTTACCCTTTGGAGTTTACCCCAAGGCTTTACCATAAGACATCATCCAGATCACTGTGCTTTCTTTTAAAAAACAAGTCTTTATTAAAAAGAAAAGCACAAATTAGACCATCACAAATAGAAATTAGTAATAGCCAGAAATGTATTTAGCAGCAATTTTTTTTTCTTTTCTGTTTTAACAGAGTCTTGCTCCGTCTCTCAGGCTGGAGTGCAGTGGCGTGATCTTGGCTCACTGTAACCTCCACCTCCCAGGTTCAAGCAATTCTCCTGCCTCAGCCTCCCAGAGTAGTTGTAACTAGAGGTATCCACCACCACACCCAGGTAATTTGCATATTTTTAGTAGAGTTCGGGTATCACCATGTTAGCCAGGCTGGTCTTGAACTCCTGACCTCAGGTGACCCGCCTACCAAAGTGCCGGGATTACAGGAGTGAGGCACTGCGCCTAGACTATTTAACATCAGTTCTAAACATTGTTGACACATTGCAGTATCTTTCTAATTTTCTCTAATATCCTTAATTAATTATATAATGTGATTTTTGAAGAATTCTTATATACATTAACATAAAGTTCAAGAAGGCCATTAGCAAAGGGTTTTAAAAAGAGTAGTTTTTTTACAAAGATTTTCCATTTTGAACAGTTTTTTCTTATGAAATAAATTTCTCCATGTCTTTTAAAAATACGAAACTTGGCTCCCATTAAATATGCTCATTTTCAGTTACCCATGGGATACCCTTACTTATCTATGATAACAGACACTTGTCATAATTTCCTGTATACTCCTAATGTCAGAGGTATGTTTACAAGTGGTATCATTTATTTCTGGATTTCATTTCCAGCTATTTAATCTCCAGATTCATGAAAACGCATTTTTAAGATTATCTCTGAAAAAAATACCTGCTTTTTATCTACTCAAAATATATCTACACCTAAGTACACTTTGGATAAGCAGTTATTTTTAGGCAAAACTTTTACTAAGATAAGTATATGACAACATAAATAATTGAGGATATCCATGTGTAACTAAAAGTGAAAATATTTACTTTACCTGGAAGATGTGTTTTTTTTTAAAAAACCCTGAAATAATTGATTTCATGCAAAAAAAAGTGCTAAAAGAAAAATGCGTAATCTCTGTATGATAAAAACATTTTCTCGAGCTGTGCAGATGACCTTGTTGATTTTTATTTTATCTAAGAATGATTTTAATATGCAATAATACAACTTACAGCAACATATAACAATGCTTTTAATAGTAACACAAAAGTAACAAAGAAATACAGATAAAAATGTTATACTGAACTCATCATTTGACATACTTCATGTATTAGAAAAATTTGCCGAATAATGTCAATTATCAAAACATGTAGCTGCTATGTAGTCCCTTAAAAACTGATATTTCCAGCATGTATATAATACACATATAAGTATATTCGTGTTGAACATAGTTTTAATACTTTTTATATTTTTTAAAAAGAAATTGTATGCCTTTTGTTCAAAACCACTATAACATACTTGACCTGTGTGTGATTTTTATTTTCCATTAAAATATTTAATTTCCAATATAGTTTGGATGCAGGAGAGTCTGCATTTTAGGAAGCAAAAAAATAAATTTTAGAAAGGTAAAATATCAAAGCCAGTTTTGTAGTAATAGTAATGTCTAAAAGTTGAAATAGCAGTAGCTGTCATTAAATGAGCACCTACTATATTTCAGGCACTAAACTAGATTCTTATAGACTCTTTAATATTAATATCATACTTTATAAATGTGAAATTTTAGACTGCAAAATACATAACTTGCTAAAAGTCACAGATGTAATAAACTATCAATCCAGAATTTGAACTTAAATCTTTTGGCTGCAGAGAGGAAAACAAAAGAAGGGTAGATAAATAGCTAGACGAATCCGTTGACTGACAGTCGTATCAGCTTCCCTTTACTGAATGCTGATCTCATCACACCAGTATAACTTTGTAAAATGTGTTTATTATTTCCATGTTCAAAGTGAGTGATTTAAGGCTAAAAATGATAAGAAATGTGTCCTTGATGGCAGCTATCACTGGAAGATCCAGAATTTAAACCAATATTTCACTATCCAGTATTACTCATTCCAAAGCACTCAGCCTTTCTGCTATCACATACAATTTCCACTTCAAGTAACAAATTCAAATATAATCAGTACAAAGTTTATCCTACCCTGAAAATGAAATGTATAATATTCAAGAACAACTTGATGATTCACATCTGAGAAAACATAGTACTCTCAAAGTGACAAATACTGAATAAATAAATATTACCTCTGTATTGGATGTCTAAAAATGCGTAAGGACAAGATACTTCAAGCTGGAAAAATTAGAGTGCAACCAAAAGACAACGGAGAAACCAAACATAGCTGGTCACATACGTATTTTTGTAACGATTTTTAAGTCTGGGAGTCTTGTTTCCTAAGCAAACATTTATTTTGTTCTTAGCCAGAAGTTTATATCGGCCTAGATTATGTAAAATACTGAAAAAAGAAATATGAAAACTTTATTTTTGGTTGTGTCATCAAACAGTGCCTTACATATATGAATGACTACATTTTCAAAAGCTGCCAAACTTTAATTTCTTCTGTTAGTATCTCTATATCTGCACATATTCAACATTCAAAGTAAGGAATCTTGTGGTGTGTGTTATATTGTTCAAGTATTGATCATTTTGTTGCAACTCTGGAAACACTTTTTAGCCCCTGAAGCCTGAATTAGGGGTATCTATATAGAGAGGAAATTATTGGCTTATCAAAAGTGTGCATAGATTCTGTACGTCAAGTCTATCCATCATAGACTTCCTAAAAGGTGGATTAGATTTGAAGCTCTCTCAATTTATTTTGTTATGGTTTATTGGCACATTCATTTTGCACAACTGTTTATACAAAATAAATGGCAGCTCATATCTTAAGCCCCTCCATTAGTGGAGTCCAATTCACCATCTAAGATAACAAAAACATAGGAATCTTCAGTTCCTACTGCTACCATTACAGAAGGCTCAAGCTGTAGAATATTTGATGCTTTCTGCTCTCAAAGTTCTGATCCAGTCCTTTCTCTTACATAACATCTGTCCATGGCCTTGCTCAGAGGGACCCAGTGCTCATTCAAAGATCCCTTTATTGTGGTGAATGTTTAATTTCTTACTAATATTCATTCAAATGCAATACATGTATATTTCCATTCGGTCTGTGCTGCTATAATGGAATATAAGAGACTGGGCAATTTGTAGAGATACTTCATGGTTCTGGAAACTGGAAAATCCAAGATGCAAAGGCAAGTGTCTGGTGAGGACCTTCTTTCTGTGTCATCTCATGGTGGAAGGTGAGACAGCAAGAGATTGAACTCCCAGCCTTAAGTTATTTTAAATCAGCATGAATCTGTTCACAAGGCTTCAGCCTTCATGACCTAAACACCTCCCATTGGGCCCCACCTCCCAACAGTGGTTCATTGGATTATGTTCCAACACATGCCTTTTGGAGGGACACAGCCAAACGATAATGATATATAACAGCATTTTCTAAGTGTTCATTTTGATGAATTTTGACAAATGTTTACAGTACTGTAACAACCACTTCAATGGAGACGTTTCATCCTAAAAATTCCTTTGTTCTATAGATTCAATTTTTATATTCTTCTGAAATTTTATGCTGAAATCTAATACCCAATATAATGGTATTGGGAGTTGGAGGCTTTGGGAGGTGATTAGGTCATAAGAACAGAGACTTAATCAAAGGAGTTAGTGCTTTTTATAAGAGACCCTGGAGATATCCCGTCCTTCTACAATGTGAGGAGACAAAAGAATGACAGCCACCTCTGAATCAGGAAGTGAGTCATTACCAGGCACTGAATCTGTCAGTAACGTGAATTTGAACTTCTGGTCTCCAAAACTGTGAAAAATAAATTTTGGTTGTTTATAAACGACCCAGTCTATGATATTCTGTTACAGCAACCTAAAGTACTATGTTACCTGGTGCCCCTTTGTAATCAGTCCTCGCCCCCAACCTGACACCTAGCCCCTGTCTACCCCACTCAGATTTGGGTGGCTACAGTTTTGGCTATTAAATAATGTCACAAAAATTCAATCATATACTATGTAGCCTTGATTGTTTTTTATTGAGTTTACTTAATGCGTTGGAGATTTCTTCATGCTGTTACATATGTCTATATTTTATTTTTTTATCACAAACTAGTGTTCCATTTGATTATACCTTTACTAATACATGGGCCTCTGGATTATTTCTAGTTTAAGGCCATGCAAATAAAGTTGCTATAAACATTAGCAAATGGGTCTCTGTATGAACATGCTTTTATTTCTCTTGGGTAAACACCCAGGAATTGATAGTTGAGTCATATGATAAATGTATATTTAAATTTAAAAGAAACTTCCCTATTGTTTTCCAAAGCAACTATACCACTGATGTTTCCACATATCCTCATCAGTACTCCATCTTCTGTGATTCCATTATAGCCATCCTAGTAGCTGTATAGGGCATCTCATTGCAATTTTAATTGCATTTTCCTTATGACTAGTGGCCTTAAGCAAATTTTCACTGCTTATTTGCCATTCGTATATACAGTGGTTCCACGTTCTCCATGAGGGATTAGTTCTAGAACCCTGATGGAGGCCAAAATCCAGAAATGCTAAAATTCCAACATTGGTCCTGTATAACCTGGGAAAATTAAAAGTAAGCCCTCTGCATCCTTGGGCTGCCCAATCTGGGAATACTATATTTTCTATCCATAGTTGGTTGAATCTGTGAATGTGGAGCTCGTACACATGAAAGGCCAACTGTATTTTTTGAAAGTCCAGTTTTTAGTCTGTTTCTACCAGTTATAAAAATTTCCAGTTCGCATATATGGAAACTTTTTATGTGGATGGCTGAGGGTTCTTTTGGAAAAACATACTGTCAAGAAAAGAACATGGGGATTATAAGCCTGACTTTAGAGCAAAATCTGATTTTTTAAAAAGGAATTTTTATTAAAATGTCTAAAAAACATTGGGGCCCTGTTGACATCACTTGGATACCCGGCTGGTATAATCTATGACAGTAAAAAGAGCCTGTCTACGTACTATTGCATGGAATATGAGATATTGAGGACTTTGGCATGTCGGTAGTTATGTCCACTGGTATTTATTTAGGCAGAGTATGCGGGGCTGCCAGGATTAAGAGAGGGCATAGGGTCAAGTGTGCATCCTGAGAAGCTGTAAACAGAAAAGAAAGTGTAACCTAGTAAACCGTGCAGTTCCTGCAGGAATCTGGCAGGAATGGGACACAGTGGGCCCAGCATGGTCTACCAACCCCCTGCTGAATCCTTGAAATGCCTTCTGAAAACCTCCAGAAAGAAAGGATAGAGTACTACATGGAGGGTTGAAGGTTCTGGTTTCTCCTGGCTCTTGTTTCTGTTTACGATTTGTATCTGTAGTACCTTCCTGGGACTGCCCTAACAAAACAGCACACAGTGGGTGGCTTAATCAGAAGTGTACTGTCTCAGAGTTCTGGAGGGTAGAAGTCTAAAATCATGGTGTTGAAAAGGTGGCTCCTTCTGAGAGCCACAAGGAAAAAGCTATTCCAGAGAAGTCTCTCTCCTAATGTCTTGCAGCTTTGGGTGTTTCTTGGTGTTTTAGTCTGTTGTCCTGCTGCTCATGAAGACATACCAGAGACTGGGTAATTTATACAGAAAAAGAGGTTTAATGAACTCACAGTTCCATGTGCTGGGAAGGCCTCATAGTCATGGCAGAAGACAAAAGGCTCATTTCACATGGCGGCAGGCAAGAGAGAATGAGAACCAAGCAAAGAGGAGACCCCTTATCAAACCAGCAGATCTTGTGAGACTCATTCACCACCTCAAGAACAGCATGGGGAAAACCACCCCGTGATCCAATGATCTCTCACCAGATCCCTCCCACAACACATGGGAGTTACGGAAGCTACAACTATGATTCAATTACCTCCCCCAGATCCCTCCCACAACACATGGGAGTTACGGGAGCTAAGCCAGACCATATCGCTTGGCTTATCAATGGCATTCTTCCTGTGTCTTCACATCGCCTTCTCTGTATGCCTATCTTTCCCTGTGTCCACATTTCTCCTTTTTGAAAGGACAGAGTCATATTGGATTGGGCCCATCCTAAAGACCTCGTCCTGACTTGGTCATTTGCAAAGGCTGTATTTCCATACAAGGTCACATTCACAGCTACTGGAATTACCGCCTCATTATTTGCTGAAGGTACACAATTGAACCCATAACACTGTCAGTCTAGTAATTGTGCCCTTTTAGGTAATTTCTGTTTTCCACTCATAATTTAAAATGAAAGTATCTTGAAATTATAAAAGACAATAGTGCTAAGAGAAAATTTCCATCAACCTATGATTTTAAACTCTTCAAAGTGCTAAGAGAAAATATCCATCAATCTATTATTTTAAACCTTTCTAAATTATTAAGAGTAAGATACATAAAATAAGATAATTTTCAGGACAGCCATGGTTGTTCATGCCTGTAATCTCAGCACTTTGGGAGGCTCGGGAGAGCAGACTGCTTGAGCTCAAGAGTTCAAGACCAGCCTGGACAAGATGGCGAAACTTCATTTCTACTAAAAATACAAACAATTAGCCTGCTGTGGGCATGGTGGCAAATGCCTGTAGTCCCAGTTACCCAAGAGGCTGAGGCGGGAGACCTGCTTGAGCCCAGAAAGTCAAGGCTGCAGTGAACCATGATTGCACCACAGCACTGCAGCCTGGGTGACAGCCTGAGACCCTGCCACAGACACACACACGCACATACACACACACACACATTCAAATAAATGATTGAGTTTACATACCAAAGAGCAACAAAACATATGCTTCAATGAGAAGAAAAGAGTGAGATCTAGGTTCCACTGAGTTATACAGAAACTTGAAAACACGTTGGTGTATCTAAATAATCAATAACCAAAGTAACAGCAATAATAACATTAAGGATAATGACTATTTAGCTAGGAATTTAAAAAACAATACATAATTATATTTATAAATTGTAATAACATAAAAACTGGAAGAGATGATCATATCTAAAATTTTCTATAGCCCTTAAATTGTTCAGGTAGAAGGAGATGATTGATTCAAGTTGTACTTTGTTAATGCAATCTTGTGCTTCTTTAGTGCCAATGCACTTTGTTCAACATTTAAGAATAACTAAATAAAGAGCAATGAAAAGCGACACAGATTAAATGGAAAAGCAAATATACAAACAAACAACACACTCCCCAAAAATATGCAATCAAGTCAATAAAAAGCAGAAAACAAACGAAAAAAGTAAACAAGTAAAAATACAGTGAAATTTTCTTAAAGATGCAGAAATAGATCCATATGTGTCAAAATCATATTTAGTATGAATAGATTAATTTCACTATTAAAAGACAGAGTACAAGCTATAATGACAAAGGATTTTTAAACGCTGAGGGACATAAAATGATATGCCAAAATTTAGATTGTATAGTGACATTAATATCTCATTAAATATGCTAGAGTAAAATCTGAAATATATTCAAAATTAACTTTGGGAGCCCGAGGTGGGTGGATCACGAGGTCAGGAGATCGAGACCATCCTGGCTAACATGGTGAAATCCCGTCTCTACTAAAAATACAAAAAATTAGCCGGGGGTGGTGGCAGGCACCTGTAGTCCCAGCTACTAGGGAGGCTGAGGCAGGAGAACAGGGTGAACCCGGGAGGCGGAGCTTGCAGTGAGCCGAGATCGTGCCCCTGCACTCCAGCCTGGGCGACAGAGCCAGACTCCATCTCAAAAAAAAAAAAAAAAAAAAAAAAGGCTTTCCAGTTGAAATATCTTTATAATGTAATATTGAATTCCCATGGCTAAGGAAAAATAATTTTATAATTAATCAGGTCTAAATAAAATAAATTAAATACTGAAAGGGCAAAAAATTATCTTAAAGCTTTTACACTTCAATGCTCAGTTTTGCTGTGAAACTAAAACTGTTTTAAAATTAAAGTATGTTAAATAGAAATAATTATTTGGGGGACATTTAACGTCTCTTGATTAACCCTTGGACTTGTAGAGATTTTAGCTTAGAACGGGCATAAAAATTGTAACAATTATTATTGTGAATAGAATAGAATATTGTTCTGAGAACAGTAAATATTTCTCGAGAATTTCGATGTGTCAGAGGCTGGAATATTTTCACATATTGTTTAACTCTTTTGTCTTATATACTATTTTGTCTTTAAAACAATCAGATGAGGAAAATGAGGCTCAGATAGCAACTAGCCTGACCCAAATCACACAGCTAGAAAGCAGAGGATGCAGGATTTAAACCCAGAACCTGTTTGACCATTCACTACACTCTACCACCTCCAAGGAACGTGGTGCGTATATGATACTTGAGGACATATCAACAGTCACGACTAAGGTTTAGTAAAACGGTGGAGAAATGAAGACAATGTTGAAAGAGAAAGAGTTCTAAGCCAACCACAATTAAAGTCTGAGTATGAAGAAGTCATGCAAAATATTTAACGATTTTACAAATGAAGAAGATGAGGCTAAGAGAGAATTCATTGCTTGCCTTATCGGACATCACAGTCCTCACTAATTATTTTAGTTTCTGTTTTCTTTCACATGTCTTGAAACTTGCATCATCCTATAATAGCCACTAGAATTTAGTACTTAATTTTTCTCTCGTTTCTGTGCATCTGTGCATGGAGAGGGATACGCCTGCTGCATGCTGATAGAAACTGACATTGTTTGAAAACACCTACTTTCATTTCCTAAATATGTGATTTCAAATATAACATAATTAAATATATAAATACTTAGGATATTTTTCTCTCTCTTAAAATTTATCTTAGCTTTGCAGGCCATATGCTCAGAAATATGTGTTCCTTGTAAAAGCCACCATCTTGACCTCTTATTCTCCAACCATTAGCACAGTAAGTGTGCATTTAAACAGTTAACTAGCTATGAAATTGTTGGTAGAGGAGTTCTACAAAAACTGCAATGTATTAAAATCCTGTTTGGTCACAACTTTCTGAGGGGGGGAAGAAAACTTCATATGAGTTATGGCGATGTAATTTATGTTGATTATAATAAAAAATTGCTTTAGGCCAATAAAATTCAAATTAACAAAACACATTCAGAAACGAGGTTTAAAACATAAATAGCATGAAATAGGGGAGATTAGAGCTAACATTTTCCAGGAGCTAAATAAACACACAAGCTCATATAGCATTTATTGTAAAGGTTAGAAGAGAAATCTAATTCAATATATTTTATGTACATGTAGAATGATTAGAATCTGTCTGGTTCTTGATAAATATAATCTAAATAATTAATTTAGAGATCTTTCTCCCATCTTCAGTCAGAGTTTTATAAATTAATGAAATTATCTCTTATCATTTCATCTTAGATGTCATAAGACTTTGGAAACAGAGGGTATTAGGGACTAATTTACAACACATAAATAGCTTGAACAGGTGGTACTTAATACCATCACAGATACTGGTCACTGGGTAGAGTTCACAGTTATGGAAGTGAATGCCAATTAGAAAAATGTTCATATCCTCGTCACTGAATAAACTTAAACTAAGTGAAAAGATACCACTTGCCAGGTGCAGTGGCTCAGGCCTGTAATCCCAGCACTTTGGGAGGCCGAGGCAGGCAGATCACAAGGTCAGGAGATCGAGACCATCCTGGCTAACAAGGTGAAACCCCGTCTCTACTAAAAATGCAAAAAAAAATTAGCCGGGCGTGGTGGCGGACGCCTGTAGTCCCAGCTACTCGGGAGGCTGAGGCAGGAGAATGGTGTGAACCCGGGAGGTGGAGCTTGCATTGAGCCGAGATCGCACCACTGCACTCCAGCCTGGGCGACAGAGCGAGACTCCGTCTCAGGAAAAAAAAAAAAAAAAGAATGGACGAATACAAATGCTTTTAATTCCGTTCAGACTTAAGACTTCACAGTTCTCAGAGACACCAAAGAAATTCTTTCCCAAAGTTTTTTTTGCAGAGATATATTTAAAGGCATAATTATATTTTTAAGAGCTTCCCAGATTGTAACAAATATAAGTAACTTCAACTAGCAAATAAGAAATTCATAAATGTAGCTAGCTGCTCAGTATTGCTGATTTGATATCATTTGATATCTTCGAACTGTACCAACATTTAATGAGGATATAACTGAGTGAATCCTGCAACATAAATATTAACATATGTGCTAAAATGAGCTATAATGGATATATATATTTCCAATGTCATTTAGAGCAAATACTTATATTAATCAGGCTGAATTATATGACTCCTACATTGAATCTTTGAACAATTGAGTTACAGTGGCAAATAATAGACAAATAAAGAAATGACATAATTGGATCATAAACTGATTTAGTAGTCTTATATAATTTTTAAGTAGAGCCTGAAGGAAGAGTGCTGATCATGAAATAGTATCCTAAAAGAATGCAGCTATTACTTAATAATACAAGGAAATCAGAAAATTTGTCAAGGATCATGCAGCATAGTGAGTAGTGATGATTTACATATATCAGAATAGATGATTTACATATATCAGAACTGATGATTTACATATATCAGAATAGATGATTTACATATATCAGAATTGATGACTTACATATATCAGAATATTCATCCCTTAACTTAACTACTCATAGATAACAACTTGAGCATTGTGAAATGTTGTTTTCTCTCTGAGGTATTCTTTCAGATCCTACATACCAGTGAAACTACTGACATCAGCTCCTCCGAAGGGCTCCAGGAGAAGCTGACTCACTAAAGGGCGAAGTTTCTACATCCTGGTGATTTAAGATTTAATCCCCCTAACCCAAACCAGTCAGTGACTCCATTTATCCAGCCCCTGGTCCTCTACAATCCCTTCACCCCAAACAAGTACTCTCTGGAAAGACAGATTTGAGGGTGCTCGCATCTCCTCACTCAGCTGTCCTGCAATCATTAAACTCCTTCTTTAATGCAAACTCTGTTTATCAATTTATCAGACTGTAACTGCACAGCAGTCAGAGCATACAAACACGTGAGTCCTGTATCATTTATAAATATTTAACTTTTATATATATTTAACTTCTATACACATAATTGACTATTTTGTATATTACTATTAGTAGGTAATAATAATATTTATATTTCTTCCATAGGTAGCTTCTGGGGCATTTCTGCCTGGTAAATTTTATTCTTTAATGACAAAGACTAAAGTAAGTAACTTTAAAATATTATTGAGAATATTTTTTCTATTGATGGGACACTGTATTTGTAGGTAGAAATAAAAACCTAGCTTTTTACTAAACTTAATTTTAAACACAATTCAAAATATAAATATAAAATTAAGAATTTCCAAAATTAAACTTAGTTTTAGAAACTCACATAAGCAAGTGTAATACTGAAGAGCAAAGAAACTATGGTCTACAAAAAAAATTATAAGTAATTCATGAAATCTAAGGGCTAATTTGTGAAGTAAATTAGGAGGATATTTTATGCTGTAGCTCCATCCTAGAGACCGAGAGAATCGCTCTAGGAAAACCTGCTCAACTCTTTTTAACCAGAAATTCTTTCTTTCTCCAGAAATCCCTTTCAGGTAATGCCTAATAATATCTCACTGAACATGTATTAGAAATCGTAGTTTAATTTTTAATTAAATAATTCAGTGAAAATATATTAATTGTAAAGATAAATTTTAACACATATGGGAATACTAGACTTACGGTGGTCATCAACCCAAAATGCTACAAAATTACATGGAATGGTTCGTTTGGCAAAAATAAATATCACCACTACCACCAAAAACCTAGGTTTCAAAAAGAAATACAAGAAGCATTCCAAAATGTTAAAAATTTTTCATTTGTCTACTTTCTAAATGCTCTTTATAATACTTATGTCATCATAATTTTGAAGTTTAAAAGTAAAGAAATATTTCTCCTAGTTAATATACTGCCTTAAAGTTACTCTGGCTCACAAACAGAACAAATCAAAGCATGACTTGACAGCCGTCAAATTACAGGAAATTGAAGCTAAATGAAATTGGACACCTCACCTCATCTAAACTCCTTACTTTATAAGAAGGAAAAGCCTCACAAAATGTTGAGGTCATTTAACTTCAAGTCATCAGGTGAGTTAGAGATAATCTGAGAACACCACTTTTTTTCTCTTTGTTACTATTCTCTCATGAAGTTTTGCCTGAAAACAGGTCTACTAAAGATATAAGAATTTGTAATGAAGATGAATATATATCATTGCCTTTCTGCTTAGGGTTGTTCAATATTTTCCCATTGATAATATATAAAATCCTACCTACTTTGACCTCCTCTCCTACCATTTCCTTGCTATCTCCTAGAACTTCATTCTTGACTCCAAAGCTGCAGCCTCCTGCATCAGTTTCTTTTGTTTGAAATCTTCAGCCCTTCATAAATTTCATCCACCAAACTCTTATTTATCCTTTAACTCCCTATTATTTTTTCTTCCAGTGCCACATTTTCCTTCATTAGCACATATCCAATTTAACGTTATATAGTTTGAGTTTTTGCTTGACTTTCTGTTTCTCCATTAAAGCATAAGCTCCACAAAAGCAAGTATCATGTCTGATTTAACAGGGTATATTCTATTCTTATAAGAGTGCTGCCACGTAAGTGTCAATGAATGTTTGTGAAATAAATGAAGGACTAAAGGAGTGACTGAACAAATAAAAATACGTTCTCTGTGTGTATTGTATGTGTGAATAAGATTTTGAGTTTGGCCAAGGCAGTTAATCACATATTAACAACTCATTAGATACATAAGGTTTATAGCAATGAGGTACAAAATTGGTTCAACACCAAATTCTAAGATGAAACAAGGTTTGTGTTCAGAAATATAGTGTCACTTTTTCTAATATCAGTTGCCCCCCAACTATCAGCATGACACATGCAAACCATTGATACGTGTTTTTCTGGGTTTTTTTTGTATTGAAGATTCCACATGAAGGAAAATTATTATATTTCTAATAGGAAGTCCTGTTCTAAATGACAACAAATCTGAGGGTGAACACATTTGTTTAAAAGAGAGAGATTAAAAAGATGAGATTCTGTGTGTACAGTATATAACTGAAGAGAGTTGTATCTAGCAATTTGACAAGAAAGGTGAAACAGAACATTAACCTGAGCACACAAGTTCAGCTAATGATCTGGGATGGGGAGTTGTGGGTAGAGAGGAGGACAAAGACGAAAGACAAGCATTTACCCCAAGTTACTTTCCAAAGATGAGAAAAAGCCCTCTTAGTAATGTCTTTCAAAATCTAACTACTTTCAAGAACACATCGATGAGATACAGAGAGATACCAATCAAGTTGGACAGTAACTTAAAAGTCAGATGACTTTTTAAGCATAAGTAACTTAGAACTGTAAAGTAAAAAACACTAAATATCATTGACTTTAAAGTGGATACTGAAGCAAAAAAAAAAACCCTTCTATTAAAAACTAGACTATATGCAGTAACTGATGTAGAAAACTTAGCATAAATATTTATACAAAATTGCCCTACCATATTTTATTAAAGTATGACATTATAAATTAAGAGAAAATCATTTTAAAAATGAGTTATATTCTAGGCCTTTTTTCTCAAAATGAGTTTCATAAATTGATATGGTTATTAGCATAGGAATTTCAATAATAGGAACAAAGAAACCAAATGAAAACCTAATGTGTGTGTGTGTGTATACAATTACCTGGCATTCCAACTTCAACATGTTTAAAAATATTTCAGTAAAAAATGTTAGATTTATTTTAAGGTAGTTTGTAAGATATTTATTAGGTTTATTTGTAGGCCTTGCACACTAAGTTAAGCAACACTATCATAAAATAAATTATTTGATGATGAAACAGAAACTCAAAGCTTCATATTATAATTAAATAAACTCTAAAGGATCTAGTAACTTCAACTGTATGCCCTAAAATAACATCAGGACTACAGTGTGTATCAACTTGCCCACAGAAAACGCAACAATGAAAGAAAGAAAGAGATATCTATTTTTTCATAAAAGATCAACACACTTTGTCCAATTTTTTTGTCCAACTGCTATCAAGTGGGCCAACGCTAATGGCAAATAAAAGAGCTGCCATTCAACATGCATTCTAGTAGTGAATATTAACTGACTACTATGTGAAGGCAGTGTTCGTTGAACAAATAAAAGAATCCTTGCCTGTGTGACGCTTATATTTTGGTCACTTTACATTGTACTGGAGGAAACTTGAAGAATAGAATACCAGCAATATTAACAACATTATCCCACTAGAAGGTCTCCAGTGACTGATACTTTCAGACTCATCTCAATGACCCTATATGATCTTTATATTCCAAGGAGCATGGCAATGGATTTTAACATTTCCAAATTAAAAGGTAATGGTAAAGTAATGATAACCAACATAAAAATGACTCCCTGGAAACGAAAGCAACTCATTTCAAATGGCTTTGGAATGCCATTAGGACAGCACCTTTTTCTTTGTAATGCAAAAGTCTCACAATCCAGAGAGCAGGTCTTGTGAATTTTGTGAATTTTGATGAGAGGTAAGGCATTACAGAAAGACCCAAAAGTCATGCTCCAGATCCCGGCAATATAGCTAGTAGGACAGACACAGAGTACATAGTTTTACTACTGATCACAGTGATTTAGAGATTGGAACCCATAGTTCTGTGAGATCAGGCATCATTTCAAGATAAAATTTACATTTTTAATAAATGCAAACTTTGGCTCAGCTAAACAAGGTACCTTGGGCTATATTTACTGTAGATAGATAAATTTGGCGTAATTAACCCTTGCGCAGTCTAAACATACCATGTGCCAAAAATGATGTAAAGCACTGAATATGTGAGATAAAGTATGAGAATTCTATTGACAAATACAGGCAACAGCTTCCATTTAATTGAGAAGAAACCGTATACCTAGCACAAGTCTTTTTCTGTGCATTAACTTTTCATAATACAACTATATGAAGTTTATAGTATAAAATAGTATATGAAACTATTTTATATATAAATAAAAGTGTTTCCAAAGGTTAAGAAAGGGCACGGTGAGAGTGAGAAGCACAGTCTGAGTGGGCAGGACAATCTAGTTGTCTATCTGTGCTTTAAACTCCTATAAACATCATCTCCCACACCACGGCATCTAACTCAGAGTCACATTTCATTTGCCAGCAAATGGAAGCCTCATAAACCCAAAATGTGAACGGCAATGAAGTTCATAGAGCACGCTTTGAGTGCACAGAGTATCTTTGCAAACATTATCTTTTTTTTTTATTATACTTTAAGTTTTAGGGTACATGTGCACAACGTGGAGGTTTGTTACATATGTATACATGTGGCATGTTGGTGTGCTGCACCCATTAACTCATCATTTAACATTAGGTATATTTCCTAATGCTATCCCTTCCCCTCCCCCCAAACATTATCTTTTAAGACTTTCACAATCACGCCATGAGATTATTCCCATATCAAAAAGTAGGAAATGAAAGCCTGGAAAGAAGTTATATTGACCTTAAACTGCTCTCAAACCCAAGTGTACAAATGATTTTTCTTGCAAAGAAATTCATATTCTACACAAAGTTCTATTTCAAAATGAATTCTGGAATTCAATTAAACACTCATCTTGAAAACGAGAGCTTAAGTGGAAATTCCTCACTGGTATTCAAGCAAATAAATTAAATAATGATATTAAATCTACATCTAATCTCTTATTATTACATATTGAAAGTTTGCTATATAGCTACCACTAAGTTATACATTTCCAGTGACACAAACCATAAAATGAATTTGTTTCTATTGGTACTAGGGAAAAAAAAAAAAACACTACATAGACAGCAAAAAGGTCAATCTACTAATTTATCTTCTAATAACTTTCCACCCAGGAGCATTCGTCCCTCTCATTAGACAGTTGCTCTATGCTTCTTTTTTTCACATTCTAATTGCCTCACCTGAACCAAAAAAAGAATGTGGATCTAGGATCAATACCTTTTGAAAAGTCATTTATTTCATTATATTATTTTTTCATATATCTGCATTATTGCATAGAATACCTGATTGGTCTTATGCTAAGTTTTTCATGTAACATTACCTCTGCAAGATTTTAATAAGTATCCTTCCAAAAATGTTTGAAAAATCTTGGGTAAAACATATTAAGTAAGTTCCTGTTTTATAGTTTTCCAAGAGTTTTACTATCCTTGGCCAATGACAAAATTCAAAGCAGAGATACAGTACACAAATTTTGTAAAACCTACCTATTTTTCTTGTAAGACTGTGGCTTTGTTTTGTTTTGTTTTGAACTTCTTTTCTGTGATGTGACATAAGACTGTGTGTTGAGTTAGGGGTGGGGACATACATTAACAGAGGTTTAGGAACTGCTTTGCTAAAGCAAGTTTGAGGAGAAAATGGGGAGACTAATACAAGATTTTCCTTTAAGCAGTGGGAGTTGAAGGGGTAGGTGGTTTTTGGAGAAAGAAGAGACCCATTCATGGCACAGGCTTCTTTATGTTTCTGCTCTTTGTGATACATAATGAGGATACAGACATTCACTTCCTCTATTTCCCACCCCTGGCAGGGGGTAACCCAAAGGTACCTGATAAAGACACAACCTTATAGCTGTATCATGTATCCCTGACTGTGTTAGGACTGGAGAGGCCTGAGGAATTAAAAACATGCATGCATTAAATGGAACAAATACAGAGAAGAAGAAAACTCAGACATGGTAAATTAACTGTGTACCTTTCCTTACAACCCAGCACATCACAGGGTACATGACCTGCTTCCTTTTGACCTGCTTCCTTTACGTTGACTGCATGAACAGGGAAGGGGGTTGGGGTACACGTGGGAGATAATTGCATTTATTATGTACCTGGTATTAATACATCTATAGAGTCAATTGGAATGACTATACTGAAGAAACAGCAAGGGAAGAACTGAAAAGGCTAAAATAAATACTTGGTTCTCTAAAAAATACTACAAAAAGACTTCTCATGTCTGACAAATTACATTTTAGTTTAATAGTAATAAGTGACCAAAACTAAGGTGATTTGATAAATATCATAAGGTATTTCATTGTGAAATTGATATCTATACGTATTGCTTCTAAAGCTCAGTAATCTGTTCTTGAATTGAGAAATTACTGAGACAACATCAAAAGCTGTCATTTTTGTTTCTATGTTGTTGTTGTTGTTATTGTTTGTGAGGTGAGAGCTTCCAAACTTTATGACTGTTTGAAAGGGGCCTCTATAGACCTTGCCTGAATATTAAGTCATGTGAAATGATAAAAAGCTTTCTGATTTATTGGGTTAGACAAAGAAAAAATTGAGAAATTGAGCATCATTAAAATTAAAGACCTTTGTTATTCAAACTGTGCTTAGAATGAAAAGAAAAGCCACAGGTTGGGAGAAAATCTTTTCAAAACATATTCAAAACATATCAGATAAATTAGTGGTATTTAAAGTATACAAAGAACTCGAAAATAAGAAAGAAAACAACTCATTTAAAAAATAGGCCAAAGGTCTAAATACAGCTGTCAAATAGGGATATTGAAGTTACTAGTCATGTATCATTAGGGAACTGCAAGTCACAGCAACCGTGAGATATTATTACATGACTATTAAAATGACCAATATCTAAAAGTCTGATAATACCAAAAGCTGGCAAATGTGAGAAGAAACAGGAACTTTTATTCATTGCTGGCGAGAATGCAGAATAGTACAGCTACTTTGGGAGTCAGTTTGGCAGTTTCTTATTAACTAAACATACTCCTACCACACAACCCAGTAATTACATTCCCTGGTATTTACTTAAAGGATTTGAAAACTTACATGCACACAAAAACTTCTTCCCATGAATGTTACAGGAGCCTTATTCATGATCACTAAAATCGAAATGTCCTTCAGGAAGTGAATGGAAAAATAAACTGTGGTATATCCAGGCAATGGAATAGTATTCTGTCAAGCTACAGAAGACACACAGGAACCTTTAAATGCATATTGCCAAGTGAAAGAAGCCAGTCTGAAAAGTCTATATACTGTATGATTCAACTACATGACCTTCTGGAGAAAGCGAAACTATGGAGACAGTAAAGAGATCAGTGGCTATTAGGGATTTGGAGGAGATTTGTGCAGTCTAAACATGTCATGTGCCAACAATGACGTAAAGATATGTGAGATAAAGTATGACGAATTCTATTGACAAACACACGCAATGGCTTCCATTTAACTGAGAAGAAACCATATACCTAGCACAAGTCTTTTTCTGTGCATTAACATTTTGTAATACAACTATATGAAGTTATAGCCTATTTTATATATGAATAAAAGCATTTCCAAAGGTTAAGAAAGGGCACAGTGAGAGTGAGAAGCACAGTCTGGGTAGGTAGGACAATCTAGTTTTCTATCTGTGCTTTAAACTCCTATAACCATCATCTCAATCTACTAATTTATCTTCTACATAAATTAGTAGAGGAAGCGATGAATGGATGGAGCAAGGAAGAATTTTAGGAGAGTGAATCCCTTATTCTGTGTGACACTGTAGTGAGGATTATTTGTCATTACACATTTGACAAAACCTATAGAATTCATAAGACAAGGAGTAAACTCTAATATAAACTACATACTTTAGTCAATAATAATGTACCAATATTGACTCATCAACTATAACAAATGTACCACACTATTGCAAGATGTTAAAAATCGGGGAAATTTGGGTAGAGGCTGAGGATGACGTGTGAATGCTTATTCACTTCTTTCTACAAACCTAAAATTGCTTTTAAAAAGTCGATACAAATTAAAACAAGGCAGGGTTTTCATGCAATGGAAAAAAACACACAATTTTAGTAAGTGACTGATAATTATGCTTATGCCACTTTGCTAGATTACACTTCATTAATGAATATAGTTTCATTCTTCATGTTATAAAGCAGAATAAAGTCAGATATCTAGAGAAATTGATTTTAATGATTAGAGTAAAAACATTTTCACCTCCAGTGTCAGAATGAGTCCTTCAGAATCAGTCCATTTTATAGTTAAATCAATCATTGTTTTAAAAAAATATTGAGAAAAACATTAACTTCACTTTTTCCATCAAACTCAATGTCATGACAGCATTGTGAATCATTTCAATCTAGGATTAAAACCTATATCTGGACCCAGTGGACTTACTGTGATAGACTCTGAAAATGTAAGACGTTAAAGTCCAGTCTTTGATCTGCTGTCCTCTGCAGTTAACAAAAGGTCAGTTTATCCTGCTTCTTTTCTCTCTTTTTCATATATCTTGCACTTCAGCTTAATATTAGTATCAAGCTAAATTTCTTCTTTTATTTTGATTGATAAAGGAAAACAGATTGTTTCAATACAGTTACTGAGAATAAGCAGCAAAAGGTACTTATAAAGTACACAAGAGAGCTATCAGATAAAAATTTGTTCAAAAAAAGATTTGGAAATTTTTATTGCATGAATGTTCAAACGGAAAGGAAAACTTTCTGGATTCTTTTTCCACCACACATGAGTAGCAGTACTAAAGTAGTGAATAATGTCCGTTCATTTGGTAGTTTTCATGTATTTCTGATATCAGAAATGGACTGTTAGTAACTAGTTTTAAAAGCAGAGCATTTTTGTGCATGGCATTCCCCTGAATTCCAAAGCCCAAACTTAACTTAGGCTAATTTCTCTCTGCTGGGAGCACCATTAATTTCTCATAGATAACATTTCATATATATGTGGCATTCTGATGATGTAAAGGAATTCACACATTATGGGCCTACAAGCCAAATTTAATCAATGGCTTGCTTCATATGGCTGAGAGCTAAAAATTGTTTTGGCATTTTGGAAGTGTTTAAAGAAGGAGAATGAAGGGGAGAAGAAGAATGAGTAGATGAAGGAGAGACAGAGACTACATATGGCCAGCCAAGCCTATAATATTTACTGTCTAGTTCTTTACAGAAAGAAGTTTTCCAATCTTGAACAAAACACACACATCTTTGTTATGCCAAAAGGACTACAATAAGTCTTCATTTAACATCATCGACAGGTGCTTGAAAACTGGTCATAGGTATATAGATTTATGGTCACGTGATGTTTTGATACACGCATACGTGGGGATAAATTGGGGATGGTTAATTGGTACAAAAATACAGTAAGCGAAACCGATTTTACCATAGGTTGACATCAAAAGAGTTAAACTTCTATGGCTTTTGGTAACTAAAACGTCAACAAACTTGTAAATAAAGATCAAAACACTTCTAATATTAAATGCTGAAATAAATTTCAGCTATTCATACATTTAAGATTAATAAAAGCTAGTAAAATCATTATTTACCTACTTATTTGAGTTTAGGGTTGCAGTTGACTGCAGCCTATCCTGTCAGCTCAGGACGCAATGTGGGAACCAGCCCTGGACAGGACGCCGTCGCATTGCAGGTGCACTCACACATACCCACAGTTACTCAGACTGGGACCACATAGACACGTCAATCAACCTAACATGCACAGCCTTGGGAAGTGAGAGGAAACTGGAGCATCCAGAGAATATCCATGCAGACATGGGGAGAATACATACGCTCTACACAGACAGTGAACCCCAATTGGAATCAATTTGTTTTTTCTCATCAACATTATAATGAAATGACATTGAATGAAACGTCGTTATTCGAAGACCTGTTGTACTCAGTTCTAAACATTTCAGAATTAAGAGATCTACACACATCCTCTTCTATATAATGGAGTGGGTCTCTTAAAATTTCCTGGCAACATACTCTTAGCCAGCCTAGGAAACACTTTAGAATAGAACTGCATTATAATAAATTTTCATATTCTATTTATATCTTCATATTTCTCCCTCTACTTATTAAGGTATAGTCTTGTATATGTAATCCTTCGTTCCTGAACAAGGTGAACATATGATCTCATGATGTGTGTTTTAATTTCTTAACTTTGTTGAGATTTGGGAATGTGAGGATGATGGAAAGGAAAGAAAGGAACTCAGCAGCTATAAAAGAAATCTGACCTTTAATATTTTTATTGAATTTGTTTGTTTTATTTTTCCTTCCTTTGCACAAATGAGAGCTTCCAGTTTTACAAAGGGTACCACCAATTTTAGGACAAAAATTTGTATTTGTGGGATAACACAAGTTGGAGACACAATGATTTAGAGATTGCATATCAATTTTATCAAATAAATATGATAAAGTAGGGGATATGCACACACACACACACACACACACACGTAGTGACAAAACCATTGACACAGATACCCAGATGGCACTTAATGTGCTTTCAGCCTTAAATTCTTTCTCAAGGACAAGCCATTTGTTTGCAAATGATTTAATATTCAAAAATGATTAAACATGAGAAAAAATGCATTGCACATAAAGTTCAGATTACAAATGAATTACAGTCATACTAATATAACTATAATTTATAATGAATTCAAATGGCTTTCAGAAGGGTCATCTGTGGCATGTGAAGAGCAATCTGAATTGATTTTTCTGGTAACTGGTCACAGCAATGTTTTCTAGACTAGTGAGTGAGTGCTCATACAGCACCATGTGTGTTCAACAACACATAAAGTTGGATGACAAAATCTACTTTTAGTGAGAAGGCAGCTATTTCCAGGGGCACCAATACTAATGTCTGTTTTGAGTCTTGGGTTTGCTTTTGTTTGTTTACAAGGCAATGTAATGTTTAAGGAAAAAAAAAAATTCTACCAATCCATGTTGAGTGAACATTTCAATCCATGTAAAGGCAAAAGTCAGCTGCCACCATGCCATGCAAACCTTATAGTACATGACATGTTAAATCGGTAACCTCGAAAGGGACTTCTCAGAAGCTATGAGTAAAAGGCACACACAAAATGCCTCTGAGATAAATTCACAAATGAAACGGAAAAGGGTATCTGTGTACATCCAAGAAGAATAGTAATTATCAGAAAACAAGAACACTTCTAAATTGAAAGAATCCCTAAAGTAAAAGAAGACCAAAGAAAAAGAAATAAAGATGAGAAGTGAGATGAGGCGAAAATGGTGAGCGACAAGGAGACATACTGAGAAAAAAAGTAGCTAAAGATAGTGTGTTATTATTTCAGCAAAATTAAGTATATCAATACTGAGAAATATGACTTGAAATAGATTCAGTACCTCAAGCAGAAACATAAACAAATAACATCTGGGTTTTTCTTTTGATAACCAGTATTTTAAATACGAAAATCTAAAAATTTTATCTTTGTGTAAGAGTTACACATTTATCATACCAATCAATAACAAAAAGGGGCTATAAATACTTTATGGAAATAAATGTCCTAGCAGATGTTAACCAGACATCAGTCTTCACCGGTAAGGATTAGATTTGAAGGTGTTTGCAGATAATTAAAACTTGTTTTTATAACATAACTTAGCAGCTAAGTAGTATAATGAAAATGGGATATTCAAATTATAAAATATAAAATATTAAAGATAGAAGAACATGTTTATTTTTTCAATATAAATATTGTTACACCTCAGAGAAACAGTATGAAATCTCAGGGCTCATGAAAGGCCACATTCTAGAGATAGTGATTGACAGGTGTGGTAATTCCCCTACAGCGTGGTGCCTGTTGTCATGGAGTAGCATGTCTCCTACAGGGTACTACCAGCAGGTTCAAGTAGGAAGAGCCAATAGTCCATGTGAGAAACCCCGGAAGGCTAAAGATAGAAGGAAATATTTGTGCCACGTTGAAGAGCAAGTTCACCAGGTGAATTGACATGTGGCTAGGGTACAACTTCCCATACATATATAAATAATGAAACACACAAAAAATTATCAGAAAAGTGTTTTATTATTATTAGAGTCATGATTAGCACTCTCCTCATCAGGAGAGTTTTATGTTTTTTTCTAGCCCTACTCTATACTTTTTAAACACAGTCTCCAATTTTGAAAATAAAACTTTCTTATTTTTAATTCAAATCTCAATCAAAATAAGACAAAAACCGAAAATGTAGAAGTTCCTTATTTTGACCATCTATATATCATACACAACAAAAAGACTGATAAAATTCCACTAAACACAACAGCTAGATCCGTATTCCCGTTACTGCTTAAGCCCATTCCAGTAAGGATTTTGTACCAAATCTGCCCTTGCCAAGGCTACCTGGGGCCTTCATTTTATTATTTGCAATGGACAATTTTAACTTCACATCCATGTTGGCTTCCTTACATCCTAGATGCACATACAGGCAGATTTTTTCCCATCAGATGTGATATGATCTTACAACTTCGGAATGCCTTGATGACCTCCTCTTTATCTAAAGATCACTTTAAAAAGCCTGAAGTATTTGGCTCTTCCCTAAATCTTTGGCCAGACGTAATGTCATCCTCCCATTGGCTTTCTTTGTCCAAACTACATTAGCCTTATCTCAGATCTTCAAACAAGTTATATTTCCTGCCTAAGGTCTTTCTATGAGTGAGTGAAAGGTCTGATGAAGATAGTTCCTTTTTGCCCCCAAAGGTTTCATTGATCATGCTGATAATGAATTTACTGTTATTTTAATCTCTTACTGTTATACTCAGGCTTAAATTCTCTACCCTACACACTTCAGTTGATATAATTATAATTTCCACTATGATGCTTCTCTCTCTTCTATCAACACTCTCTCCTCACAGGGTTTCATCCAGATCAGGAGTCAGTAACATTTTTGACAAAGAGCCAGATAGTAAATATTGCAGGCTTTGTGTTGCCAAGAGGCAAATTTATGGAACTTTCCCTGCTGAAAAGTTTCCCTGTATTTTACATTTTAGACTTATAAATGCCACACGTACTTATAACTCATGAGCCATACAAAAACAGGCGGCAGACCAGATCTGGCTCATGGGCTTTAATAGTTTGCCAACCCCTCACCTAGATTCATGACTTTAGGCATGATCTATAGGCTACGATGATCTAACTCACATCTCTAGCTAAGTCAACTTGTCAGTGCCTACTTGATGTCTCCACTTGGATTCTAACTAGCGTCTAAATTTAAGATTAAAAAAATGTAAAATCAATCACACATACGCACCTACCCACACCTCTGTCACTTGCAAACTGCCTCAGGTCACAAGACTTTGCCATATCACTAAAAGTGACCATAATCCCCCATGTCCCTAAATCCAAATACCTTGATATAATTCTTGCTCGGTAAATTCAGTCATCTTCAAATCAACTTCCAATCTCAACTGATTTTCTCCAACTTTATTGCTACACTCATAATCCCAACCACCATCATCCTTCAACTGGACAGGTGCAATAGTCAGCTAAATGAACCCCCTTCCTTCACTACTGTACCCTTCCACAATAGTACACCCTCCTAAGAGCTAACCTCATCATATCACACATCCATCATACACTGTTCAATGTAGTTAACTTATATTCACACTTTGATATAAGATCTAGATTTGGTCCCTGAGAACACTCATGTAATCTCTCTCCATGCTCTTCCTTCATGGACATTCCAGCCAACCCGGCCTTTTCTTTGTAAGAAAGTATCAAGCTCTCTTTTTAAATTACAGAATCTTTATATCTGCCCTTCTTTCTGCTCAGAGCACCCCAGATCTTCAAAGTACCTTCCTATTTGTCTTCACTCAACTTTCAAATGAAATATTACCTCGTCAGAGAGAAAAATGCTCTGAAATACCTATAGCCAGATCAGTGCCTTCCTACTTGCCAGTTTTACTCAGCCATGTTATCACATGTAATCTTCTTCGTAGTAGTGTACCTTATAGCCCTTCACACCATTGCTTTGCTTAGATATTTGTATGTCTTCGTCCTCTTTCCCTCCTCACTACAGGATAGCCAACTGTGTCTTCGCCTTCTTCACTGCTATATCCCCTAGTGCCTGGTAGGCTTTCTATAAACAGTCATTTATTGACTTATTGACTACATGTATATGCTAATCCTTTTTACTAATTTTTGTTACACTATATATTTCTCTTCTCCCTCTCTTCGCTTCCCTCTTTTCATGTCCCTTGATGCTTCCTACTCAATATTAATATGGACATCATTTTGTGTCTTCAGCATTTCTCTTTTCATTATATTATGATAGGTTAATTTTCCTAAGAAAACACTATTTTGACAAAAGCAAAGCATTCAAGTAAAGCAGCATAGGATCAATTTTTTCCTACTGAAAAGGAAACACCATCTTTCCGAGAAGACAATTCCACCAGGAAACAAAACAAACAAACACATTTCTGGTAAGTCCTAGTTCCCAAGACTTGAAGCCAGTATGTTTTTCCACTTTCAAGTATCCTTGACTGTAGAGATAAAAGGTATCCACTTAGAGATATTAACTCATTACCACTGCCTAAATTTGGCTTCCAGAAACACAACTTAATATGACAACAATGGATGTGATAATCATTTGAAAGTAGCTTTATCAAAATCATCCAACAGAACAAGTTACTTTCCTAATTAGCATCTTCAGTTAAATACCTAAATCTGATGAATAATAAGTTATGCATTATGCTAAATTGCATTGGCTCACTATCCTAGAATGCTTTCAAATTAATTAAAAATGAGATATTCAGTGATGAGAAATATAAAAAGATAAAAACCTATTTCAATCAGTTTAAATTAGAATTTAACATTTCTTCAATACACTATTTTGTAGTCAATTGCAAGAGTAATAAAGCAAAATTATTGAGTCTTTAACAGGGACCGTTCAAAATTCATAATGAATTATTAAAAAGAAAACTAAGGTCGCTACCAACTTTCCACCTCACTTCAAAGCACAGCCAAGGTCATTACAACAGGAAGTAAGACTCCACACAATTCCCACTTCTTCGCCTCTATTCTGTTACTTCTGGAATCTTCTACTACTCCAAATTGTGTGTTAGCTCCAGACTCAGCAGTTCTCACCACCTTGTTCTTCCAATTGCCATCTTCTCTGTGCTGCCTTTCTTGACTACCCAGTTAAAAATTACCCTTTGAAAATTACCTGATCCCCATCCAGGATTACTTTTCACCATCTAACTTACGATACTTTGCATATTTATGTGGCTCATTGTCTGTTATCTGTCTCCCTAAGTAAGAATGCGAGCTTCATGATGGCAGAGTTTTGGTCAATTTCCTTCACTCAATAATTCCTGACCCAAAGTAAACACTTCATAAGTATTTTTTGAATATACAAATATATAGTCCGAATTATCAAGGAGCTTATAAATAAATAAAGACACAACCCAGCATATAGTGCAGTTTGAGAAATATTGATAGTGTGGTATAGGAGGAGGTATGTAAACTATGAGAAGCAACAGTTAAATAAGAAGCAATCCAGAAAGACACACAGTGTGGGTGACATCTGAGTTAAAGGACAGAAGGTAAGAAGATAACCAGATGGAGAGAAGAGAGGAAGATCTTACAAACAAGCATCAGAAGTTACCATAAGAAAAGCAAGTCCAAAATCATCATAAGAAAAACAATTGCATCCCAGTTATTATGACAAACATAATTAACTATGAAAACCCAGAACAGTTCATGCTTTGATAATGCTAAAGTTGATACGTAGATTAAGATGTGATATAACAATCTGCACATCTTAGTGCTTCCTAACTTCTGAGAAAACATTTTTAGGCAAGATATGATGATTTAAGGAAGAAAAGTTGCTGATGGATGAGGCACGTCCCTTAAAGACAAACACTATGAAGACTGCGTACAGCCTTTATAATGGAAAGGTGCCAGGTTTTTTTTTTAGTCCTTAGAATCTCAGTTGGCAACTTTGAAATTCATGTGTAATTCATGAGTTTTTTAAAAGAAATGTAATAAGTAACACAAGTGATTCTAGAGCTTGTCTTTAGGCTGAGGTAGATATTGGCATTATAAATTGAAGTGTTAGAAAGGAACAATAAGAATTAAGAATAAGCAGTAATTTCTGCCAAGATCTGTGGCATCCAGTCTCACACATAAGGCTTTTTGGAATCTCTTGGTTTCCAAAGTTCAGGCTCTCATACTTAAGTTTGTACATAAAGGACTTAAGTTATTCTTAAAGCACAGTTTTAGCACTTCACACCAGGAGATGGTTATGAGACTGATCACAGGATAAAGTGAAATAGGATGTGCGCCTGCTTGTAGAAGGAACCTCGTTCCTTTTGCCATTCTATTCCTACTTTTCTGGCAGGAAAGTCCTAGAAAAAAATTCATATATAGATTAACTTTAAACAATTTACATTATATTTTACTATTATTAGCTTCTAGAATATCTTAACTTAGGCTGGCCCTGGTGGCTCACACTTGAAATCCC
The DNA here is from genome assembly GCF_028878055.3 of Symphalangus syndactylus. Lineage (NCBI taxonomy): Eukaryota > Metazoa > Chordata > Mammalia > Primates > Hylobatidae > Symphalangus > Symphalangus syndactylus. The sequence continues at coordinate 102,202,214 of NC_072438.2, forward strand.
AGCACTTTGGGAGGCTGAAGTGGGTGGATCACTTGAAGTCAGGAGTTTGAGACTAGCCTAGCCAACATGGTCAAACCTAGTCTCTACTAAAAATCGAAAAATTAGCCGGGTGTGGTGATGCATACCTGTAATCCCACCTACACGGGAGGCTGAGGCAGGAGAACCATTGAGCCCGGGAGGTGGGGGCCACAGTGAGCCAAGGTTGTGTCACTGCACTCCACCTGGGAAACAGAGCAAGACTCTGTCTCAGAAAAACAAAAAACGAACAAACAAAGTGTATCTTAGCTTATATATTTCTCACATCTGATCCTACCACTTTACTTCTTTTTTCCTGTTTATACCAATTATTTCTATTCCTCTTTACATACAGACAGAAAGATAAGACTAAAATGTGTCATAGACAATGACATCTAGTAAATTGACGTATTCTTCATGTTTAATTCCACAACAGATTTCAAATACAACCAAAATCTCCAAATAAAATCTTAATTCTAAATTGAGTGCTTGTACAGTCTTCAAATATGTTCAAATAGAACATCAAAGCTCAATAAAAATAGTTATATCACTTGGGATGGTGTTTAAAATATTTTTTCCTAAATAAATTCAGCTTCAGAAGATGAGAAAACCTTCATTAGGAGATGTTTTAAAGAACAAATTAAGTTAAATGTGAAGGAAATCATACTTTATTAGGTTGAATAGTAAGATTTATTTATTACTATTGTGAATTAATGCCATCCAAATATTGAGTGATGTAATTCAATTTAGTAAAAGAAAAAGGTCTAAATTATCAACTTCCTTTCTTATAAAAATGTAATATGCTATAACTTGCATTTTTTCCAAGGCAACGACCCTGATGATCAGAGAGGTTAAAACCTAAAAACATTTAAAATCATCTAATCTAAATTATAAAAAAGAAATCCCTTTCTTCAGAAAAAATATTTTTTTAAGGAAGCACTCAAAAACAAATCTCTACTAGTAGATATACAGCATACACATCTCTTACTATCTCCCATGCAGACTGCATAAAATGGCTTGCTGGCTACTTTTAAGAAAACAACATTCAGATGTCTGGAAAGTATCTGAAATGCATGATTAATCTACACAGATAATTTTCTCAAGAAACCAAATTTTGAAGACAAGTAATTCAAAAGTCTATTGTCTTTAAAGTAAATCCGCTGGTATTCTTAAACTGCTGTAATCCTTTCTCTGTTTACCTTACAGTGTGCACCTCTCAAGCTATGGGAATGCATGTCTTCTGTAAGAATAGCTGACTTCTTTTGTAGGAAATAGGTGTTGGAAATGACTGTTAGGATTTCAAATGTTTGGGAGTGTGTATTCATGTGGGTTTTATGTGTTGAATATTTGCATTTATAATTTTAAGATGCTTAAATCAAAAACTAAAATGACCTATGTAACATAATTCCGCCATAGGATAAATTAAATTCAATTAAATGTTCCCATACAAATTATTATCTACCACAATGTAAAAATATTTATATATCACAAAGACGTAATAAACACTGACTTCCATTATACAGCAGAGTTCAATTTCACTACTACTTAGCTTGATGATATTTTAAGGTCATGTCTCTTGGAATACACATTCAATATTCATTGCCAAATGTCACATTCAATATTCATTGCCAAATGTCTGAGCTCACCTCTCTTGAAGCAATATTCAATTATCAAATGAAAATAATTTACCAAGCAACCTCACAAAACACAAACTCTAGGTAGCATCAAGGTTTTTCAAAGTGATTATTCCTTACTGGTCACGATCCTAAGATATTAAAACTCATAGATCACATTATCTGAGATTTTCTAATTGAAAAGCCGTAGCTGTAAACCTTTCATTCAAAGTCGGATACTACCTTCAGCTGTCAAAAGAATTATGCAATCACTTAAACTTCTGGAATGAAAGAGAAAATGAAGGGAACAATAAAAGTAACTTTGAAATGCACTGGGAAATGAATATAAGGAACCAAATGGAGGCAAAGACAGAGAGAGAGAGAGAGGGCTGTTTATCTAACCTTCCCTTCTTGAGTGGGTTTTCTCTGATATCTCTAGAGAACAATTGGATGGGTAACAATGAAATACAAAACACAAGATATTGTCTTCCTATAATTACTTGTAATGATTCCAAGATGGCATAATTTGGGAACCTGCTAAATAGGACAACAAAGTGATCTGCTTTTCCAAAATTTTGCCCCTTACCTTCTATATTATTTCATGGTGAAGATCAATAAAACTGAATATTGGAATTGCCAGATATTATCAGATTTTATTTTTTGAATGCTTAACAGCTGACTCAAAATCTGGTCATAAAAATGGAAGTTAAATTAAATTGTCCTCAAAATTTAAGTTTGCTACATTTGTAAGAACCACTTGCTTCTTCAAAATCTCAAACTTTCTCATATCGAGCAGCAAATTGAAATGAGGAATTTAAGCATGTAAATTCATCGTGGAAACCAAATTGATTAAAATTTTCTGTGTATTCATGATAATGTTTAAAATTTTTGCTACATTTAAACCCTAAGTTAGTTACAAAAACTCTAAAATTATGCTTGTTTAAAAACTTGGGCTAACTTGCTTTTGAAAACATACTGACATATTCGTTCCATTCTTCTTATAATTATTTTTTTGTCACTCCCAAACAGCACACCATTGTATATATCCCCAAAATAGCACTTCTTTGTTAAAGCCATTAAGACAGAAATATTTTTGAGCCAGGTGCAATGGCTCATGCCTGTAATCTCAGTATTTTGGGAGGCCTAGGTTAGAGGACTGCTTGAGGATAGGAGTTTGTGACCTGCCTGGGCAACATAGCAAGACCCAGTCTTTACAAATGAAATGAAAATAAAATATAAAATAAACTGGCTGGGCATAGTAGTGCACACCTGTGGTCACAGCTACCAGAAGGCTGAGATGAGAGGACTATATGAACCCAGGGGTTTGGGGCTGTGAATGAGCTATGACTGCACCACTGCACTTCAGCCAGAACTATGGGTTGGTGAGTCAGAAATAAGTTCTCAGTTCTGAATATAATAACTGTTCCTGGAACTCCCCAGAATGAGCTGGGTTTTCTTTTGCCTCTCTATAGTCCCTCTTCCTCAGGAAATACCCCCATGGTTCTGCCCGCTGTGCTATTAATTACACCAATGCTTATTATATGTCAGTTCAGTTTTATCTAGATTCTCCCAAAGTCAGTGCTGAACTTAGTTGTTTGAAAATGTATATATTGTAATAGTTACCAAAAAGACAAAATACAGCTAGATATTTATGCTATTTGTTTTATTTCCATCGTAGGTATATTTCCTTTTAAAATTCATGAATATCTTTCTCTAAGGATTGTCTCCGTTTCCAGATGTTAAGCACTTTCTCATGCACACACCACCTAAGCAGCAAAGACACAGAGTCCACGTCAGGGAATGTCACATTCAGGATAAGCACCTATTATTCTGTAATTCAGAAGTAGGAAAATGGATGTCCTCAAGCAGATGCTTTTCTTGACAGATACAAAAAATTGACAAGGATCATTGACTTACTTCCAACTCACCATTCATCCCTTTTCTCTTATTTTGACCCTAAGGGTCCAAGACGGATAATGGCCCTACATTCTTATTTGGAATTCAGATTTCAGACTGCATTTCTTCTATCATTGTTTATAAGTAGTGGTTGCACACAGTTGCGATAATACTATGACATTAATCTACATTCCTCGTTAAATCGATTTTTGCCTTCCATTTTTTGAGCTTAGCTACAATTTCTCACATGGTTTCTCTAGGAAGATTCCCCAATGACTGAAACATTTAGAACATGGTCCATTCATAAATATGACATTGGGATTCCCCAACGACTGAAACATTTAGAACATGGTCCATTCATAAATATGACATTGGGATTCCCCAACGACTGAAACATTTAGAACACGGTCCATTCATAAATATGACATTGGGATTCCCCAACGACTGAAACATTTAGAACATGGTCCATTCATAAATATGACATTGGGATTCCCCAAAGACTGAAACATTTAGAACATGGTCCATTCATAAATAAGACATTGGGATTCCCCAACGACTGAAACATTTAGAACATGGTCCATTCATAAATATGACATTGGGATTCCCCAATGACAGAAACTTTTAGAACATGGTCCATTCATAAATATGACATTGGGATTCCTCAATGACTGAAACATTTAGAACATGGTCCATTCATAAATATGACATTGGGATTCCCCAATGACTGAAACATTTAGAACATGGTCTATTCATAAATATGAAGAGCTTGTGTAGAAACTATAATTTACTTATCCTATTATGCTTAAGAAATTATGTGAAATAATGTGAAAATAATCTTATAACATTTGCATGCATATTTGCTGCAAGAGTCATAATTCATTGATACTTAATCATAATCTTGGATATGGTGGGTCCCAATAACCAGTATTTCATGCAAGACTGTAAACTTAATAGAGAGAAAACCTTATTTATAAATTTTCATGTGTTCTTTTCTTGACAATAAGGAGCTGTGAGATTTGTATTTTAAAAGATACTTAGTAATAAAAACTTTAATTTTTAAAACTTTTAATTTTAAATTCTGCTTAATTGCATAAAAGTTAAAAGGTAATATTTAATATTTAATGAGGCTTATTGAGCTAAATGATGATATGCAGCTTGGGTTATACTTGCAATTATAAGATTTGCTCATTATACCTAAGCAATCTCCTTCACTCAATCTAGCTACCACAAAGGAAGCAAAATTCCCTGAATCATAATATCAAAGCATTCCATTATGTTTTCTATTAAGTTGTTTTGTTCTTTGAATCATTGTCTATTTTAATTTATCCTTTTAGAAAGAAAACAAATTACTTAATTTGCATTTCCCACTAGAAGCTTCACTACAGCTAGACCTGGAATTGATTTCAGGCCATTTTTTAATAAATGATTGTCCCTAGTGAAAGATAGAATACTTGAGCCATCAATATTGAGTAAATAAAAGGGTTTGGGTAAATAAGAGAGAAGATACCTATTTTTCTCAAATATTTTAAATATCTAATAACCTATTCCTCATCTAAAACAAGCCACAATTACTGGAAATGATGGCCAGAGGAAGGTTTTAGCAACCCTGTGTAATACTACATGTCATGTTGGATCGCTATTACAGAGAAACAGTTGTCATGCTGCATTTTAGTAATTCTACACGTTACCAGAGAAATAGACAACTCTTATAGCCACAGAAATCCAACGTAGCTACTGTCTACATATTCTTGTTTCAGACCTTTGGTGAAAAAAACTACTATGTGTATTGAATATATTTTACATTAGTTTTATCACAAAAAAGAAAAATGAGAATTCTATTAGATGCAAATACAAATTCTGAATGACAGGAAAGAAAAATTAAAATCAAAGCTGATCTTAATTAACAAAATGTATTATCTGCTTACATGTATATACAACTGTTCATATAAAGGCACAGATGCATTTGTGGTTTTGAAAAATATCTATTTCATTTCAAAACTTCATTGAACAATATTACATATGGCAAGAAAACTGCTTTTTTTGAAGGATCTTTTAAAAAGTGTTAAACTTTATTAGATACTTCAAACTAGCAAAGCTCAACTTCATCACAATTATATAATAACACTGCACACTTTCAATTTTATCTGGAGAAATATACCTATCCCTTGAAATAACTCTGTAAACTTCCTGCTCACAGATTTCATTTCAAGCCTTGAAAATGCAGGAAATCAATGCCGAATATACTTGCCCCGAAAGGAAAAGAAAATTTCAGCGATGTCAGGATGTTTTATCACATAAAATACAGAATTGCAATTTGTATCTGAGCAGGCAACACACCTCCAAAAATAATACAATACTTATCACAAAATACATTCACAGATACTAGATTTGGCACAAACCACTCCATACAGCTATTGATGAAATCAGTATTGAAAGCCTTATTACAAAATCTATGGCCTTTTTCTACGCTCCAACAGACATTTCAGGATGCCACAACCTTGCAGCTCCACTCTCTCATTAATTTCCCCTAAATACACTTGGCAGAAGAATGAGAAACGTCACATTTTTCATTTAATTTCTAAAGAACATCGCATCCTTTAAGAATAGGTTCTTGAAATTTTAAAATGTAAAACATAAAAACCCTAAAGAGACAAACATCCAAAAACATAAAAACCCTAAACAGACAAACGTCCAAAAACTTTTCTTCAAAATCACGACAACTTTATATGCTACGTGTTCTTGTAAAATACCACACACACAAACTCACAGGCACACCCACCCACCCAAAACCCACACACACGCATATTTATGGCCTCGTAACACCTCACATATATATACATATCACCAACTACAACAGAGACACACGCATATATATGGCTTCATAAAACCTCACATATATATACATATCATCAATTACAACAGAGAAAAGCCAATTTCAGAAAGATGGCTTCAATTTTGATGCATTTACTCACACCTAATTCTATTTCAATTTAACTGGTGCAGAGATATTACAATACCCTGTAACAAAAACCTGACGGAAGATTGTAACAAATTGCTTAAACATCAAACCAAAGACTCAACATAATTTCATCACAAAGTGAAATTCGCATCCAACTCGCAAAGAATTAGAAAATCCTTGCACTTACCTTGGCCTTGTCCATTCCCCAGATGACCCCAAAAGACCACCGTCATCATCAGCAGCCCCGGAGCCCACGTCCACATCCTTCTAGTGACACGCTCATGTCTTCTGGCCATTGCATCTTAAACTCTGCATATTCAGTGGGGTGGATGTGAAAGTACAATAAATTACATTCTTAGAGAAATACACTATGACTCAAATCCCATATCTAATATGCACTGTGCATTTCTGAATTATCCTGCCTACAAGGAGGTATATTTGAAAATCATGCTTCCCTTTAGGGTTGTCATATTGATGATTAATACGAAAGCTCATTCATTTTTAATCTTTAAGCATTCATCTGAATTACATTTTTAATATCATTTTCCAAAACAGGCCACTTAACCTATGAATGTTAAAAAGTACTCCGGATATACATATTGGAGTTCAGTCAAGCAAAAGCATGGTGTATGGACACTACTTAAGTATAACTTGATATTTAGGCAAATTGATGAATTTAACATACCATGTAATCTCTACATATATACAAAAGGACTTTTCAACACATTTATGTAAGTTTTGCATAAATACCCTTGAAAATATTCTCAAGTTTTAAGTGGTATTCTAATTATGTCAGTAATTTTAACTGAATAAAGAGATGCATCATGTGCAAAAACTAATCTTGTTTACTTAAAATTGAGAGTAAAATTAATTATAGAAGGTACAAAACACTTGTAATTTTGATTTCAGATATATGACCCACAGGAACCTTCATATATACAAATATTATACACATATAAGACAATGTATATTTGAATGTTCATTTTGAAACTGCTTTTCATACTGATACATGAAAATACTTAAGTGTCCACCAAAGCAAGGTTATTTATTCATACATTTGAATGATATACAGTAGCTCAAAAGAATAAACTTGAGTTGCATGTACTAATATGGATAAGTGTCCAAAATGAATAGTGAAGCAAAACTAGCAAATTTAATAATGATAAGTTCAAAACTACACCTTTCATATGTAAACATGTGCAATAGTTAAAACTATAAATTTTATGTTGCATAAATATATAATACAGTATAATAACGCATAAGAATGATAAACACCTTCAAGACCAAAGTTAGGAAATTACAAGACTACAATTTAGATGGTTACTAGGTGGAATTTTAAATCAGAGGTTACTCCTAAATCCCAATTTTTCCACAGTTGACAAAATACGGAGTTAAGAAAAATAAACTTAATGATTTCCAGAATGAATGCTTTATTCAAAATGCTACGTAATTACAATTCTAATAAACTTGCAAGGGAATCCAGTCACCCAGAAATTTTTTATGCCTTTCTCCTACATCACGAAAGGGGAAGATTTAATTACCAACTTTGCATTACTTAACGTCAGACACATAGTATCAGAGCTAAAGAGAAATTTAAGAAACACCTAACTCAACCTCTCTATTTTAAATGACCAAATGAGTTGAGAAGGTTACAATGGCATTTCTAAGTTCATATGTAAAAACAGAATTTTGATGACAATGGCAGTTTAAGTACTAATAAACACTCCTTGAAAAGTTACTGTAATCCAGGTTATTTTACTGTGCTAAATGCCTTACATTCTTTACCCAATTCAGTTTCCACAGAAATCCTATGAACAAAGCACTTCCAAAATTTACCACTTCACAGCTAAGAAAACAAGGCTTAGAGAAATGCTACACGATCCCCTAGTCATGAGGTTAGTAGGTACCACTGTGGAGACTGAGGCAAAACAGGACGATTTCAAAGCCTATGCTCTGAACAAGTAAACACTAAGCAGGAATTTAGTTCTAGATCTCCCAGTTGTAGTCCAATAATCAGCCAAAAAATGGTGCTGAGAAGAGGGGAAAGAAAGATGTCTTGTATATGGAGCCTCATATATTTGATCCCAAATAAATCTTCAAATTGAAAATCATTAGAGCACAAGGCAATAGAATTATTAGTTTCTAAAATCATCAACCTTTCCCAAGTTGAACATACAAGTATATTTTATCATACATATACTATATGTGTGTATAACGTGTGTTTATCTAAGTATTCCTGTGGTTTATATATCTGGATTTGGAATTACAAGTGTTTTGTGGTTTATTATTTATTTATTATTATACTTTGAGTTTTGGGGTACATGTGCACAACGTGCAGGATTCTTACATATGTATCCATGTGCCATGTTGGTGTGATGCACCCATTAACTCGTCATTTAGCATTAGGTGTATCTCCTAATGCTGTCCCTGCCCCCTCCCCCCACCCCACAACAGTCCCCAGAGTGTGATGTTCCCCTTCCTGTGTCCACGTGTTCTCATTGTCTCCCTCTGTTGCTCTGGCTGGAGTCAGTGGTGTGATCATAGCTCACTGCAGACTCCAAGTCCTAGGCTCAAGCGATACTTTTGCCTCAGCCTCTCAAGTAGCTCGGACTACAGGCACGCACCACCATCCCCGGCTAATTGTTTTACAGAGATGGGGTCCCACCGTGTTGCTTGACTGGTCTCAGCCTCCTTAAGTCAAGGGATCCTCCCACCTAGACTTCCGAAAGCACTGAGATTACAGGTGTCAGCCACCGTGCGTTTTTTGATTTCTTCAATTAATTTTACTTATACACTTGATTACACAAGATTAATTTTGTGTACATAATGAATCTCTTTTGAGGTTTAAGTTACTGATTAATTAGAGTACCACTTAACAAGCGTGTCATCCCAGCACTTTGGGAGGCTGAGGTGGGCGGCTCACCTGATGTCAGGCATGAGCCACCGTGCCCGGCTTACACACATTCTTTTCACTCCTGCTTGCAGATCTCTGTTCCCTTCTAATTCCAGTGGAACCACTTTCACTTAGTATCAAAATATCCAGATCCACTCATCAAAGTGTAAATAATCCTCCAGCAAATTACCTTTGCAAATGTACTTTTATGTAATATTTCCTTAACTTCTTCTTACCTACATCCAGTAGTCATTTTACACGGCAGAATTTTTTCTATTTTATATAGAACTGAGGCAGTATTTGAAAAAAATCTCAAAACACTCTTCAGGAAGGACTGGCATCTAAAACACCAGTTCCAATATATATTTTAGTAACATTTTAAAGGACAGATGGTTTTCAAAATGTTATTATAATTTAAAAAAATGTAACCTTCCTCTCTGAGTTCATGTTTATGGAAAACTAATATTTCATAAATGCCAAGTTACTATGATGTATTGTCTAAATGCTGCCCCTGACATTCTATAAATGTAAAAATCATAACCTTCTAACTAACTTTGGTATTAGTCAACAACTGTGCTGATGAAAAGTAAAATCAATTCATTTAAAAAAAATTTTCCATGAAAAAAAAAACAAGTAACTTGTAAGTAGTAGCGTAGATGAACCAAAAAATAAAGTAACATTAACCAGAAAGACATGCCATGGATTTCTCTAATCTTTTTTTGGAACACACTTTTCATGCATATGAAAATAAAAATTAAATATAAAATGCCTACTTTATGTATGTACTTTTACTTGTGTCTATTGTTCTTTAAAGGTTAAAATAACTCCTAAAGCCTGCATAGCTGAGCCCATTGTGCTCTTCTGCCCATAAAATAGATTGGATGTGCAGTGAAAGAGGTATAACTTAGGCTTTCAGATTAGTTATGACGATGGAAACACAATTCTATTCAATAGTGTTCATGTTGGTCTTTGAAATGTTTAAGGTCACAAGGCAAAAGAGAACAGACTTTAAGAATGTTCGTGTATTACTTCTCGTCTTACCCAATAGCTAGATTAGTTCAATAAGGCCAGTGTTTTGGAGTAAACAGCATTGTGAAATGTGTCGCGGAGTCCGGAGGCTCCACCACCTACCTCCAGGTAGTTGTTCTGTCCGGTGGAGCCTAGACTAATACCTTAGGAGATGCATTACATCTACAGGTACCAACTAGGAAGGGTAGTCTTGAATTAAATGGCTTTAGAACACGTTATAAGAGCAAATCGAAGCTTCCAGGTATTAGAACCACTTCAATCACAGAGCGTCTCTGGGTTCTATCTGTGGCCGGCATCATGTCTCTGTCTGCCCTCCCCGAATGCTTTCTCTCATCATGTGGATCTTCTAGATGGTTTTATTCTTCCCCAGCCAGCCAACTTGATCAACAAGCCTAGGTATATTAGGTATGTATAAAGTTGGTTCTTAAATAAAGTCCATTTCTGTATCTAGGTAAGTAATGTCTTCAGACTTACAATTTCATTGATATCTATAAAGAGTGACTCTAGTTAGCTTCTAGTGTCAGTTTTCCTAGCAGCTTCTTTAAAAAAAAAATCCTCTCTGTAACAAAGCTTCCTTGCAAGTATTGCTGTTGGCAATAGTCCTGTTTACTAAAATGCTTATCCGGTGAAACTTGCGCTGTGCCAGTGAGCCTGCAGGTTGATGGTCCTTTTGTTCAACTTCTCCATTATAAAGCAACCTCTCTGATCACCCTTTTAAAACTAAAGACCAAAGAGTCAAATGAGATCAGGAAGTGACCAGAGCTCACAGGTCATCAACTCCTCTTCTTAGCATATTATAGCACACAGTCTAAGCCCGAAAAACACAGCAGAACCCATTACAGCTCTCGAGTTCCAGTTATTAACATTGATTTTTTTCAATGGAAAATTTTCATTAGAAGCTATCACAGGACTCACATTCAGTAATAACTTAGATTAGGATACATACTGGAGCCTTTGTCCTTAGAGTAGGTGCCACTGAGTCACTATTAAAAGGAGTCTTTTTGACCTTAGTAAATTCTCACAGGGCTTATCTCAGTCTAAACTGTAACTGGCCTTTACTAGTGATGTCATGTGTAATTCAAATTAATATTGTAATGTATATAAATTGTATATATAGGTATAATACATGCATGTATTTACAATTATTTATTTTATTTTATTTTTTAATAAGATGAAACTTAGAGGTTAAAATATGACTCTAGGCCATTGTGCTTTAGAATGAAGAGCACAGACATGGGTTGCAAATGTAAATTTTGGCCCAATTTAATTTCTGTGACAAATTCATTAATGTCTTCAAGGTTCAGGCTCTATGTGTGAGACAAATGAAAACAGCTCTAAGATTCCTGAAAACCCTAAAGTATTAAAATTCCACTCTGCCATCAGTTCAGATAAATCATTTGCCAATTTGCCCCACAAGAACCAGGCATCTTTAAATGGTAACATAACATGCACTTCTCTCTCCCAAAGTGTAGTGCATAAACGTTCTGCTTCTGAATAACACAGGATGCCTGCTAAAATGTGCTGTCAGGGGTATTAGTAAGGAAATGTTGTATCAAAACTTCTGCAGATGTGGCCCTGAAATACACATTGTAATAAATCCTCCAGGCCTCTCAAGTTAGGAATAACTGGTTTATAAAATTGTACTTACTTAAAAATTATAGATAAACAGATTTTACCAAAACCCAGTTTTTCTGATCTGAATGAAATAAGGCTCTATATTCAGACTGACTTTTCAGTGAAAAACAACTTAAAATAGTGACAAATCATGTATAAGTTTAAATGAATATAACTAGGAGACCTGAAAACTCAGGTTTAGCAATCATCTTCCAACAGTTTGAGAGCCCACAGGAGCCACAGAGCCCTCATGTCTCCCCAGAGAAGCGGGGTGATTCTTCCCCCTAAACACCATGCAATTCTTCTTCTTTTTTTTTTTTTTGAGACGGAGTCTCGCTCTGTCACCCAGGCTGGAGTGCAGTGGTGCAATCTCAGCTCACTGCAAGCTCCGCCTCCTGTGTTCACGCCGTTCTCCTGCCTCAGCCTCTCGAAGTAGCTGGGACTACAGGCGCCCGACACCACGACTGGCTAATTTTTTTTGTATTTTTAGTGGAGACGGGGTTTCACCGTGGTCTCGATCTTCTGCCCTCATGATCCGCCCGCCTCGGCCTCCCAAAGTGCTGGGATTACAAGCGAGAGCCACCGCGCCCGGCCAACACCATGCAATTCTTGAAGTGAGTGAAAGCATCCCTGCTCACACTGATACCCTCTCAAGTGAACTCAAAGTTAAGCCATCTCCAGCCAGACCAGATACCCTGGCCCATATCTCATTCATTAATATATGTTGAGAAGCATTTGTTTCTTGGAAACTACATGAAGTGAATAGGCTGTGGACTCCACTGGACCTAGTGGTCTATATTTAACCAATTCCCTTCACACATATGTATCAGATGCTCTCTTAGTTACGGAGCTGCAGTGGTGAATAAGAAAGCCACAGTCCTGTACTCCTAGGGTTTCAATTCTGAAGACGAAGACAGGCACAGAAATCCAACTGAGCAAAGTGAAGAGATTATTACAAAATGTGTTCACATGCAAAGTGAAGCAAGGGACTGAATATCCAACAAGGGTGTTGGGGCGAACATTAGATATAATCTTAATTCACATTATATAAGATTCATACATATAATTTTTATATATAGATATATTAATTTGGGCCGGGCGTGGTGGCTTATGCCTGTAATGCCAGCATTTTGGGAGGCCAAGGCGGATGGATCACTTGAGTCCAGGAGTTTGAGACCAGTGTGATCAACATGGCAAAACCCCATCTCTACTAAAAATAAAAAAGTTAGCCGGGTGTAGTGGTGTGCGCTTGTAGTCCCAGCTACTCAGGAGGCTGAGAAAGGAAAACTGCTTGAACCCAGGAGGCAGAGGTTTCCGTGAGCCAAGATTGTGGCACTGCACTCCAGCCTGGGTGACACAGCAAGACCCTGTCTCAAAAGAAAAAGAAAAAAAGAAATATTAATTTGGATTATACAGACTCTAACCACTTCTTTCAAGTGAGAATATTTAAGCTAAGACCTGAGAATAAAAAGAGTTAGCTTTTCATACAATACAGAAAGATTCGTCTTATAGGAAAAACCCCCAGTGTTCAAGGACCCTAATATATGAGCAAGATCTTGGCATGTAGAAGAAACCTGTGAATTGGATGAAATGAAAAACTGAAAAGTAGGAATCTGGATGAAGTACAGAAGGGAGAAAGAGTAATGTGAGACGTGGCTGAAAGAGAAGGATATGTGAAACAGTACAGGTCTTCATTAGTAATGATGAGGAACATAAATCTTAGTCCAAGTACACCAGAAAAGTGGGAGAGTTGGAAACTGAAAGACATGTTAAGAGATCACTTTGGTTTCTCTGTAGCTAACAGGGTGTCGGAGATAAGAATTAAAGTAAGTTGACTAAGGATGACCTAAGAAAATAAGCGTAGGTAAGAAAATATGTGGCTCTGGCTAGGCTGGGGACATTGGAAATCAAAATAGGTGGAGGAAATTACAGATGTATTTGGAACCAAAATATTTTTTAAATGAATGTTGAATTGGATATTGTCAGAATATTGAGGAAGGGCCAAAAATGACTTATAAGCATCTAGCATGGCTGGCAGTGCCACTTACTATCATGTGGGAAACCAGGACATGTTACCTCTGAATTATTCGAGTGCTATTGTCACGTAAATCATCAACTCCCAGAATAAAGGTCTGGACCAAACTCTAAGACTGGAAATTATGAGCTGTTTAGTAGTGTTTAGAGCTTAGAGAGAGTATGTGTGTGGAGAGAAAAGAAGAGCAATTAGGACAGAACCCTTAGAAACATCAACATTTAAAATTTGGGAAGAGAAAGAGAAACAAATAAATTGTGGGAAAATGAAGCTCAGGGTAGTTGCAAGGGAATGCTAAAAATGAACTATGGCATTTGTGGAGGAAAACGTGGAAACTGAAAGCAAGAGAGTACGGATGGATCGTGAGGGAGCAGCAGCATCTGTGTCCTAAGGAGAGTCTCAGTGAAAATGAAGGGTTGTAGGAATGAGGACATCTGGGCCAACGAGCTGGCAAGGAGTGATGTCCAGGAGGCAGAATATTTGCATCTAGATCCTGGTGGTACATACCCTTATAGAAAATGTTTCAGATTTGATGACAATAAAGTGGAGGAAAGAAAAAAAGTAATGGAAATAAAGATGTCAAAAAACGGGGAACCGAGGTTTGTACTGGTCTTTTCACGTGAAAGCTGAGCCACTAAAATGATGGCTGAACTTGCCTGAAGATGATATTGAGCAAAAGATCTAAAGCCTTAAATAAATGACAAGAGGCCAGGTGCAGTGGATCATGCCTGTAATCCCAGCACTTTGGGGGGCTGAGGCAGGCATATCACCTGAGGTCAGGAGTTCGAGACCAGCCTGGCCAACATGGCGAAACCCCGTCTCTACCAAAAATACAAAAATTAGCTGGGTGTGGTGGTATGCACCTGTAATCCCAGTTACTCAGGAACCTGAGGCAGGAGAATCACTTGAAACCGGGAGGAGGAGGTTGCAGTGAGCCGAGATCACACCATTACACTCCAGCATGGGTGACAGAGCAAGACTCCATCTCAAAAAAAAAAAAAAAATAAGACCAGAGTGCCCAGGAGGGAGGTCTGTTGATGATGGTAATACCAAAGGGGCATGGCTGATATTTCCAAGGGGTTTGAGTTTCAAAGGAACAGTCTAATTTGCAAGGAGCGGAGAAATTAACAGTCTAGAAGTTGTAACGGGAACCAAGAACAACCACCTCGGCTTCCAGACATAGGTATGTGGAGGGTGAGAAAAAGACCTGTCTCAATTTATGAAAGCTAGAGGAAAAACTGCACTTTAGTATCAACCAACTTTTGTTTTAAGATAATTACAAACCAATATGGAACTTAGCAAGAGTCAATTTTGACAGTTTCCTGCAGCTTAGTAAATTCTGCAAAAAATTAAGATTCAACACAAAAGTAGAGAAAAATTTTAATGGCATAGCACATTTCTTCACAATTCCTTAAACCAAATAATTCCCTGTTCTTCTAACTCTCACCTTACACTATCAACTAGGCTTCTTATTCAATGAACGGTTTAAGTCTACTAAGACACACACACACACACACACACACACACGTCTTATCCAGCTGCAGATCTCATTTTTGAAGGTACATTGAAAGTACATAGATCATTCTATAATCATCAACTATGAAGATTGTGAGCAACTGGAACAAGTATTCTTGGAAAAGAAGTTTCCTGTGTATAAGAAAAAAAAGAGTCCAACTCTGGGAACTGACTTGGCTGAGTCATCATTATATGCCACTGGCAAGAAATCAAGAAGTAACACAGGACTGATAAACTTTGTTAAAGGAAATGGAAACAGCCTATCTGTGAGGCTTAATTCTTGATAATCTGGCCAAGATATAGCATCTGGATAAGAGTTCACTGACTCAACTAAATTTTGTGAAGGTGAAGTACTTGTTAAAATGAAAGATCTATTTAGAGAGAAATAAGTAGACATAATGTCTGCACTATGGATAGGTGTATACCTGTTTTTTGCAAAAACAGTTTGTATCTTTGAAATGCTGGTTTGCCCTGGACAGAGCTAACTTAAATAGAGACCAGGCGCGGTGGTTCATGCCTGTAATCCCAGCACTTTGGGAGGCCGAGGAGGGTGGATCATGAGGTCAGGAGATCGAGACCATCCTGGCTAACACGGTGAAACCCCGTCTGTACTAAAAATGCAAAAAATTAGCCGGGCATGGTGGCGGGCACCTGTAGTCCCAGCTACTCTGGAGGCTGAGGCAGGAGAATGGTGTGAACCCGGGAGGCGGAGCTTGCAGTGAGCCGAGATCGCGCCACTGCACTCCAGCTGGGTGACAGAGCGAAACTCCGTCCCAAAAATATATATATATAGTTTTTTATATATATATATATGTATATATACCCAAAGGATTATAAATCATGCTGCTATAAAGACACATGCACACGTATGTTTATTGTGGCACTATTCACAATAGCAATGACTTGGAACCAACCGAAACGTCCAACAATGATAGACTGGATTAAGAAAATTTGGCTGGATACATATGTAACAAACCTGCACATTGTGCACATGTACCCTAAAACCTAAAGTATAATAAAAAAAAGAAAATGTTGCACATATACACCATGGAATACTATGCAGCCATAAAAAAGGATGAGCTCATGTCCTTTGTAGACACATGGATGAAGCTGTAAACCATAATTCTCAGCAAACTATCACAAGGACAAAAAAAACCAAAAGCTGCATGTTCTCACTCATAGGTGAGAATTAAACAATGAGAACACATGGACCCAGGAAGGGGAACATCACACTCCGGGGCCTGTCATGGGGTGGGGTGAGGGGGAGGGACAGCATTTGGAGATATACCTAATGTAAATGATGAGTTACTGGGTGCAGCACACAAACATGGCACATGTATACATATGTAACAAACCTGCACGTTGTGCACATGTGTCCTAGAACTTAAAGTATATATATATATATATATATATATATATATATATAAAGAGAAAACCATTAAAGAAAGGCTATAATACACAGGAACATACAGACATACATACACCTGTGTGTCTATATCTTCAGTTATCACACTTTTTCTATACAGACTCCACACGAGACAAACATGTTACATTTTATGAGAAACTATAAGTGGAAAGAGGAGAATTTGTGAAATCAATATAGAATGTTCCTTGTTTAGCATAATTCTAACTGTTTCTCATTAGAGGTCTGAGTATCAATCTGTATTATATGTGGCCATGCTGGCATTTGGGAAATTCCACAAGAAACTTTTTAAATATGAATTTGGAAAAGGGAAAAGGATTTTTAAAGTGTCTTTTTTTGTTCTGCATTCTATGTGGAACATCTATTTTGTGCTAACTGCTCGTGTTAGCTTGTGATTGCCTGTGACTATGTGGAAGATATACTTTACGTGACTATGTGAGCAATAGTCTTAAAGTTAAGAAATCTAAAATTTGGTTGGTTTAGTTGCTAATTAGGTAAATTACCTTGTAATGCTTACTTAACCTCTCAAAGATTAATTATCTTCAGTGGTACATTGAAGGTTCCATTCATATTGATTTTAGTAGACTTATCCTACTAAAAAGTAAATTTAACAGAAATTATTCTAGACCTCATTATTTCAGGAGACCCCACCCCAGCTTTTATTCCTAACTTCAAGAAATGCAGAGAAATTTAAAAATTCGATGTTCTCCCAATTCAACAGAATATAACTGAACTAAATCGATTTATGTATAATTCATTATTTCAACCTTTAACGCTATATCCGAGCGGTTTGTTTTCACCATAAAGTTATAGCTGTTTAGGCCAATAATTATAGAGGACCTTGATAGAGAATGACAAGAGAGGATGATCACCCTATTGTCTATCTTCCAGCTGTTTTCAATGCCCTGAAGTTTTATTCACACCCAAATATTAGAATCTTATCTGAGAGAGCGTACTCAAATGATGAATCATGCTAATTTCTCAAGAAAAGTGTTACAGAATAATAAATGCCTTTCTGGTCAAAGCACTGATGCTCTGGAAATAATCTTTATCCAAATGAGGTACAGGAATTGTTAGGACTATTAAAAGTTTGTATATGATATCTGCCAGGTTCGACTGAGCTTCACTTAAAATCTACCATATTAGGGCCAAGTGTAATGACTCAAATTAGTGAACTTAAAAATTGTTTTAAAATGTTTCCTGGAGACATTTCAAATATTGCTCTCTGATTTATCACTGTTACTTTTGCTGAATTCAATTTGATGCCAAGATTTATTCAGATTAATCAAATGCCATAAACTCTGATACCTAATGTTCCTTAACACCTTAAGAACTTTTAAACAGATCAAATGTTGAAGATACGCTTTTAGTGAAACTGTACCTAAGCACATGAATTCTATTGAATATAGCTTTTTAGAAGACTAACAAAGAAAGAAGACTTAGGAAATTCGGAAACATTTTTTAAACCTTCTAGAGGGAATTAAACTACTGAAAAATAATTTCAATTGGTGAATCTAATGGCATTAATCAGAAGATAAGAAAAAAGTAACCATAAAACTTTATGGGGGTAATATTTGCTATGAGGATCAGGAAAAACAACTAATGGATATTAGGCTTAATATCTGGGTGATGAAATAAACTGTACAACCAATCCCATGGCATAAGCTTACCTCTGTAACAAACCTACACTTGTACCCCTGAACTTAAAAGTTAAAATTTAAATAAATAACGTTGTGCTATTAATTTCAACCAGAGCCTTTCCAAGGTGCAGGGAACTTTTGAGAATTTTATTTCTTGCAAAAGGAAACTTGATTCCTTGCTTAGGGCCTTCCTAGGAAAACCTCTATTCTTTGGAGAAGCATCATACTCCTACAAGATTTAAGGACCATCATATTTGTCAGACTTTTTTTCTGTTTTACTGTGAGCAGTTTACAGAACATAAAGAAAAATCAAATCCGAAGGTGCACTACACGTGTTTTATCAAAAGGAACATTTTTGTGTACTTTTAAGAAAATACGACAAATTGAGTTTTCTGACCTATTACCAAGTTAGACATCTTGAGTGAATTGAATCTGTTGTGATCCTGTTTGGTTTTCATCCCATGGCTCTGGAAAACTGACATTTATCTCCAATTTTTCAACTCTGCTTCTTTCCAGTACCTCATCTATACGACTATTATAGTACTTTTCATCTGCTTCTACCACTACACTATGGCTGCATTACTTTTAACACAGTGTCCCACATGTTACCCATTTCTACCTTATATAAAGAGTAGAAATTGAATTGTAATTGAGTATGCAGTTGCCTCATATTCAGGTCTTCAACTGAAATAACTCCAGCTATCTCAAAACTTCAACCCTCTCTGGAAGTATTGGACCAAATTATCCCAGATTATAGCACTCTCAGGCTAAAATTACTAATGCTTCTATAGTTTCAGAGACTGTATCAGGTTATTCAACACAACATTCCATGCACCATTCCAGCCTCATATAATCAGAGGACACTTAGACGACTTTAATAGCCTTCAAAAGACACCCTCCTCTTTTACTTATATATATATTTATTTATCTATTTATTTAATGGAGACAGGGTCTTACTCTGTCACCCAGACTGGAGCGCAGTGGCATAATCACGGTCCACCGCAGCCTGCACCTGCCGGGCTCCGATCCTTCCACCGCAGCCTCCTGAGTGGCTGGGACCACAGGCGCCGCCACCACGTCTGCCTGGTTTTTGTATTTTTGTGGAGATGGGGTTTCACATGTTGCCCAGGCTGATCTGAGACTCCTGGGCTCAAGAGATCCACCTGCCCCGGCCTCCCAAAGTGCTGGGATTACATGAACGAGCCATTGTGCCCAGCCGGTCCCGCCCGGTTTTTAACCTTCGTACTGTTTATATAATCATCCTTCACAAAATAGAACACTTCATTACTCGATGGTTCTCATTATTCTAATATGAAGAACTATATTAAGAAAATAAATTCCTGGCCGGGCGCGGTGGCTCACACTTGTAATCCCAGCACTTTGGGAGGCCGAGGCGGGCGGATCACGAGGTCAGGAGATCGAGACCACGGTGAAACCCCGTCTCTACTAAAAATACAGAAAATTAGCCGGCGTGGTGGCGGCGCCTGTAGTCCCAGCTACTCGGGAGGCTGAGGCAGGAGAATGGCGGGAACCCGGGAGGCAGAGCATGCAGTGAGCCGAGATCGCGCCACTGCACTCCAGCCTGGGCGACAGAGCCAGACTCCAGCTCAGACAAAAAAATAAATCAATAAATTTCCAATATTTCCTAGCATATCCAATTTAATTCTATACATCACATAAAAATAAAAGCCGTCTTACTGTGTTAGTTTCTTAGTGCTGTTACAGTAAATTAACATAAACTCAGAGGCTTCAAACGACACATTTTTTTTCTTTATGCTTCTGGGGGTCAGAAGTCCAAAATGGGTCTTAGTGTGCTAAAATCAAGGTATCATCAAGTGTATATTTTGTCTAGAGATTCCAGGAGAGAATTCACCAGGTTTGAGGGGTCACATGTATCCCTGAGCTCTTGGCCTCTGCACATCTTGGACACAGCACATCACTTCAGCCTCGGCTCCAGTTTCCCCAAGCTCTTCTGCTCACTCTGGTCTCTCCGCCTTCCTGTCTGAAGGTTCTTTGTGACTACAGTGGGCCCACCTAGATAATTCAGGATAATCGCTCCAGTTTAAGGTGAGGTGATTATCAATCTTAATTCCACCTCTAACCATAATGCTTCCATGCTGCCTAACAACACATTCAAAAGGTCATCCTGCTAAGGGTCATTATTCTACCTACACACTAAGTGACTGAGAAAAAGTAAAGTTATGTATCATGCCTTACCTATGGCGAGGAAATAATAACTTATAATGATTTATCTACGAAAACCTGTTTTTAAAAGCTTTGGTCCTAGTCTATTGATTAAAGTTTTGGTATATTCCAGATAAATTTCATGTCCTTGATGCTAACACATTGTGCACAGTAGATGGCCTTTTTAAAATAGTACTGCATAAAGGAATATTTAAGGTTGTCTGGACAATAGAAAAGGAACTTTAGTTGCTATGCCACAAAAGGCCGGATTTCTGCACATTACACCTCCTACCAGTGCACACATGTGCCAAACTCCTTCCTGAAAGCCTGGTTTATGTTTCCTATGTGCTTAGCAATAGTTTTACTCTCACGACTGTTTATATTAAGTCCTATTTTTTAAAGCATATCCTCATTTGTTTGTTTTCCTGAGCCTCTGAACTGGATTTCATCTGGTATGTATTGCACAGGTTTGCACACTTGATTGTACGCTACCTTAAAGCATCCTCTTGTGTTCTGGACACGGTTATTTTTCTCCATGGTAAGGTGATAAGTGACTTCTCTGAGGACTTGCCACCTTAGAATGCAGTGGTGACATCACCTGCTCAGGCTCTGTCTGCAATGTGGAATTTAGTATTTTCCCACTTCTGGTCTAACTTGAACTTCATAATTAAGCAGAGCCGCCTTTTGAGGGAACAGTAGGGTGTCTGCCCCTAAACGTCTGTGTAAATGCAGAGACACATTTGGGAACATAACTGACTTTTATGTACAGAAGCCAGATGCATTTCATGCCCATGCATGCTTAGGGAAGCAAGTTCATCTCATCTATCACAATAAGCATCTGTGCCACTAAATTCCACTGCAGGATACTTTTCACACTTAGACAACAAAACATTTAAGGAAATAAAAGCTCTTTCCAATAAAAATGTGCATCAAATACTGTGTGTATGTTTAAAAAAAAACCTTCCTCTATAAGATAAGGCCACAGGAACTACTAAAAAAGCATTCTTGAAATACATTTTCTGATAGGAATCTAGGCCCTTGCCTTATATAAGATTTAAGGAAAGTGATGTGTGTGTCTTTATACTTGAAAGGCTGTTTTCAACAGCAAAGGGTATGCTTTGAGGTATCAATATAGTTTTGAGAATGCAAAAGTTTAAAAGAAATGGAATGCATATTCTCCAGGTATGAACATGCAATTGTCATTATTTTCCTACCATCTACTAGATTAGAAACAGAAGAAAAATTATGGAAATGTCTGTTTTCCCTCAATAGGAGTACCTATTTATTAAAGTTAATTAATTACTATTCTTTAAACATTTTCAAAATAGACTCATAAGTGACAACTTTCAGAGAAAACAAGGGTTTTTGGATGTAAATATTTACTTATAACATGGATAAAATAATTTTGTTAAATATTAACTCCATATTCATAATGTTCTCTATTGTTTTTGCATTTTGTTTAACAATAGAGAATCTAAGACATTTAGTGTTCATGAGTTTCATACAGTTTCCTGTCAATGTACTTTGTCTTTTTTTTATTGGACTACTAATCATTTATTTATGATTTGTTGGAACTACTCATATTTTAAATATGTCAAGTGAATTGCAAGCACTTGTTGCTGATTTGATATTTGCTTTTTACACATATTCATTGTATCCTCTGAAAAAGAAAAGTTTTATATTTTAACAAATTCCAATCCATAAATTTTTTTTTAAATTTTCTGTTATTGGTTAGGGCTATGTTTGGATATTTAATTTTAACCGTAATGTTGCAAGTGATATTTGTCTATGGTATTTTTTCTTTATATTTTGAAAAAGTGTATTTGACATCCACTATGGAATTAATATTTGTTAATGACATATTATACCTTTGCAACTATAAAATACATATAGCCAATTATCTGAACACCATTTTATGAACTGTTTATCACTTATCCACTGATTTGAAACACTATCTTTATCATATATTGGATTTTAGGTTTATCGAGATTATGTAACATGAAATTATTTAATTATGAAATTATGTGAATTCAGGCATGACAGTCAGCTCTACTTCCCCACCACTACCCTGTAAAAGGATGGATGGAATAATTGCTTCCCTATGGCTTAAGTGTATGAGAGGTATCCAACATGGTCTTGATGAAGTGGGAACTACACAGAAACTGTTTTTGGTCCTGAAATGTACTCCAGCTTTACCAATTTGTTCTACACATATACCATTGAGGGTAGAAGCTGAATTTTGCTAATGATTATATTTACACTACTTAACATTGTGCCAGATACTGAGTAGATGCTTAGAAACATGTTTAATGACTTGTTTTATTGCTAGAGACCTAATTATCTGCTGTAGTGGTGCTATCTCATTCAGAATCATTTTGACCAGCCTTTCTCCATCATGAATAAAACACTTATTTACACACTTGTGTACATGCACATGTGCATAGAAACACACACACCCTTTGCAGAGACAAACTGCATCGAAAGCATGTACAAACATTATAGTATTTTTGTTGATTCTGACCTGATTCTGATTCTATTGTATACATTTTCATTCTGATCACAATAACAATAAAAATAGAAAACTATAAGTTGTGAAGCTGGAAGATGCAGAACATGAAAGATCGAATTACCAATTTTTTTTTCTATTTTCTTTAGTTGGCTGCTGATAAAATCAGAAAAGAAATGGACACAAAAATGAAAGTATGCAATGTGTGTGCGTGTGTGTGTGTGTGTGTATCACATGCACTCGTTTCCATGATGTACATATGGAATTTCATAACCAGCCAAACTAAGCTTCATAAGTGAATGAGAAATAAAATCCTTTACAGACAAGCAGATGCTGACAGATTTAGTCACCATCAGACCTGCCTTCCAAGAGCTCCTAAAGGAAGCACTAAACATGGAAAGGAAAAACCAGTACCAGCCACTGCAAAAACACACCAAAATATATAAACCAGTGAAACTAGGAAGAAACTGCTTCAACTAATGTGCAGAATAACCAGCTAACATCATGATGACAGGACCAAATTCACACATAACAATATTAACGGTAAATATAAATGAGCTAAATGCCCCAATTAAAAGACATACACTGGCAAATTGGATAAAGAGTCAATACCCACAGGTGTGCTGTATTCAGGAGACACATCTCACTTGCAAGGACACACATAGGCTCAAAATAAAGGGATGGAGGAATATTTACCAAGCAAATGGAAAGAAAGAAAAAAAAAGGAGTTGCAATCCTAGTCTCTAATAAAACAGACTTTAAACCAACAAGGATAAAAAAGGACAAAGAAGGGCATTACATAGTAGTAAAGGGATCAATGCAACAAGAAGAGCTAAGTATCCTAAATATATATATATGCCAAATACAGGAGCACCAGGATTCATAAAACGAGTTCCTAGAGACCTACAAGGAGACTTAGACTCCCACACAATAATAGTGGGAAACTTTAACAACCCACTATCAATATTAGACAGATCAACAAGAAAGGAAATTAACAAGGATATTCAGACTTGAACTCAGCTCTGGTCTAAGTGGACCTAATAGATACCTACAGAACTCTCCACCCCAAATCAACAGAATATACATTCTTCTCAGCACCACATAGTACTTATTCTAAAATCAACCACATAATTGGAAGTAAAACACTCCTCAGCAAATGCAAAAGAATGAAAATCATAACAAACAATCTCTCAAACCACAGTGTAATCAAATTAGAACTCAGAATTAAGAAGCTCACTCAAAACTGCACAACTACATGGAAACTGAACAACCTGCTTATGAATGACTACTGGGTAAATAGCAAAATTAAGGCAGAAATAAATAAGTTCTTTGAAACCAATGAGAACAAAGACACAACATATCAGAATTTCTGGGATACAGTTAAAAGAGTGTTTAGAGGGAAATTTACAGCATTAAATGTCCACATTAGAAAGTGGGAAAGATCTAAAATAGACACCCTAACATCACAATCAAAAGAAGCAATGGAAAACACATTAAAAACCTAGTATAAAACAAGAAATAACTAAGATCACAGCAGAACCGAATGGGAGAGAAACACAAAAAAACCTTCAAAAAAAAATCAATGAATCTAGGAGTGGGTTTTTTGAAAAGATTAACAAAATAGATAGACCGGTAGCCAGACTAACAAGGAAGAAAAGAGAGAAAGATCAAATAGACACATTAAAAAACGATAAAGGGGATATCACCACTGATCCCACAGAAATACAAACTATTATTAGAGAATACTGTAAACACCTCTACACAAATAAACTAGAAAATCTAGAAGAAATGGATAAAGTCCTGGACACATACACCCTCCCAAGACTAAAGCAGGAAGAAGTCAAATCCCTGAATAGACCAATAACAAGTTCTGAAATTGACGCAGTAATTACTAGCCTACCAACCAAAAAAAGCCCAGGACCAGATGTCTTCACAGCCGAGTTCTACCAGCGGTACAAAGAGGAGCTGGTACCATTCCTTCTGAAACTATTCTGAACAATAGAAAAAGAAAGACTCCTCCCTAAATCATTTTATGAGGCCAGCATCACTCTGATTCCAAAACCTGGCGGAGACCCAATAGAAAAAGAAAATTTCAGGCCAATATCACTGATGAACATCGATGCGAAAATCCTGAATAAAATACTGGCAAGAGAATCCAGCAGCACATCAAAAACTTATCCACCACGATCAAGTTGGCTTCATGCCTGGCATGCAAGGCTGGTTCAACATATGCAAATCAATAAACATAATCCATCACATAAACAGAACCAATGACAAAAACCACATGATTATCTCAATAGATGCAGAAAAGGCCTTCAATAAAATTCAACACCCCTCATACTAAAAACTCTCAATAAACTAGGTATTGATGGAACATATCTCACAAAAATAAGAGCTATTTATGACAAATGCATAGCTAATATCATGCTAAATGGCCAAAAGCTGGAAGCATTACCTTTGAAAACTGGCCCAAGAGTAGGATGCCCTCTCTCCCCACTCTTATCAACATAGTATTGGAATTTCTGGCCAGGGCAATCGAGTAAGAGAAAGAAATAAAAGCATGCAAATAGGAAGAGAGGAAATCAAATTGTCTCTGTCTGCAGATGACATGATTGTATATTTACAAAACGCCACCACCTCAGCCCAAAAATTCCTTAACCTGATAAGCAACTTTGGCAAAGTCTCAGGATATAAAATTAATGTGCAAAAATCACAATCATTCTTATATACCAATAACAGACAAGCAGAGAGCCAAATCATTAGTAAACTCCCATTCACAATTGCTATAAAGAAAACAAAATACCTAGGAATACAACCTACAAGGGATGTGAAGGACCTCTTCAAGGAAAACTACAAACCAGAGCTCAAGGAAATGACAGGACACAAACATATAGAGAAACACTCCATCCTCATGGATAGGAAGACTCAATATCATGAAAATGGCCATATTGCCCAAAGTAATTTATAGATTCAATGCTATTCCCATCAAGCTACCATTGACTTTCTTCACAGAACTAGAAAAAAACTATGTTAAATTTCATATGGAAGCAAAAAAGAGCCTGTGGAGCCAAGGCTAACCTAGCAAAAAGAACAAAGCTGGAGGCATGACGCTGCCTGACTTCAAACTATATTACAAAGCTAAAGTAACCAAAACAGCATGGTGCTAATACCAAAACAGATATATAGACCAATGAAACAGAATAGAGGCCTCAGAAATAACACCACACATCTACAACAATCTGATCTTCAACAAACCTGACAAAAGCAAGCAATGGGGAAAGGATTCCCTATGTAATAAATGGCGCTGGGAAAACTGGGTAGCCATATGCAGAAAAGAGAAACTAGACCCCTTCATTATACCTTATAAAAGAATTAACTCAAGGTGGATTAAAAACATAAATGTAAAACCTAAAACTATAAAAACCCTAGAAGAAAACCTAGGCAATATGATTCAGGACATAGGTGTGGGCAAAGACTTCATGACTAAATCACCAACAGCACTTGAAACAACAGCCAAAATTGACAGATGGAATCTAATCAAACTAAAGAGCTTCTGCTCAGTAAAATAAACTATCACAAGAGTGAACAGGCAACCTACAAAATATGAGAAAATTTTTGCAATCTATCCATCTGACAAAGGTCTAATATCCAGAATCTAGAAGGAACTTAAACAAATTTACAAGAAAAAAAAAACAAACAACCCCATCAAAAAGTGGGCAAAGGATATGAACAGACACTCCTCAAAAGAAGATATGTATGTGGCCAATAAACATATGAAAAAAGCTCATTATCACTGTTCATTAGAGAAATGCAAATCAAAACCACAATGACATACCATCTCACACCAGTTAGAATGGTGATCATTAAAAATTCTGGAAACAGATGCTGGAGAAGATGCAGAGAAATAGGAACACTTTTACACTGTTGGTGGGCTTGTAAAATAGTTCAACCATTGTGGAATACAATGTGGTGATTCCTCAAGGATATAAAACCAGAAATACCATTTGACCCAGCAATCCCATTACTGGGTATATACCAAAGGATTATACATCATTCTACTCTAAAGACACATGTACATATATGTTTATCATGGGACTATTTACAATAGCAAAGACTTGGAACCAACATAATGCCCATCAATGATAGACTGGATGAAGAAAATGTGGCACATATTCACCATGGAATACTACACAGCCATAAAAAAGGATGAGTTCACGTCCTTTGCGGGGATATGGATGAAGCTGGAAACCATCATCCTCAGCAAACTAACACAGGAACAGAAAACCAAACACTGCATGTTCTCACTCATAAGTGGGTGCTGAACAATGAGAACATGTTGACACAGGGAGAGGAACATCACACACTGGGGTCTGTAGGTGGGTGTGGGGAAAGGGGAGGGAGAGCATTAGGACAAATAGCTAATGCATGTGGAGCTTAAAACCTAGATGACGGGTTGATGGGTGCAGCAAATTACCATGGCACAAGTATACCTATGTAACAAACCTGCATGTTCAGCACATGTATCCCAGAACTTAAAGTAAAATTTTAAAAAATGAAAGTATGCAATATGTGTATGTGTGTGTATACATACATATAAAACAAGCACTCATTTTCATTATGTACATATATGCACATTATGAGTGTGAATATATGTTAAATAATATCCTATCAGTTTTGTATTTGTAACACATATATGTACATGCATATACAACAAATAGAGGTGTTTTGCATAATAATTTCATTTATATTCATTTCATCAGCTAAGAACTAAAAAGAATTTAAATCAAAATCAATTATTCATTTACAGGTGTTTTTAACCATCATCTCCCCCTTTATCTTCACTTTTATGCCTCCTTGTATTGCCATTTTGTGACTTTTTTGCCATAAATTATACATATTTGGAACAGTCACTTTAAGAAATTCAATCTTTGGATAAGATCTCTAAGATTGATTTAGTATGAATACGTGTGTGGGCACACACTTGACAAAGAAAGGTCAGTTATAAATATATGTGTACACTTATCAAAATAATTCACATAAAATCTCTGACTAAAATTATCTGTATGCTTTTTCTGTCAATAAAAGCAATATAGTATAATTCTTGGTAGTAAACCTGTTTGTTTTCATTCTGTTGCCTACCATGTGAGCTGCCATGTTGGTATAAAACATCGATCATTTGATATTTTACTACAGCAAATAATAGTGATCCCCACGAAATAATAAATAAATCAGTGAGTTTCACGGAAATAAGTTTTTGGATGGATCAGATAATTTGAAGTTGTTAGTTTATTCTCCAGCAAGGTGAAAGAAAAAAGCTGTTAGTTTGTTCTCTATCAGGTGATCGAAGATGAAAACTAAAGTTCTCAAGGCCAGTGCATAATAATGGTGCCGTATTCTGTGCATCAATCACCATTACCAAATACCTATATTGCCAAATATTTCATGTACCGCTTTAGTGGTGATTAATCAATGTGCCATGGCACTGAAACTGAAACGAGACTTTGTAGTACAAGTGATATTCAAAGGGTTTTGAAAATTTATCAGCTCTATAGATATAGATGAAAATTTATTATCATCTATCTAGAAATCCTGTTTTTATAAATGTTACCTAGCCAAATATTGGTTTTATTTACTTAATATTTAGAAAACATGAGTTTAGTAAAAATTGTTCAGATTTTCTTAATGTAGTGTGTGAAATTACTATGTAATTATACAAGAAATATGCTACACAGCTGAATACACAAATAGGTCAGCAGAGGGAGCAAAAGGTGCCTTTCCACTATAATCCACAGCAACATCACCCGCTCTTCTCTCTACATCATCGATGTATGTTATCTAAAGTCCTGTGCAAATGCCACCTCAACACGAGTCCTCTAGCCTTGCCTTCTTATCAGAAGCAGCTCGAAAGCCCCGATAATTCTAGAACCACTGAAAAATACACACTTGTTGCAAGGATTGAAAAGCCTCATATTGCAAATTCAGAATTCACAGTACTGAAAAAATTCATAATTTTTTTAAAGTTACAATACTGTGAACTATACAAAATGAATTATGTTGGGATCCGATGACTCTCTTCATTCCAGCCTATCTTCTATTTTCTCATTCATTTCTCCACATAGTCACAACAACAGACTCACTATTACATTTCATTAATGGCTATTTTATAATAAATGATCTCAATAGCATTTCTGAAACCTCTGCTGTTCTGGTTTTACATAACTCTTGAATTTTTGAATGAGTTAGTTTTTGATTGAAAAAGACCTGACTCTTATGCTTAGAAAAGCCATCATTTCTTTCTGTAAGCTTTCCATCTTCTATAAGCTTTACATGTTCCATAAGCAAACATTCGCTGGTTTGGTGATCAAACTAGAGAGGCAAATTCAGTTAATAATAACAACGTCATTTATCATCCTCAAATCTAGTGTTATGGATAATACGATCTCCACAAGGAGACGGTTGCACGAGCGACAAGAGAAAGACAATCAACAGTCTTTTACTCATACCAAGATATGTCCACACACACTTGTTTCAACAGTCAAAGTAACGCCATATGTCCCCAGTGATGTGGGTGGGCAAAAGGAACAGTTGGCCTGCTAATGAGGGCCATATGTACACGCAGCCTATCGTACCATCCTTCTTACTTATGGTTGCTGAAAACTCAGTGGAAGAGCTTGCTCTGAGGAATGGCATGGCTGGAGGAGGAGAGGCTTCCTTAAGAGCAGGAAAGGACCATTTGTTGTACAACTACTGTATCTCTGAAACTGGGAGCTAAAGATATGCATGTACGTTACTCATTCTTATTAAGAGTTCCTTACGCATCCGTAGAGTTCTTTACTCCAGTTTCACCTTCTTTCACTAAATTCTTTTGCATTTATGTGCAAAGGGATTTTGGGCCCTTTTCAAAAATTACTTTTCCTAATCAATCTTGTTAATTTGATGTTCATTTACATCGGCTTCTCTTTATTTTTAGCTTGATTTCCAGAAAAATTATACTTTCTTTGACATTGTTAAATGTTACAATATTAAAAGAAATGAAAAAGACTTAAAAACTTAGAATATTTGAATGAGGGTTTCTGGAAGGCAGAGAGAACAATAAGGCAAAAGTACTTACTGCACTACTGTTCCAAAGTAAAAGAAAAACAAAGATTTTAAAAATGATTATAGCAGCTTTGTATCTCAACCAGGGTTTCCTTTGAAATTTCTACAACTGCAAACACTATTCAGCAATTTGCACTGATTATAAAATTTATTGTTTTAAGGTCAATTGTGATACTATGATCAGATAATATAATTTACTTTACTCTTAATGGCTTCATTTTGACAACTGAGGGAGCTTTCAGGAAGGACAACGCTTCCTGCACAACAACCAGTAAAGCAGGTCACATCCATTTTCAATATAATTTTAAGAAAAATGAAGGACAAACTACTTGTGAGGCAGCAAGAATTCATTTGCATTAAATTAATTTGAACAGGGCATTTCAAGTTCTCTCTGGCAACAATGGAATAAAGGGGAAAATGAATCTATCTTATGCAATGATCCTCTTCTAGGTTACAGAAAGATTTGAAAGGCTGACATGACCATTGCTAAATTCCTTCTAGAAGTCTATGATTAGTGTCATAGATACAACTCATGAGATAAAATATTCACAAAGAATGTCTGTGAACTGCATCAATTGTGATGGAACTACTGTCTAACATCCCTTTGAAAAGTTATATTCTGCAAAGGTTAAAAAAACACCAACCTTTCGATGCTTTCTTATATGGATGAGCTTTTGTCAACAAGAACTAAGCTTCACAATTAAGCACTATGGAAGATAATGTTCTAGGTTAATTTAAACCTAACTAATCCAGGACTTGGCCTTGATAAATAATGGGTTTAATTAATATTTTTGACCCTAGCAGTGCAAATACTTTTACTTATATTTTACTAAAGCTAGTTTTGACAAATCTAAGGGTATTTAATTTATCAGTATCTGTTGTCAGATGAAAACTTCCCCATCAATACCTTCTAATGGTTCAAAAATAAACTGTTACCCCCACAGATACATTGTTTTTCCATGCGTAAGCAAGTACATTAATTTCAGGGTCTCAAGGCATAAAAGTGATATTACCACTTGTGATAGGCTGCATAATAGTCCCAAAAGATGTTCTTCACCTAATCTCCCGGCCCTGGGAATGTGCTGCCTTACACAGCCAAAGGACTTGTAGATACGATTCATTTAAGGATCTGGAGACAAGGTGATTATCCCAGATCATCCACGTGAGTCCAAAGTAATCACAGGAGTCCTTAGATGAAGTGGAGAGAAGGACTCAAAGTTAAAGGAGGAGACAGCGCGGAGACAGAAACAGAAATAAAAGCAACGCACCTTGAAAATGGAGGAATGGGGAAAAGACAATGAAGACAGGTGCCACCAGAAGCAGAAAATGCAAGAGAATGGATTCTCTCCTCAGCACCTCCAGAAGGAACCCACACTGCAGACACATTGACTTAGCCATATTAAAGTGATTTTGGACTTCTGACCTTTGAAACTGCAAGACAATAAATATGTGTTAAGTTATGTAAATGTGTCGTAATTTGTTATAGCAGCAGTAATACAACTAATACACCACTACAATAAGCAAAGGAAATAAAGTGCAATAGTGACAAACTTAAGGGTTTCCAGGAAAGAGAAACGAAGTGGTAAACTCAATCACAGGATTATATTAGTAACTGTAGTATATGTTACTTGCTTACCCTTTCAATCACATTATTGCTGTAATTATCATTATCATCCAATCAATATGATTACACCAGTATGTCTAACTTAGACATGAAAATTTTTTTCTATTTCACTCTTCCCATAATTCCATGCAGCTACCCCTAAGCAACTATGTATCTGATGAAGCTAATATTTTCAGGGAAAATCTTCCATGTTAAGCAGAAAATTTACATCTAAAATTAAATTCTTTTAAGCCAGTCTGGGGACAATACCTAGAAAATTCAAACATTACTTCTCAAGAATACCATTAGCAGTGAGTTTGTGACGCTATCTTCCACCAACTGAATCAAAATTAATTTTAAATATTTTCAAAGCAATATTTTAAAAAATCGTGTACACATTTTTTCCTCTTGGTAAAAATAAACCACTTCTCAACCATCCATTATATTTATGTTAATTACATGAAGTCCATACATGAATTATCATACCACAAATAGAAAACTATTTAAATAGAAAAATCTCACTTGGTGCTGACAGAATGACAGCATAAAACTGTTAAGCATGAGGAGAAAGTTGTTTGCAGTGTAAATATTTCCCTTTTCCTATCAAAGTGTGTCCTGTGATCTAGCGCTCTTCTCTCCACATGCTTAAGTACAGCAAAAGTTATAAAAACACTCATTCTAGTTTTCTATACTTTAATGGTTGTAGAACATCAGAAGAGAATTGGGAGATGGGAATGTTTTGTGCTTGACATTGCATTTGAGGGGAAAATAAAAACTTGGACATAATATGTGGGATGTCTCCACAGTAATACATGGGAGGGCAAGAAAAAAATGCTATCAAATTTCTACCATGCGCTGAGCCCCTTATATAAACAAATATCCAGCCTTTCTAATGTACTAACAACCACTCTTCATAGCAGGTATTCTATTCCCAGCTTGTAGGTAAGAAACAAAGCTTCAGAAAGGGATCTTCACCAATTTCACACAGTCAATAAAAGGCAGAACTAGGGCAAATATCAATAATAAAAATAGCAATCTAATTCTAATTGGACCTGGCACTGTTCTAAGAAGAAAATCATTAACAAAGGATTTTGAGTTACCACACTCTTAGTCTCCCCGTTTTACAAAAGAAGCAACTGGGGTAAAGTGAAGCTATGCCGTTTCTTTTCAAGCTCATATACCTAACAAGATACCACTTTAATCATGGGTCTCTGATAGATCGTGTACCTCATTTCTAGCGTTTGCTGAGATTTTTCTTATTAACCCTAAGCAAGTATTTGATCCCTGGTAAGTATGCTGTAATTTTTTCACCGCTCATTCTTATCACGGTTCTTCAAGAAATGTACAGTTCAACACATTTGTCCTATTTGGTTACAAATTTTGAAATTCAAAATATGTATCACACTAAGCTGTTAGCTCCATTTGGAATTTTAAAAAACTAAATTTTTCACTCAGTTAAAAAAAATTGCATTGTTTACTCCCATATCTACAATATAGCTTATAAGTGTATATTTGTATTGAAAACATAATTTTCTACAACTTTTATAATATTTAAATATTATTTAAGGTTTTAATAATATTTAAATATTTAAACAATACATTTAAAAACATAGTTCAACAAGTCCGAATAATCCATCACTTACTTATGACAGAATATTTGTTCAGTATCTTCTGTTTGTTCACTCTTGTGTAATATATCCTATTTTAAGAATCAAAAACTTCTCTTAATGTCAACACTACAGCCTCTTCACAATTCCTACTTATTCCTAATTACCCTTCAGGAGCAAATAAAATGAATTTATCCCAAATTTCTTTGCTTTGAAACAACTTCAGTGAAAATGGTGGTTGTCAACCATATCTACCATTCATATATCCCATTGTTTTCTGCATTAAATTTCATCTAATACTCCTTATGCCATCAGTGTCACTACAAAGGGGGACAGGGGATGAATCTCATCATGAACAAAGGTATATACACTAGATCTTAGGATGTTCAATCATTTCCTTACTCTATTATGTCCCATCTGAACTACTCATATTAAAATGAGCAACTATATGAACATGGTACTTTTAAGAAAGGATGTTCAAAAATTAATTCATATCTTGTACAAATTTGTATCCAAGAAATCATGACCTAATAGGCATCACATATGTGAATGAAAAAATTCACTTTCAGCAATGAATGTTGATGACACTCCTTTAGCAAGAGTTGTACCGAGCTACCCACAACTCCTCAGCACTCACTATTCTCATACATGCGGTCGGACAATGTCCAAGGGTGCAGTGATTCTGTCCAGAGGCTTTTCTGGGCCGTTAGAGCTGTCTCAGCCTGTGTACAGGGTTATACAGACACTCTAGGGCATTCATGACTCTGATCACTGGAGCAGCCCTGTACTAACTGCAAATTTATGGAGGAAACTTTCAAGTCCTCTTGCCCCCCAGTTGGGGTAACTCTGTGACCTATTTCATGTGGTCTCAGTTCTCCAACAAAAATGATCTCGGCCTGCTCATCTTACTTCCATTTCACTACATGGCACAACTAGAAGTTGACTAGGTATTCTGCTTTAATGTATATGCAAAGCCCTCTTGTTCAGGAATGTTTGTAGAATAATATTTCTAAATTAGGAATACAATTGGTCTTGTTCTTTCCTGAGGGATAAAATGTCATCTCTCTTCTTCTCTCCCTCTCTCCTTTCTTCCTAACTCAGCTAACCCTCTATCTGAAAGAATTACAAAGGAAGAAATCTAGGGCATTGTTTAGCATTCTCAGGAGGATTGGAAATGTTGGAATGACAGCGAGTATCACACATACACTGCTTGAAGTATTTTGTAGGATCCAAGGGAAGAGA
This sequence comes from Symphalangus syndactylus, assembly GCF_028878055.3. Lineage (NCBI taxonomy): Eukaryota > Metazoa > Chordata > Mammalia > Primates > Hylobatidae > Symphalangus > Symphalangus syndactylus. The sequence continues at coordinate 102,237,083 of NC_072438.2, forward strand.
AAATTTTGACATTCCAGAAAATTTAAGTCATCCTTTTAATATCAGGACCAGAAAGAAACAGGTCACACGGGCAAGAGCCATAAAACTAATTATCTTGACTCTTTCCAGAATACCTGAGCTATAAATGTACAGGGAATCCTGTAATCAGATGCAAAGTTGTGTATAATATACTTAGTTCCCAAATGTAACTAGGAATTTTATGTATATAATGTGAAAAATCGTTCCAAAGTATTTGAGACTCCAAAAACTTTCCTAGCTAGCATTCAATATTCTTGCTTAACTTCTCCTTATACCCCTAACTGTATTGAGCATGCATAGACACACAAAAGCTAGGATCAACTATTACCGCTTAAGAAAGAAAAGGAGGAAAAAGGCTGTATTATAGGGATTTAGTTTTCTTCCTCAACTCTTGAAGAAGCCTATTTGTATCAGCCCGTGTCAGACAACAAAGTACTTATCAATAAAGTTTTATGAATGTGGTCACATATGAAATATAAGAGCATTCAGTTTCTACCTCTCCTTTTCTCATAAATCCTACATCAGATAGACATTAGCTATATCTGCCAATGTTTCCACGGAATCTTAAAGACTATTCACTGCAAAGCTGGCAGTGTAGCCTGAAAGCAAGTTATGTCTGCGTTGCAACTTCACACTAAGTGGTTTAAAAATACAACTAAATGTGGCCTGTCTTTATCTTGATTATAAGACATAAATTATCCCAAGAATATTCTTAGTAAAAATTGGGTCTCCCGGTCAAGCCACTTCTATTAAGAAGGACACAGGTCAGTTTTTAGGAGTTTAGGTGTTATTTGGAAGTTAGGAGCATCTAAATATGGAATATAACTCCATTAAATTATAGTATATTTTATATCAAAGAGAAACGACAAAAATAAGAAATGTTTTAAGTATTTTTTCGTATAGCATGTTCATATATAATTACTTCAGTAGTCTCAATGTAGTCATGCAATTGTTTGGGTAAAGAACTAAACTTGAAGTTAAATAGCATAGGTCTGAATTCTTATGGTTTATAACATTCATATATTTTATATGTTCCAGAATAATATGTAATTTCTAAGTTTATAACATAATAATTACAGAAATCTAGGTAAAGTAATACTTCTGTGACACAGTCTCTTCATCTACAAAATGGAATATTGCTTTTCTCCTTAAATTTATATTAAAAATTGGAGAAGTAATATATGTGAAAGAACCTTACATTAAATATGCAAGTTTTATTTGTTGAATTCAAACAGTCATTAAAGAACAAAATAAAACATTACATTTGGATTAACAAAGTAGATACATATATCTCAATCTGAGAAACCTTTAAGCTCTCTTGACCATAAAATGACATTGGATCCTATAAGAGAGTTTGGTAAATATTTGAAAGATATTTCAATTTCACACCTAAATGTTGATTCTGACATTTATTTCCTAAACTTATCATTTGTATACTTACCTGCTATTAAATCCACAGGGGTCATGTCACTAACTGTATGCCCACCGATTTTATTGAGAGGTATTCAGCAAGGCCCACAAAGTAAGTATTGAATTTTTTTAAAAAACAGACCCAAAACACCTAAAAGCAAAACACTTAGTAAATTCTTATAATCATGAAGATCACAAATTAGTGCTATTAGTAAGAAAGAAACTTCTAAACCAAATAAAGTCCTAATACCTCCAACGAATTTTGTCTCTCTGATACACACACACACGATTAAAAAAAAAATGAAGGAAATGTAAAAAAAATAAATAAATGAAGGAAGTTCTGTGGGAAATGTCCATAATTTCATGCCCAGAATTTCTCTATCAATCTCTTTCCCCAAAGTTCTTCCGAGAAAATAAAGTTGCCTTTCTCTCAACGTTAACTCATCACTTTTCTCATAGCATTTTCAAAAGAAATATTTCCTGTCAGCCGGCCACTTAAACTTTGTGCTGTTAAAGAAATCCAAAAAGGTATCAATTTTGCAACAAAGGATAAAGAGGAGACGAAGTGAACCAACATGGCTTTTAAGCTAAATTGCCGTCACCTGTCACAGGTTGTCTAGCGAGCCTCAAGTTCCCTCTAATAAGCTTATGGAGGGTGCGGAGCAAAGGCACCTCAAGGTGCTCTGCGGGTTTTCCCCTGGTAAATTAGGCTGAAAGGAAAAGAGTCCCACCCCCCACCCCCAAACTTGGAGACCAGGGCTGCCCTGCCGAATGCTGTGCCCAGACCTCCTACTTCCACGCCCTTCCAGTCCTTTCCTCGGCTTGGAAAATTGGGCATGAGGCAAGCTAAAGGAAGGACAGAAGGCCAAAACGGGCATCCGGGAAGCCAAATTTCTGTCTCAAAAGCTCGTCTAGAAACGCGTACATAGCGCGTGCCTTGCGGACATCTCCTAAAACCCCGTTCACTGAAGCTAATTCCTCCCGAACGCCCCCACGCCGGCTGAGGATCGCAACCGCCCATCCGCCCCTCCAGCCTGTGCAGCCGCCCCCAAAACCTCCCGTGAATCGGGAAATGTCAAGGCAGCAGCGCTTGGGGAGCCGAGCAGCCTCGCCAGTTCCAAGTCTCTGGTTCGAGACCCCTCGCTTCGCCTCTTTGGGGAACTCACCTGGAGTCAGGTTTAGATGGCAGCCTCCACCCAGGGGACCGGGAAGCGGCCCCGGGAAGCGCCGCCGCGTCCTGTGAATAACGAGCGCAGCGCAGCGGAGCAGCTCCCCCTGGACTGGCCGCTCCCCGATTCCTCCCGCTCTGTCCGGGAACCGTCCCTCCGTTCTTTCCTCTCCCTCCCCTGCCTGCAGCCGCCGCGCTCCCTCCTCCTGCTGGCGGCTCAGGGCTGTGCTTCCGCCTCCCTCCTGCGGGCGCACGAGCTGCCCGCGCTGCTAATGAGCAGGCTCCAGGCTCCGCCCGGCCAGGGGTGCGCACACGCCCCACGCCGGAGACGAGCTCCCGGGAGCGGAGCTATGGATACACCTGGTGCGGCCGCTGGAGAAATGAACTGGAGGAAGCATCCAGCATCTCACACTTTCTGGCCACTCAGCTTAACTAAGCCATAACCCCAGACTTCTTCCTAAATCTCCAGTAATTTACAGGTGCTGAAAAGTCAATGAGGGGTTTGAGCACAATCTGTGTTAACAGTATTGCCAGTATAGAGATGCTAATCTGGGTAGATTCTAGGGATGAAATGTTCAAGGGACGGTATATGATTCTTTCTGGTGGTTATTTTGACATATTTTGGCTATACTTACAGATCTGTAAAATAAACCAGCAATCTTCTAATCATGACAACACAGATTCCTAATTGAAGGCAGCTGATACTTATTAAATACCAGGCTCTGTTTAATAGGCTCTTCTTTCCCAGCTGATCTTTACTACAATTCTGTGAGCACTACTAGCACCCCTATTCTATATTTTAAGAATTTGGGTTTAACTTTTAAAACAAGACGGTCTTAAAACAAGACTAAGGATCATGTCCAACCTTGCAGAGATTCTAAGTTTCTGAGCCTAAATAATAACTGAAATCTGTAGCTCCCACAACCCATAGCCTGTGTATAATGTGTTGCAGCATCTTGGATGGTACTGTGTAACTGAACCAACAAAGATAATAGGACCATCAGCAAATACACACCACGAGACTAATGATTACCTAGAATCCTAGTGAGACTTGTAAATAGTCAAGCACCCTAAGTAACAATAGTTCAAGTGCATGCTAAACATGGTGATTACTTATAAAAGAACAGCAACCAGTATGAGTGAAGACAGGCAAATAATGTTCAAAATGTTCAGAATCAATGTCCAGCCACTTATGAGTTGAATTCCCCACTCTAAAAAGGAGGCCAGATGTGATGTATTCTAAGAAGTCTACAATGGGCGTGGTCTTTTCGCAACCAAAAAGGGCTTTTTAAACACTTATTTCCCATTAAGAATATGCAATAGCTAATTAATATTAAATCTGAAAATCAGTGATAATTTATTTCAACTAACCTTACATGAAAAAATCATTACTCATTCAAGCTTTTAGAATTAGATTAAATAGCATTGAGTATCAAATTTACTTCAACCCATAGAAATAATAGACAGTTAATTAATAAAGTAAGTAATTTAATTAACTTTACTTTTGTGTCATGATGTATTTTTCCTTAGGAAAAGGATAAGACATTTTTTCCATGGTATAAAATACTAGAATATGACTCTTATATTTTTCTTCATGAAGATTAAAGAATTAATAAAATAAGTACAGACATATTGTCAACAAATCTATCCAGATCATTCATTCTCCACTCAAGAAATTATGCTAGGCAAGCTTTATTTCTCCATATGTACAAGGCAATTCAGAGGTCAAAAATTTGAAAACACTTCAATGAACATCAACCATTAATTAACTAAGAGTAGATTTTATTTATAAACAACTTTAAAAGACTATAAAAAAGGTATAACAAACTTCTACTTTATCAGTACTGCTACTCCTGTTGAACACAAAGATATATAATTATAGTTTTCTCCCTATTTAAAATATTTATTGATTCTGGCATAATAATGTCATACTCATCCCTCAATAATCAGTGTACATGGAACCAGAAATCTTTTCTTTCACCTAGTCAATTTAAGTATTTCTGTGTTTTGCATGTTAACACTCTATTTATTCTGTGTTTCTAGTGCTTATCCTCAAAATTTTTATAGTTCCGTTCACATATGAATTCTACCAATCAGCACTATATATAAATAATGCAACGTATAAAATGTGTTAAATAAATGGATGTAAGATTTATGCTAAATTTTTCACATAGTAAGTACTTCAAAACCCTTATTATTTTTCCTTAAGCTTTTATGTGCATATATTTTATCTCTCCAACTAAAGAATAAACTTCTAAATAAGAAGAGTTTTGTCTATAAATTTTACGCATTTTAATACATTATTAATCTAAAACCTTGGACTAGAGTTTGGAATTCTTTTATGTATTCATTTATTGATTCAAAAAATAGGTGTCCATGCCATTTTTTCTAAACCTTGTGCAAGATGTAGGGTATACAATGATGTCCAGACTTTAGAGTCCTTGACCTCATGGCGTTTAAAGTGCAGTAATGTACAGTAATTTTAAAATCTATTTATTATTATTTAAAACAATCAATGAATACATTCTTGTCGAAAATAACTGAAAAGTCTGTCTGAATTCCCTGGCCAAGGCCAAAACATGAAAGCAAAAGAGCTGCCTGAAAACAGTGCAAGCCACTCTCCAGAGGGTTTCTCTGTTGAAACAGCACATCGCATTATGGAAATAATGAGAAAAATTAGTAACTGTGCAAACGACAACACATATGCATCTTTGTGGTTTCTGACCTTTTAGCATCGTCGAAGCAAGACCACAAACCTTTCAACACCAGGCGTGGTATTAATCTTGCACAGAATATAATGTTTTCACATATTTTATTCTGATTTCCTACAAAGTAATTTCAATTTCTAGCTAAAGCTAATGGATTTTTCTAGTGAAAACATTGTGTACCGAATGACTTTCCAGTGAGATCCGCGTACCATGCGCCATTTTCATGTTCGTGCTCATTTCTCTGAAGTCTGTTTGCCTTTAATTCACCATAATAAAATTCCTTGTGTACTTTTATTGGCAACCATTGCATAGTGACACTTGCATCCAAATGTAATTCCATTTGAGCTTGGCAGTGTTTGCTTTTTTATCAGAAGAGGAAAGTTAGAGGGAACAAGGGGCAAAGATGTGTGTAAGAATATCTGAGGGACCATCACAGCATCATCACAAATTCAAGATTTTTTTGAAACATTAGACAAGGGACTCACAGCCATGCCCTGGGATGGCTGAAACTCTTCACAACCTGCTCATGTTTATGACCAAAATCATCACCTAAAATGAATTCAATGTGTCAATATCATAATATTGTTTGTGTATAAGTAATCATGAAGCAGTTAGGGAAGGGAGTATAATCTAGTAAGAAATTGGAACAAAAAGTGTTAGACAAAATTCAAGAAGATTTAAAAGAAGAAAATTAACCTGTCTGATCTGAACAGAATTGGAAAAGCACATCAATCATAGCTCTATACATTGACCATAGACTTAAAGCATAACATAAAAATAAAGAAGGCAGATAACTCAGGAAAACATTTCTATTAAATCTACTCCGTAAAGTTTTCCCATACTTTTATTTTACTAACAGGAGCATACATTTAAATCTCACAAAATCATATATATTTTGTTGATTCAATTTGTAGCAGATAGAGGAGCATGTCCCAGTGCTATGACAGTGAGTTGTCACTATAACATACCACTGCTTTACATCTTACCCACAGGCTAAAATGTTTACCCCTAGAGTCGTGACTTTGTATATGACAGGAGATTGCTACTAAAAGTAAATATATTTGGCTGAAGGGTAGATACAACTTTAGGCCATTATATCATTCACTAAAATTTAGCTGGCATTTACATATTTACCTGCTTAGTTCATATGACAAATATGTTTGACAGACTGCCATATACAAAAAAAAAAAGATGGAACCATCTTACAAATTTAGAGATTACTTAAAGAAATGGAACTGAAGGGTTAACTGTGATGGCAAGAATGAAGAGAGCAAAACCAGAGGGTACTTCAAGGAGAACAGGCATGAGAGAGGCATTATAATTTGGAGGGTGCTATGATTTGAACCTATGTGCCCATCCAAAGTTTGTATGTTGAAACTAAAATCCCAGGACAATGACATCAAGAGATGGGGCTTTTGGTTAAGTGATTAAATGAAGAAGGATCCACCCTCATGAATGAGATAAACGTCCTCGTAAAAGATGCTTTAGAGGAATGCCGGGCTCCTCAGTCTCTTCTGCCATGTCCTTACATTGTCCGTTTTTGCCCACTTTTGTCACGTGAAGACGAAGCAAGAAGGTGCCACCTCGGGACCAACTGCCAAATCTCCACTGCCTTGATTTCGGACTTCTCAGCCCCAGAACTGTGAGAAATACATTTCTGTTTTTTATGAATTACTCAATCTGTGGCATTTTGTTATAGCAGCATACAGACAAAAACAGGGTAAACAGCCTGGTGAGAGTGGATATTTTAGAAACTTGAGATGATTCAATGTCGCTGATTCTCCATTTTCTCATATGTAAAATGAAGGAAATAATGCTGATTACTTCATAGTTCATTGTACAAATTAAATTAACTATGTAAATAAAGCAATATAGTTCCTTTTATCTAGTATACATTGTTTAAGTGTTGTTGTCATTACATGAGGAAAACAAGAACTTCCCCAAACAGAAGGATGTGGGAACCAAAACTAAGATATAAGAAAGGACCAAAGTTCACTGTGACAATCTGGTCAAGCGCTGGTTAGGGAAGATAGCATAATGTTACGCATAGATATTATTATAGGATAATTTTCCTCCACCCCGAACTCCTCTAGCACTTTCCCTACGTCTTTCATTGCACTTCTTCATTTGTCTCTTTAATTACGGTTATTTATATAAATCTTTTAGCTTCCTACAAAAATAAGCTTGTAGTGGGACAGATTCTTGAGGATCTATGTCAAAGCAATTTTTCTATTTCCTACAGCAAGTAACCCAGTAGTAATCACACAGAATTTGTTAAAAGAATAAACATAGGAAGATTAATTTCCATTTTTTTCTTTGCTAATTTTTAATCAGAATTATACCATTGTTAGGGAGGGAGAAATTATAAATTGAGGACATGAGTATTAACATTTAAATCTGTTATTCTGCTTTATTTTAGAGCTTGCCATGTTTTGTGATTAAAAAAAGAAACAGGACATTCTATATAGCTGTTGCAAAACGTGTGGTCTGTTGGTGAACTAGCAGCACCAGCATTATCAAGATTTCCATAGTTTGCAGGGCTACTGAGTCAGAATTCGCATTTTGACAAAACTCCAGGTGATTCATGCTCTGCATTTAAGTTGGAGAAGCACTGTTCTATAGTTCTCCTTATGTCCTAAATGCATTGTCAGTGAAAGAAAATACTATACGTATGATAATAATAACGGTAATATTAACAAAAATGTAACTATTAGTAATTTTCTATGCTCTCCCAGATACTAAGTCCTTTATTTAATACTTGTGATATTTCTGCGAAGTTGCAATTGATATCACCTACTAAACTGATACTCAGAAATCTGAAGTAATTCTCCAAGGTCACAAAGCTAGTGAATCACAAACCAGATTTTTAAACTCTTGCTGCTTCATTCCAAAGACTAAACCGTTTCTAACTCACGGTTAATACATTTGCTTCTGCCTTCCATTTCCTAAATATGGTTTCCTTTCTATTTCATTAGCTTTACTTATACATGACTGATTTTTAACCCTCTCTAACATTTGCAGAATATGGTGTACTATGGTTAATAAGGACAATACCAAGTAATATCATGTTGAGAAAGCGTGCAGAAGTAGCATCAAAAAACAGACTTTTTCCAAAATGTTTACTAAAAACTTTCAATAAAAACAAGATTTTCTACTTAGAATTTCTACCTTGCATAACTCAAATGGAGCATGATTATTAAAATGACAAAAAGATTCCGTAATTGCCTAAGAGCTAAGAATAAGAATTGCTATATAAAAAAGCATAAATATGCCATATGAATGACATGTATAAGAATCATGGGAGTGCTATTTGGTATTTAGTATTTAGTTCCATTCTGCAGCATGATCAAAAAGAAGCATCTGTATAGTTCACTGTGCATTATAGCACAATAAATCACCTCATTAGGCTCAGATATATGTAAAGATTTACAGTCTGGGAAAGTCCACTAGATATTCTTAATCACTTCTTAGACTGTACTGTCCCCCATATTTCTCTTTTTCTATAGAAAGGTTGCACATGGAAAGGCTTTATTTGAAATCCAGCAATGAATGGAATGTCTGTGAAGCAAGAAATAGATGGAAATTGACATTTTAAAAGAAAGTTTGGCTTCTGAAGAGATACAGCTGTGACCTTGGTCTTTTTGTTGGAGAGAAGTATTCCCTAGCCTTACTGTACTATTTTTCCCAAAGCACCCTCTCTATTGTTCTCCCTTCATCTCTAGCTCCTATCATATGGCCCCTCCCTCATTCTATCTGGTGAGTTCTGAGAAAAATGCTTAAATTCTGCAGAGAAGATTGAGAACAATGCTAAATATTCCTCAGAGAAGCAAAATATTATGTTAACAGTTTATATTTTCACATGAAATTGTCTATCTCTTCTCTCTGTCTCATGTGTGTATGTGTGTATGTGTGTATGTGTATATATATATATACATATAATATACAGTAGATATGTATATATAGAGTATAATATTCAGTATATATGTATATATAGTATAATATACCGTATATATGTATATATATACAGTGTGTGTGTGTATATATATATGTATATATATACTACCATTTACCTCCCAGGCTATACGTCCTGACATCTTAAAAGTAGAAAGCCCTCACAGGCCGCGGTTGCTCATGCCTGTAATCCCAGCACTTTGAGAGGCCGAGGCGTGCAGATCACCTGAGGTCGGGAGTTCAAGACCAGCCTGACCAACATGGTGAAACCCCATCTCTACTAAAAATACAAAAAATTAGCTGGGCGTTGTGTTGCGCACCTGTAATCCCAGCTACTCAGGAGGTGGAGGCAGGAGAATCACATGAACCCGGGAGTCGGAGGTTGTGTGAGCCGAGACCATGACATTGCACTGCAGCCTGGGCAATGAGAGCAAAACTCCATCTGAAAAATAAAGGTGGATAGGCCTTAAAAGACTTTTGAAAATGAGATTTGTCAAATATTTATTAGAGATGAAGAAAATAAGTGCGGACCCACACGTAACTTGTCTGAGGTCACAGAAGTAGGGACCCACACGTAACTTGTATGAGGTCACAGAGGTAGTCATGCTGCAGCAGCCTTATTGGTTTTCCTCTATGACATGCATTATTATTGTTTTTGATCATTTCAAGAGGTTTCTAGTCGATAGTGGGACAAAATTTCTAATTTGGGAACCTAATTTTCTCTGCAAATCTTCTTTACATCTCTAGCTTATTAATACACCTCAGAAGTGTTACAGGAATTAATTCGCAGGATTTTGAAGAATATTTTGAGGTATGCTGGGAAAAATCATGTCAAGTATCAATGATTAGAAACTAAACAATCAATATTAGATATTGTAAAATTATATTTAATCTTCCATATGGCATAAATAAGTTATTTTAATGTACAGTCGTTGTACTTTGTAAATTTGCATATAAAATATTTGAAAAAATAACTTTCAATATGTAAAATGTAAATATACAAAGGAAAGGATCGGAAAAAATAGATAAAAATAATCAGGCTAAGAAAACACTACAGTGTCACCCTCAGAAGACTATAGAAGGATTCTCACCCTCGAGAAACAGAGGAACTTGAACATGGAAATGACCCTCTGCTGGCCATGCTGATTATGGTACATAATTTTAAAAGGCTTTTAGAGAGAAGGGAAATGTTTTATTATGCATTCAGCACAGTGTTATGGTGATGTTTCTTAACTATCAGCTATTTTTAAAATTCTTATAATCTTTCTATAGATGACAAAGTTACATAAATATGAAGGATAAGAAGGGCCCCTGCAAACCTGATAATACAATTCTCTTTTCAATGATAACGTATTTCTAAGCGCGCATCTCCTAATCATATTGATGTGCATTAAGTGTTCTTTTACCTACACCTGTCAAAGTGGCTAAAGTAATATTTCATGAGGAGATAATTTTTTCCTTTAGGTGATTTTTTCCGCATAATACTCTAACATTTCCAATTCCATCTTTCTCGAAAAAGTTTACATGATATACATATACAATTACTAAAATTTTGGCGGCATAAATAATTTAAATGGACTTTACTTCAAAGATAATATTTACTTTTAAAGTTGTAAACCTTTGAATCATCAATTAATTAGAATTATCTTTTTCTTTATAAATAAAGTTTTTTGTCCCTACATATTTATGATTTGGAAATTTTCACCTGGAAAATTTCATTTTCAGTTGTATGCCTTGTCTTTAGTATAAAATTCAGTATTTCAATTTCAATATAATTTTTTGATTGATTTTAATGCAGAGAACAGAAAGGAATATCTTCAAATATAAACTACACAGAATCATTCTGTGAAACATCTTTCTGATCTGTGCATTCAGCTAACAGAGTTAAACCGTACTTTTGATTGAGCAGTTCTGAACACTCTTTCTGTAGAAAATGCAACTGGACATTTGCAGCGCTAAGAGGGTAGTAGTGGAAAAAGGAATATATTCAAATATAAAGTAAACAGAAGCATTCTGTGAAATTTCTTTCTGTTCTCTGCAACTTCTTTCTGTTCTCTGCATTCAACTAACAGAGTTGAGCCTTACTTTTGAAGGAGCAGTTCCGAAACACTCTTTGTGTAGAAACTGAAATTGGACATTCGGAGAGCTAAGAGGATAAAAGTCGAAAAAGGAATATCTTCAGCTAAATACTACACAGAAGCATTCTGTGAAACTTATTTCTGATATGTGCATTCAACTAACAGAGTAAAACCATACTTTTGATTGAGCCATTATGAACACTCTTTCTGAAGAAAATGCAAGTGGACATTCGGAGCACTAAGAAGGTAATACAGGAAAAAGGAATATATTCAAATATAAACTACACAGAAGAATTCTGTGAAACTTCTTTCTGTTCTGTGCATTCAACTAACAGAGTTGAACCTTACTTTTGATTGAGCCGTCCTGAAACACTCATTCTGTAGAAATTGCAATTGGACATTCTGAGCGCTAAGTGGCCTATATTGGGAAAAAGAATATCTCCAAATAAAAACTACTCAGAAGAATTCTGTGAAACTTATTTCTGATCTGTGCATTCAGCTAACAGAGTTAAACCATACTTTTGATTGAGCAGTTATTAAACACTGTTTCTGTAGGAAATGCAAGTGGACATTAGGAGCGCTAAGATTGTAATAGTGGAAAAAGGAATATCCCCAAATAAAAACTACACAGAAGCATTCTCTGAAACTCCTTTCTGTTCTCTGCATTAAACTAACAGAGTTGAGCCTTACTTTTGAAGGAGCTGTTCTGAAACACTCTTTGTGTAGAAACTGCCAGTGGACATTCGGAACGCTAAGAGGGTAATAGTCGAAAAAGGAATATCTTCAACTAAATACTAAACAGAAGCATTCTGTGAAACTTCTTTCTTTTCTGTGCATTCAACTAAAAGAGTTGAACCTTACTTTTGATTGAGCCGTTCTGAAACACTCTTTCTGTAGAAAATGCAAGTGGTGATTCGGAGCGCTAAGAGGGTAATAGAGGAAAAAGGAATATCTTCAAATATAAACTACACAGAAGCATTCTGTAGAACTTCTTTCTGTTCCTTGCATTCAACTAACAATATTGAACCTTACTTTTGATTGACCAGTTCTGAAACTCTCTTTCTGTAGATACTGCAATTGGAAATTCTGAACGCTAAGAGTCCTATATTGGAAAAAGGAATATCTTCAAATAAAAACTACACAGAAGAATTCTGTGAAACTTCTTTCTGATCTGTGCATTCAACTAACAGAGTTAAACCATACTTTTGATTGAGCAGTTCTGAACACTCTTTCTGTAGAAAATGCAAGTGGACATTCGGAGCTCTAAGAGGGTAATAGTGGAAAAAGTAATATGGTCAAATAAGAACTACAGACAAGCATTCTGTGAAACTACTTTCTGTTCTGTGCATTCAAATAACAGAGTTGAACCTTACTTTTGATAGAGCCATTCTGAAACACTCTTTCTGTAGAAAATTCAATTGGACAATCTGAGCGATAAGAGGCCTATATTGGGAAAAAGAATATCTTCAAATAAAAACTACACAGAAGCATTCTGTGACACTTTTTCTGATCTGTGCATTCAGCTAACAGAGTTAAATCATACATTTGATTGATCAGTTCTGAACACTCTTTCTGTAGAAAATACAACTGGACATTTGGAGCGCTAAGAGGGTAGTAGTGCAAAAAGGAATATATTCAAATATAAACTACACAGAAGAATTCTGTGAAACTTATTTCTGATCTGTGCATTCACCTAACACAGTTAAAACATACTTTTGATAGAGCAGTTCTGAACACACTTTCTGTAGAAAATGCAAGTGGACATTCGGAGATCTAAGAGGCCTATATTGGTAAAAAGAATATCTTCATATAAACACTACACAGCAGCATTCTGTGAAGCTTCTTTCTGATCTGTGCATTCAGCTAACAGAGTTAAACCATACTTTTGATTGAGCAGTTCTGAAACACTCTTTCTGTAGAAAGTGCAACTGGACATTCAGAGCGCTAAGTGGGTAATAGTGGAAAATGGAATATATTCAAATATAAACTACACAGAAGCATTCTGTGAAACTACATTCTGTTCTGTGCATTCAACTAACAGAGTTGAACCTTAATTTTGATTGAGCAGTTCTGAAACACTCTTTCTGTAGAAAGTGTAATTGGATTTCTGAACGCTAAGAGTCCTATATTGAGAAAAATAATATCTTCAAATAAAAACTACAGAGATGCATTCTCTGAAACTACTTTCTGATCTGTGCATTCAGCTAACAGAATTAAATGATACATTTGATTTAGCAGTTCTGAAACACTCTTTCTGTAGAAAATGCAAGTGGACATTCGGTGCGCTAAGTTGGTAATTGTGGAAAAAGTAATATCTTCAAATAAAAACTACACAGAGGCATTCTCTGAAACTTCTTTCTGTTCTCTGCATTCAACTAACAGAGTTCAGCCTTATTTTTGAAGGAGCAGCCCTGAAACACACTTTCTGTAGAAACTGCAAGTGGACATTCCGAGCGCTACTAGGGTAATAGTGGAAAAAGGAATACCTTCAAATAAATACTACACAGAAGCAATCTGTGAAACTACTTTCTGTTCTGTGAATTCAACTAAAAGTGTTGAACCCTACTTTTCATTTTGCCGTTCTGAAACACTCTTTCTGTAGAAACTGCAATTGGATATTCGGAGCGCTAAGAGGCCTATATTTGAAAAAGGACTATCTTCAAATAAAAACTACACAGAAGCATTCTGTGAAACTTCGTACTGATATGTGCATTCAGCTAACAGAGATAAACCATACTTTTGATTGAGCAGTTCTGAACACTCTTTTTGTAGAAAATGCAGGTGGACATTCGGAGCGCTAAGAGGGTAATACTGAAAAAAGGAATATATTCAAATATAAACTACACAGAAGCATTCTGTGAAACTTCTTTCTGTTCTCTGCATTCAACTTACAGTGTTGAGCATTACTTTTGAAGGAGCAGTTCTGAAAAACTCTTTGTGTAGAAACTGCCAGTGGACATTCGGAGCGCTAAGAGGTTAATATTCAAAAAAGGAATATCTTCAACTAAATACTACACAGAAGCCTTCTCTGAAACTTATTTCTGATATGTGCATTTAACTAACAGAGTAAAACCATATTTTTGATTGAGCCGTTCTGAACACTCTTTATGTAGAAAATGCAAGTGGACATTCGGAGCGCTAAGAGGGTAATAGTGGAAAAAGGAATATATTCAAATATAAAATACTGAGAAGCATTCTGTGAAACTTCTTTTTGTTCTGTGCATTCAACTAACAGAGTTGAACCTTACTTTTGATTGAGCCGTTCTGAAACACTCTTTCTGTAGAAACTGCAATTTAACATACTGAGCGCTATGATGCCTATATTGGGATAAAGAATATCTTAAAATAAAAACTAAACAGATGCAGTCTGTGAAACTTCTTTCTTATCTGTGCATTCAGCTAACAGAGTTAAACGATACTTTTGATTTAGCAGTTCTGAAACACTCTTTCTGTAGAAAATGCAAGTGGTCATTCGGTGCGCTAAGATGGTAATTGTGGAAAAAGGAATATCTTCAAATAAAAACTACACAGAGGCATTCTCTGAAACTTGTTTCCGTTCTCTGCTTTCAACTAACAGGGTTGAGCCTTATTTTTGAAGGAGCAGTCCTGAAACACTTTCTGTAGAAACTGCAAGTGGACATTCGGAGCGCTAAGAGGGTAATAGTGGAAAAAGGAATATATTCAAATAAATACTACACAGAAGCATTCTGTGAAACTACTTTCTGTTCTGTGCATTCAACTAAAAGAGTTGAACCCTACTTTTGATTGAGCCATTCTGAAACACTCTTTCTGTAGAAACTGCAATTGGATATTCGGAGCGCTAAGAGGCCTATATTGGAAAAAGGACTATCTTCAAATAAAAACTACACAGAAGCATTAAGTGAAACTTCGTACTGATCTGTGCATTCAGCTAACAGAATTAAACCATACTTTTGATTGAGCAGTTCGGAAACACTCTTTCTGTAGAAAATGCAAGTGGACATTCGGAGCGCTTAGAAGGTAATAGTGGAAAAAGGAACATCTTCAAATATAAACTACACAGAAGCATTCTATGAAACTTCTTTCTGTTCCGTTCATTCAACTAACAGAGTTGAACCTTACATTTGATTGAGCAGTTCAGAAACACTCTTTCTGTAGATACTGCAATTGGACATACTGAGCGCTAAGACTCCTATATTGGAGAAAGGAATATCTTCAAATAAAAAGTACACAGAAGCATTCTGTGAAAATTCTTTCTGATCTGTGCATTCAGCTAACAGAGTTAAACGATACTTTTGATTGAGCAGTTCTGAACACTCTTTCTGTAGAAAATGCAAGTGGACATTCGGAGCGCTAAGAGGGTAATACTGAAAAAGGGAATATATTCAAATATAAACTACACAGAGGCATTCTGTGTAACTCCTTTCTGTTCTCTGCATTCAACTAACAGAATTGAGCCATACTTTTGAAGGAGCAGTTCTGAAACACTCTTTGTGTAGAAACTGAAATTGGACATTCGGAGAGCTAAGAGGATAATAGTCGAAAAAGGAATATCTTCAACAAAATACTACACGGAAGGATTCTGTGAAACTTATTTCTGTTATGTGCATTCAAATAACAGAGTAAAACCATACTTTTGATTGAGCCGTTCTGAACACTCTTTCTGTAGAAAATGCAAGTGGACATTCGGAGCACTAAGAGGGTAATACTGGAAAAAGGAATATATTCAAATATAAACTACACAGAAGCCTTCTGTGAAACTTCTTGCTGTTCTGTGCATTCAAGTAACAGAGTTGAACCTTACTTTTGATGGAACCGTTCTGAAACCCTCTTTCTGTAGAAAATGCAAGTGGACATTCGGAGCGCTAAGATGGTAATAGTGGAAAAAGGAATACATTCAAATATAAACTAAACAGAAGCATTCTGTGAAACTTCTTTCTGTTCTGTGCATTCAACTAACAGAGTTGAACCTTACTTTTGATTGAGCCTTCTGAAACACTCATTCTATAGAAACTGCAATTGGACATTCTGAGCGCTAAGTGGCCTATATTGGGAAAAAGAATATCTCCAAATAAAAACTACTCAGAAGCATTCTGTGAAACTTATTTCTGATCTGTGCATTCAGCTAACAGAGTTAAACGATACTTTTGATTGAGAATTTATGAGACACTCTTTCTGTAGAAAATGCAAGTGGACATTCGGAGCGCTAAGATTGTATTAGTGGAAAAAGGAATATCCCCAAATTAAAACTACACAGAAGCATTCTCTGAAACTCTTTTCTGTTCTCTGCATTCAACTAACAGATTTGAGCCTTACTTTGAAGGAGCTGTTCTGAAACACTCATTGTGTAGAAACTGCCAGTGGACATTCGGAACGCTAAGAGGGTAATAGATGAAAAAGGAATATCTATAACTAAATACTACACAGAAGCATTCTGTGAAACTTCTTTCTGTTCTGTTCATTCAACTAAAAGAGTTGAACCTTACTTTTGATTGAGCCGTTCTGAAACACTCTTTCTGTAGAAAATGCAAGTGGTGATTCGGAGCGCTAAGAGGGTAATAGTGAAAAAAGGAATATCTTCAAATATAAACTACACAGAAGCATTCTCTGAAACTTCTTTCTGTTCCGTGCATTCAACTAACAGTATTGAACCTTACTTTTGATTGAGCAGTTCTGAAACTCTCTTTCTGCAGATACTGCAATTGGACATTCTGAGCGCTAAGAGACCTATATTGGAAAAAGGAATATCTTCAAATAAAAACTACACAGAAGAATTCTGTGAAACTTCTTTCTGATCTGTGCATTCAACTAACAGAGTTAAAACATACTTTTGATTGAGCAGTTCTGAACACACTTTCTGTAGAAAATGCAAGTGGACATTCGGAGCTCTAAGTGGGTAATAGTGGAAAAAGTAATATCGTCAAATGTGAATTACAGAGAAGCATTCTGTGAAACTACTTTCTGTTCTGTGCATTCAAATAACAGAGTTGAGCCCTACTTTTGAAGGAGCAGTTCTGAAACACTCTTTGTGTAGAAACTGCAATTGGACAATCTGAGCACTAGAGGCCTATATTGGGAAAAAGAATATCTTCAAATAAAAACTACACAGAAGCATTCTGTGCAACTTCTTTCTAATCTGTGCATTCAGCTAAGAGAGTTAAATCATACATTTGATTGAGCAGTTCTGAACACTCTTTCTGTAGAAAATGCAACTGGACATTTGGAGCGCTAAGAGGGTAGTATTGGAAAAAGCAATATATTCAAATATAAACTACACAGAAGCATTCTGTGAAACTTCTTTTTGTTCTGTGCATTCAACTAACATAGTTGAACCTTACTTTTGATTGAGCTTTTCTGAAACACCCTTTCTGTAGAAACTGCAATTGGACATTCTGAGCGCTAAGAGGCCTATATTGGTAAAAAGAATATCTTCATATAAACATTACACCGCAGCATTCTGTGAAACTTCTTTCTGTTCTGTGCATTCAGCTAACAGAGTTAAACCATTCTTTTGATTGAGCAGTTCTGAAACAATCTTTCTGTAGATAATGCAACTGGAGATTCAGAGCGCTAAGTGGGTAATAGTGAAAAATGGAATATCTTCAAATATAAACTACACAGAAGAATTCTGTGAAACTTCTTTCTGATCTGTGCATTCACCTAACAGGGTTAAACCACACTTATGTTTGAGCAGTTCTGAACACTCCTTCTGTAGAAAATGCAACTGGACATTTGGAGCGCTAAGAGGTTAATAGTGGAAAAAGGAATATCTTCAAATAAATACTACACAGAAGCATTCTGTGAAACTTCTTTCTGTTCTGTGAATTCAACTAAAAGAGTTGAACCCTACTTTTCATTGAGCCGTTCTGAAACACTCTTTCTGTAGAAACTGCAATTGGATATTCGGAGCGCTAAGAGGCCTATATATGAGAAAGGACTATCTTCAAATGAAAACTACACAGAAACATTCTGTGAAACTTCGTACTGATCTGTGCATTCAGCTAACAGAGTTAAACCATACTTTTGATTGAGCAGTTCGGAAACACTCTTTCTGTAGAAAATGCAAGTGGACATTCGGAGCGCTTAGAAGGTAATAGTGGAAAAAGGAATATCTTCAAATATAAACTACACAGAATCATTCTCTGAAACTTCTTTCTGTTCTGTTCATTCAACTAACAGAGTTGAACCTTACTTTTGATTGAGCCTTTCTGAAACACTCTTTCTGTAGAAACTGCAATTGGACATTCTGTGCGCTAAGAGGCCTACATTGGTAAAAAGAATATCTCCATATAAACACTACACAGCAGCATTCTGTGAAACATCTTTCTGATCTGTGCATTCAGCTAACAGAGCTAAACCATACTTTTGATTGAGCAGTTCTGAAACACTCTTTCTGTAGAAAATGCAACTGGACATTCAGAGAGCTAAGTGGGTAATAGCGGAAAATGGAATATCTTCATATATAAACTACACAGAAGAATTCTGTGAAACTTATTTCTGATCTGTGCATTCACCTAACAGAGTTAAATCATACTTTTGATAGAGCAGTTCTGAACACACTTTCTGTAGAAAATGCAAGTGGACATTCTGAGCTCTAAGAGGGTAACAGTGGAAAAAGGAATATCTTCAAATACAAACTACACAGAAGCAATCTGTGAAACTACATTCTGTTCTGTGCATTCAACTAACAGATTTGAACCTTAGATTTGATTGAGCCGTTCTGAAACACTCTTTCTGTAGAAAATGCAAGTGGAGATTCGGAGCGCTAAGAGGGTAATAGTGGAAAATGGAATGTCTTCAAATATAAACTGCACAGAATGATTCTGTGAAACTTCTTTCTGATCTGTGCATTAAGCTAACAGAGTTAAACCATACTTTTGATTCAGCAGATCTGAACACTCTTTCTGTAGAAAATGCAACTGGACATTTGGAGCGCTAAGAGGGTAGTAGTGGAAAAAGGAATATATTCAAATATAAACTACACAGAAGCATTCTGTGAAACTTCTTTCTGATCTGAGCATTCAGCTAACAGAGTTAAACCATACTTTTGATTGAGCAGTTTTGAAACACTCTGTCTGTAGAAAATGCAACTGGTCATTCGTAGCGCAAAGTGGGTAATATTGGAAAAAAGAATATGTTCAAATATAAACTACACAGAAGCATTGTATGAACCTTCTTTCTGTTCTGTGCATTCAACTAAAAGAGTTGAACCTTACTTTTGATTGAGCCGTTCTGAAACACTCTTTCTGTAGAAACTGCAATTGGACATTCTGAGCGCTAAGAGGCCTACATTGGGAAAAAGAATATCTTCAAATAAAAACTACACAGATGCATTCTGTGAAACTTATTTCTGATCTGTAAATTCAGATAACAGAGCTAAACCATATTTTTGATTGAGCAGTTATGAAACACTCTTTTTGTAGAAAATGCAAGTGGACATTCGGAGCGCTAAGATTGTAATAGAGGAAAAAGGAATATCTCCAATTAAAAACTACACAGAAGCATTCTCTGAAACCCCTTTCTGTTCTCCGCATTCAACTAACAGAGTTGAGCCTTACTTTCGAAGGAGCAGTTCTGAAACACTCTTTGTGTAGAAACTGCCAGTGGATATTCGGAACACTAAGTGGGTGATAGTCCAAAAAGGAGTATTTTCAACTAAATACTACACAGAAGCATTCTGTGAAACTTCTTTCTGTTCTGTGCATTCAACTAAGAGAGTTGAACCTTACATTTGATTGAGCCGTTCTGAAACACTCTTTCTGTAGAAACTGCAATTGGACATTCTGAGCGCTAAGAGGCCTATATTGGGAAAAATAATATCTTCAAATAAAAACTACACAGAAGCATTGTTTGAAACTTATTTCTGATATGTGCATTCAGCTAACAGAGTTAAACCATACTTTTGATTGCGCAGTTCAGAACACTCTTTCTGTAGAAAATGCAAGTGGACATTCGGAGCTCTAAGAGGGTAATAGTGGAAAAAGGAATATATTCAAATATAAACTACACAGAAGAATTCTGTGAAACTTCTTTCTGTTCTATGCATTCAATTTCCAGGGTTGAACCTTACTTATGATTGAGCCGTTCTGAAACACTCTTTCTGTAGAAACTGCAATTGGACATTCTGAGCGCTAAGAGGCCTATATTGGGAAAATGAATATCTACAAATAAAAAGTACACAGAAGCATTCTGTGAAACTTCTTTCTGTTCTGTTCATTCAACTAAAAGAGTTGTACCTTAGTTTTGATTGAGCCGTTCTGAAACACTCTTTCTGTAGAAACTGCAATTGGACATTCTGAGCGCTAAGAGGCCTATATTGGGAAAAAGAATATCTACAAATAAAAACTACACAGAAGCATTCTGTGATACTTATTTCTGATCTGTGCATTCAGCTAACAGAGTTAAACCATACTTTTGATTGAGCAGATCTGAACACTCTTTCTATAGAAAATGCAACTGGACATTTGGAGAGCTAAGAGGGTAGTAGTGGAAAAAGTAAAATATTCAAATATAAACTACACAGAAGCATTCTGTGAAACTTCTTTCTGATCTGAGCATTAAGCTAACAGAGTTAAACCATACTTTTGATTGAGCAGTTTGGAAACACTCTGTCTGTAGAAAATGCAACTGGACATTCGTAGCGCTAAGTGGTTAATAGTGGAAAAAAGAATATGTTCAAATATAAACTACACAGAAGCATTGTATGAAACTTCTTTCTGTTCTGTGCATTCAACTAACAGAGTTGAACCTTACTTTTGATTGAGCCGTTCTGAAACACTCTTTTTGTAGAAACTGCAATTGGACATTCTAAGCGCTAAGAGGCCTACATTGGGAAAAAGAATATCTTCAAATAAAAACTACACAGATGCATTCTGTGAAACTTATTTATGATCTGTAAATTCAGTTAACAGAGCTTAACCATATTTTTGATTGGGCAGTTATGAAATACTCTTTTTGTTGAAAATGCAAGTGGACATTCGGAGCGCTAAGATTGTAATAGAGGAAAAAGGAATATCTCCAATTAAAAACTACACAGAAGCATTCTCTGAAACCCCCTCTGTTCTCCGCATTCAACTAACAGAGTTGAACCTTACGTTTGAAGGAGCAGTTCTGAAACACTGTTTTTGTAGAAACTGCCAGTGGATATTCGGAGCGCTAAGTGGGTAATAGTCCAAAAAGGAGTATCTTCAACTAAATACTACACAGACGCATTCTGTGAAACTTCTTTCTGTTCTGTGCATTCAACTAAGAGAGTTGAACCTTACATTTGATTCAGCCGTTCTGAAACACTCTTTCTGTAGAAACTGCAATTGGACATTCTGAGCGCTAAGAGGCCTATATTGGGAAAAATAATATCTTCAAATAAAAATTACACAGAAGCATTGTTTGAAACTTATTTCTGATATGTGCATTCAGCTAACAGAGTTAAACCATACTTTTGATTGCGCAGTTCAGAACACTCTTTCTGTAGAAAATGCAAGTGGACATTCGGAGCGCTAAGAGGGTAATAGTGGAAAAAGGGATATATTCAAATATAAACTACACAGTAGCATTCTGTGAAACTTCTTTCTCTTCTGTGCATTCAACTAACAGTGTTGAACCTTACTTTTGATTGAGCCGTTCTGAAACACTCTTTCTGTAGAAACTGCAATTGGACATTCTAAGCGCTAAGAGGCCTACATTGGGAAAAAGAATATCTTCAAATAAAAACTACACAGATGCATTCTGTGAAACTTATTTCTGATCTGTAAATTCAGTTAACAGAGCTAAACCATATTTTTGATTGAGCAGTTGTGAAACACTCTTTTTGTAGAAAATGCAAGTGGACATTCGGGGCGCTAAGATTGTAATAGAGGAAAAAGGAATATCTCCAATTAAAAACTACACAGAAGTATTCTCTGAAACACTTTTCTGTTCTCCGCATTCAACTAACAGAGTTGAGCCTTACTTTTGAAGGAGCAGTTCTGAAACACTCTTTGTGTAGAATCTGCCAGTGGATATTCGGAGCGCTAAGTGGGTAATAGTCCAAAAAGTAGTATCTTCAACTAAATACTACACAGAAGCATTCTGTGAAACTTCTTTCTGTTCTGTGCATTCAACTAAGAAAGTTGAACCTTACATTTGATTGAGCCGTTCTGAAACACTCTTTCTGTAGAAACTGCAATTGGACATTCTGAGCGCTAAGAGGCCTATATTGGGAAAAATAATATCTTCAAATAAAAACTACACAGAAGCATTGTTTGAAACTTATTTCTGATATGTGCATTCAGCTAACAGAGTTAAACCATACTTTTGATTGCGCAGTTCAGAACACTCTTTCTGTAGAAAATGCAAGTGGACATTCGGAGCGCTAAGAGGGTAATAGTGGAAAAAGGAATATATTCAAATATAAACTACACAGAAGCATTCTGTGAAACTTCCTTCTGTTCTGTGCATTCAACTACCAGGGTTGAACCTTACTTTTGATTGAGCCGTTCTGAAACACTCTTTCTGTAGAAACTGCAATTGGACATTCTGAGCGCTAAGAGGCCTATATTGGGAAAAAGAATATCTACAAATAAAAACTACACATAAGCATTCTGTGAAACTTCTTTCTGTTCTGTTCATTCAACTAAAAGATTTGAACCTTAGTTTTGATTGAGCTGTTCTGAAAAACTCTTTCTGTACAAAATGCAAGTGGAGATTCGGAGCGCTAAGAGGGTAATAGTGGAAAAAGGAATGTCTTCAAATATAAACTACACAGAATCATTCTGTGAAACTTCTTTCTGATCTGTGCATTCAGCTAACAGAGTTAAACCATACTTTTGATAGAGCAGATCTGAACACTCTTTCTGTAGAAAATGCAACTGGACATTTGGAGCGCTAAGAGGGTAGTAGTGGAAAAAGGAATATATTCAAATATAAACTACACAGAAGCATTCTGTGAAACTTCTTTCTGATCTGAGCATTCAGCTAACAGAGTTAAACCATACTTTTGATTGAGCAGTTTTGAAACACTCTGTCTGTAGAAAATGCAACTGGACATTCATAGCGCTAAGTGGGTAATAGTGGAAAAAAGAATATGTTCAAATATAAACTACACAGAAGCATTGTATGAAACATCCTTCTGTTCTGTGCATTCAGCTAACAGAGTTGAAACTTACTTTTGATTGAGCCGTTCTGGAACACTCTTTCTGTAGAAACTGCAATTGGACATTCTGAGCGTTAAGAGGCCTATATTGGGAAAAAAAATATCTTCAAATAAAAACTACACAGAAGCATTGTGTGAAACTTATTTCTGATGTGTGCATTCAGCTAACAGAGTTAAACCATACATTTGATTGAGCAGTTCCGAACACTCTTTCTGTAGAAAATGCTAGTGGACATTCGGAGCGCTAAGAGGGTAATAGTGGAAAAAGGAATATATTCAAATATAAACTACACAGTAGCATTCTGTGAAATTTCTTTCTGTTCTGTGCATTCAACTAACAGAGTTGAACCTTACTTTTGATTGAGCCGTTCTGAAACACTCTTTTTGTAGAAATTGCAATTGGACATTCTAAGCGCTAAGAGGCCTACATTGGGAAAAAGAATATCTTCAAATAAAAACTACACAGATGCATTCTGTGAAACTTATTTATGATCTGTAAATTCAGTTAACAGAGCTAAACCATATTTTTAATTGAGCAGTTATGAAATACTCTTTTTGTTGAAAATGCAAGTGGACATTCGGAGCGCTAAGATTGTAATAGAGGAAAAAGGAATATCTCCAATTAAAAACTACACAGAAGCATTCTCTGAAACCCCCTCTGTTCTCCGCATTCAAACAACATAGTTGAGCCTTACTTTTGAAGGAGCAGTTCTGAAACACTCTTTGTGTAGAAACTGCCAGTGGATATTCGGAGCGCTAAGTGTGTAATAGTCCAAAAAGGAGTATCTTCAACTAAATACTACACAGAAGCATTCAGTGAAACTTCTTTCTGTTCTGTGCATTCAACTAAGAGAGTTGAACCTTACATTTGATTCAGCCGTTATGAAACACTCTTTCTGTAGAAACTGCAATTGGACATTCTGAGCGCTAAGAGGCCTATATTGGGAAAAATAATATCTTCAAATAAAAATTACACAGATGCATTGTTTGAAACTTATTTCTGATATGTGCATTCAGCTAACAGAGTTAAACCATACTTTTGATTGCGCAGTTCAGAACACTCTTTCTGTAGAAACTGCAATTGGACATTCTGAGCGCTAAGAGGCCTATATTGGGAAAAATAATATCTTCAAATGAAAACTACACAGAAGCATTGTGTGAAACTTATTTCTGTTATGTTCATTAAGCTAACAGAGTTAAACCATACTTTTGATTGCGCAGTTCTGAACACTCTTTCTGTAGAAAATGCAAGTGGACATTCGGAGCGCTAAGAGGGTAATAGTGGAAAAAGGAATATATTCAAATATAAACTACACAGTAGCATTCTGTGAAAATTCTTTCTGTTCTGTGCATTCAACTAACAGAGTTGAACCTTACTTTTGATTGAGCCGTTCTGAAACACTCTTTCTGTAGAAACTGCAATTGGACATGCTAAGCGCTAAGAGGCCTACATTGGGAAAAAGAATATCGTCAAATAAAAACTACACAGATGCATTCTGTGAAACTTATTTCTGATCTGTAAATTCAGTTAACACAGATAAAACATATTTTTGATTGAGCAGTTATGAAACACTCTTTTTGTAGAAAATGCAAGTGGAGATTCGGAGCGCTAAGAGGGTAATAGTGGAAAAAGGAATGTCTTCAAATATAAACTACACAGAATCATTCGGTGAAACATCTTTCTGATCTGTGCATTCAGCTAACAGAGTTAAACCATACTTTTGATGGAGCAGATCCTAACACTCTTTCTGTAGAAAATGCAACTGGACATTTGGAGCGCTAAGAGCGTAGTAGTGGAAAAAGGAATATATTCAAATATAAACTACACAGAAGCATTGTGTGAAACTTCTTTCTGATCTGAGCATTCAGCTAACAGAGTTAAACCATACTTTTGATTGAGCAGTTTTGAAACACTCTGTCTGTAGAAAATGCAACTGGACATTCGTAGCACTAAGTGGGTAATAGAGGAAAAAAGAATATGTTCAAATATAAACTACACAGAAGCATTGTATGAAACTTCTTTCTGTTCTGTGCATTCAACTAACAGAGTTGAACCTTACTTTTGATTGAGCCGTTCTGAAACACTCTTTCTGTAGAAACTGCAATTGGACATTCTGAGCGCTAAGAGGCCTATATTGGGAAAAAGAAAGTCTACAAATAAAAACTACACAGAAGAATTGTGTGAAACTACTTTCTGTTCTGTTTGTTCAACTAAAAGAGTTGAACCTTAGTTTTGATTGAGCCGTTCTGAAACACTATTTCTGTAGAAAATTCAAGTGGAGATTCGGAGCGCTAAGAGGGTAATAGGGGAAAAAGGAATGTCTCCAAATATAAACTACACAGAATCATTCTGTGAAACTTCTTTCTGATTTGTGCATTCAGCTAACAGTGTTAAACCATACTTTTGATTGAGCAGATCTGAACACTCTTTCTGTAGAAAATGCAACTGGACATTTGGAGCGCTAAGAGAGTAGTAGTGGAAAAAGGAATATATTCAAATAGAAACTACACAGAAGCATTCTGTGAAACTTCTTTCTGATCTGAGCATTCAGCTAACAGAGTTAAACCATACTTTTGATTGAGCAGTTTTGAAACACTCTGTCTGTAGAAAATGCAACTGGACATTCGTAGCGCTAAGTGGGTAATAGTGGAAAAAAGAATATGTTCAAATATAAACTACACAGAAGCATTGTATGAAACTTCTTTCTGTTCTGTGCATTCAACTAACAGAGTTGAACCTTACTTTTGATTGAGCCTTTCTGAGACACTCTTTCTGTAGAAACTGCAATTGGACATTCTGAGCGCTAAGAGGCCTATATTGGGAAAAATAATATCTTCAAATAAAAACTACACAGAAGCATTGTCTGAAACTTATTTCTGATATGTTCATTAAGCTAACAGAGTTAAACCATACTTTTGATTGCGCAGTTCTGAACACTCTTTCTGTAGAAAATGCAAGTGGACATTCGGAGCGCTAAGAGGGTTATAGTGGAAAAAGGAATATATTCAAATATAAACTACACTGTAGCATTCTGTGAAAATTCTTTCTGTTCTGTGCATTCAACTAACAGAGTTGAACCTTACTTTTGATTGAGCCGTTCTGAAACACTCTTTCTGTAGAAACTGCAATTGGACATGCTAAGCGCTAAGAGGCCTACATTGGGAAAAAGAATATCTTCAAATAAAAACTACACAGATGCATTCTGTGAAACTTATTTCTGATCTGTAAATTCAGTTAAGAGAGATAAAACATATTTTTGATTGAGCAGTTATGAAACACTCTTTTTGTAGAAAATGCAAGTGGAGATTCGGAGCGCAAAGAGGGTAATAGTGGAAAAAGGAATGTCTTCAAATATAAACTACACAGAATCATTCGGTGAAACTTCTTTATGATCTGTGCATTCAGCTAACAGAGTTAAACCACACTTTTGATTGAGCAGATCTGAACACTCTTTCTGTAGAAAATGCAACTGGACATTTGGAGCGCTAAGAGCGTAGTAGTGGAAAAAGGAATATATTCAAATATAAACTACACAGAAGCATTCTGTGAAACTTCTTTCTGATCTGAGCATTCAGCTAACAGAGTTAAACCATACTTTTGATTGAGCAGTTTTGAAACACTCTGTCTGTAGAAAATGCAACTGGACATTCGTAGCGCTAAGTGGGTAATAGTGGAAAAAAGAATATGTTCAAATATAAACTACACAGAAGCATTGTATGAAACTTCTTTCTGTTCTGTGCATTCAACTAACAGAGTTGAACCTTACTTTTGATTGAGCCGTTCTGAAACACTCTTTCTGTAGAAACTGCAATTGGACATTCTGAGCGCTAAGAGGCCTATATTGGGAAAAAGAATGTCTACAAATAAAAACTACACAGAAGAATTGTGTGAAACTTCTTTCTGTTCTGTTTGTTCAACTAAAAGAGTTGAACCTTAGTTTTGATTGAGCCGTTCTGAAACATTCTTTCTGTAGAAAATGCAAGTGGAGATTCGGAGCGCTAAGAGGGTAATAGTGGAAAAAGGAATGTCTCCAAATATAAACTACACAGAATCATTCTGTGAAACTTCTTTCTGATCTGTGCATTCAGCTAACAGAGTTAAACCATACTTTTGATTGAGCAGATCTGAACACTCTTTCTGTAGAAAATGCAACTGGACATTTCGAGCGCTAAGAGAGTAGTAGTGGAAAAAGGAATATATTCAAATAGAAACTACACAGAAGCATTCTGTGAAACTTCTTTCTGATCTGAGCATTCAGCTAACAGAGTTAAACCATACTTTTGATTGAGCAGTTTTGAAACACTCTGTCTGTAGAAAATGCAACTGGACATTCGTAGCGCTAAGTGGGTAATAGTGGAAAAAAGAATATGTTCAAATATAAACTACACAGAAGCATTGTATGAAACTTCTTTCTGTTCTGTGCATTCAACTAACAGAGTTGAACCTTACTTTTGATTGAGCCGTTCTGAAACACTCTTTCTGTAGAAACTGCAATTGGACATTCTGAGCGCTAAGAGGCCTATATTGGGAAAAAGAATGTCCACAAATAAAAACTACACAGAAGAATTGTGTGAAACTTCTTTCTGTTCTGTTTGTTCAACTAAAAGAGTTGAACCTTAGTTTTGACTGAACCGTTCTGAAACACTCTTTCTGTAGAAAATGCAAGTGGAGATTCGGAGCGCTAAGAGGGTAATAGTGGAAAATGGAATGTCTCCAAATATAAACTACACAGAATCATTCTGTGAAACTTCTTTCTGATCTGTGCATTCAGCTAACAGAGTTAAACCATACTTTTGATTGAGCAGATCTGAACACTCTTTCTGTAGAAAATGCAACTTGACATTTGGAGCGCTAAGAGAGTAGTAGTGGAAAAAGGAATATATTCAAATATAAACTACACAGAAGCATTCTGTGAAACTTCTTTCTGATCTGAGCATTCAGCTAACAGAGTTAAACCATACTTTTGATTGAGCAGTTTTGAAACACTCTGTCTGTAGAAAATGCAACTGGACATTCGTAGCGCTAAGTGGGTAATAGTGGAAAAAAGAATATGTTCAAATATAAACTACACAGAAGCATTGTATGAAACTTCTTTCTGTTCTGTGCATTCAACTAACAGAGTTGAACCTTACTTTTGAATGAGCCTTTCTGAAACACTCTTTCTGTAGAAACTGCAATTGGACATTCTGAGCCCTAAGAGGCCTATATTGGGAAAAATAATATCTTCAAATAAAAACTACACAGAAGCATTGTGTGAAACTTATTTCTGATATGTTCATTAAGCTAACAGAGTTAAACCATACTTTTGATTGCGCAGTTCTGAACACTCTTTCTGTAGAAAATGCAAGTGTACATTCGGAGCGCTAAGAGGGTAATAGTGGAAAAAGGAATATATTCACATATAAACTACACAGTAGCATTCTGTGAAAATTCTTTCTGTTCTGTGCATTCAACTAACAGAGTTGAACCTTACTTTTGATTGAGCCGTTCTGAAACACTCTTTCTGTAGAAACTGCAATTGGACATGCTAAGCGCTAAGAGGCCTACATTGGGAAAAAGAATATCTTCAAATAAAAACTACACAGATGCATTCTGTGAAACTTATCTCTGATCTGTAAATTCAGTTAACAGAGATAAAACATATTTTTGATTGAGCAGTTATGAAACACTCTTTTTGTAGAAAATGCAAGTGGAGATTCGGAGCGCTAAGAGGGTAATAGTGGAAAAAGGAATGTCTTCAAATATAAACTACACAGAATCATTCGGTGAAACTTCTTTCTTATCTGTGCATTCAGCTAACAGAGTTAAACCATACTTTTGATTGAGCAGATCTGAACACTCTTTCTGTAGAAAATGCAACTGGACAATTGGAGCGCTAAGAGCGTAGTAGTGGAAAAAGGAATATATTCAAATATAAACTACACAGAAGCATTCTGTGAAACTTCTTTCTGATCTGAGCATTCAGCTAACAGAGTTAAACCATACTTTTGATTGAGCAGTTTTGTAACACTCTGTCTGTAGAAAATGCAACTGGACATTCGTAGCGCTAAGTGGGTAATAGTGGAAAAAAGAATATGTTCAAATATAAACTACACAGAAGCATTGTATGAAACTTCTTTCTGTTCTGTGCATTCAACTAACAGAGTTGAACCTTACTTTTGATTGAGCCGTTCTGAAACACTCTTTCTGTAGAAACTGCAATTGGACATTCTGAGCGCTAAGAGGCCTATATTGGGAAAAAGAATGTCTACAAATAAAAACTACACAGAAGAATTGTGTGAAAGTTCTTTCTGTTCTGTTTGTTCAACTAAAAGAGTTGAACCTTAGTTTTGATTGAGCCGTTCTGAAACACTCTTTCTGTAGAAAATGCAAGTGGAGATTCGGAGCGCTAAGAGGGTAATAGTGGAAAAAGGAATGTCTCCAAATATAAACTACACAGAATCATTCTGTGAAGCTTCTTTCTGATCTGTGCATTCAGCTAACAGAGTTAAACCATACTTTTGATTGAGCAGATCTGAACACTCTTTCTGTAGAAAATGCAACTGGACATTTGGAGCGCTAAGAGAGTAGTAGTGGAAAAAGGAATATATTCAAATATAAACTAAACAGAAGCATTCTGTGAAACTTCTTTCTGATCTGAGCATTCAGCTAACAGAGTTAAACCATACTTTTGATTGAGCAGTTTTGAAACACTCTGTCTGTAGAAAATGCAACTGGACATTCGTAGCGCTAAGTGGGTAATAGTGGAAAAAAGAATATGTTCAAATATAAACTACACAGAAGCATTGTATGAAACTTCTTTCTGTTCTGTGCATTCAACTAACAGAGTTGAACCTTACTTTTGATTGAGCCTTTCTGAGACACTCTTTCTGTAGAAACTGCAATTGGACATTCTGAGCGCTAAGAGGCCTCTATTGGGAAAAATAATATCTTCAAATAAAAACTACACAGAAGCATTGTCTGAAACTTATTTCTGATATGTTCATTAAGCTAACAGAGTTAAACCATACTTTTGATTGCGCAGTTCTGAACACTCTTTCTGTAGAAAATGCAAGTGGACATTCGGAGCGCTAAGAGGGTTATAGTGGAAAAAGGAATATATTCAAATATAAACTACACTGTAGCATTCTGTGAAAATTCTTTCTGTTCTGTGCATTCAACTAACAGAGTTGAACCTTACTTTTGATTGAGCCGTTCTGAAACACTCTTTCTGTAGAAACTGCAATTGGACATGCTAAGCGCTAAGAGGCCTACATTGGGAAAAAGAATATCTTCAAATAAAAACTACACAGATGCATTCTGTGAAACTTATTTCTGATCTGTAAATTCAGTTAAGAGAGATAAAACATATTTTTGATTGAGCAGTTATGAAACACTCTTTTTGTAGAAAATGCAAGTGGAGATTCGGAGCGCAAAGAGGGTAATAGTGGAAAAAGGAATGTCTTCAAATATAAACTACACAGAATCATTCGGTGTAACTTCTTTATGATCTGTGCATTCAGCTAACAGAGTTAAACCACACTTTTGATTGAGCAGATCTGAACACTCTTTCTGTAGAAAATGCAACTGGACATTTGGAGCGCTAAGAGCGTAGTAGTGGAAAAAGGAATATATTCAAATATAAACTACACAGAAGCATTCTGTGAAACTTCTTTCTGATCTGAGCATTCAGCTAACAGAGTTAAACCATACTTTTGATTGAGCAGTTTTGAAACACTCTGTCTGTAGAAAATGCAACTGGACATTCGTAGCGCTAAGTGGGTAATAGTGGAAAAAAGAATATGTTCAAATATAAACTACACAGAAGCATTGTATGAAACTTCTTTCTGTTCTGTGCATTCAACTAACAGAGTTGAACCTTACTTTTGATTGAGCCGTTCTGAAACACTCTTTCTGTAGAAACTGCAATTGGACATTCTGAGCGCTAAGAGGCCTATATTGGGAAAAAGAATGTCTACAAATAAAAACTACACAGAAGAATTGTGTGAAACTTCTTTCTGTTCTGTTTGTTCAACTAAAAGAGTTGAACCTTAGTTTTGATTGAGCCGTTCTGAAACATTCTTTCTGTAGAAAATGCAAGTGGAGATTCGGAGCGCTAAGAGGGTAATAGTGGAAAAAGGAATGTCTCCAAATATAAACTACACAGAATCATTCTGTGAAACTTCTTTCTGATCTGTGCATTCAGCTAACAGAGTTAAACCATACTTTTGATTGAGCAGATCTGAACACTCTTTCTGTAGAAAATGCAACTGGACATTTCGAGCGCTAAGAGAGTAGTAGTGGAAAAAGGAATATATTCAAATAGAAACTACACAGAAGCATTCTGTGAAACTTCTTTCTGATCTGAGCATTCAGCTAACAGAGTTAAACCATACTTTTGATTGAGCAGTTTTGAAACACTCTGTCTGTAGAAAATGCAACTGGACATTCGTAGCGCTAAGTGGGTAATAGTGGAAAAAAGAATATGTTCAAATATAAACTACACAGAAGCATTGTATGAAACTTCTTTCTGTTCTGTGCATTCAACTAACAGAGTTGAACCTTACTTTTGAATGAGCCTTTCTGAAACACTCTTTCTGTAGAAACTGCAATTGGACATTCTGAGCCCTAAGAGGCCTATATTGGGAAAAAGAATATCTTCAAATAAAAACTACACAGAAGCATTGTGTGAAACTTATTTCTGATATGTTCATTAAGCTAACAGAGTTAAACCATACTTTTGATTGCGCAGTTCTGAACACTCTTTCTGTAGAAAATGCAAGTGTACATTCGGAGCGCTAAGAGGGTAATAGTGGAAAAAGGAATATATTCACATATAAACTACACAGTAGCATTCTGTGAAAATTCTTTCTGTTCTGTGCATTCAACTAACAGAGTTGAACCTTACTTTTGATTGAGCCGTTCTGAAACACTCTTTCTGTAGAAACTGCAATTGGACATGCTAAGCGCTAAGAGGCCTACATTGGGAAAAAGAATATCTTCAAATAAAAACTACACAGATGCATTCTGTGAAACTTATCTCTGATCTGTAAATTCAGTTAACAGAGATAAAACATATTTTTGATTGAGCAGTTATGAAACACTCTTTTTGTAGAAAATGCAAGTGGAGATTCGGAGCGCTAAGAGGGTAATAGTGGAAAAAGGAATGTCTTCAAATATAAACTACACAGAATCATTCGGTGAAACTTCTTTCTTATCTGTGCATTCAGCTAACAGAGTTAAACCATACTTTTGATTGAGCAGATCTGAACACTCTTTCTGTAGAAAATGCAACTGGACAATTGGAGCGCTAAGAGCGTAGTAGTGGAAAAAGGAATATATTCAAATATAAACTACACAGAAGCATTCTGTGAAACTTCTTTCTGATCTGAGCATTCAGCTAACAGAGTTAAACCATACTTTTGATTGAGCAGTTTTGTAACACTCTGTCTGTAGAAAATGCAACTGGACATTCGTAGCGCTAAGTGGGTAATAGTGGAAAAAAGAATATGTTCAAATATAAACTACACAGAAGCATTGTATGAAACTTCTTTCTGTTCTGTGCATTCAACTAACAGAGTTGAACCTTACTTTTGATTGAGCCGTTCTGAAACACTCTTTCTGTAGAAACTGCAATTGGACATTCTGAGCGCTAAGAGGCCTATATTGGGAAAAAGAATGTCTACAAATAAAAACTACACAGAAGAATTGTGTGAAAGTTCTTTCTGTTCTGTTTGTTCAACTAAAAGAGTTGAACCTTAGTTTTGATTGAGCCGTTCTGAAACACTCTTTCTGTAGAAAATGCAAGTGGAGATTCGGAGCGCTAAGAGGGTAATAGTGGAAAAAGGAATGTCTCCAAATATAAACTACACAGAATCATTCTGTGAAGCTTCTTTCTGATCTGTGCATTCAGCTAACAGAGTTAAACCATACTTTTGATTGAGCAGATCTGAACACTCTTTCTGTAGAAAATGCAACTGGACATTTGGAGCGCTAAGAGAGTAGTAGTGGAAAAAGGAATATATTCAAATATAAACTAAACAGAAGCATTCTGTGAAACTTCTTTCTGATCTGAGCATTCAGCTAACAGAGTTAAACCATACTTTTGATTGAGCAGTTTTGAAACACTCTGTCTGTAGAAAATGCAACTGGACATTCGTAGCGCTAAGTGGGTAATAGTGGAAAAAAGAATATGTTCAAATATAAACTACACAGAAGCATTGTATGAAACTTCTTTCTGTTCTGTGCATTCAACTAACAGAGTTGAACCTTACTTTTGATTGAGCCTTTCTGAGACACTCTTTCTGTAGAAACTGCAATTGGACATTCTGAGCGCTAAGAGGCCTCTATTGGGAAAAATAATATCTTCAAATAAAAACTACACAGAAGCATTGTCTGAAACTTATTTCTGATATGTTCATTAAGCTAACAGAGTTAAACCATACTTTTGATTGCGCAGTTCTGAACACTCTTTCTGTAGAAAATGCAAGTGGACATTCGGAGCGCTAAGAGGGTTATAGTGGAAAAAGGAATATATTCAAATATAAACTACACTGTAGCATTCTGTGAAAATTCTTTCTGTTCTGTGCATTCAACTAACAGAGTTGAACCTTACTTTTGATTGAGCCGTTCTGAAACACTCTTTCTGTAGAAACTGCAATTGGACATGCTAAGCGCTAAGAGGCCTACATTGGGAAAAAGAATATCTTCAAATAAAAACTACACAGATGCATTCTGTGAAACTTATTTCTGATCTGTAAATTCAGTTAAGAGAGATAAAACATATTTTTGATTGAGCAGTTATGAAACACTCTTTTTGTAGAAAATGCAAGTGGAGATTCGGAGCGCAAAGAGGGTAATAGTGGA
The DNA here is from genome assembly GCF_028878055.3 of Symphalangus syndactylus. Classification (NCBI taxonomy): domain Eukaryota; kingdom Metazoa; phylum Chordata; class Mammalia; order Primates; family Hylobatidae; genus Symphalangus; species Symphalangus syndactylus. The sequence continues at coordinate 102,271,371 of NC_072438.2, forward strand.
AAAAGGAATGTCTTCAAATATAAACTACACAGAATCATTCGGTGTAACTTCTTTATGATCTGTGCATTCAGCTAACAGAGTTAAACCACACTTTTGATTGAGCAGATCTGAACACTCTTTCTGTAGAAAATGCAACTGGACATTTGGAGCGCTAAGAGCGTAGTAGTGGAAAAAGGAATATATTCAAATATAAACTACACAGAAGCATTCTGTGAAACTTCTTTCTGATCTGAGCATTCAGCTAACAGAGTTAAACCATACTTTTGATTGAGCAGTTTTGAAACACTCTGTCTGTAGAAAATGCAACTGGACATTCGTAGCGCTAAGTGGGTAATAGTGGAAAAAAGAATATGTTCAAATATAAACTACACAGAAGCATTGTATGAAACTTCTTTCTGTTCTGTGCATTCAACTAACAGAGTTGAACCTTACTTTTGATTGAGCCGTTCTGAAACACTCTTTCTGTAGAAACTGCAATTGGACATTCTGAGCGCTAAGAGGCCTATATTGGGAAAAAGAATGTCTACAAATAAAAACTACACAGAAGAATTGTGTGAAACTTCTTTCTGTTCTGTTTGTTCAACTAAAAGAGTTGAACCTTAGTTTTGATTGAGCCGTTCTGAAACATTCTTTCTGTAGAAAATGCAAGTGGAGATTCGGAGCGCTAAGAGGGTAATAGTGGAAAAAGGAATGTCTCCAAATATAAACTACACAGAATCATTCTGTGAAACTTCTTTCTGATCTGTGCATTCAGCTAACAGAGTTAAACCATACTTTTGATTGAGCAGATCTGAACACTCTTTCTGTAGAAAATGCAACTGGACATTTCGAGCGCTAAGAGAGTAGTAGTGGAAAAAGGAATATATTCAAATAGAAACTACACAGAAGCATTCTGTGAAACTTCTTTCTGATCTGAGCATTCAGCTAACAGAGTTAAACCATACTTTTGATTGAGCAGTTTTGAAACACTCTGTCTGTAGAAAATGCAACTGGACATTCGTAGCGCTAAGTGGGTAATAGTGGAAAAAAGAATATGTTCAAATATAAACTACACAGAAGCATTGTATGAAACTTCTTTCTGTTCTGTGCATTCAACTAACAGAGTTGAACCTTACTTTTGATTGAGCCGTTCTGAAACACTCTTTCTGTAGAAACTGCAATTGGACATTCTGAGCGCTAAGAGGCCTATATTGGGAAAAAGAATGTCTACAAATAAAAACTACACAGAAGAATTGTGTGAAACTTCTTTCTGTTCTGTTTGTTCAACTAAAAGAGTTGAACCTTAGTTTTGACTGAACCGTTCTGAAACACTCTTTCTGTAGAAAATGCAAGTGGAGATTCGGAGCGCTAAGAGGGTAATAGTGGAAAATGGAATGTCTCCAAATATAAACTACACAGAATCATTCTGTGAAACTTCTTTCTGATCTGTGCAATCAGCTAACAGAGTTAAACCATACTTTTGATTGAGCAGATCTGAACACTCTTTCTGTAGAAAATGCAACTTGACATTTGGAGCGCTAAGAGAGTAGTAGTGGAAAAAGGAATATATTCAAATATAAACTACACAGAAGCATTCTGTGAAACTTCTTTCTGATCTGAGCATTCAGCTAACAGAGTTAAACCATACTTTTGATTGAGCAGTTTTGAAACACTCTGTCTGTAGAAAATGCAACTGGACATTCGTAGCGCTAAGTGGGTAATAGTGGAAAAAAGAATATGTTCAAATATAAACTACACAGAAGCATTGTATGAAACTTCTTTCTGTTCTCTGCATTCAACTAACAGAGTTGAACCTTACTTTTGAATGAGCCTTTCTGAAACACTCTTTCTGTAGAAACTGCAATTGGACATTCTGAGCCCTAAGAGGCCTATATTGGGAAAAATAATATCTTCAAATAAAAACTACACAGAAGCATTGTGTGAAACTTATTTCTGATATGTTCATTAAGCTAACAGAGTTAAACCATACTTTTGATTGCGCAGTTCTGAACACTCTTTCTGTAGAAAATGCAAGTGTACATTCGGAGCGCTAAGAGGGTAATAGTGGAAAAAGGAATATATTCACATATAAACTACACAGTAGCATTCTGTGAAAATTCTTTCTGTTCTGTGCATTCAACTAACAGAGTTGAACCTTACTTTTGATTGAGCCGTTCTGAAACACTCTTTCTGTAGAAACTGCAATTGGACATGCTAAGCGCTAAGAGGCCTACATTGGGAAAAAGAATATCTTCAAATAAAAACTACACAGATGCATTCTGTGAAACTTATCTCTGATCTGTAAATTCAGTTAACAGAGATAAAACATATTTTTGATTGAGCAGTTATGAAACACTCTTTTTGTAGAAAATGCAAGTGGAGATTCGGAGCGCTAAGAGGGTAATAGTGGAAAAAGGAATGTCTTCAAATATAAACTACACAGAATCATTCGGTGAAACTTCTTTCTTATCTGTGCATTCAGCTAACAGAGTTAAACCATACTTTTGATTGAGCAGATCTGAACACTCTTTCTGTAGAAAATGCAACTGGACAATTGGAGCGCTAAGAGCGTAGTAGTGGAAAAAGGAATATATTCAAATATAAACTACACAGAAGCATTCTGTGAAACTTCTTTCTGATCTGAGCATTCAGCTAACAGAGTTAAACCATACTTTTGATTGAGCAGTTTTGTAACACTCTGTCTGTAGAAAATGCAACTGGACATTCGTAGCGCTAAGTGGGTAATAGTGGAAAAAAGAATATGTTCAAATATAAACTACACAGAAGCATTGTATGAAACTTCTTTCTGTTCTGTGCATTCAACTAACAGAGTTGAACCTTACTTTTGATTGAGCCGTTCTGAAACACTCTTTCTGTAGAAACTGCAATTGGACATTCTGAGCGCTAAGAGGCCTATATTGGGAAAAAGAATGTCTACAAATAAAAACTACACAGAAGAATTGTGTGAAACTTCTTTCTGTTCTGTTTGTTCAACTAAAAGAGTTGAACCTTAGTTTTGATTGAGCCGTTCTGAAACACTCTTTCTGTAGAAAATGCAAGTGGAGATTCGGAGGGCTAAGAGGGTAATAGTGGAAAAAGGAATGTCTCCAAATATAAACTACACAGAATCATTCTGTGAAGCTTCTTTCTGATCTGTGCATTCAGCTAACAGAGTTAAACCATACTTTTGATTGAGCAGATCTGAACACTCTTTCTGTAGAAAATGCAACTGGACATTTGGAGCGCTAAGAGAGTAGTAGTGGAAAAAGGAATATATTCAAATATAAACTACACAGAAGCATTCTGTGAAACTTCTTTCTGATCTGAGCATTCAGCTAACAGAGTTAAACCATACTTTTGATTGAGCAGTTTTGAAACACTCTGTCTGTAGAAAATGCAACTGGACATTCGTAGCGCTAAGTGGGTAATAGTGGAAAAAAGAATATGTTCAAATATAAACTACACAGAAGCATTGTATGAAACTTCTTTCTGTACTGTGCATTCAACTAACAGAGTTGAACCTTACTTTTGATTGAGCCTTTCTGAAACACTCTTTCTGTAGAAACTGCAATTGGACATTCTGAGCGCTAAGAGGCCTCTATTGGGAAAAATAATATCTTCAAATAAAAACTACACAGAAGCATTGTGTGAAACTTATTTCTGATATGTTCATTAAGCTAACAGAGTTAAACCATACTTTTTATTGCGCAGTTCTGAACACTCTTTCTGTAGAAAATTCAAGTGGACATTCGGAGCGCTAAGAGGGTAATAGTGGAAAAAGAAGTATATTCAAATATAAACTACCCAATAGCATTCTGTGAAAATTCTTTCTGTTCTGTGCATTCAACTAACAGAGTTGAACCTTACTTTTGATTGAGCCGTTCTGAAACACTCTTTCTGTAGAAACTGCGATTGGACATGCTAAGCGCTAAGAGGTCTACATTGGGAAAAAGAATATCTTCAAATAAAAACTACACAGATGCATTCTGTGAAACTTATTTCTGATCTGTAAATTCAGTTAACAGAGATAAAACATATTTTTGATTGAGCAGTTATGAAACACTCTTTTTGTAGAAAATGCAAGTGGAGATTCCGAGCGCTAAGAGGGTAATAGTGGCAAAAGGAATGTCTTCAAATATAAACTACACAGAATCATTCGGTGAAACTTCCTTCTGATCTGTGCATTCAGCTAACAGAGTTAAACCATACTTTTGATTGAGGAGATCTGAACACTCTTTCTGTAGAAAATGCAACTGGACATTTGGAGCGCTAAGAGCGTAGTAGTGGAAAAAGGAATATATTCAAATATAAACTACACAGAAGCATTCTGTGAAAGTTCTTTCTGATCTGAGCATTCAGCTAACAGAGTTAAACCATACTTTTGATTGAGCAGTTTTGAAACACTCTGTCTGTAGAAAATGCAACTGGACATTCGTAGCGCTAAGTGGGTAATAGTGGAAAAAAGAATATGTTCAAATATAAACTACACAGAAGCATTGTATGAAACTTCTTTCTGTTTTGTGCATTCAACTAACAGAGTTGAACCTTACTTTTGATTGAGCCGTTCTGAAACACTCTTTCTGTAGAAACTGCAATTGGACATTCTGAGCGATAAGAGGCCTATATTGGGAAAAAGAATGTCTACAAATAAAAACTACACAGAAAAATTGTGTGAAACTTCTTTCTGTTCTGTTTGTTCAACTAAAAGAGTTGAACCTTAGTTTTGATTGAGCCGTTCTGAAACACTCTTTCTGTAGAAAATGCAAGTGGAGATTCGGAGCGCTAAGAGGGTAATAGTGGAAAAAGGAATGTCTCCAAATATAAACTACACAGAATCATTCTGTGAAACTTCTTTCTGATCTGTGCATTCAGCTAACAGATTTAAACCATACTTTTGATTGAGCAGATCTGAACACTCTTTCTGTAGAAAATGCAACTGGACATTTGGAGCGCTAAGAGAGTAGTAGTGGAAAAAGGAATATATTCAAATATAAACTACACAGAAGCATTCTGTGAAACTTCTTTCTGATCTGAGCATTCAGCTAACAGAGTTAAACCATACTTTTGATTGAGCAGTTTTGAAACACTCTGTCTGTAGAAAATGCAACTGGACATTCGTAGCGCTAAGTGGGTAATAGTGGAAAAAAGAATATGTTCAAATATAAACTACACAGAAGCATTGTATGAAACTTCTTTCTGTTCTGTGCATTCAACTAACAGAGTTGAACCTTACTTTTGATTGAGCCTTTCTGAAACACTCTTTCTGTAAAAACTGCAATTGGACATTCTGAGCGCTAAGAGGCCTATATTGGGAAAAATAATATCTTCAAATAAAAACTACACAGAAGCATTGTGTGAAACTTATTTCTGATATGTTCATTAAGCTAACAGAGTTAAACCATACATTTGATTGCGCACTTCTGAACACTCTTTCTGTAGAAAATGCAAGTGGATATTCGGAGCGCTAAGAGGGTAATAGTGGAAAAAGGAATATATTCAAATATAAACTACACAGTAGCATTCTGTGAAAATTATTTCTGTTCTGTGCATTCAACTAACAGAGTTGAACCTTACTTTTGATTGAGCCGTTCTGAAACACTCTTTCTGTAGAAACTGCAATTGGACATGCTAAGCGCTAAGAGGCCTACATTGGGAAAAAGAATATCTTCAAATAAAAACTACACAGATGCATTCTGTGAAACTTATTTCTGATCTGTAAATTCAGTTAACAGAGGTAAAACATATTTTTGATTGAGCAGTTATGAAACACTCTTTTTGTAGAAATTGCAAGTGGAGATTCGGAGCGCTAAGAGGGTAATAGTGGAAAAAGGAATGTCTTCAAATATAAACTACACAGAATCATTCTGTGAAACTTCTTTCTGATCTGTGCATTCAGCTAACAGAGTTAAACCATACTTTTGATTGAGCAGATCTGAACACTCTTTCTGTAGAAAATGCAACTGGACATTTGGAGCGCTAAGAGCGTAGTAGTGGAAAAAGGAATATATTCAAATATAAACTACACAGAAGCATTCTGTGAAAGTTCTTTCTGATCTGAGCATTCAGCTAACAGAGTTAAACCATACTTTTGATTGAGCAGTTTTGAAACACTCTGTCTGTAGAAAATGCAACTGGTCATTCGTAGCGCTAAGTGGGTAATAGTGGAAAAAAGAATATGTTCAAATATAAACTACACAGAAGCATTGTATGAAACTTCTTTCTGTTGTGTGCATTCAACTAACAGAGTTGAACCTTACTTTTGATTGAGCCTTTCTGAAACACTCTTTCTGTAAAAACTGCAATTGGACATTCTGAGCGCTAAGAGGCCTATATTGGGAAAAATAATATCTTCAAATAAAAACTACACAGAAGCATTGTGTGAAACTTATTTCTGATATGTTCATTAAGCTAACAGAGTTAAACCATACATTTGATTGCGCACTTCTGAACACTCTTTCTGTAGAAAATGCAAGTGGATATTCGGAGCGCTAAGAGGGTAATAGTGGAAAAAGGAATATATTCAAATATAAACTACACAGTAGCATTCTGTGAAAATTATTTCTGTTCTGTGCATTCAACTAACAGAGTTGAACCTTACTTTTGATTGAGCCGTTCTGAAACACTCTTTCTGTAGAAACTGCAATTGGACATGCTAAGCGCTAAGAGGCCTACATTGGGAAAAAGAATATCTTCAAATAAAAACTACACAGATGCATTCTGTGAAACTTATTTCTGATCTGTAAATTCAGTTAACAGAGGTAAAACATATTTTTGATTGAGCAGTTATGAAACACTCTTTTTGTAGAAATTGCAAGTGGAGATTCGGAGCGCTAAGAGGGTAATAGTGGAAAAAGGAATGTCTTCAAATATAAACTACACAGAATCATTCTGTGAAACTTCTTTCTGATCTGTGCATTCAGCTAACAGAGTTAAACCATACTTTTGATTGAGCAGATCTGAACACTCTTTCTGTAGAAAATGCAACTGGACATTTGGAGCGCTAAGAGAGTAGTAGTGGAAAAAGGAATATATTCAAATATAAACTACACAGAAGCATTCTGTGAAACTTCTTTCTGATCTGAGCATTCAGCTAACAGAGTTAAACCATACTTTTGATTGAGCAGTTTTGAAACACTTTGTCTGTAGAAAATGCAACTGGACATTCGTAGCGCTAAGTGGGTAATAGTGGAAAAAAGAATATGTTCAAATATAAACTACACAGAAGCATTGTATGAAACTTCTTTCTGTTCTGTGCATTCAACTAACAGAGTTGAACCTTACTTTTGATTGAGCCTTTCTGAAACACTCTTTCTGTAGAAACTGCAATTGGACATTCTGAGCGCTATGAGGCCTCTATTGGGAAAAATAATATCTTCAAATAAAAACTACACAGAAGCATTGTGTGAAACTTATTTCTGATATGTTCATTAAGCTAACAGAGTTAAACCATACTTTTGATTGCGCAGTTCTGAACTCTCTTTCTGTAGAAAATGCAAGTGGACATTCTGAGCGCTAAGAGGGTAATAGTGGAAAAAGGAATATATTCAAATATAAACTACACAGTAGCATTCTGTGAAAATTCTTTCTGTTCTGTGCATTCAACTAACAGAGTTGAACCTTACTTTTGATGAAGCCGTTCTGAAACACTCTTTCTGTAGAAACTGCAATTGGACATGCTAAGCGCTAAGAGGCCTACATTGGGAAAAAGAATACCTTCAAATAAAAACTACACAGAAGCATTGTGTGAAACTTATTTCTGATATGTTCATTAAGCTAACAGAGTTAAACCATACTTTTGATTGCGCAGTTCTGAACACTCTTTCTGTAGAAAATGCAAGTGGACATTCGGAGCGCTAAGAGGGTAATAGTGGAAAAAGGAGTATATTCAAATATAAACTACACAATAGCATTCTGTGAAAATTCTTTCTGTTCTGTGCATTCAACTAACAGAGTTGAACCTTACTTTTGATTGAGCCGTTCTGAAACACTCTTTCTGTAGAAACTGCAATTGGACATGCTAAGCGCTAAGAGGCCTACATTGGGAAAAAGAATATCTTCAAATAAAAACTACACAGATGCATTCTGTGAAACTTATTTCTGATCTGTAAATTCAGTTAACAGAGATAAAACATATTTTTGATTGAGCAGTTATGAAACACTCTTTTTGTAGAAAATGCAAGTGGAGATTCCGAGCGCTAAGAGGGTAATAGTGGAAAAAGGAATGTCTTCAAATATAAACTACACAGAATCATTCGGTGAAACTTCCTTCTGATCTGTGCATTCAGCTAACAGATTTAAACCATACTTTTGATTGAGGAGATCTGAACACTCTTTCTGTAGAAAATGCAACTGGACATTTGGAGCGCTAAGTGGGTAATAGTGGAAAAAAGAATATGTTCAAATAGAAACTACACAGAAGCATTATATGAAACTTCTTTCTGTTCTGTGCATTCAACTAACAGAGTTGAATCTTACTTTTGATTGAGCCGTTCTGAAACACTCTTTCTGTAGAAACTGCAATTGGACATTCTGAGCGCTAGGAGGCTTATATTGGGAAAAAGAATGTCTACAAATAAAAACTACACAGAAGAATTGTGTGAAACTTCTTTCTGTTCTGTTTGTTCAACTAAAAGAGTTGAACCTTAGTGTTGATTGAGCTGTTCTGAAACACTCTTTCTGTAGAAAATGCAAGTGGAGATTCGGAGCGCTAAGAGGGTAATAGTGGAAAAAGGAATGTCTCCAAATATAAACTACACAGAATCATTCTGTGAAACTTCTTTCTGATCTGAGCATTCAGCTAACAGAGTTAAACCATACTTTTGATTGAGCAGTTTTGAAACACTCTGTCTGTAGAAAATGCAACTGGACATTCGTAGCGCTAAGTGGGTAATAGTGGAAAAAAGAATATGTTCAAATATAAACTACACAGAAGCATTGTATGAAACTTCTTTCTGTTCTGTGCATTCAACTAACAGAGTTGAACCTTACTTTTGATTGAGCCTTTCTGAAACACTCTTTCTGTAGAAACTGCAATTGGACATTCTGAGCGCTAAGAGGCCTCTATTGGGAAAAATAATATCTTCAAATAAAAACTACACAGAAGGATTGTGTGAAACTTATTTCTGATATGTTCATTAATCTAACAGACTTAAACCATACTTTTGATTGCGCAGTTCTGAACACTCTTTCTGTAGAAAATGCAAGTGGACATTCGGAGCGCTAAGAGGGTAATAGTGGAAAAAGGAATATACTCAAATATAAACTACACAGTAGCATTCTGTGAAAATTCTTTCTGTTCTGTGCGTTCAACTAACAGAGTTGAAACTTACTTTTGATTGAGCCGTTCAGAAACACTCTTTCTGTAGAAACTGCAATTGGACATGCTAAGCGCTAAGAGGCCTACATTGGGAAAAGGAATATCTTCAAATAAAAACTACACAGATGCATTCTGTGAAACTTATTTCTGATCTGTAAATTCAGTTAACAGAGATAAAACATATTTTTGATTGAGCAGTTATGAAACACTCTTTTTGTAGAAAATGCAAGTGGAGATTCGGAGCGCTAAGAGGGTAATAGTGGAAAAAGGAATGTCTTCAAATATAAACTACACAGAATCATTCGGTGAAACTTGTTTCTGATCTGTGCATTCAGCTAACAGAGTTAAACCATACCTTTGATTGAGCAGATCTGAACACTCTTTCTGTAGAAAATGCAACTGGACATTTGGAGCGCTAAGAGCGTAGTAGTGGAAAAAGGAATATATTCAAATATAAACAACAAAGAAGCATTCTGTGAAACTTCTTTCTGATCTGAGCATTCAGCTAACAGAGTTAAACCATACTTTTGATTGAGCAGTTTTGAAACACTCTGTCTGTAGAAAATGCAACTGGACATTCGTAGCGCTAAGTGGGTAATAGTGGAAAAAACAATATGTTCAAATATAAACTACACAGAAGCATTGTATGAAACTTCTTTGTGTTCTGTGCATTCAACTAACAGAGTTGAACCTGACTTTTGATTGAGCCGTTCTGAAACACTCTTTCTGTAGAAACTGCAATTGGACATTCTGAGCGCTAAGAGGCCTATATTGGGAAAAAGAATGTCTACAAATAAAAACTACACAGAAGAATTGTGTGAAACTTCTTTCTGTTCTGTTTGTTCAACTAAAAGAGTTGAACCTTAGTTTTGATTGAGCCGTTCTGAAACACTCTTTCTGTAGAAAATGCAAGTGGAGATTCGGAGCGCTAAGAGGGTAATAGTGGAAAAAGGAATGTCTCCAAATATAAACTACACAGAATCATTCTGTGAAACTTCTTTCTGGTCTGTGCATTCAGCTAACAGAGTTAAACCATACTTTTGATTGAGCAGATCTGAACACTCTTTCTGTAGAAAATGCAACTGGACATTTGGAGCGCTAAGAGAGTAGTAGTGGAAAAAGGAATATATTCAAATATAAACTACACAGAAGCATTCTGTGAAACTTCTTTCTGATCTGAGCATTCAGCTAACAGAGTTAAACCATACTTTTGATTGAGCAGTTTTGAAACACTCTGTCTGTAGAAAATGCAACTGGACATTCGTAGCGCTAAGTGGGTAATAGTGGAAAAAAGAATATGTTCAAATATAAACTACACAGAAGCATTGTATGAAACTTCTTTCTGTTCTGTGCATTCAACTAACAGAGTTGAACCTTACATTTGATTGAGCCTTTCTGAAACACTCTTTCTGTAGAAACTGCAATTGGACATTCTGAGCGCTAAGAGGCCTCTTTTGGGAAAAATAATATCTTCAAATAAAAACTACACAGAAGCATTGTGTGAAACTTATTTCTGATATGTTCATTAAGCTAACAGATTTAAACCATACTTTTGATTGCGCAGTTCTGAACACTCTTTCTGTAGAAAATGCAAGTGGACATTCGGAGCGCTAAGAGGGTAATAGTGGAAAAAGGAATATATTTAAATATAAACTACACAGTAGCATTCTGTGAAAATTCTTTCTGTTCTGTGCATTCAACTAACAGAGTTGAACCTTACTTTTGATTGAGCCGTTCTGAAACTCTCTTTCTGTAGAAACTGCAATTGGACATGCTAAGCGCTAAGAGGCCTACATTGGGAAATAGAATATATTCAAATAAAAACTACACAGATGCATTCTGTGAAACTTATTTCTGATCTGTAAATTCAGTTAACAGAGATAAAACATATTTTTGATTGAGCAGTTATGAAACACTCTTTTTGTAGAAAATGCAAGTGGAGATTCGGAGCGCTAAGAGGGTAATAGTGGAAAAAGGAATGTCTTCAAATATAAACTACACAGAATCATTCGGTGAAACTTCCTTCTGATCTGTGCATTCAGCTAACAGAGTTAAACCATACTTTTGATTGAGCATATCTGAACACTCTTTCTGTAGAAAATGCAACTGGACATTTTGAGCGCTAAGAGCGTATTAGTGGAAAAAGGAATATATTCAAATATAAACTACACAGAAGCATTCTGTGAAACTTCTTTCTGATCTGAGCATTCAGCTAACAGAGTTAAACCATACTTTTGATTGAGCAGTTTTGAAACACTCTGTCTGTAGAAAATGCAACTGGACATTCGTAGCGCTAAGTGGGTAATAGTGGAAACAAGAATATGTTCAAATATAAACTACACAGAAGCATTGTATGAAACTTCTTTCTGTTCTGTGCATTCAACTAACAGAGTTGAACCTTACTTTTGATTGAGCCGTTCTGAAACACTCTTTCTGTAGAAACTGCAATTGGACATTCTGAGCGCTAGGAGGCCTATATTGGGAAAAAGAATGTCTACAAATAAAAACTACACAGAAGAATTGTGTGAAACTTCTTTCTGTTCTGTTTGTTCAACTAAAAGAGTTGAACCTTAGTTTTGATTGAGCCGTTCTGAAACACTCTTTCTGTAGAAAATGCAAGTGGAGATTCGGAGCGCTAAGAGGGTAATAGTGGAAAAAGGAATGTCTCCAAATATAAACTACACAGAATCATTCTGTGAAACTTCTTTCTGATCTGTGCATTCAGCTAACAGAGTTAAACCATACTTTTGATTGAGCAGATCTGAACACTCTTTCTGTAGAAAATGCAACTGGACATTTGGAGCGCTAAGAGAGTAGTAGTGGAAAAAGGAATATATTCAAATATAAACTACACAGAAGCATTCTGTGAAACTTCTTTCTGATCTGAGCATTCAGCTAACAGAGTTAAACCATACTTTTGATTGAGCAGTTTTGAAACACTCTGTCTGTAGAAAATGCAACTGGACATTCGTAGCGCTAAGTGGGTAATAGTGGAAAAAAGAATATGTTCAAATATAAACTACACAGAAGCATTGTATGAAACTCCTTTCTGTTCTGTGCATTCAACTAACAGAGTTGAACCTTACTTTTGATTGAGCCGTTCTGAAACACTCTTTCTGTAGAAACTGCAATTGGACATTCTGAGCGCTAAGAGGCCTCTATTGGGAAAAATAATATCTTCCAATAAAAACTACACAGAAGCATTGTGTGAAACTTATTTCTGATATGTTCATTAAGCTAACAGATTTAAACCATACTTTTGATTGCGCAGTTCTGAACACTCTTTCTGTAGAAAATGCAAGTGGAGATTCGGAGCGCTAAGAGGGTAATAGTGGAAAAAGGAATATATTTAAATATAAACTACACAGTAGCATTCTGTGAAACTTCTTTCTGATCTGTGCATTCAGCTAAGAGAGTTAAACCATACTTTTGATTGAGCAGATCTGAACACTCTTTCTGTAGAAAATGCAACTGGACATTTGGAGCGCTAAGAGAGTAGTAGTGGAAAAAGGAATATATTCAAATATAAACTACACAGAAGCATTCTGTGAAACTTCTTTTTGATCTGAGCATTCAGCTAACAGAGTTAAACCATACTTTTGATTGAGCAGTTTTGAAACACTCTGTCTGTAGAAAATGCAACTGGACATTCGTAGCTCTAAGTGGGTAATAGTGGAAAAAAGAATATGTTCAAATATAAACTACACAGAAGCATTGTATGAAACTTCTTTCTGTTCTGTGCATTCAACTAACAGAGTTGAACCTTACTTTTGATTGAGCCTTTCTGAAACACTCTTTCTGTAGAAACTGCAATTGGACATTCTGAGCGCTAAGAGGCCTCTATTGGGAAAAATAATATCTTCAAATAAAAACTACACAGAAGCATTGTGTGAAACTTATTTCTGATCTGTAAATTCAGTTAACAGAGATAAAACATATTTTTGATTGAGCAGTTATGAAACTCTCTTTTTGTAGAAAATGCAAGTGGAGATTCGGAGCGCTGAGAGGGTAATAGTGGAAAAAGGAATGTCTTCAAATATAAACTACACAGAATCATTCGGTGAAACTTCTTTCTGATCTGTGCATTCAGCTAACAGAGTTAAACCATACTTTTGATTGAGCAGATCTGAACACTCTTTCTGTAGAAAATGCAATGGACATTTGGAGCGCTAAGAGCGTAGTAGTGGAAAAAGGAATATATTCAAATATAAACTACACAGAAGCATTCTGTGAAACTTCTTTCTGATCTGAGCATTCAGCTAACAGAGTTAAACCATACTTTTGATTGAGCAGTTTTGAAACACTCTGTCTGTAGAAAATGCAACTGGACATTCGTAGCGCTAAGTGGGTAATAGTGGAAAAAAGAATATGTTCAAATAGAAACTACACAGAAGCATTGTATGAAACTTCTTTCTGTTCTGTGCATTCAACTAACAGAGTTGAACCTTACTTTTGATTGAGCCGTTCTGAAACACTCTTTCTGTAGAAACTGCAATCGGACATTCTGAGCGCTAAGAGGCCTATATTGGGAAAAAGAATGTCTACAAATAAAAACTACACAGAAGAATTGTGTGAAACTTCTTTCTGTTCTGTTTGTTCAACTAAAAGAGTTGAACCTTAGTTTTGATTGAGCCGTTCTGAAACACTCTTTCTGTAGAAAATGCAAGTGGAGATTCGGAGCGCTAAGAGGGTAATAGTGGAAAAAGGAATGTCTCCAAATATAAACTACACAGAATCATTCGGTGAAACTTCTTTCTGATCTGTGCATTCAGCTAACAGAGTTAAACCATACTTTTGATTGAGCAGATCTGAACACTCTTTCTGTAGAAAATGCAACTGGACATTTGGAGCGCTAAGAGAGTACTAGTGGAAAAAGGAATATATTCAAATATAAACTACACAGAAGCATTCTGTGAAACTTCTTTCTGATCTGAGCATTCAGCTAACAGAGTTAAACCATACTTTTGATTGAGCAGTTTTGAAACACTCTGTCTGTAGAAAATGCAACTGGACATTCGTAGCGCTAAGTGGGTAATAGTGGAAAAAAGAATATGTTCAAATATAAAATACACAGAAGCATTGTATGAAACTTCTTTCTGTTCTGTGCATTCAACTAACAGAGTTGAACCTTTCTTTTTCTTGAGCCTTTCTGAAACACTCTTTCTGTAGAAACTGCAATTGGACATTCTGAGCGCTAAGAGGCCTCTATTGGGAAAAATAATATCTTCAAATAAAAACTACACAGAAGCATTGTGTGAAACTTATTTCTGATATGTTCATTAAGCTAACAGAGTTAAACCATACTTTTGATTGCGCAGTTCTGAACACTCTTTCTGTAGAAAATGCAAGTGGACATTCGGAGCGCTAAGAGGGTAATAGTGGAAAAAGGAGTATATTCAAATATAAACTACACAATAGCATTCTGTGAAAATGCTTTCTGTTCTGTGCATTCAACTAACAGAGTTGAACATTACTTTTGATTGAGCCGTTCTGAAACACTCTTTCTGTATAAACTGCAATTGGACATGCTAAGCGCTAAGTGGCCTACATTGGGAAAAAGAATATCTTCAAATAAAAACTACACAGATGCATTCTGTGAAACTTATTTCTGATCTGTAAATTCAGTTAACAGAGATAAAACATATTTTTGATTGAGCAGTTATGAAACACTCTTTTTGTAGAAAATGCAAGTGGAGATTCGGAGCGCTAAGAGGGTAATAGTGGAAAAAGGAATGTCTCCAAATATAAACTACACAGAATCATTCGGTGAAACTTCCTTCTGATCTGTGCATTCAGCTAACAGAGTTAAACCATACTTTTGATTGAGCAGATCTGAACACTCTTTCTGTAGAAAATGCAACTGGACATTTGGAGCGCTAAGAGCGTAGTAGTGGAAAAAGGAATATATTCAAATATAAACTACACAGAAGCATTCTGTGAAACATCTTTCTGATATGAGCATTCAGCTAACAGAGTTAAACCATACTTTTGATTGAGCAGTTTTGAAACACTCTGTCTGTAGAAAATGCAACTGGACATTCTTAGCGCTAAGTGGGTAATAGTGGAAAAAGGAATATGTTCAAATATAAACTACACAGAAGCATTGTATGAAACTACTTTCTGTTCTGTGCATTCAACTAACAGAGTTGAACCTTACTTTTGATTGAGCCGTTCTGAAACACTCTTTCTGTAGAAACTGCAATTGGACATTCTGAGCGCTAAGAGGCCTATATTGGGAAAAAGAATATCTACAAATAAAAACTACACAGAAGAATTGTGTGAAAGTTCTTTCTGTTCTGTTTGTTCAGCTAAAAGAGTTGAACCTTAGTTTTGATTGAGCCGTTCTGAAACACTCTTTCTGTAGAAAATGCAAGTGGAGATTCGGAGCGCTAAGAAGGTAATAGTGGAAAAAGGAATGTCTCCAAATATAAACTACACAGAATCATTCGGTGAGACTTCTTTCTGATCTGTGCATTCAGCTAACAGAGTTAAACCATACTTTTGATTGAGCAGATCTGAACACTCTTTCTGTAGAAAATGCAACTGGACATTTGGAGCGCTAAGAGAGTAGTAGTGGAAAAAGGAATATATTCAAACATAAACTACACAGAAGCATTCTGTGAAACTTCTTTCTGATCTGAGCATTCAGCTAACAGAGTTAAACCATACTTTTGATTGAGCAGTTTTGAAACACTCTGTCTGTAGAAAATGCAACTGGACATTCGTAGCGCTAAGTGGGTAATAGTGGAAATAAGAATATGTTCAAATATAAACTACACAGAAGCATTGTATGAAACTTCTTTCTGTTCTGTGCATTCAACTAAGAGAGTTGAACCTGACTTTGATTGAGCCTTTCTGAAACACTCTTTCTGTAGAAACTGCAATTGGACATTCTGAGCGCTAAGAGGCCTCTATTGGGAAAAATAATATCTTCAAATAAAAACTACACAGAAGCATTGTGTGAAACTTATTTCTGATATGTTCATTAAGCTAACAGAGTTAAACCATACTTTTGATTGCGCAGTTCTGAACACTCTTTCTGTAGTAAATGCAAGTGGACATTCGGAGCGCTAAGAGGGTAATAGTGGAAAAAGGAGTATATTCAAATATAAACTACACAATAGCATACTGTGAAAATTCTTTCTGTTCGGTGCATTCAACTAACAGAGTTGAACCTTACTTTTGATTGAGCCGTTCTGAAACACTCTTTCTGTAGAAACTGCAATTGGACATGCTAAGCGCTAAGAGGCCTACATTGGGAAAAAGAATATCTTCAAATAAAAACTACACAGATGCATTCTGTGAAACTTATTTCTGATCTGTAAATTCAGTTAAGAGAGATAAAACATATTTTTGATTGAGCAGTTATGAAACACTCTTTTTGTAGAAAATGCAAGTGGAGATTCGGAGCGCTAAGAGGGTAATAGTGGAAAAAGGAATGTCTTCAAATATAAACTACACAGAATCATTCGGTGAAACTTCCTTCTGATCTGTGCATTCAGCTAACAGAGTTAAACCATACTTTTGATTGAACAGATCTGAACACTCTTTCTGTAGAAAATGCAACTGGACATTTGGAGCGCTAAGAGCGTAGTAGTGGAAAACGGAATATATTCAAATATAAACTACACAGAAGCATTCTGTGAAACTTCCTTCTGATCTGAGCATTCAGCTAACAGAGTTAAACCATACTTTTGATTGAGCAGTTTTGAAACACTCTGTCTGTAGAAAATGCAACTGGACATTCGTAGCGCTATGTGGGTAATAGTGGAAAAAAGAATATGTTCAAATATAAACTACACAGAAGCATTGTATGAAACTACTTTCTGTTCTGTGCATTCAACTAACAGAGTTGAACCTTACTTTTGATTGAGCCGTTCTGAAACACTCTTTCTGTAGAAACTGCAATTGGACATTCAGAGCGCTAGGAGGCCTATATTGGGAAAAAGAATGTCTACAAATAAAAACTACACAGAAGAATTGTGTGAAACTTCTTTCTGTTCTGATTGTTCAACTAAAAGAGTTGAACCTTAGTTTTGATTGAGCCGTTCTGAAACACTCTTTCTGTAGAAAATGCAAGTGGAGATTCGGAGCGCTAAGAGGGTAATAGTGGAAAAAGGAATGTCTCCAAATATAAACTACACAGAATCATCCTGTGAAACTTCTTTCTGATCTGTGCATTCAGCTAACAGAGTTAAACCATACTTTTGATTGAGCAGATCTGAACACTCTTTCTGTAGAAAATGCAACTGGACATTTGGAGAGATAAGAGATTAGTAGTGGAAAAAGGAATATATTCAAATATAAACTACACAGAAGCATTCTGTGAAACTTCTTTCTGATCTGAGCATTCAGCTAACAGAGTTAAACCATACTTTTGATTGAGCAGTTTTGAAACACTCTGTCTGTAGAAAATGCAACTGGATATTCGTAGCGCTAAGTGGGTAATAGTGGAAAAAAGAATATGTTCAAATATAAACTACACAGAAGCATTTTATGAAACTACTTTCTGTTCTGTGCATTCAACTAACAGAGTTGAACCTTACTTTTGATTGAGCCGTTCTGAAACACTCTTTCTGTAGAAACTGCAATTGGACATTCTGAGCGCTAAGAGGCCTATATTGGGAAAAAGAATGTCTACAAATAAAAACTACACAGAAGAATTGTGTGAAACTTCTTTCTGTTCTGTTTGTTCAACTAAAAGAGTTGAAACTTAGTTTTGATTGAGCCGTTCTGAAACACTCTTTCTGTAGAAAATGCAAGTGGAGATTCGGAGCGCTAAGAGGGTAATAGTGGAAAAAGGAATGTCTCCAAATATAAACTACACAGAATCATCCTGTGAAACTTCTTTCTGATCTGTGCATTCAGCTAACAGAGTTAAACCATACTTTTGATTGAGCAGATCTGAACACTCTTTCTGTAGAAAATGCAACTGGACATTTGGAGCGCTAACAGAGTGGTAGTGGAAAAAGTAATATATTCAAATATAAACTACACAGAAGCATTCTGTGAAACTTCTTTCTGATCTGAGCATTCAGCTAACAGAGTTAAACCATACTTTTGATTGAGCAGTTTTGAAACACTCTGTCTGTAGAAAATGCAACTGGACATTCGTAGCGCTAAGTTGGTAATACTGGAAAAAAGAATATGTTCAAATATAAACTACACAGAAGCATTGTATGAAACTTCTTCCTGTTCTGTGCATTCAACTAACAGAGTTGAACCTTACTTTTGATTGAGCCTTTCTGAAACACTCTTTCTGTAGAAACTGCAATTGGACATTCTGAGCGCTAAGAGGCCTCTATTGGGAAAAATAATATCTTCAAATAAAAACTACACAGAAGCATTGTGTGAAACTTATTTCTGATATGTTCATTAAGCTAACAGAGTTAAACCATACTTTTGATTGCGCAGTTCTGAACACTCTTTCTGTAGAAAATGCAAGTGGACATTCGGAGCGCTAAGAGGGTAATAGTGGAAAAAGGAGTATATTCAAATATAAACTACACAGTAGCATTCTGTGAAAATTCTTTCTGTTCTGTGCATTCAACTAACAGAGTTGAACCTTACTTTTGATTGAGCCTTTCTGAAACACTCTTTCTGTAGAAACTGCAATTGGACATTCTGAGCGCTAAGAGGCCTCTATTGGGAAAAATAATATCTTCAAATAAAAACTACACAGAAGCATTGTGTGAAACTTATTTCTGATATGTTCATTAAGCTAACAGAGTTAAACCATACTTTTGATTGCGCAGTTCTGAACACTCTTTCTGTAGAAAATGCAAGTGGACATTCGGAGCGCTAAGAGGGTAATAGTGGAAAAAGGAATATATTTAAATATAAACTACACAGTAGCATTCTGTGAAAATTCTTTCTGTTCTGTGCATTCAACTAACAGAGTTGAACCTTACTTTTGATTGAGCCGTTCTGAAACTCTCTTTCTGTAGAAACTGCAATTGGACATGCTAAGCGCTAAGAGGCCTACATTGGGAAATAGAATATATTCAAATAAAAACTACACAGATGCATTCTGTGAAACTTATTTCTGATCTGTAAATTCAGTTAACAGAGATAAAACATATTTTTGATTGAGCAGTTATGAAACACTCTTTTTGTAGAAAATGCAAGTGGAGATTCGGAGCGCTAAGAGGGTAATAGTGGAAAAAGGAATGTCTTCAAATATAAACTACACAGAATCATTCGGTGAAACTTCCTTCTGATCTGTGCATTCAGCTAACAGAGTTAAACCATACTTTTGATTGAGCATATCTGAACACTCTTTCTGTAGAAAATGCAACTGGACATTTTGAGCGCTAAGAGCGTAGTAGTGGAAAAAGGAATATATTCAAATATAAACTACACAGAAGCATTCTGTGAAACTTCTTTCTGATCTGAGCATTCAGCTAACAGAGTTAAACCATACTTTTGATTGAGCAGTTTTGAAACACTCTGTCTGTAGAAAATGCAACTGGACATTCGTAGCGCTAAGTGGGTAATAGTGGAAACAAGAATATGTTCAAATATAAACTACACAGAAGCATTGTATGAAACTTCTTTCTGTTCTGTGCATTCAACTAACAGAGTTGAACCTTACTTTTGATTGAGCCGTTCTGAAACACTCTTTCTGTAGAAACTGCAATTGGACCTTCTGAGCGCTAGGAGGCCTATATTGGGAAAAAGAATGTCTACAAATAAAAACTACACAGAAGAATTGTGTGAAACTTCTTTCTGTTCTGTTTGTTCAACTAAAAGAGTTGAACCTTAGTTTTGATTGAGCCGTTCTGAAACACTCTTTCTGTAGAAAATGCAAGTGGAGATTCGGAGCGCTAAGAGGGTAATAGTGGAAAAAGGAATGTCTCCAAATATAAACTACACAGAATCATTCTGTGAAACTTCTTTCTGATCTGTGCATTCAGCTAACAGAGTTAAACCATACTTTTGATTGAGCAGATCTGAACACTCTTTCTGTAGAAAATGCAACTGGACATTTGGAGCGCTAAGAGAGTAGTAGTGGAAAAAGGAATATATTCAAATATAAACTACACAGAAGCATTCTGTGAAACTTCTTTCTGATCTGAGCATTCAGCTAACAGAGTTAAACCATACTTTTGATTGAGCAGTTTTGAAACACTCTGTCTGTAGAAAATGCAACTGGACATTCGTAGCGCTAAGTGGGTAATAGTGGAAAAAAGAATATGTTCAAATATAAACTACACAGAAGCATTGTATGAAACTCCTTTCTGTTCTGTGCATTCAACTAACAGAGTTGAACCTTACTTTTGATTGAGCCGTTCTGAAACACTCTTTCTGTAGAAACTGCAATTGGACATTCTGAGCGCTAAGAGGCCTCTATTGGGAAAAATAATATCTTCAAATAAAAACTACACAGAAGCATTGTGTGAAACTTATTTCTGATATGTTCATTAAGCTAACAGATTTAAACCATACTTTTGATTGCGCAGTTCTGAACACTCTTTCTGTAGAAAATGCAAGTGGAGATTCGGAGCGCTAAGAGGGTAATAGTGGAAAAAGGAATATATTTAAATATAAACTACACAGTAGCATTCTGTGAAACTTCTTTCTGATCTGTGCATTCAGCTAAGAGAGTTAAACCATACTTTTGATTGAGCAGATCTGAACACTCTTTCTGTAGAAAATGCAACTGGACATTTGGAGCGCTAAGAGAGTAGTAGTGGAAAAAGGAATATATTCAAATATAAACTACACAGAAGCATTCTGTGAAACTTCTTTCTGATCTGAGCATTCAGCTAACAGAGTTAAACCATACTTTTGATTGAGCAGTTTTGAAACACTCTGTCTGTAGAAAATGCAACTGGACATTCGTAGCTCTAAGTGGGTAATAGTGGAAAAAAGAATATGTTCAAATATAAACAACACAGAAGCATTGTATGAAACTTCTTTCTGTTCTGTGCATTCAACTAACAGAGTTGAACCTTACTTTTGATTGAGCCTTTCTGAAACACTCTTTCTGTAGAAACTGCAATTGGACATTCTGAGCGCTAAGAGGCCTCTATTGGGAAAAATAATATCTTCAAATAAAAACTACACAGAAGCATTGTGTGAAACTTATTTCTGATATGTTCATTAAGCTAACAGAGTTAAACCATACTTTTGATTGCGCAGTTCTGAACACTCTTTTTGTAGAAAATGCAAGTGGACATTCGGAGCGCTAAGAGGGTAATAGTGGAAAAAGGAGTATATTCAAATATAAACTACACAATAGCATTCTGTGAAAATTCTTTCTGTTCTGTGCATTCAACTAACAGAGTTGAACCTTACTTTTGATTGAGCCGTTCTGAAACACTGTTTCTGTAGAAACTGCAATTGGACATGCTAAGCGCTAAGAGGCCTACATTGGGAAAAAGAATATCTTCAAATAAAAACTACACAGATGCATTCTGTGAAACTTATTTCTGATCTGTAAATTCAGTTAACAGAGATAAAACATATTTTTGATTGAGCAGTTATGAAACTCTCTTTTTGTAGAAAATGCAAGTGGAGATTCGGAGCGCTGAGAGGGTAATAGTGGAAAAAGGAATGTCTTCAAATATAAACTACACAGAATCATTCGGTGAAGCTTCCTTCTGATCTGTGCATTCAGCTAACAGAGTTAAACCATACTTTTGATTGAGCAGATCTGAACACTCTTTCTGTAGAAAATGCAATGGACATTTGGAGCGCTAAGAGCGTAGTAGTGGAAAAAGGAATATATTCAAATATAAACTACACAGAAGCATTCTGTGAAACTTCTTTCTGATCTGAGCATTCAGCTAACAGAGTTAAACCATACTTTTGATTGAGCAGTTTTGAAACACTCTGTCTGTAGAAAATGCAACTGGACATTCGTAGCGCTAAGTGGGTAATAGTGGAAAAAAGAATATGTTCAAATAGAAACTACACAGAAGCATTGTATGAAACTTCTTTCTGTTCTGTGCATTCAACTAACAGAGTTGAACCTTACTTTTGATTGAGCCGTTCTGAAACACTCTTTCTGTAGAAACTGCAATCGGACATTCTGAGCGCTAAGAGGCCTATATTGGGAAAAAGAATGTCTACAAATAAAAACTACACAGAAGAATTGTGTGAAACTTCTTTCTGTTCTGTTTGTTCAACTAAAAGAGTTGAACCTTAGTTTTGATTGAGCCGTTCTGAAACACTCTTTCTGTAGAAAATGCAAGTGGAGATTCGGAGCGCTAAGAGGGTAATAGTGGAAAAAGGAATGTCTCCAAATATAAACTACACAGAATCATTCGGTGAAACTTCTTTCTGATCTGTGCATTCAGCTAACAGAGTTAAACCATACTTTTGATTGAGCAGATCTGAACACTCTTTCTGTGGAAAATGCAACTGGACATTTGGAGCGCTAAGAGAGTACTAGTGGAAAAAGGAATATATTCAAATATAAACTACACAGAAGCATTCTGTGAAACTTCTTTCTGATCTGAGCATTCAGCTAACAGAGTTAAACCATACTTTTGATTGAGCAGTTTTGAAACACTCTGTCTGTAGAAAATGCAACTGGACATTCGTAGCGCTAAGTGGGTAATAGTGGAAAAAAGAATATGTTCAAATATAAAATACACAGAAGCATTGTATGAAACTTCTTCCTGTTCTGTGCATTCAACTAACAGAGTTGAACCTTTCTTTTTATTGAGCCTTTCTGAAACACTCTTTCTGTAGAAACTGCAATTGGACATTCTGAGCGCTAAGAGGCCTCTATTGGGAAAAATAATATCTTCAAATAAAAACTACACAGAAGCATTGTGTGAAACTTATTTCTGATATGTTCATTAAGCTAACAGAGTTAAACCATACTTTTGATTGCGCAGTTCTGAACACTCTTTCTGTAGAAAATGCAAGTGGACATTCGGAGCGCTAAGAGGGTAATAGTGGAAAAAGGAGTATATTCAAATATAAACTACACAATAGCATTCTGTGAAAATGCTTTCTGTTCTGTGCATTCAACTAACAGAGTTGAACATTACTTTTGATTGAGCCGTTCTGAAACACTCTTTCTGTATAAACTGCAATTGGACATGCTAAGCGCTAAGTGGCCTACATTGGGAAAAAGAATATCTTCAAATAAAAACTACACAGATGCATTCTGTGAAACTTATTTCTGATCTGTAAATTCAGTTAACAGAGATAAAACATATTTTTGATTGAGCAGTTATGAAACACTCTTTTTGTAGAAAATGCAAGTGGAGATTCGGAGCGCTAAGAGGGTAATAGTGGAAAAAGGAATGTCTCCAAATATAAACTACACAGAATCATTCGGTGAAACTTCCTTCTGATCTGTGCATTCAGCTAACAGAGTTAAACCATACTTTTGATTGAGCAGATCTGAACACTCTTTCTGTAGAAAATGCAACTGGACATTTGGAGCGCTAAGAGCGTAGTAGTGGAAAAAGGAATATATTCAAATATAAACTACACAGAAGCATTCTGTGAAACATCTTTCTGATATGAGCATTCAGCTAACAGAGTTAAACCATACTTTTGATTGAGCAGTTTTGAAACACTCTGTCTGTAGAAAATGCAACTGGACATTCGTAGCGCTAAGTGGGTAATAGTTGAAAAAAGAATATGTTCAAATATAAACTACACAGAAGCATTGTATGAAACTACTTTCTGTTCTGTGCATTCAACTAACAGAGTTGAACCTTACTTTTGATTGAGCCGTTCTGAAACACTCTTTCTGTAGAAACTGCAATTGGACATTCTGAGCGCTAGGAGGCCAATATTGGGAAAAAGAAAGTCTACAAATAAAAACTACACAGAAGAATTGTGTGAAACTTCTTTCTGTTCTGTTTGTTCAACTAAAAGAGTTGAACCTTAGTTTTGATTGAGCCGTTCTGAAACACTCTTTCTGTAGAAAATGCAAGTGGAGATTCGGAGCGCTAAGAGGGTAATAGTGGAAAAAGGAATGTCTCCAAATATAAACTACACAGAATCATTCTGTGAAACTTCTTTCTGATCTGTGCATTCAGCTAACAGAGTTAAACCATACTTTTGATTGAGCAGATCTGAACACTCTTTCTGTAGAAAATGCAACTGAACATTTGGAGCGCTAAGAGAGTAGTAGTGGAAAAAGGAATATATTCAAATATAAACTACACAGAAGCATTCTGTGAAACTTCTTTCTGATCTGAGCATTCAGCTAACAGAGTTAAACCATACTTTTGATTGAGCAGTTTTGAAACACTCTGTCTGTAGAAAATGCAACTGGACATTCGTAGCGCTAAGTGGGTAATAGTGGAAAAAAGAATATGTTCAAATATAAACTACACAGAAGCATTGTATGAAACTTCTTTCTGTTCTGTGCATTCAACTAACAGAGTTGAACCTTACTTTTGATTGAGCCGTTCTGAAACACTCTTTCTGTAGAAACTGCAATTGGACATTCTGAGCGCTAAGAGGCCTATATTGGGAAAAAGAATGTCTACAAATAAAAACTACACAGTAGAATTGGGTAAAGCTTCTTTCTGTTCTGTTTGTTCAACTAAAAGAGTTGAACCTTAGTTTTGATTGAGCCGTTCTGAAACACTGTTTCTGTAGAAAATGCAAGTGGAGATTCGGAGCGCTAAGAGGGTAATAGTGGAAAAAGGAATGTCTCCAAATATAAACTACACAGAATCATCCTGTGAAACTTCTTTCTGATCTGTGCATTCAGCTAACAGTGTTAAACCATACTTTTGATTGAGCAGATCTGAACACTCTTTCTGTAGAAAATGCAACTGGACATTTGGAGCGCTAAGAGAATAGTAGTGGAAAAAGGAATATATATAATATAAACTACACAGAAGCATTCTGTGACACTTCTTTCTGATCTGAGCATTCAGCTAACAGAGTTAAACCATACTTTTGATTGAGCAGTTTTGAAACACTCTGTCTGTAGAAAATGCAACTGGACATTCTTAGCGCTAAGTGGGTAATAGTGGAAAAAGGAATATGTTCAAATATAAACTACACAGAAGCATTGTATGAAACTACTTTCTGTTCTGTGCATTCAACTAACAGAGTTGAACCTTACTTTTGATTGAGCCGTTCTGAAACACTCTTTCTGTAGAAACTGCAATTGGACATTCTGAGCGCTAAGAGGCCTATATTGGGAAAAAGAATATCTACAAATAAAAACTACACAGAAGAATTGTGTGAAAGTTCTTTCTGTTCTGTTTGTTCAGCTAAAAGAGTTGAACCTTAGTTTTGATTGAGCCGTTCTGAAACACTCTTTCTGTAGAAAATGCAAGTGGAGATTCGGAGCGCTAAGAAGGTAATAGTGGAAAAAGGAATGTCTCCAAATATAAACTACACAGAATCATTCGGTGAAACTTCTTTCTGATCTGTGCATTCAGCTAACAGAGTTAAACCATACTTTTGATTGAGCAGATCTGAACACTCTTTCTGTAGAAAATGCAACTGGACATTTGGAGCGCTAAGAGAGTAGTAGTGGAAAAAGGAATATATTCAAACATAAACTACACAGAAGCATTCTGTGAAACTTCTTTCTGATCTGAGCATTCAGCTAACAGAGTTAAACCATACTTTTGATTGAGCAGTTTTGAAACACTCTGTCTGTAGAAAATGCAACTGGACATTCGTAGCGCTAAGTGGGTAATAGTGGAAAAAAGAATATGTTCAAATATAAACTACACAGAAGCATTGTATGAAACTTCTTTCTGTTCTGTGCATTCAACTAAGAGAGTTGAACCTGACTTTGATTGAGCCTTTCTGAAACACTCTTTCTGTAGAAACTGCAATTGGACATTCTGAGCGCTAAGAGGCCTCTATTGGGAAAAATAATATCTTCAAATAAAAACTACACAGAAGCATTGTGTGAAACTTATTTCTGATATGTTCATTAAGCTAACAGAGTTAAACCATACTTTTGATTGCGCAGTTCTGAACACTCTTTCTGTAGTAAATGCAAGTGGACATTCGGAGCGCTAAGAGGGTAATAGTGGAAAAAGGAGTATATTCAAATATAAACTACACAATAGCATACTGTGAAAATTCTTTCTGTTCGGTGCATTCAACTAACAGAGTTGAACCTTACTTTTGATTGAGCCGTTCTGAAACACTCTTTCTGTAGAAACTGCAATTGGACATGCTAAGCGCTAAGAGGCCTACATTGGGAAAAAGAATATCTTCAAATAAAAACTACACAGATGCATTCTGTGAAACTTATTTCTGATCTGTAAATTCAGTTAAGAGAGTTAAAACATATTTTTGATTGAGCAGTTATGAAACACTCTTTTTGTAGAAAATGCAAGTGGAGATTCGGAGCGCTAAGAGGGTAATAGTGGAAAAAGGAATGTCTTCAAATATAAACTACACAGAATCATTCGGTGAAACTTCCTTCTGATCTGTGCATTCAGCTAACAGAGTTAAACCATACTTTTGATTGAACAGATCTGAACACTCTTTCTGTAGAAAATGCAACTGGACATTTGGAGCGCTAAGAGCGTAGTAGTGGAAAACGGAATATATTCAAATATAAACTACACAGAAGCATTCTGTGAAACTTCCTTCTGATCTGAGCATTCAGCTAACAGAGTTAAACCATACTTTTGATTGAGCAGTTTTGAAACACTCTGTCTGTAGAAAATGCAACTGGACATTCGTAGCGCTATGTGGGTAATAGTGGAAAAAAGAATATGTTCAAATATAAACTACACAGAAGCATTGTATGAAACTACTTTCTGTTCTGTGCATTCAACTAACAGAGTTGAACCTTACTTTTGATTGAGCCGTTCTGAAACACTCTTTCTGTAGAAACTGCAATTGGACATTCAGAGCGCTAGGAGGCCTATATTGGGAAAAAGAATGTCTACAAATAAAAACTACACAGAAGAATTGTGTGAAACTTCTTTCTGTTCTGATTGTTCAACTAAAAGAGTTGAACCTTAGTTTTGATTGAGCCGTTCTGAAACACTCTTTCTGTAGAAAATGCAAGTGGAGATTCGGAGCGCTAAGAGGGTAATAGTGGAAAAAGGAATGTCTCCAAATATAAACTACACAGAATCATCCTGTGAAACTTCTTTCTGATCTGTGCATTCAGCTAACAGAGTTAAACCATACTTTTGATTGAGCAGATCTGAACACTCTTTCTGTAGAAAATGCAACTGGACATTTGGAGAGATAAGAGATTAGTAGTGGAAAAAGGAATATATTCAAATATAAACTACACAGAAGCATTCTGTGAAACTTCTTTCTGATCTGAGCATTCAGCTAACAGAGTTAAACTATACTTTTGATTGAGCAGTTTTGAAACACTCTGTCTGTAGAAAATGCAACTGGATATTCGTAGCGCTAAGTGGGTAATAGTGGAAAAAAGAATATGTTCAAATATAAACTACACAGAAGCATTTTATGAAACTACTTTCTGTTCTGTGCATTCAACTAACAGAGTTGAACCTTACTTTTGATTGAGCCGTTCTGAAACACTCTTTCTGTAGAAACTGCAATTGGACATTCTGAGCGCTAAGAGGCCTATATTGGGAAAAAGAATGTCTACAAATAAAAACTACACAGAAGAATTGTGTGAAACTTCTTTCTGTTCTGTTTGTTCAACTAAAAGAGTTGAAACTTAGTTTTGATTGAGCCGTTCTGAAACACTCTTTCTGTAGAAAATGCAAGTGGAGATTCGGAGCGCTAAGAGGGTAATAGTGGAAAAAGGAATGTCTCCAAATATAAACTACACAGAATCATCCTGTGAAACTTCTTTCTGATCTGTGCATTCAGCTAACAGAGTTAAACCATACTTTTGATTGAGCAGATCTGAACACTCTTTCTGTAGAAAATGCAACTGGACATTTGGAGCGCTAACAGAGTGGTAGTGGAAAAAGTAATATATTCAAATATAAACTACACAGAAGCATTCTGTGAAACTTCTTTCTGATCTGAGCATTCAGCTAACAGAGTTAAACCATACTTTTGATTGAGCAGTTTTGAAACACTCTGTCTGTAGAAAATGCAACTGGACATTCGTAGCGCTAAGTGGGTAATACTGGAAAAAAGAATATGTTCAAATATAAACTACACAGAAGCATTGTATGAAACTTCTTCCTGTTCTGTGCATTCAACTAACAGAGTTGAACCTTACTTTTGATTGAGCCTTTCTGAAACACTCTTTCTGTAGAAACTGCAATTGGACATTCTGAGCGCTAAGAGGCCTCTATTGGGAAAAATAATATCTTCAAATAAAAATTACACAGAAGCATTGTGTGAAACTTATTTCTGATATGTTCATTAAGCTAACAGAGTTAAACCATACTTTTGATTGCGCAGTTCTGAACACTCTTTCTGTAGAAAATGCAAGTGGACATTCGGAGCGCTAAGAGGGTAATAGTGGAAAAAGGAGTATATTCAAATATAAACTACACAGTAGCATTCTGTGAAAATTCTTTCTGTTCTGTGCATTCAACTAACAGAGTTGAACCTTACTTTTGATTGAGCCGTTCTGAAACACTCTTTCTGTAGAAACTGCAATTGGACATGCTAAGCGCTAAGAGGCCTACATTGGGAAAAAGAATATCTTCAAATAAAAACTACACAGATGCATTCTGTGATACTTATTTCTGATCTGTAAATTCAGTTAACAGAGATAAAACATATTTTTGATTGAGCAGTTATGAAAAACTCTTTTTGTAGAAAATGCAAGTGGAGATTCGGAGCGCTAAGAGGGTAATAGTGGAAAAAGGAATGTCTTCAAATATAAACTACACAGAATCATTCGGTGAAACTTCCTTCTGATCTGTGCATTCAGCTAACAGAGTTAAACCATACTTTTGATTGAGCATATCTGAACACTCTTTCTGTAGAAAATGCAACTGGACATTTGGAGCGCTAAGAGCGTAGTAGTGGAAAAAGGAATATATTCAAATATAAACTACACAGAAGCATTCTGTGAAACTTCTTTCTGATCTGAGCATTCAGCTAACAGAGGTAAACCATACTTTTGATTGAGCAGTTTTGAAACACTCTGTCTGTAGAAAATGCAACTGGACATTCGTAGCGCTAAGTGGGTAATAGTGGAAAAAAGAATATGTTCAAATAGAAACTACACAGAAGCATTGTATGAAACTTCTTTCTGTTCTGTGCATTCAACTAATAGAGTTGAACCTTACTTTTGATTGAGCCGTTCTGAAACACTCTTTCTGTAGAAACTGCAATTGGACATTCTGAGCGCTAAGAGGCCTATATTGGGAAAAAGAATGTCTACAAATAAAAACTACACAGAAGAATTGTGTGAAACTTCTTTCTGTTCTGTTTGTTCAACTAAAAGAGTTGAAACTTAGTTTTGATTGAGCCGTTCTGAAACACTCTTTCTGTAGAAAATGCAAGTGGAGATTCGGAGCGCTAAGAGGGTAATAGTGGAAAAAGGAATGTCTCCAAATATAAACTACACAGAATCATCCTGTGAAACTTCTTTCTGATCTGTGCATTCAGCTAACAGAGTTAAACCATACTTTTGATTGAGCAGATCTGAACACTCTTTCTGTAGAAAATGCAACTGGACATTTGGAGCGCTAACAGAGTGGTAGTGGAAAAAGTAATATATTCAAATATAAACTACACAGAAGCATTCTGTGAAACTTCTTTCTGATCTGAGCATTCAGCTAACAGAGTTAAACCATACTTTTGATTGAGCAGTTTTGAAACACTCTGTCTGTAGAAAATGCAACTGGACATTCGTAGCGCTAAGTGGGTAATACTGGAAAAAAGAATATGTTCAAATATAAACTACACAGAAGCATTGTATGAAACTTCTTCCTGTTCTGTGCATTCAACTAACAGAGTTGAACCTTACTTTTGATTGAGCCTTTCTGAAACACTCTTTCTGTAGAAACTGCAATTGGACATTCTGAGCGCTAAGAGGCCTCTATTGGGAAAAATAATATCTTCAAATAAAAACTACACAGAAGCATTGTGTGAAACTTATTTCTGATATGTTCATTAAGCTAACAGAGTTAAACCATACTTTTGATTGCGCAGTTCTGAACACTCTTTCTGTAGAAAATGCAAGTGGACATTCGGAGCGCTAAGAGGGTAATAGTGGAAAAAGGAGTATATTCAAATATAAACTACACAGTAGCATTCTGTGAAAATTCTTTCTGTTCTGTGCATTCAACTAACAGAGTTGAACCTTACTTTTGATTGAGCCGTTCTGAAACACTCTTTCTGTAGAAACTGCAATTGGACATGCTAAGCGCTAAGAGGCCTACATTGGGAAAAAGAATATCTTCAAATAAAAACTACACAGATGCATTCTGTGATACTTATTTCTGATCTGTAAATTCAGTTAACAGAGATAAAACATATTTTTGATTGAGCAGTTATGAAAAACTCTTTTTGTAGAAAATGCAAGTGGAGATTCGGAGCGCTAAGAGGGTAATAGTGGAAAAAGGAATGTCTTCAAATATAAACTACACAGAATCATTCGGTGAAACTTCCTTCTGATCTGTGCATTCAGCTAACAGAGTTAAACCATACTTTTGATTGAGCATATCTGAACACTCTTTCTGTAGAAAATGCAACTGGACATTTGGAGCGCTAAGAGCGTAGTAGTGGAAAAAGGAATATATTCAAATATAAACTACACAGAAGCATTCTGTGAAACTTCTTTCTGATCTGAGCATTCAGCTAACAGAGGTAAACCATACTTTTGATTGAGCAGTTTTGAAACACTCTGTCTGTAGAAAATGCAACTGGACATTCGTAGCGCTAAGTGGGTAATAGTGGAAAAAAGAATATGTTCAAATAGAAACTACACAGAAGCATTGTATGAAACTTCTTTCTGTTCTGTGCATTCAACTAATAGAGTTGAACCTTACTTTTGATTGAGCCGTTCTGAAACACTCTTTCTGTAGAAACTGCAATTGGACATTCTGAGCGCTAAGAGGCCCATATTGGGAAAAAGAATGTCTACAAATAAAAACTACACAGAAGAATTGTGTGAAACTTCTTTCTGTTCTGTTTGTTCAACTAAAAGAGTTGAACCTTAGTTTTGATTGAGCCGTTCTGAAACACTCTTTCTGTAGAAAATGCAAGTGGAGATTCGGAGTGCTAAGAGGGTAATAGTGGAAAAAGGAATGTCTCCAAATATAAACTACACAGAATCATTCTGTGAAACTTCTTTCTGATCTGTGCATTCAGCTAACAGAGTTAAACCGTACTTTTGATTCAGCAGATCTGAACACTCTTTCTGTAGAAAATGCAACTGGACTTTTGGAGCGCTAAGAGAGTAGTAGTGGAAAAAGGAATATATTCAAATATAAACTACACAGAAGCATTCTGTGAAACTTCTTTCTGATCTGAGCATTCAGCTAACAGAGTTAAACCATACTTTTGATTGAGCAGTTTTGAAACACTCTGTCTGTAGAAAATGCAAATGGACATTCGTAGCGCTAAGTGGGTAATAGTGGAAAAAAGAATATGTTCAAATATAAACTACACAGAAGCATTGTATGAAACTTCTCTCTGTTCTGTGCATTCAACTAACAGAGTTGAACCTTTCTTTTTATTGAGCCTTTCTGAAACACTCTTTCTGTAGAAACTGCAATTGGACATTCTGAGCGCTAAGAGGCCTCTATTGGGAAAAATAATATCTTCAAATAAAAACTACACAGAAGCATTGTGTGAAACTTATTTCTGATATGTTCATTAAGCTAACAGAGTTAAACCATACTTTTGATTGCGCAGTTCTGAACACTCTTTCTGTAGTAAATGCAAGTGGACATTCGGAGCGCTAAGAGGGTAATAGTGGAAAAAGGACTATATTCAAATATAAACTACACAATAGCATTCTGTGAAAATTCTTTCTGTTCTGTGCATTCAACTAACAGAGTTGAACCTTACTTTTGATTGAGCCGTTCTGAAACACTCTTTCTGTAGAAACTGCAATTGGACATGCTAAGTGCTAAGAGGCCTACATTGGGAAAAAGAATATCTTCAAATAAAAACTACACAGATGCATTCTGTGAAACTTATTTCTGATCTGTAAATTCAGTTAACAGAGATAAAACATATTTTTGATTGAGCAGTTATGAAACACTCTTTTTGTAGAAAATGCAAGTGGAGATTCGGAGCGCTAAGAGGGTAATAGTGGAAAAAGGAATGTCTTCAAATACAAACTACACAGAATCATTCGGTGAAACTTCCTTCTGATCTGTGCATTCAGCTAACAGAGTTAAAGCATACTTTTGATTGAGCAGATCTGAACACTCTTTCTGTAGAAAATGCAACTGGACATTTGGAGCGCTAAGAGCGTAGTAGTGGAAAAAGGAATATATTCAAATATAAACTACACAGAAGCATTCTGTGAAACTTCTTTCTGATCTGAGCATTCAGCTAACAGAGTTAAACCATACTTTTGATTGAGCAGTTTTGAAACACTCTGTCTGTAGAAAATGCAACTGGACATTCGTAGCGCTAAGTGGGTAATAGTGGAAAAAAGAATATGTTCAAATATAAACTACACAGGAGCATTGTATGAAACTTCTTTCTGT
This sequence comes from Symphalangus syndactylus, assembly GCF_028878055.3. Classification (NCBI taxonomy): domain Eukaryota; kingdom Metazoa; phylum Chordata; class Mammalia; order Primates; family Hylobatidae; genus Symphalangus; species Symphalangus syndactylus. The sequence goes on from NC_072438.2 coordinate 102,304,197, forward strand.
TCTGTGCATTCAACTAAGAGAGTTGAACCTGACTTTTGATTGAGCCTTTCTGAAACACTCTTTCTGTAGAAACTGCAATGGGACATTCTGAGCGCTAAGAGGCCTCTATTGGGAAAAATAATATCTTCAAATAAAAACTACACAGAAGCATTGTGTGAAACTTATTTCTGATATGTTCATTAAGCTAACAGAGTTAAACCATACTTTTGATTGCGCAGTTCTTAACACTCTGTCTGTAGAAAATGCAACTGGACATTCGTAGCGCTAAGTTGGTAATAGTGGAAAAAAGAATATGTTCAAATATAAACTACAGAGAAGCATTGTATGAAACTTCTTTCTGTTCTGTGCATTCAACTAACAGAGTTGAACCTTACTTTTTATTGAGCCGTTCTGAAACACTCTTTCTGTAGAAACTGCAATTGGACATTCAGAGCGCTAGGAGGCCTATATTGGGAAAAAGAATGTCTACAAATAAAAACTACACAGAAGAATTGTGTGAAACTTCTTTCTGTTCTGATTGTTCAACTAAAAGAGTTGAACCTTAGTTTTGATTGAGCCGTTCTGAAACACTCTTTCTGTAGAAAATGCAAGTGGAGATTCGGAGCGCTAAGAGGGTAATAGTGGAAAAAGGAATGTCTCCAAATATAAACTACACAGAATCATCCTGTGAAACTTCTTTCTGATCTGTGCATTCAGCTAACAGAGTTAAACCATACTTTTGATTGAGCAGATCTGAACACTCTTTCTGTAGAAAATGCAACTGGACATTTGGAGAGATAAGAGATTAGTAGTGGAAAAAGGAATATATTCAAATATAAACTACACAGAAGCATTCTGTGAAACTTCTTTCTGATCTGAGCATTCAGCTAACAGAGTTAAACCATACTTTTGATTGAGCAGTTTTGAAACACTCTGTCTGTAGAAAATGCAACTGGATATTCGTAGCGCTAAGTGGGTAATAGTGGAAAAAAGAATATGTTCAAATATAAACTACACAGAAGCATTTTATGAAACTACTTTCTGTTCTGTGCATTCAACTAACAGAGTTGAACCTTACTTTTGATTGAGCCGTTCTGAAACACTCTTTCTGTAGAAACTGCAATTGGACATTCTGAGCGCTAAGAGGCCTATATTGGGAAAAAGAATGTCTACAAATAAAAACTACACAGAAGAATTGTGTGAAACTTCTTTCTGTTCTGTTTGTTCAACTAAAAGAGTTGAAACTTAGTTTTGATTGAGCCGTTCTGAAACACTCTTTCTGTAGAAAATGCAAGTGGAGATTCGGAGCGCTAAGAGGGTAATAGTGGAAAAAGGAATGTCTCCAAATATAAACTACACAGAATCATCCTGTGAAACTTCTTTCTGATCTGTGCATTCAGCTAACAGAGTTAAACCATACTTTTGATTGAGCAGATCTGAACACTCTTTCTGTAGAAAATGCAACTGGACATTTGGAGCGCTAACAGAGTGGTAGTGGAAAAAGTAATATATTCAAATATAAACTACACAGAAGCATTCTGTGAAACTTCTTTCTGATCTGAGCATTCAGCTAACAGAGTTAAACCATACTTTTGATTGAGCAGTTTTGAAACACTCTGTCTGTAGAAAATGCAACTGGACATTCGTAGCGCTAAGTGGGTAATACTGGAAAAAAGAATATGTTCAAATATAAACTACACAGAAGCATTGTATGAAACTTCTTCCTGTTCTGTGCATTCAACTAACAGAGTTGAACCTTACTTTTGATTGAGCCTTTCTGAAACACTCTTTCTGTAGAAACTGCAATTGGACATTCTGAGCGCTAAGAGGCCTCTATTGGGAAAAATAATATCTTCAAATAAAAACTACACAGAAGCATTGTGTGAAACTTATTTCTGATATGTTCATTAAGCTAACAGAGTTAAACCATACTTTTGATTGCGCAGTTCTGAACACTCTTTCTGTAGAAAATGCAAGTGGACATTCGGAGCGCTAAGAGGGTAATAGTGGAAAAAGGAGTATATTCAAATATAAACTACACAGTAGCATTCTGTGAAAATTCTTTCTGTTCTGTGCATTCAACTAACAGAGTTGAACCTTACTTTTGATTGAGCCGTTCTGAAACACTCTTTCTGTAGAAACTGCAATTGGACATGCTAAGCGCTAAGAGGCCTACATTGGGAAAAAGAATATCTTCAAATAAAAACTACACAGATGCATTCTGTGATACTTATTTCTGATCTGTAAATTCAGTTAACAGAGATAAAACATATTTTTGATTGAGCAGTTATGAAACACTCTTTTTGTAGAAAATGCAAGTGGAGATTCGGAGCGCTAAGAGGGTAATAGTGGAAAAAGGAATGTCTTCAAATATAAACTACACAGAATCATTCGGTGAAACTTCCTTCTGATCTGTGCATTCAGCTAACAGAGTTAAACCATACTTTTGATTGAGCATATCTGAACACTCTTTCTGTAGAAAATGCAACTGGACATTTGGAGCGCTAAGAGCGTAGTAGTGGAAAAAGGAATATATTCAAATATAAACTACACAGAAGCATTCTGTGAAACTTCTTTCTGATCTGAGCATTCAGCTAACAGAGTTAAACCATACTTTTGATTGAGCAGTTTTGAAACACTCTGTCTGTAGAAAATGCAACTGGACATTCGTAGCGCTAAGTGGGTAATAGTGGAAAAAAGAATATGTTCAAATAGAAACTACACAGAAGCATTGTATGAAACTTCTTTCTGTTCTGTGCATTCAACTAAGAGAGTTGAACCTGACTTTTGATTGAGCCTTTCTGAAACACTCTTTCTGTAGAAACTGCAATGGGACATTCTGAGCGCTAAGAGGCCTCTATTGGGAAAAATAATATCTTCAAATAAAAACTACACAGAAGCATTGTGTGAAACTTATTTCTGATATGTTCATTAAGCTAACAGAGTTAAACCATACTTTTGATTGCGCAGTTCTTAACACTCTGTCTGTAGAAAATGCAACTGGACATTCGTAGCGCTAAGTTGGTAATAGTGGAAAAAAGAATATGTTCAAATATAAACTACAGAGAAGCATTGTATGAAACTTCTTTCTGTTCTGTGCATTCAACTAACAGAGTTGAACCTTACTTTTGATTGAGCCGTTCTGAAACACTCTTTCTGTAGAAGCTGCAATTGGACATTCTGAGCGCTAAGAGGCCTATATTGGGAAAAAGAATGTCTACAAATAAAAACTACACAGAAGAATTGTGTGAAACTTCTTTCTGTTCTGTTTGTTCAACTAAAAGAGTTGAACCTTAGTTTTGATTGAGCCGTTCTGAAACACTCTTTCTGTAGAAAATGCAAGTGGAGATTCGGAGCGCTAAGAGGGTAATAGTGGAAAAAGAAATGTCTCCAAATATAAACTACACAGAATCATTCGGTGAAACTTCTTTCTGATCTGTGCATTCAGCTAACAGGGTTAAACCATACTTTTGATTGAGCAGATCTGAACACTCTTTCTGTAGAAAATGCAACTGGACATTTGGAGCGCTAAGAGAGTAGTAGTGGAAAAAGGAATATATTCAAATATAAACTACACAGAAGCATTCTTTGAAACTTCTTTCTGATCTGAGCATTCAGCTAACAGAGTTAAACCATACTTTTGATTGAGCAGTTTTGAAACACTCTGTCTGTAGAAAATGCAACTGGACATTCGTAGCGCTAAGTGGGTAATAGTGGAAAAAAGAATATGTTCAAATATAAACTACACAGAAGCATTGTATGAAACTTCTTTCTGTTCTGTGCATTCAACTAACAGAGTTGAACCTTTCTTTTTATTGAGCCTTTCTGAAACACTCTTTCTGTAGAAACTGCAATTGGACATTCTGAGCGCTAAGAGGCCTGTATTGGGAAAACTAATATCTTCAAATAAAAACTACACAGAAGCATTGTGTGAAACTTATTTCTGATATGTTCATTAAGCTAACAGAGTTAAACCATACTTTTGATTGCGCAGTTCTGAACACTCTTTCTGTAGAAAATGCAAGTGGACATTCGGAGCGCTAAGAGGGTAATAGTGGAAAAAGGAATATATTTAAATATAAACTACACAATAGCATTCTGTGAAAATTCTTTCTGTTCTGTGCATTCAACTAACAGAGTTGAACCTTACTTTTGATTGAGCCGTTCTGAAACACTCTTTCTGTAGAAACTGCAATTGGACATGCTAAGCGCTAAGAGGCCTACATTGGGAAAAAGAATATCTTCAAATAAAAACTACACAGATGCATTCTGTGAACTTATTTCTGATCTGTAAATTCAGTTAACAGAGATAAAACATATTTTTGATTGAGCAGTTATGAAACACTCTTTTTGTAGAAAATGCAAGTGGAGATTCGGAGCGCTAAGAGGGTACAAGTGGAAAAAGGAATGTCTTCAAATATAAACTACACAGAATCATTCGGTGAAACTTCCTTCTGATCTGTGCATTCAGCTAACAGAGTTAAACCATACTTTTGATTGAGCAGATCTGAACACTCTTTCTGTAGAAAATGCAACTGGACATTTGGAGCGCTAAGAGCGTAGTAGTAGAAAAAGGAATATATTCAAATATAAACTACACAGAAGCATTCTGTGAAACTTCTTTCTGATCTGAGCATTCAGCTAACAGAGTTAAACCATACTTTTGATTGAGCAGTTTTGAAACACTCTGTCTGTAGAAAATGCAACTGGACATTCGTAGCGCTAAGTGGGTAATAGTGGAAAAAAGAATATGTTCAAATATAAACTACACAGAAGCATTGTACGAAACTTCTTCCTGTTCTGTGCATTCAACTAACAGAGTTGAACCTTACTTTTGATTGAGCCGTTCTGAAACACTCTTTCTGTAGAAACTGCAATTGGACATTCAGAGCGCTAGGAGGCCTATATTGGGAAAAAGAATGTCTACAAATAAAAACTACACAGAAGAATTGTGTGAAACTTCTTTCTGTTCTGTTTGTTCAACTAAAAGAGTTGAACCTTAGTTTTGATTGAGCAGTTCTGAAACACTCTTTCTGTAGAAAATGCAAGTGGAGATTCGGAGCGCTAAGAGGGTTATAGTGGAAAAAGGAATGTCTTCAAATATAAACTACACAGAATCATTCTGTGAAACTTCTTTCTGATCTGTGCATTCAGCTAACAGAGTTAAACCATACTTTTGATTGAGCAGATCTGAACACTCTTTCTGTAGAAAATGCAACTGGACATTTGGAGCGCTAAGAGAGTAGTAGTGGAAAAAGGAATATGTTCAAACATAAACTACACAGAAGCATTCTGTGAAACTTCTTTCTGATCTGAGCATTCAGCTAACCGAGTTAAACCATACTTTTGATTGAGCAGTTTTGAAACACTCTGTCTGTAGAAAATGCAACTGGACATTCGTAGCGCTAAGTGGGTAATAGTGGAAAAAACTATATGTTCAAATATAAACTACACAGAAGCATTGTATGAAAGTTCTTTCTGTTCTGTGCATTCAACTAACAGAGTTGAACCTGACTTTTGATTGAGCCTTTCTGAAACACTCTTTCTGTAGAAACTGCAATTGGACATTCTGAGCGCTAAGAGGCCTACATTGGGAAAAAGAATATCTTCAAATAAAAACTACACAGATGCATTGTCTGAAACTTCTTTCTGTTCTGTTTGTTCAACTAAAAGAGTTGAACCTTAGTTTTGATTGAGCCGTTCTGAAACACTCTTTCTGTAGAAAATGCAAGTGGAGATTCGGAGCGCTAAGAGGGTAATAGTGGAAAAAGGAATGTCTCCAAATATAAACTACACAGAATCATTTTGTGAAACTTCTTTCTGATCTGTGCATTCAGCTAACAGAGTTAAACCATACTTTTGATTGAGCAGATCTGAACACTCTTTCTGTAGAAAATGCAACTGGACATTTCGAGCGCTAAGAGAGTAGTAGTGGAAAAAGGAATATATTCAAATATAAACTACACAGAAGCATTCTGTGAAACTTCTTTCTGATCTGAGCATTCAGCTAACAGAGTTAAACCATACTTTTGATTGAGCAGTTTTGAAACACTCTGTCTGTAGAAAATGCAACTGGACATTCGTAGCGCTAAGTGGGTAATAGTGGAAAAAAGAATATGTTCAAATATAAACTACACAGAAGCATTGTATGAAACTTCTTTCTGTTCTGTGCATTCAACTAACTGAGTTGAACCTTACTTTTGATTGAGCCTTTCTGAAACACTCTTTCTGTAGAAACTGCAATTGGACATTCTGAGCGCTAGGAGGCCTATATTGGGAAAAAGAATGTCTACAAATAAAAACTACACAGAAGAATTGTGTGAAACTTCTTTCTGTTCTGTTTGTTCAACTAAAAGAGTTGAACCTTAGTTTTGATTGAGCCGTTCTGAAACACTCTTTCTGAAGAAAATGCAAGTGGAGATTCGGAGCGCTAAGAGGGTAATAGTGGAAAAAGGAATGTCTCCAAATATAAACTACACAGAATCATTCTGTGAAACTTCTTTCTGATCTGTGCATTCAGCTAACAGAGTTAAACCATACTTTTGATTGAGCAGATCTGAACACTCTTTCTGTGGAAAATGCAACTGGACATTTGGAGCGCTAAGAGAGTAGTAGTGGAAAAAGGAATATATTCAAACATAAACTACATAGAAGCATTCTGTGAAACTTCTTTCTGATCTGAGCATTCAGCTAACAGAGTTAAACCATACTTTTGATTGAGCAGATTTGAAACACTCTGTCTGTAGAAAATGCAACTGGACATTCGTAGCGCTAAGTGGGTAATAGTGGAAAAAAGAATATGTTCAAATATAAACTACACAGAAGCATTGTATGAAACTTCTTTCTGTTCTGTGCATTCAACTAAGAGAGTTGAACCTGACTTTTGATTGAGCCTTTCTGAAACACTCTTTCTGTAGAAACTGCAATTGGACATTCTGAGCGCTAAGAGGCCTCTATTGGGAAAAATAATATCTTCAAATAAAAACTACACAGAAGCATTGTGTGAAACTTATTTCTGATATGTTCATTAAGCTAACAGAGTTAAACCATACTTTTGATTGCGCAGTTCTGAACACTCTGTCTGTAGAAAATGCAACTGGACATTCGTAGCGCTAAGTTGGTAATAGTGGAAAAAAGAATATGTTCAAATATAAACTACACAGAAGCATTGTATGAAACTTCTTTCTGTTCTGTGCATTCAACTAACAGAGTTGAACCTTACTTTTGATTGAGCCGTTCTGAAACACTCTTTCTGTAGAAACTGCAATTGGACATTCTGAGCGCTAAGAGGCCTATATTGGGAAAAAGAATGTCTACAAATAAAAACTACACTGAAGAATTGTGTGAAACTTCTTTCTGTTCTGTTTGTTCAACTAAAAGAGTTGAACCTTAGTTTTGATTGAGCCGTTCTGAAACACTCTTTCTGTAGAAAATGCAAGTGGAGATGCGGAGCGCTAAGAGGGTAATAGTGGAAAAAGGAATGTCTCCAAATATAAACTACACAGAATCATTCGGTGAAACTTCTTTCTGATCTGTGCATTCAGCTAACAGAGTTAAACCATACTTTTGATTGAGCAGATCTGAACACTCTTTCTGTAGAAAATGCAACTGGACCTTTGGAGCGCTAAGAGAGTAGTAGTGGAAAAAGGAATATATTCAAATATAAACTACACAGAAGCATTCTGTGAAACTTCTTTCTGATCTGAGCATTCAGCTAACAGAGTTAAACCATACTTTTGATTCAGCAGTTTTGAAACACTCTGTCTGTAGAAAATGCAACTGGACATTCGTAGCGCTAAGTGGGTAATAGTGGAAAAAAGAATATGTTCAAATATAAACTACACAGAAGCATTGTATGAAACTTCTTTCTGTTCTGTGCATTCAACTAACAGAGTTGAACCTTTCTTTTTATTGAGCCTTTCTGAAACACTCTTTCTGTAGAAACTGCAATTGGACATTCTGAGCGCTAAGAGGCCTCTATTGGGAAAAATAATATCTTCAAATAAAAGCTACACAGAAGCATTGTGTGAAACTTATTTCTGATATGTTCATTAAGCTAACAGAGTTAAACCATACTTTTGATTGCGCAGTTCTGAACACTCTTTCTGTAGAAAATGCAAGTGGACATTCGGAGCGCTAAGAGGGTAATAGTGGAAAAAGGAATATATTTAAATATAAACTACACAATAGCATTCTGTGAAAATTCTTTCTGTTCTGTGCATTCAACTAACAGAGTTGAACCTTACTTTTGATTGAGCCGTTCTGAAACACCCTTTCTGTAGAAACTGCAATTGGACATGCTAAGCGCTAAGAGGCCTACATTGGGAAAAAGAATATCTTCAAATAAAAACTACACAGATGCATTCTGTGAACTTATTTCTGATCTGTAAATTCAGTTAACAGAGATAAAACATATTTTTGATTGAGCAGTTATGAAACACTCTTTTTGTAGAAAATGCAAGTGGAGATTCGGAGCGCTAAGAGGGTAATAGTGGAAAAAGGAATGTCTTCAAATACAAACTACAGAGAATCATTCGGTGAAACTTCCTTCTGATCTGTGCATTCAGCTAACAGAGTTAAACCATAATTTTGATTGAGCAGATCTGAACACTCTTTCTGTAGAAAATGCAACTGGACATTTGGAGCGCTAAGAGCGTAGTAGTGGAAAAAGGAATATATTCAAATATAAACTACACAGAAGCATTCTGTGAAACTTCTTTCTGATCTGAGCATTCAGCTAACAGAGTTAAACCATACTTTTGATTGAGCAGTTTTGAAACACTCTGTCTGTAGAAAATGCAACTGGACATTCGTAGCGCTAAGTGGGTAATAGTGGAAAAAAGAATATGTTCAAATATAAACTACACAGAAGCATTGTATGAAACTTCTTTCTGTTCTGTGCATTCAACTTACAGAGTTGAACCTTACTTTTGATTGAGCCTTTCTGAAACACTCTTTCTGTAGAAACTGCAATTGGTCATTCTGAGCGCTAGGAGGCCTATATTGGGAAAAAGAATGTCTACAAATAAAAACTACACAGAAGAATTGTGTGAAACTTCTTTCTGTTCTGTTTGTTCAACTAAAAGAGTTGAACCTTAGTTTTGATTGAGCCGTTCTGAAACACTCTTTCTGAAGAAAATGCAAGTGGAGATTCGGAGCGCTAAGAGGGTAATAGTGGAAAAAGGAATGTCTCCAAATATAAACTACACAGAATCATTCTGTGAAACTTCTTTCTGATCTGTGCATTCAGCTAACAGAGTTAAACCATACTTTTGATTGAGCAGATCTGAACACTCTTTCTGTAGAAAATGCAACTGGACATTTGGAGCGCTAAGAGAGTAGTAGTGGAAAAAGGAATATATTCAAATATAAACTACACAGAAGCATTCTGTGAAACTTCTTTCTGATCTGAGCATTCAGCTAACAGAGTTAAACCATACTTTTGATTGAGCAGATTTGAAACACTCTGTCTGTAGAAAATGCAACTGGATATTCGTAGCGCTAAGTGGGTAATAGTGGAAAAAAGAATATGTTCAAATATAAACTACACAGAAGCATTGTATGAAACTACTTTCTGTTCTGTGCATTCAACTAACAGAGTTGAACCTTACTTTTGATTGAGCCGTTCTGAAACACCCTTTCTGTAGAAACTGCAATTGGACATTCTGAGCGCTAAGAGGCCTATATTGGGAAAAAGAATGTCTACAAATAAAAACTAAACAGAAGAATTGTGTGAAACTTCTTTCTGTTCTGTTTGTTCAACTAAAAGAGTTGAAACTTAGTTTTGATTGAGCCGTTCTGAAACACTCTTTCTGTAGAAAATGCAAGTGGAGATTCGGAGCGCTAAGAGGGTAATAGTGGAAAAAGGAATGTCTCCAAATATAAACTACACAGAATCATCCTGTGAAACTTTTTTCTGATCTGTGCATTCAGCTAACAGAGTTAAACCATACTTTTGATTGAGCAGATCTGAACACTCTTTCTGTAGAAAATGCAACTGGACATTTGGAGCGCTAACAGAGTAGTAGTGGAAAAAGTAATATATTCAAATATAAACTACACAGAAGCATTCTGTGAAACTTCTTTCTGATCTGAGCATTCAGCTAACAGAGTTAAACCATACTTTTGATTGAGCAGTTTTGAAACACTCGGTCTGTAGAAAATGTAACTGGACATTCGTAGCGCTAAGTGGGTAATACTGGAAAAAAGAATATGTTCAAATATAAACTACACAGAAGCATTGTATGAAACTTCTTTCTGTTCTGTGCATTCAACTAACAGAGTTGAACCTTACTTTTGATTGAGCCTTTCTGAAACACTCTTTCTGTAGAATCTGCAATTGGACATTCTGAGCGCTAAGAGGCCTCTATTGGGAAAAATAATATCTTCAAATAAAAACTACACAGAAGCATTGTGTGAAACTTATTTCTGATATGTTCATTAAGCTAACAGAGTTAAACCATACTTTTGATTGCGCAGTTCTGAACACTCTTTCTGTAGAAAATGCAAGTGGACATTCGGAGCGCTAAGAGGGTAATAGTGGAAAAAGGAGTATATTCAAATATAAACTACACAGTAGCATTCTGTGAAAATTCTTTCTGTTCTGTGCATTCAACTAACAGAGTTGAACCTTACTTTTGATTGAGCCGTTCTGAAACACTCTTTCTGTAGAAACTGCAATTGGACATGCTAAGCGCTAAGAGGCCTACATTGGGAAAAAGAATATCTTCAAATAAAAACTACACAGATGCATTCTGTGATACTTATTTCTGATCTGTAAATTCAGTTAACAGAGATAAAACATATTTTTGATTGAGCAGTTATGAAACACTCTTTTTGTAGAAAATGCAAGTGGAGATTCGGAGCGCTAAGAGGGTAATAGTGGAAAAAGGAATGTCTTCAAATATAAACTACACAGAATCATTCGGTGAAACTTCCTTCTGATCTGTGCATTCAGCTAACAGAGTTAAACCATACTTTTGATTGAGCATATCTGAACACTCTTTCTGTAGAAAATGCAACTGGACATTTGGAGCGCTAAGAGCGTAGTAGTGGAAAAAGGAATATATTCAAATATAAACTACACAGAAGCATTCTGTGAAACTTCTTTCTGATCTGAGCATTCAGCTAACAGAGTTAAACCATACATTTGATTGAGCAGTTTTGAAACACTCTGTCTGTAGAAAATGCAACTGGACATTCGTAGCGCTTAGTGGGTAATAGTGGAAAAAAGAATATGTTCAAATAGAAACTAAACAGAAGCATTGTATGAAACTTCTTTCTGTTCTGTGCATTCAACTAACAGAGTTGAACCTTACTTTTGATTGAGCCGTTCTGAAACACTCTTTCTGTAGAAACTGCAATTGGACATTCTGAGTGCTAAGAGGCCCATATTGGGAAAAAGAATGTCTACAAATAAAAACTACACAGAAGAATTGTGTGAAACTTCTTTCTGTTCTGTTTGTTCAACTAAAAGAGTTGAACCTTAGTTTTGATTGAGCCGTTCTGAAACACTCTTTCTGTAGAAAATGCAAGTGGAGATTCGGAGCGCTAAGAGGGTAATAGTGGAAAAAGGAATGTCTCCAAATATAAACTACACAGAATCATTCTGTGAAACTTTTTTCTGATCTGTGCATTCAGCTAACAGAGTTAAACCATACTTTTGATTCAGCAGATCTGAACACTCTTTCTGTAGAAAATGCAACTGGACTTTTGGAGCGCTAAGAGAGTAGTAGTGGAAAAAGGAATATATTCAAATATAAACTACACAGAAGCATTCTGTGAAACTTCTTTCTGATCTGAGCATTCAGCTAACAGAGTTAAACCATACTTTTGATTGAGCAGTTTTGACACACTCTGTCTGTAGAAAATGCAAATGGACATTCGTAGCGCTAAGTGGGTAATAGTGGAAAAAAGAATATGTTCAAATATAAACTACACAGAAGCATTGTATGAAACTTCTTTCTGTTCTGTGCATTCAACTAACAGAGTTGAACCTTTCTTTTTATTGAGCCTTTCTGAAACACTCTTTCTGTAGAAACTGCAATTGGACATTCTGAGCGCTAAGAGGCCTCTATTGGGAAAAATAATATCTTCAAATAAAAACTACACAGAAGCATTGTGTGAAACTTATTTCTGATATGTTCATTAAGCTAACAGAGTTAAACCATACTTTTGATTGCGCAGTTCTGAACACTCTTTCTGTAGAAAATGCAAGTGGACATTCGGAGCGCTAAGAGGGTAATAGTGGAAAAAGGACTATATTCAAATATAAACTACACAATAGCATTCTGTGAAAATTCTTTCTGTTCTGTGCATTCAACTAACAGAGTTGAACCTTACTTTTGATTGAGCCGTTCTGAAACACTCTTTCTGTAGAAACTGCAATTGGACATGCTAAGCGCTAAGAGGCCTACATTGGGAAAAAGAATATCTTCAAATAAAAACTACACAGATGCATTCTGTGAAACTTATTTCTGATCTGTAAATTCAGTTAACAGAGATAAAACATATTTTTGATTGAGCAGTTATGAAACACTCTTTTTGTAGAAAATGCAAGTGGAGATTCGGAGCGCTAAGAGGGTAATAGTGGAAGAAGGAATGTCTTCAAATACAAACTACACAGAATCATTCGGTGAAACTTCCTTCTGATGTGTGCATTCAGCTAACAGAGTTAAAGCATACTTTTGATTGAGCAGATCTGAACCCTCTTTCTGTAGAAAATGCAACTGGACATTTGGAGCGCTAAGAGCGTAGGAGTGGAAAAAGGAATATATTCAAATATAAACTACACAGAAGCATTCTGTGAAACTTCTTTCTGATCTGAGCATTCAGCTAACAGAGTTAAACCATACTTTTGATTGAGCAGATTTGAAACACTCTGTCTGTAGAAAATGCAACTGGACATTCGTAGCGCTAAGTGGGTAATAGTGGAAAAAAGAATATGTTCAAATATAAACTACACAGAAGCATTGTATGAAACTTCTTTCTGTTCTGTGCATTCAACTAAGAGAGTTGAACCTGACTTTTGATTGAGCCTTTCTGAAACACTCTTTCTGTAGAAACTGCAATGGGACATTCTGAGCGCTAAGAGGCCTCTATTGGGAAAAATAATATCTTCAAATAAAAACTACACAGAAGCATTGTGTGAAACTTATTTCTGATATGTTCATTAAGCTAACAGAGTTAAACCATACTTTTGATTGCGCAGTTCTTAACACTCTGTCTGTAGAAAATGCAACTGGACATTCGTAGCGCTAAGTGGGTAATAGTGGAAAAAAGAATATGTTCAAATATAAACTACACAGAAGCATTGTATGAAACTTCTTTCTGTTCTGTGCATTCAACTAACAGAGTTGAACCTTACTTTTGATTGAGCCTTTCTGAAACACTCTTTCTGTAGAAACTGCAATTGGACATTCTGAGCGCTAAGAGGCCTCTATTGGGAAAAATAATATCTTCAAATAAAAACTACACAGAAGCATTGTGTGAAACTTATTTCTGATATGTTCATTAAGCTAACAGAGTTAAACCATACTTTTGATTGCGCAGTTCTGAACACTCTTTCTGTAGAAAATGCAAGTGGACATTCGGAGCGCTAAGAGGGTAATAGTGGAAAAAGGAATATTTTCAAATATAAACTACACAGTAGCATTCTGTGAAAATTCTTTCTGTTCTGTGCATTCAACTAACAGAGTTGAACCTTACTTTTGATTGAGCCGTTCTGAAACACTCTTTCTGTAGAAACTGCAATTGGACATGCTAAGCGCTAAGAGGCCTACATTGGGAAAAAGAATATCTTCAAATAAAAACTACACAGATGCATTCTGTGAAACTTATTTCTGATCTGTAAATTCAGTTAACAGAGATAAATCATATTTTTGACTGAGCAGTTATGAAACACTCTTTTTGTAGAAAATGCAAGTGGAGATTCGGAGCGCTAAGAGGGTAATAGTGGAAAAAGGAATGTCTTCAAATATAAACTACACAGAATCATTCGGTGAAACTTCTTTCTGATCTGTGCATTCAGCTAACAGAGTTAAACCATACTTTTGATTGAGCAGATCTGAACACTCTTTCTGTAGAAAATGCAACTGGACAATTTGAGCGCTAAGAGCGTAGTAGTGGAAAAAGGAATATATTCAAATATAAACTACACAGAAGCATTCTGTGAAACTTCTTTCTGATCTGAGCATTCAGCTAACAGATTTAAACCATACTTTTGATTGAGCAGTTTTGAAAAACTCTGTCTGTAGAAAATGCAACTGGACCTTCGTAGCGCTAAGTGAGTAATAGTGGAAAAAAGAATATGTTCAAATATAAACTACCCAGAAGCATTGTATGAAACATCTTTCTGTTCTGTGCATTCAACTAACAGAGTTGAACCTTACTTTTGATTGAGCCGTTCTGAAACACTCTTTCTGTAGAAACTACAATTGGACATTCTGAGCGCTAAGAGGCCTATATTGGGAAAAAGAATGTCTACAAATAAAAACTACACAGAAGAATTGTGTGAAACTTCTTTCTGTTCTGTTTGTTCAACAAAAAGAGTTGAACCTTAGTTTTGATTGAGCCGTTCTGAAACACTCTTTCTGTAGAAAATGCAAGTGGAGATTCCGAGCGCTAAGAGGGTAATAGTGGAAAAAGGAATGTCTCCAAATATAAACTACACAGGATCATACTGTGAAACTTCTTTCTGATCTGTGCATGCAGCTAACAGAGTTAAACCATACTTTTGATTGAGCAGATCTGAACAGTCTTTCTGTAGAAAATGCAACTGGACATTTGGAGCGCTAAGAGAGTAGTAGTGGAAAAAGGAATATATTCAAATATTAACTACACAGAAGCATTCTGTGAAACTACTTTCTGATCTGAGCATTCAGCTAACAGAGTTAAACCATACTTTTGATTGAGCAGATTTGAAACACTCTGTCTGTAGAAAATGCAACTGGACATTCGTAGCGCTAAGTGGGTAATAGTAGAAAAAAGAATATGTTCAAATATAAACTACACAGAAGCATTGTATGAAACTTCTTTCTGTTCTGTGCATTCAACTAACAGAGTTGAACCTTACTTTTGATTGAGCCGTTCTGAAACACTCTTTCTGTAGAAACTGCAATTGGACATGCTAAGCGCTAAGAGGCCTACATTGGGAAAAAGAATATCTTCAAATAAAAACTACACAGATGCATTCTGTGAACTTATTTCTGATCTGTAAATTCAGTTAACAGAGATAAAACATATTTTTGATTGAGCAGTTATGAAACACTCTTTTTGTAGAAAATGCAAGTGGAGATTCGGAGCGCTAAGAGGGTAATAGTGGAAAAAGGAATGTCTTCAAATATAAACTACACAGAATCATTCGGTGAAACTTCCTTCTGATCTGTGCATTCAGCTAACAGAGTTAAACCATACTTTTGATTGAGCAGATCTGAACACTCTTTCTGTAGAAAATGCAACTGGACATTTGGAGCGCTAAGAGCGTAGTAGTAGAAAAAGGAATATATTCAAATATAAACTACACAGAAGCATTCTGTGAAACTTCTTTCTGATCTGAGCATTCAGCCAACAGAGTTAAACCATACTTTTGATTGAGCAGTTTTGAAACACTCTGTCTGTAGAAAATGCAACTGGATATTCGTAGCGCTAAGTGGGTAATAGTGGAAAAAAGAATATGTTCAAATATAAACTACACAGAAGCATTGTACGAAACTTCTTACTGTTCTGTGCATTCAACTAACAGAGTTGAACCTTACTTTTGATTGAGCCGTTCTGAAACACTCTTTCTGTAGAAACTGCAATTGGACATTCTGAGCGCTAGTAGGCCTATATTGGGAAAAAGAATGTCTACAAATAAAAACTACACAGAAGAATTTTGTGAAACTTCTTTCTGTTCTGTTTGTTCAACTAAAAGAGTTGAACCTTAGTTTTGATTGAGCCGTTCTGAAACACTCTTTCTATAGAAAATGCAAGTGGAGATTCGGAGCGCTAAGAGGGTAATAGTGGAAAAAGGAATGTCTCCAAATATAAACTACACAGAATCATTCTGTGAAACTTCTTTCTGATCTGTGCATTCAGCTAACAGAGTTAAACCATACTTTTGATTGAGCAGATCTGAACACTCTTTCTGTAGAAAATGCAACTGGACATTTGGAGCGCTAAGAGAGTACTAGTGGAAAAAGGAATATATTCAAATATAAACTACACAGAAGCATTCTGTGAAACTTCTTTCTGATCTGAGCATTCAGCTAACAGAGTTAAACCATACTTTTGATTGAGCAGATTTGAAACACTCTGTCTGTAGAAAATGCAACTGGACATTCGTAGCGCTAAGTGGGTAATAGTGGAAAAAAGAATATGTTCAAATATAAACTACACAGAAGCATTGTATGAAACTTCTTTCTGTTCTGTGCATTCAACTAAGAGAGTTGAACCTGACTTTTGATTGAGCCTTTCTGAAACACTCTTTCTGTAGAAACTGCAATTGGACATTCTGAGCGCTAAGAGGCCTCTATTGGGAAAAATAATATCTTCAAATAAAAACTACACAGAAGCATTGTGTGAAACTTATTTCTGATATGTTCATTAAGCTAACAGAGTTAAACCATACATTTGATTGCGCAGTTCTGAACACTCTTTCTGTAGAAAATGCAAGTGGACATTCGGAGCGCTAAGAGGGTAATAGTGGAAAAAGGAATATATTTAAATATAAACTACACAATAGCATTCTGTGAAAATTCTTTCTGTTCTGTGCATTCAACTAACAGAGTTGAACCTTACTTTTGATAGAGCCGTTCTGAAACTCTCTTTCTGTATAAACTGCAATTGGACATGCTAAGCGCTAAGAGGCCTACATTGGGAAAAAAATATCTTCAAATAAAAACTACACAGATGCATTCTGTGAACTTATTTCTGATCTGTAAATTCAGTTAACAGAGATAAAACATATTTTTGATTGAGCAGTTATGAAACACTCTTTTTGTAGAAAATGCAAGTGGAGATTCGGAGCGCTAAGAGGGTAATAGTGGAAAAAGGAATGTCTTCAAATACAAACTACACAGAATCATTCGGTGAAACTTCCT
Organism: Symphalangus syndactylus; assembly: GCF_028878055.3. NCBI lineage: Eukaryota > Metazoa > Chordata > Mammalia > Primates > Hylobatidae > Symphalangus > Symphalangus syndactylus. The sequence continues at coordinate 102,321,257 of NC_072438.2, forward strand.
TCTGATCTGTGCATTCAGCTAACAGAGTTAAACCATACTTTTGATTGAGCAGATCTGAACACTCTTTCTGTAGAAAATTCAACTGGACATTTGGAGCGCTAAGAGCGTAGTAGTGGAAAAAGGAATATATTCAAATATAAACTACACAGAAGCATTCTGTGAAACTTCTTTCTGATCTGAGCATTCAGCTAACAGAGTTAAACCATACTTTTGATTGAGCAGTTTTGAAACACTCTGTCTGTAGAAAATGCAACTGGACATTCGTAGCGCTAAGTGTGTAATAGTGGAAAAAAGAATATGTTCAAATATAAACTACACAGAAGCATTGTATGAAACTACTTCCTGTTCTGTGCATTCAACTAACAGAGTTGAACCTTACTTTTGATTGAGCCGTTCTGAAACACTCTTTCTGTAGAAACTGCAATTGGACATTCTGAGCGCTGGAAGGCCTATATTGGGAAAAAGAATGTCTACAAATAAAAACTACACAGAAGAATTGTGTGAAACTTCTTTCTGTTCTGTTTGTTCAACTAAAAGAGTTTAACCTTAGTTTTGATTGAGCCGTTCTGAAACACTCTTTCTGTAGAAAATGCAAGTGGAGATTCGGAGCGCTAAGAGGGTAATAGTGGAAAAAGGAATGTCTCCAAATATAAACTACACAGAATCATTCTGTGAAACTTCTTTCTGATCTGTGCATTCAGCTAACAGAGTTAAACCATACTTTTGATTGAGCAGATCTGAACACTCTTTCTGTAGAAAATGCAACTGGACATTTGGAGCGCTAAGAGAGTAGTAGTGGAAAAAGGAATATATTCAAATATAAACTACACAGAAGCATTCTGTGAAACTTCTTTCTGATCTGAGCATTCAGCTAACAGAGTTAAACCATACTTTTGATTGAGCAGATTTGAAACACTCTGTCTGTAGAAAATGCAACTGGACATTCGTAGCGCTAAGTGGGTAATAGTGGAAAAAAGAATATGTTCAAATATAAACTACACAGAAGCATTGTATGAAACTTCTTTCTGTTCTGTGCATTCAACTAAGAGAGTTGAACCTGACTTTTGATTGAGCCTTTCTGAAACACTCTTTCTGTAGAAACTGCAATTGGACATTCTGAGCGCTAAGAGGCCTCTATTGGGAAAAATAATATCTTCAAATAAAAACTACACAGAAGCATTGTGTGAAACTTATTTCTGCTATGTTCATTAAGCTAACAGAGTTAAACCATACTTTTGATTGCGCAGTTCTGAACACTCTGTCTGTAGAAAATGCAACTGGACATTCGTAGCGGTAAGTTGGTAATAGTGGAAAAAAGAATATGTTCAAATATAAACTACACAGAAGCATTGTATGAAACTTCTTTCTGTTCTGTGCATTCAACTAACAGAGTTGAACCTTACTTTTGATTGAGCCGTTCTGAAACACTCTTTCTGTAGAAACTGCAATTGGACATGCTAAGCGCTAAGAGGCCTACATTGGGAAAAAGTATATCTTCAAATAAAAACTACACAGATGCATTCTGTGAAACTTATTTCTGATCTGTAAATTCAGTTAACAGAGATAAAACATATTTTTGATTGAGCAGTTATGAAACACTCTTTTTGTAGAAAATGCAAGTGGAGATTCGGAGCGCTAAGAGGGTAATAGTGGAAAAAGGAATGTCTTCAAATATAAACTACACAGAATCATTCGGTGAAACTTCTTTCTTATCTGTGCATTCAGCTAACAGAGTTAAACCATACTTTTGATTGAGCAGATCTGAACACTCTTTCTGTAGAAAATGCAACTGGACATTTGGAGCGCTAAGAGCGTAGTAGTGGAAAAAGGAATATATTCAAATATAAACTACACAGAAGCATTCTGTGAAACTTCTTTCTGATCTGAGCATTCAGCTAACAGAGTTAAACCATACTTTTGATTGAGCAGTTTTGAAACACTCTGTAGAAAATGCAACTGGACATTCGTAACGCTAAGTGGGTAATAGTGGAAAAAAGAATATGTTCAAATATAAACTACACAGTAGCATGGTATGAAACTTCTTTCTGTTCTGTGCATTCAACTAACAGAGTTGAACCTTACTTTTGATTGAGCCGTTCTGAAACACTCTTTCTCTACAAACTGCAATTGGACATTCTGAGCGCTAGGAGGCCTATATTGGGAAAAAGAATATCTTCAAATAAAAACTACACAGATGCATTCTCTGAAACTTCTTTCTGTTCTGTTTGTTCAACTAAAAGAGTTGAACCTTAGTTTTGATTGAGCCATTCTGAAACACTCTTTCTGTAGAAAATGCAAGTGGAGATCCGGAGCGCTAAGAGGGTAATAGTGGAAAAAGGAGTGTCTCCAAATATAAACTACACAGAATCATTTTGTGAAACTTCTGTCTGATCTGTGCATTCAGCTAACAGAGTTAAACCATACTTTTGATTGAGCAGATCTGAACACTCTTTCTGTAGAAAATGCAACTGGACATTTCGAGCGCTAAGAGAGTAGTAGTGGAAAAAGGAATATATTCAAATATAAACTACACAGAAGCATTCTGTGAAACTTCTTTCTGATCTGAGCATTCAGCTAACAGAGTTAAACCATACTTTTGATTGAGCAGTTTTGAAACACTCTGTCTGTAGAAAATGCAACTGGACATTCGTAGCGCTAAGTGGGTAATAGTGGAAAAAAGAATATGTTCAAATATAAACTACACAGAAGCATTGTATGAAACTTCTTTCTGTTCTGTGCATTCAACTAACAGAGTTGAACCTTACTTTTGATTGAGCCGTTCTGAAACACTCTTTCTGTAGAAACTGCAATTGGACATTCTGAGCGCTAGGAGGCCTATATTGGGAAAAAGAATGTCTACAAATAAAAACTACACAGAAGAATTGTGTGAAACATCTTTCTGTTCTGTTTGTTCAACTAAAAGAGTTGAACCTTAGTTTTGATTGAGCCGTTCTGAAACATTCTTTCTGTAGAAAATGCAAGTGCAGATTCGGAGCGCTAAGAGGGTAATAGTGGAAAAAGGAATGTCTCCAAATATAAACTACACAGATTCATTCTGTGAAACTTCTTTCTGATCTCTGCATTCAGCTAACAGAGTTAAACCATACTTTTGATTGAGCAGATCTGAACACTCTTTCTGTAGAAAATGCAACTGGACATTTGGAGCGCTAAGAGAGTAGTAGTGGAAAAAGGAATATGTTCAAATATAAACTACACAGAAGCATTCTGTGAAACTTCTTTCTGATCTGAGCATTCAGCTAACAGAGTTAAACCATACTTTTGATTGAGCAGTTTTGAAACACTCTGTCTGTAGAAAATGCAACTGGACATTCCTAGCGCTAAGTGGGTAATAGTGGAAAAAAGAATATGTTCAAATATAAACTACACAGAAGCATTGTATGAAACTTCCTTCTGTTCTGTGCATTCAACTAACAGGGTTGAACCTTACTTTTGATTGAGCCGTTCTGAAACACTCTTTCTGTAGAAACTGCAATTGGACATTCTGAGCGCTAAGAGGCCTATATTGGGAAAAAGAATGTCTACAAATAAAATCTACACAGAAGAATTGCGTGAAACTTCTTTCTGTTCTGTTTGTTCAACTAAAAGAGTTGAACCTTAGTTTTGATTGAGCCGTTCTGAAACACTCTTTCTGTAGAAAATGCAAGTGGAGATTCGGAGCGCTAAGAGGGTAATAGTGGAAAAAGGAATGTCTCCAAATATAAACTACACAGAATCATTCGGTGAAACTTCTTTCTGATCTGTGCATTCAGCTAACAGAGTTAAACCATACTTTTGATTGAGCAGATCTGAACACTCTTTCTGTAGAAAATGCAACTGGACATTTGGAGCGCTAAGAGAGTAGTAGTGGAAAAATGAATATATTCAAATATAAACTACACAGAAGCATTCTGTGAAACTTCTTTCTGATCTGAGCATTCAGCTAACAGAGTTAAAACATACTTTTGATTGAGCAGTTTTGAAACACTCTGTCTGTAGAAAATGCAACTGGACATTCGTAGCGCTAAGTGGGTAATAGTGGAAAAAAGAATATGTTCAAATATAAACTACACAGAAGCATTGTATGAAACTTCTTTCTGTTCTGTGCATTCAACTAACAGAGTTGAACCTGACTTTTGATTGAGCCTTTCTGAAACACTCTTTCTGTAGAAACTGCAATTGGACATTCTGAGCGCTAAGAGGCCTCTATTGGGAAAAATAATATCTTCAAATAAAAACTACACAGAAGCATTGTGTGAAACTTATTTCTGATATGTTCATTAAGCTAACAGAGTTAAACCATACTTTTGATTGCGCAGTTCTGAACACTCTTTCTGTAGAAAATGCAAGTGGACATTCGGAGCGCTAAGAGGGTAATAGTGGAAGAAGGAGTATATTCAAATATAAACTACACAATAGCATTCTGTGAAAATTCTTTCTGTTCTGTGCATTCAACTAACAGAGTTGAACCTTACTTTTGATTGAGCCGTTCTGAAACACTCTTTCTGTAGAAACTGCAATTGGACATGCTAAGCGCTAAGAGGCCTACATTGGGAAAAAGAATATCTTCAAATAAAAACTACACAGATGCATTCTGTGAAACTTATTTTGATCTGTAAATTCAGTTAACAGAGATAAAACATATTTTTGATTGAGCAGTTATGAAACACTCTTTTTGTAGAAAATGCAAGTGGAGATTCGGAGCGCTAAGAGGGTAATAGTGGAAAAAGGAATGTCTTCAAATATAAACTACACAGAATCATTCGGTGAAACTTCCTTCTGATCTGTGCATTCAGCTAACAGAGTTAAACCATACTTTTGATTGAGCAGATCTGAACACTCTTTCTGCAGAAAATGCAACTGGACATTTGGAGCGCTAAGAGCGTAGTAGTGGAAAAAGGAATATATTCAAATATAAACTACACAGAAGCATTCTGTGAAACTTCTTTCTGATCTGAGCATTCAGCTAACAGAGTTAAACCATACTTTTGATTGAGCAGTTTTGAAACAGTCTGTCTGTAGAAAATGCAACTGGACATTCGTAGCGCTAAGTGGGTAATAGTGGAAAAAAGAATATGTTCAAATAGAAACTACACAGAAGCATTGTATGAAACTTCTTTCTGTTCTGTGCATTCAACTAACAGAGTTGAACCTTACTTTTGATTGAGCCGTTCTGAAACACTCTTTCTGTAGAAACTGCAATTGGACATTCTGAGCGCTAAGAGGCCTATACTGGGAAAATGAATGTCTACAAATAAAAACTACACAGAAGAATTGTGTGAAACTTCTTTCTGTTCTGTTTGTTCAACTAAAAGAGTTGAACCTTAGTTTTGATTGAGCCGTTCTGAAACACTATTTCTGTAGAAAATGCAAGTGGAGATTCGGAGCGCTAAGAGGGTAATAGTGGAATAAGAATGTCTCCAAATATAAACTACACAGAATCATTCGGTGAAACTTCTTTCTGATATGTGCATTCAGCTAACAGAGTTAAACCATACTTTTGATTGAGCAGATCTGAACACTCTTTCTGTAGAAAATGCAACTGGACATTTGGAGCGCTAAGAGAGTAGTAGTGGAAAAAGGAATATATTCAAATATAAACTACACAGAAGCATTCTGTGAAACTTCTTTCTGATCTGAGCATTCAGCTAACAGAGTTAAACCATAATTTTGATTGAGCACTTTTGCAACACTCTGTCTGTAGAAAATGCAACGGGACATTCGTAGCGCTAAGTGGGTAATAGTGGAAAAAAAATATGTTCAAATATAAACTACACAGAAGCATTGTATGAAACTTCTTTCTGTTCTGTGCATTCAACTAACAGAGTTGAACCTTACTTTTGATTGAGCCTTTCTGAAACACTCTTTCTGTAGAAACTGCAATTGGACATTCTGAGCGCTAAGAGGCCTCTATTGGGAAAAATAATATCTTCAAATAAAAACTACACAGAAGCATTGTGTGAAACTTATTTCTGGTATGTTGATTAAGCTAACAGAGTTAAACCATACTTTTGATTGCGCAGTTCTGAACACTCTTTCTGTAGAAAATGCAAGTGGACATTCGGAGCGCTAAGAGGGTAATAGTGGAAAAAGGAGTATATTCAAATATAAACTACACAATAGCATTCTGTGAAAATTCTTTCTGTTCTGTGCATTGAACTAACAGAGTTGAACCTTACTTTTGATTGAGCCGTTCTGAAACACTCTTTCTGTAGAAACTGCAATTGGACATGCTCAGCGCTAAGAGGCCTACATTGGGAAAAAGAATATCTTCAAATAAAAAGTACACAGATGCATTGTGTGAAACTTATTTCTGATCTGTAAATTCAGTTAACAGAGATAAAACATATTTTTGATTGAGCAGTTATGAAACACTCTTTTTGTAGAAAATGCAAGTGGAGATTCGGAGCGCTAAGAGGGTAATAGTGGAAAAAGGAATGTCTTCAAATATAAACTACACAGAATCATTCGGTGAAACTTCCTTCTGATCTGTGCATTCAGCTAACAGAGTTAAACCATACTTTTGATTGAGCAGATCTGAACACTCTTTCTGTAGAAAATGCAACTGGACATTTGGAGCGCTAAGAGCGTAGTAGTGGAAAAAGGAATATATTCAAATATAAACTACACAGAAGCATTCTGTGAAACTTCTTTCTGATCTGAGCATTCAGCTAACAGAGTTAAACCATACTTTTGATTGAGCAGTTTTGAAACACTCTGTCTGTAGAAAATGCAACTGGACATTCGTAGCGCTAAGTGGGTAATAGTGGAAAAAAGAATATGTTCAAATATAAACTACACAGAAGCATTGTATGAAACTACTTTCTGTTCTGTGCATTCAACTAACAGAGTTGAACCTTACTTTTGATTGAGCCGTTCTGAAACACTCTTTCTGTAGAAACTGCAATTGGACATTCTGAGCGCTAGGAGGCCTATATTGGGAAAAAGAATGTCTACAAATAAAAACTACACAGAAGAATTGTGTGAAACATCTTTCTGTTCTGTTTGTTCAACTAAAAGAGTTGAACCTTAGTTTTGATTGAGCCGTTCTGAAACACTCTTTCTGTAGAAAATGCAAGTGGAGATTCGGAGCGCTAAGAGGGTAATAGTGGAAAATGGAATGTCTCCAAATATAAACTACACAGAATCATTCTGTGAAACTTCTTTCTGATCTGTGCATTCAGCTAACAGAGTTAAACCATACTTTTGATTGAGCAGATCTGAACACTCTTTCTGTAGAAAATGCAACTGGACATTTGGAGCGCTAAGAGAGTAGTAGTGGAAAAAGGAATATATTCAAATATAAACTACACAGAAGCATTCTGTGAAACTTCTTTCTTATCTGAGCGTTCAGCTAACAGAGTTAAACCATACTTTTGATTGAGCAGTTTTGAAACACTCTGTCTGTAGAAAATGCAACTGGACATTCGTAGCGCTAAGTGGGTAATAGTGGAAAAAAGAATATGTTCAAATGTAAACTACACAGAAGCATTGTATGAAACTTCTTTCTGTTCTGTGCATTCAACTAACAGAGTTGAACCTGACTTTTGATTGAGCCTTTCTGAAACACTCTTTCTGTAGAAACTGCAATTGGACATTCTGAGCACTAAGAGGCCTCTATTGGGGAAAATAATATCTTCAAATAAAAACTACACAGAAGCATTGTGTGAAACTTATTTCTGATATGTTCATTAAGCTAACAGAGTTAAACCATATTTTGATTGCGCAGTTCTGAACACTCTTTCTGTAGAAAATGCAAGTGGACATTCGGAGCGCTAAGAGGGTAATAGTGGAAAAAGGAGTATATTCAAATATAAACTACACAGTAGCATTCTGTGAAAATTCTTTCTGTTCTGTGCATTCAACTAACAGAGTTGAACCTTACTTTTGATTGAGCCGTTCTGAAACACTCTTTCTGTAGAAACTGCAATTGGACATGCTAAGCGCTAAGAGGCCTACATTGGGAAAAAGTATATCTTCAAATAAAAACTACACAGATGCATTCTGTGAAACTTTTTTCTGTTCTGTTTGTTCAACTAAAAGAGTTTAACCTTAGTTTTGATTGAGCCGTTCTGAAACACTCTTTCTGTAGAAAATGCAAGTGGAGATTCGGAGCGCTAAGAGGGTAATAGTGGAAAAAGGAATGTCTCCAAATATAAACTACACAGAATCATTCTGTGAAACTTCTTTCTGCTCTGTGCATTCAGCTAACAGAGTTAAACCATACTTTTGATTGAGCAGATCTGAACACTCTTTCTGTAGAAAATGCAACTGGACATTTCGAGCGCTAAGAGAGTAGTAGTGGAAAAAAGAATATATTCAAATATAAACTACACAGAAGCATTCTGTGAAACTTCTTTCTGATCTGAGCATTCAGCTAACAGAGTTAAACCATACTTTTGATTGAGCAGTTTTGAAACACTCTGTCTGTAGAAAATGCAACTGGACATTCTTAGCGCTAAGTGGGTAATAGTGGAAAAAAGAATATGTTCAAATATAAACTACACAGAAGCATTGTATGAAACTTCTTTCTGTTCTGTGCATTCAACTAACAGAGTTGAACCTTACTTTTGATTGAGCCTTTCTGAAACACTCTTTCTGTAGAAACTGCAATCGGACATTCTGAGCGCTAAGAGGCCTATATTGGGAAAAATAATATCTTCAAATAAAAACTACACAGAAGTATTGTGTGAAACTTATTTCTGATATGTTCATTAAGCTAACAGAGTTAAACCATACTTTTGATTGCGCAGTTCTGAACACTCTTTCTGTAGAAAATGCAAGTGGACATTCGGAGCGCTAAGAGGGTAATAGTGGAAAAAGGAATATATTCCAATATAAACTACACAGTAGCATTCTGTGAAAATTCTTTCTGTTCTGTGCATTCAAATAACAGAGTTGCACCTTAATTTTGATTGAGCCGTTCTGAAACACTCTTTCTGTAGTAACTGCAATTGGACATGCTAAGCGCTAAGAGGCCTACATTGGGAAAAAGAATATCTTCAAATAAAAACTACACAGATGCATTCTGTGAAACTTATTTCTGATCTGTAAATTCAGTTAACAGAGATAAAACATATTTTTGATTGAGCCGTTCTGAAACACTCTTTCTGTAGAAAATGCAAGTGGAGATTCGGAGCGCTAAGAGGGTAATAGTGGAAAAAGGAATGTCTCCAAATATAAACTACACAGAATCATCCTGTGAAACTTCTTTCTGATCTGTGCATTCAGCTAACAGAGTTAAACCATACTTCTGATTGAGCAGATCAGAACACTCTTTCTGTAGAAAATGCAACTGGACATTTGGAGCGCTAAGAGAGTAGAAGTGGAAAAAGGAATATATTCAAATATAAACTACACAGAAGCATTCTGTGAAACTTCTTTCTGATCTGAGCATTCAGCTAACAGATTTAAACCATACTTTTGATTGAGCAGTTTTGAAACACTCTGTCTGTAGAAAATGCAACTGGACATTCGTAGCGCTAAGTGGGTAATAGTGGAAAAAAGAATATGTTCAAATAGAAACTACACAGAAGCATTGTATGAAACTTCTTTCTGTTCTGTGCATTCAACTAACAGAGTTGAACCTTACTTTTGATTGAGCCGTTCTGAAACACTCTTTCTGTAGAAACTGCAATTGGACATTCTGAGCGCTAAGAGGCCTATATTGGGAAAAAGAATGTCTACAAATAAAAACTACACAGAAGAATTGTGTGAAACTTCTTTCTGTTCTGTTTGTTCAACTAAAAGAGTTGAACCTTAGTTTTGATTGAGCCGTTCTGAAACACTCTTTCTGTAGAAACTTCAATTGGACATGCTAAGCGCTAAGAGGCCTACATTGGGAAAAAGAATATCTTCAAATAAAAACTACACAGATGCATTCTGTGAAACTTATTTCTGATCTGCAAATTCAGTTAACAGAGATAAAACATATTTTTGATTGAGCAGTTATGAAACACTCTTTTTGTAGAAAATGCAAGTGGAGATTCGGAGCGCTAAGAGGGTAATAGTGGAAAAAGGAATGTCTTCAAATATAAACTACACAGAATCATTCGGTGAAACTTCTTTCTGATCTGTGCATTCAGCTAACAGAGTTAAACCATACCTTTGATTGAGCAGATCTGAACACTCTTTCTGTAGAAAATGCAATGGACATTTGGAGCGCTAAGAGCGTAGTAGTGGAAAAAGGAATATATTCAAATATAAACTACACAGAAGCGTTCTGTGAAACTTCTTTCTGATCTGAGCATTCAGCTAACAGAGTTAAACCATACTTTTGATTGAGCAGTTTTGAAACACTCTGTCTGTAGAAAATGCAACTGGACATTCGTAGCGCTAAGTGGGTAATAGTGGAAAAAAGAATATATTCAAATATAAACTACACAGAAGCATTGTATGAAACTTCTTTCTGTTCTGTGCATTCAACTAACAGAGTTGAACCTTACTTTTGATTGAGCCTTTCTGAAACACTCTTTCTGTAGAAACTGCAATTGGACATTCTGAGCGCTAAGAGGCCTATATTGGGAAAAAGAATGTCTACAAATAAAAACTACACAGAAGAATTGTGTGAAACTTCTTTCTGTTCTGTTTGTTCAACTAAAAGAGTTGAACCTTAGTTTTGATTGAGCCGTTCTGAAACACTCTTTCTGTAGAAAATGCAAGTGGAGATTCGGAGCGCTAAGAGGGTAATAGTGGAAAAAGGAATGTCTCCAAATATAAACTACACAGAATCATTCTGTGAAACTTCTTTCTGGTCTGTGCATTCAGCTAACTGAGTTAAACCATACTTTTGATTGAGCAGATCTGAACACTCTTTCTGTAGAAAACGCAACGGGACATTTGGAGCGCTAAGAGAGTAGTAGTGGAAAAAGGAATATATTCAAATATAAACTACACAGAAGCATTCTGTGAAACTTCTTTCTGATCTGAGCATTCAGCTAACAGAGTTAAACCATACTTTTGATTGAGCATTTTTGAAACACTCTGTCTGTAGAAAATGCAACTGGACATTCGTAGCGCTAAGTGGGTAATAGTGGAAAAAAGAATATGTTCAAATATAAACTACACAGAAGCATTGTATGAAACTTCTTTCTGTTCTGTGCATTCAACTAACAGAGTTGAACCTTACTTTTGATTGAGCCTTTCTGAAACACTCTTTCTGTATAAACTGCAATTGGACATTCTGAGCGCTAAGAGGCCTCTATTGGGAAAAATAATATCTTCAAATAAAAACTACAGAGAAGCATTGTGTGAAACTTATTTCTGATATGTTCATTAAGCTAACAGAGTTAAACCATACTTTTGATTGCGCAGTTCTGAACACTATTTCTGTAGAAAATGCAAGTGGACATTCGGAGCGCTAAGAGGGTAATAGTGGAAAAAGGAGTATATTCAAATATAAACTACACAGTAGCATTCTGTGAAAATTCTTTCTGTTCTGTGCATTCAACTAACAGAGTTGAACCTTACTTTTGATTGAGCCGTTCTGAAACACTCTTTCTGTAGAAACTGCAATTGGACATGCTAAGCGCTAAGAGGCCTACATTGGGAAAAAGAATATCTTCAAATAAAAACTACAAAGATGCATTCTGTGAAACTTATTTCTGATCTGTAAATTCAGTTAACAGAGATAAAACATATTTTTGATTGAGCAGTTATGAAACACTCTTTTTGTAGAAAATGCAAGTGGAGATTCGGAGCGCTAAGAGAGTAATAGTGGAAAAAGGAATGTCTTCAAATATAAACTACACAGAATCATTCGGTGAAACTTCTTTCTGATCTGTGCATTCAGCTAACAGAGTTAAACCATACTTTTGATTGAGCAGATCTGAACACTCTTTCTGTAGAAAACGCAACTGGACATTTGGAGCGCTAAGAGCGTAGTAGTGGAAAAAGGAATATATTCAAATATAAACTACACAGAAGCATTCTGTGAAACTTCTTTCTGGTCTGAGCATTCAGCTAACAGAGTTAAACCATACTTTTGATTGAGCAGTTTTGAAACACTCTGTCTGTAGAAAATGCAACTGGACATTCGTAGCGCTAAGTGGGTAATAGTGTAAAAAAGAATATGTTCAAATATAAACTACACAGAAGCATTGTATGAAACTTCTTTCTGTTCTGTGAATTCAACTAACAGAGTTGAACCTTACTTTTGATTGAGCCGTTCTGAAACACTCTTTCTGTAGAAACTGCAATTGGACATTCTGAGCGCTAAGAGGCCTATATTGGGAAAAAGAATGTCTACAAATAAAAACTACACAGAAGAATTGTGTGAAACTTCTTTCTGTTCTGTTTGTTCAACTAAAGGAGTTGAACTTTAGTTTTGATTGAGACGTTTTGAAACACTCTTTCTGTAGAAAATGCAAGTGGAGATTCGGAGCGCTAAGAGGGTAATAGTGGAAAAAGGAATGTCTCCAAATATAAACTACACAGAATCATTCTGTGAAACTTCTTTCTGATCTGTGCATTCAGCTAACAGAGTTAAACCATACTTTTGATTGAGCAGATCTGAACACTTTTTCTGTAGAAAATGCAACTGGACATTTGGAGCGCTAAGAGAGTAGTAGTGGAAAAAGGAATATATTCAAAGATAAACTACACAGAAACATTCTGTGAAACTTCTTTCTGATCTGAGCATTCAGCTAACAGAGTTAAACCATACCTTTGATTGAGCAGTTTTGAAACACTCTGTCTGTAGAAAATGCAACTGGACATTCGTAGCGCTAAGTGTTTAATAGTGGAAAAACAATATGTTCAAATATAAACTACACAGAAGCATTGTATGAAACTTCTTTCTGTTCTGTGCATTCAACTAACAGAGTTGAACCTTACTTTTGATTTAGCCTTTCTGAAACACTCTTTCTGTAGAAACTGCAATTGGACATTCTGAGTGCTACGAGGCCTCTACTGGGAAAAATAATATCTTCAAATAAAAACTACACAGAAGCATTGTGTGAAACTTATTTCTGATATGTTCATTAAGCTAACAGAGTTAAACCATACTTTTGATTGCGCAGTTCTGAACACTCTTTCTGTAGAAAATGCAAGTGGACATTCGGAGCGCTAAGAGGGTAATAGTGGAAAAAGGAATATATTCAAATATAAACTACACAGTAGCATTCTGTGAAAATTCTTTCTGTTCTGTGCATTCAAGTAACAGAGTTGAACCTTACTTTTGATTGAGCCGTTCTGAAACACTCTTTCTGTAGAAACTGCAATTGGACATGCTAAGCGCTAAGAGGCCTACATTGGGAAAAAGAATATCTTCAAATAAAAACTACAAAGATGCATTCTGTGAAACTTATTTCTCATCTGTAAATTCAGTTAACAGAGATAAAACATATTTTTGATTGAGCAGTTATGAAACACTCTTTTTGTAGGAAATGCAAGTGGAGAATCGGAGCGCTAAGAGGGTAATAGTGGAAAAAGGAATGTCTTCAAACATAAACTACACAGAATCATTCGGTGAAACTTCTTTCTGATCTGTGCATTCAGGTAACAGAGTTAAACCATACTTTTGATTGAGCAGATCTGAACACTCTTTCTGTAGAAAATGCAACTGGACATTTGGAGCGCTAAGAGCGTAGTAGTGGAAAAAGGAATATATTCAAATATAAACTACACAGAAGCATTCTGTGAAACTTCTTTCTGATCTGAGCATTCAGCTAACAGAGTTAAACCATACATTTGATTGAGCAGTTTTGAAACACTCTGTCTGTAGAAAATGCAACTGGACATTCGTAGCGCTAAGTGGGTAATAGTGGAAAAAAGAGTATGATCAAATATAAACTACACAGAAGCATTGTATGAAACTTCTTTCTGTTCTCTGCATTCAACTAACAGAGTTGAACCTTACTTTTGATTGAGCCGTTCTGAAACACTCTTTCTGTAGAAACTGCAATTGGACATTCTGAGCGCTAAGAGGCCTATATTGGGAAATAGAATGTCTACAAATAAAAACTACACAGAAGAATTGTGTGAAACTTCTTTCTGTTCTGTTTGTTCAACTAAAAGAGTTGAACTTTAGTTTTGATTGAGCCGTTCTGAAACACTCTTTCTGTAGAAAATGCAAGTGGAGATTCGGAGCGCTAAGAGGGTAATAGTGGAAAAAGGAATGTCTCCAAATATAAACTACACAGAATCATTCTGTGAAACTTCTTTCTGATCTGTGCATTCAGCTAACAGAGTTAAACCATACTTTTGATTGAGCAGATCTGAACACTCTTTCTGTAGAAAATGCAACTGGACATTTGGAGCGCTAAGAGAGTAGTAGTGGAAAAAGGAATATATTCAAATATAAACTACACAGAAGCATTCTGTGAAACTTCTTTCTGATATGAGCATTCAGCTAACAGAGTTAAACCATACTTTTGATTGAGCAGTTTTGAAACACTCTGTCTGTAGAAAATGCAACTGGACATTCGTAGCGCTAAGTGGGTAATAGTGGAAAAAAGAATATGTTCAAATATAAACTACACAGAAGCATTGTATGAAACTTCTTTCTGTTCTGTGCATTCAACTAACAGAGTTGAACCTTACTTTTGATTGAGCCGTTCTGAAACACTCTTTCTGTAGAAACTGCAATTGGACATTCTGAGCGCTAGGAGGCCTATATTGGGAAAAAGAATGTCTACAAATAAAAACTACACAGAAGAATTGTGTGAAACTTCTTTCTGTTCTGTTTGTTCAACTAAAAGAGTTGAACCTTAGTTTTGATTGAGCCGTTCTGAAACACTCTTTCTGTAGAAAATGCAAGTGGAGATTCGGAGCGCTAAGAGGGTAATAGTGGAAAAAGGAATGTCTCCAAATATAAACTACACAGAATCATTCTGTGAAACTTCTTTCTGATCTGTGCATTCAGCTAACAGAGTTAAAACATACTTTTGATTGAGCAGATCTGAACACTCTTTCTGTAGAAAATGCAAATGGACAATTCGAGCGCTAAGAGAGTAGTAGTGGAAAAAGGAATATATTCAAATATAAACTACACAGAAGCATTCTGTGAAACTTCTTTCTGATCTGAGCATTCAGCTAACAGAGTAAAACCATACTTTTGATTGAGCAGTTTTGAAACACTCTGTCTGTAGAAAATGCAACTGGACATTCGTAGCGCTAAGTGGGTAATAGTGGAAAAAAGAATATGTTCAAATATAAACTACACAGAAGCATTGTATGAAACTTCTTTCTGTTCTGTGCATTCAAATAACAGAGTTGAACCTTACTTTTGATTGAGCCTTTCTGAAACACTCTTTCTGTAGAAACTGCAATTGGACATCCTGAGCGCTAAGAGGCCTGTATTGGGAAAAATAATATCTTCAAATAAAAACTACACAGAAGCATTGTGTGAAACTTATTTCTGATATGTTCATTAAGCTAACAGAGTTAAACCATACTTTTGATTGCGCAGTTCTGAACACTCTTTCTGTAGAAAATGCAAGTGGACATTCGGAGCGCTAAGAGGGTAATAGTGGAAAAAGGAATATATTCAAATATAAACTACACAGTAGCATTCTGTGAAAATTCTTTCTGTTCTGTGCATTCAACTAACAGAGTTGAACCTTATTTTGATTGAGCCGTTCTGAAACACTCTTTCTGTAGAAACTGCAATTGGACATGCTAAGCGCTAAGAGGCCTACATTGGGAAAAAAAATATCTTCAAATAAAAACTACACAGATGCATTCTGTGAAACTTATTTCTGATCTGTAAATTCAGTTAACAGAGATAAAACATATTTTTGATTGAGCAGTTATGAAACACTCTTTTTGTAGAAAATGCAAGTGGAGATTCGGAGCGCTAAGAGGGTAATAGTGGAAAAAGGAATGTCTTCAAATATAAACTACACAGAATCATTAGGTGAAACTTCTTTCTGATCTGTGCAATCAGCTAACAGAGTTAAACCATACTTTTTATTGAGCAGATCTGAACACTCTTTCTGTAGAAAATGCAACTGGACATTTGGAGCGCTAAGAGCGTAGTAGTGGAAAAAGGAATATATTCCAATATAAACTACACAGAAGCATTCTGTGAAACTTCTTTCTGATCTGAGCATTCAGCTAACAGAGTTAAACCATACTTTTGATTGAGCAGTTTTGAAACACTCTCTCTGTAGAAAATGCAACTGGACATTCGTAGCGCTAATTGGGTAATAGTGGAAAAAAGAGTATGATCAAATATAAACTACACAGAAGCATTGTATGAAACTTCTTTCTGTTCTGTGCATTCAACTAACAGAGTTGAACCTTACTTTTGATTGAGCCGTTCTGAAACACTCTTTCTGTAGAAACTGCAATTGGACATTCTGAGCGCTAAGAGGCCTATATTGGGAAAAAGAATGTCTACAAATAAAAACTACACAGAAGAATTGTGTGAAACTTCTTTCTGTTCTGTTTGTTCAACTAAAAGAGTTGAACTTTAGTTTTGATTGAGCCGTTCTGAAACACTCTTTCTGTAGAAAATGCAAGTGGAGATTCGGAGCGCTAATAGGGTAATAGTGGAAAAAGGAATGTCTCCAAATATAAACTACACAGAATCATTCGGTGAAACTTCTTTCTGATCTGTGCATTCAGCTAACAGAGTTAAACCATACTTTTGATTGAGCAGATCTGAACACTCTTTCTGTAGAAAATGCAACTGGACATTTGGAGCGCTAAGAGCGTAGTAGTGGAAAAAGGAATATTTTCAAATATAAACTACACAGAAGCATTCTGTGAAACTTCTTTCTGATCTGAGCATTCAGCTAACAGAGTTAAACCATACTTTTGATTGAGCAGTTTTGAAACACTCTGTCTGTAGAAAATGCAACTGGACATTCGTAGCGCTAAGTAGGTAATAGTGGAAAAAAGAATAAGTTCAAATATAATCTACACAGAAGCATTGTATGAAACTTCTTTCTGTTCTGTGCATTCAACTAACAGAGTTGAACCTTACTTTTGATTGAGCCCTTCTGAAACACTCTTTCTGTAGAAACTGCAATTGGACATTCTGAGCGCTAATAGGCCTATATTGGGAAAAAGAATGTCTACAAATAAAAACTACACAGAAGAATTGTGTGAAACTTCTTTCTGTTCTGTTTGTTCAACTAAAAGAGATGAACCTTAGTTTTGATTGAGACGTTCTGAAACACTCTTTCTGTAGAAAATGCAAGTGGAGATTCGGAGCTCTAAGAGGGTAATAGTGGAAAAAGGAATGTCTCCAAATATAAACTACACAGAATCATTCTGTGAAACTTTTTTCTGATCTGTGCATTCAGCTAACAGAGTTAAACCATACTTTTGATTGAGCAGATCAGAACACTCTTTCTGTAGAAAATGCAACTGGACATTTGGAGCGCTAAGAGCGTAGTAGATTAAAAAAGGAATATATTCAAATATAAACTACACAGAAGCATTCTGTGAAACTTCTTTCTGATCTGAGCATTCAGTTAACAGAGTTAAACCATACTTTTGATTGAGCAGTTTTGAAACACTCTGTCTGTAGAAAATGCAACTGGACATTCGTAGCGCTAAGTGGGTAATAGTGGAAAAAAGAATATGTTCAAATATAAACTACACAGAAGCATTGTATGAAACTTCTTTCTGTTCTGTGCATTCAACTAACAGAGTTGAACCTTACTTTTGATTGAGCCTTTCTGAAACACTCTTTCTGTAGAAACTGCAATTGGACATTCTGAGCGCTAAGAGGCCTCTATTGGGAAAAATAATAGCTTCAAATAAAAACTACACAGAAGCATTGTGTGAAACTTATTTCTGATATGTTCATTAAGCTAACAGAGTTAAACCATACTTTTGATTGTGCAGTTCTGAACACTCTTTCTGTAGAAAATGCAAGTGGACATTCTCAGTGCTAAGAGGGTAATAGTGGAAAAAGGAATATATTCAAATATAAACTACACAGTAGCATTCTGTGAAAATTCTTTCTGTTCTGTGCATTCAACTAACAGAGTTGAACCTTACTTTTCATTGAGCCGTTCTGAAACACTCTTTGTGTAGAAACTGCAATTGGACATGCTAAGCGCTAAGAGGCCTACATTGGGAAAAAGTATATCTTCAAATAAAAACTACACAGATGCATTCTGTGAAACTAATTTCTGATCTGTAAATTCAGTTAACAGAGATAAAACATATTTTTGATTGAGCAGTTATGAAACACTCTTTTTGTAGAAAATGCAAGTGGAGATTCGGAGCGCTAAGAGGGTAATAGTGGAAAAAGGAATGTCTTCAAATATAAACTACACAGAATCATTCGGTGAAACTTCTTTCTGATCTGTGCATTCAGCTAACAGTGTTAAACCATACTTTTGATTGAGCAGATCTGAACACTCTTTCTGTAGAAAATGCAACTGGACATTTGGAGCGCTAAGAGCGTAGTAGTGGAAAAAGGAATATATTCAACTATAAACTACACAGAAGCATTCTGTGAAACTTCTTTCTGATCTGAGCATTCAGCTAACAGAGTTAAACCATACTTTTGATTGAGCAGTTTTGAAACACTCTGTCTGTAGAAAATGCAACTGGACATTCGTAGCGCTAAGTGGGTAATAGTGGAAAAAAGAATAAGTTCAAATATAAACTACACAGAAGCATTGTATGAAACTTCTTTCTGTTCTGTGCATTCAACTAACAGAGTTGAACCTTACTTTTGATTGAGCCGTTCTGAAACACTCTTTCTGTAGAAACTGCAATTGGACATTCTCAGCGCTAAGAGGCCTATATTGGGAAAAAGAATGTCTACAAATAAAAACTACACAGAAGAATTGTGTGAAACTTCTTTCTGTTCTGTTTGTTCAACTAAAGGAGTTGAACCTTAGTTTTGATTGAGACGTTTTGAAACACTCTTTCTGTAGAAAATGCAAGTGGAGATTCGGAGCGCTAAGAGGGTAATAGTGGAAAAACGAATGTCTCCAAATATAAACTACACAGAATCATTCTGTGAAACTTCTTTCTGATCTGTGCATTCAGCTAACAGAGTTAAACCATACTTTTGATTGAGCAGATCTGAACACTCTTTCTGTGGAAAATGCAACTGGACATTTGGAGCGCTAAGAGAGTAGTAGTGGAAAAAGGAATATATTACAATATAAACTACACAGAAGCATTCTGTGAAACTTCTTTCTGATCTGAGCATTCAGCTAACAGAGTTAAACCATACTTTTGATTGAGCAGTTTTGAAACACTCTCTCTGTAGAAAATGCAACTGGACATTAGTAGCGCTAAGTGGGTAATAGTGGAAAAAAGAATATGTTCAAATATAAACTACACAGAAGCATTGTATGAAACTTCTTTCTGTTCTGTGCATTCAACTAACAGAGTTGAACCTTACTTTTGATTGAGCCGTTCTGAAACACTCTTTCTGTAGAAACTGCAATTGGACATTCTGAGCGCTAAGAGGCCTATATTGGGAAAAAGAATGTCTACAAATAAAAACTACACAGAAGAATTGTGTGAAACTTCTTTCTGTTCTGTTTGTTCAACTAAAAGAGTTGAACCTTAGTTTTGATTGAGCCGTTCTGAAACACTCTTTCTGTAGAAAATGCAAGTGGAGATTCGGAGCGCTAAAAGGGTAATAGTGGAAAAAGGAATGTCTCCAAATATAAACTACACAGAATCATTCTGTGAAACTTCTTTCTGGTCTGTGCATTCAGCTAACAGAGTTAAAACATACTTTTGATTGAGCAGATCTGAACACTCTTTCTGTAGAAAATGCAACTGGACATTTGGAGCGCTAAGAGCGTATTAGTGGAAAAAGGAATATATTCAAATATAAACTACACAGAAGCATTCTGTGAAACTTCTTTCTGATCTGAGCATTCAGCTAACAGAGTTAAACCATACATTTGATTGAGCAGTTTTGAAACACTCTGTCTGTAGAAAATGCAACTGGACATTCGTAGCGCTAAGTGGGTAATAGTGGAAAAAAGAGTATGATCAAATATAAACTACACAGAAGCATTGTATGAAACTTCTTTCTGTTCTCTGCATTCAACTAACAGAGTTGAACCTTACTTTTGATTGAGCCGTTCTGAAACACTCTTTCTGTAGAAACTGCAATTGGACATTCTGAGCGCTAAGAGGCCTATATTGGGAAATAGAATGTCTACAAATAAAAACTACACAGAAGAATTGTGTGAAACTTCTTTCTGTTCTGTTTGTTCAACTAAAAGAGTTGAACTTTAGTTTTGATTGAGCCGTTCTGAAACACTCTTTCTGTAGAAAATGCAAGTGGAGATTCGGAGCGCTAAGAGGGTAATAGTGGAAAAAGGAATGTCTCCAAATATAAACTACACAGAATCATTCTGTGAAACTTCTTTCTGATCTGTGCATTCAGCTAACAGAGTTAAACCATACTTTTGATTGAGCAGATCTGAACACTCTTTCTGTAGAAAATGCAACTGGACATTTGGAGCGCTAAGAGAGTAGTAGTGGAAAAAGGAATATATTCAAATATAAACTACACAGAAGCATTCTGTGAAACTTCTTTCTGATATGAGCATTCAGCTAACAGAGTTAAACCATACTTTTGATTGAGCAGTTTTGAAACACTCTGTCTGTAGAAAATGCAACTGGACATTCGTAGCGCTAAGTGGGTAATAGTGGAAAAAAGAATATGTTCAAATATAAACTACACAGAAGCATTGTATGAAACTTCTTTCTGTTCTGTGCATTCAACTAACAGAGTTGAACCTTACTTTTGATTGAGCCGTTCTGAAACACTCTTTCTGTAGAAACTGCAATTGGACATTCTGAGCGCTAGGAGGCCTATATTGGGAAAAAGAATGTCCACAAATAAAAACTACACAGAAGAATTGTGTGAAACTTCTTTCTGTTCTGTTTGTTCAACTAAAAGAGTTGAACCTTAGTTTTGATTGAGCCGTTCTGAAACACTCTTTCTGTAGAAAATGCAAGTGGAGATTCGGAGCGCTAAGAGGGTAATAGTGGAAAAAGGAATGTCTCCAAATATAAACTACACAGAATCATTCTGTGAAACTTCTTTCTGATCTGTGCATTCAGCTAACAGAGTTAAAACATACTTTTGATTGAGCAGATCTGAACACTCTTTCTGTAGAAAATGCAACTGGACAATTCGAGCGCTAAGAGAGTAGTAGTGGAAAAAGGAATATATTCAAATATAAACTACACAGAAGCATTCTGTGAAACTTCTTTCTGATCTGAGCATTCAGCTAACAGAGTAAAACCATACTTTTGATTGAGCAGTTTTGAAACACTCTGTCTGTAGAAAATGCAACTGGACATTCGTAGCGCTAAGTGGGTAATAGTGGAAAAAAGAATATGTTCAAATATAAACTACACAGAAGCATTGTATGAAACTTCTTTCTGTTCTGTGCATTCAACTAACAGAGTTGAACCTTACTTTTGATTGAGCCTTTCTGAAACACTCTTTCTGTAGAAACTGCAATTGGACATCCTGAGCGCTAAGAGGCCTGTATTGGGAAAAATAATATCTTCAAATAAAAACTACACAGAAGCATTGTGTGAAACTTATTTCTGATATGTTCATTAAGCTAACAGAGTTAAACCATACTTTTGATTGCGCAGTTCTGAACACTCTTTCTGTAGAAAATGCAAGTGGACATTCGGAGCGCTAAGAGGGTAATAGTGGAAAAAGGAATATATTCAAATATAAACTACACAGTAGCATTCTGTGAAAATTCTTTCTGTTCTGTGCATTCAACTAACAGAGTTGAACCTTATTTTGATTGAGCCGTTCTGAAACACTCTTTCTGTAGAAACTGCAATTGGACATGCTAAGCGCTAAGAGGCCTACATTGGGAAAAAGAATATCTTCAAATAAAAACTACACAGATGCATTCTGTGAAACTTATTTCTGATCTGTAAATTCAGTTAACAGAGATAAAACATATTTTTGATTGAGCAGTTATGAAACACTCTTTTTGTAGAAAATGCAAGTGGAGATTCGGAGCGCTAAGAGGGTAATAGTGGAAAAAGGAATGTCTTCAAATATAAACTACACAGAATCATTAGGTGAAACTTCTTTCTGATCTGTGCATTCAGCTAACAGAGTTAAACCATACTTTTGATTGAGCAGATCTGAACACTCTTTCTGTAGAAAATGCAACTGGACATTTGGAGCGCTAAGAGCGTAGTAGTGGAAAAAGGAATATATTCCAATATAAACTACACAGAAGCATTCTGTGAAACTTCTTTCTGATCTGAGCATTCAGCTAACAGAGTTAAACCATACTTTTGATTGAGCAGTTTTGAAACACTCTCTCTGTAGAAAATGCAACTGGACATTCGTAGCGCTAATTGGGTAATAGTGGAAAAAAGAGTATGATCAAATATAAACTACACAGAAGCATTGTATGAAACTTCTTTCTGTTCTGTGCATTCAACTAACAGAGTTGAACCTTACTTTTGATTGAGCCGTTCTGAAACACTCTTTCTGTAGAAACTGCAATTGGACATTCTGAGCGCTAAGAGGCCTATATTGGGAAAAAGAATGTCTACAAATAAAAACTACACAGAAGAATTGTGTGAAACTTCTTTCTGTTCTGTTTGTTCAACTAAAAGAGTTGAACCTTAGTTTTGATTGAGCCGTTCTGAAACACTCTTTCTGTAGAAAATGCAAGTGGAGATTCGGAGCGCTAAGAGGGTAATAGTGGAAAAAGGAATGTCTCCAAATATAAACTACACAGAATCATTCTGTGAAACTTCTTTCTGATCTGTGCATTCAGCTAACAGAGTTAAACCATACTTTTGATTGAGCAGATCTGAACACTCTTTCTGTAGAAAATGCAACTGGACAGTTCGAGCGCTAAGAGAGTAGTAGTGGAAAAAGGAATATATTCAAATATAAACTACACAGAAGCATTCTGTGAAACTTCTTTCTGATCTGAGCATTCAGCTAACAGAGTAAAACCATACTTTTGATTGAGCAGTTTTGAAACACTCTGTCTGTAGAAAATGCAACTGGACATTCGTAGCGCTAAGTGGGTAATAGTGGAAAAAAGAATATGTTCAAATATAAACTACACAGAAGCATTGTATGAAACTTTTTTCTGTTCTGTGCATTCAACTAACAGAGTTGAACTTTACTTTTGATTGAGCCTTTCTGAAACACTCTTTCTGTAGAAACTGCAATTGGACATCCTGAGCGCTAAGAGGCCTGTATTGGGAAAAATAATATCTTCAAATAAAAATTACACAGAAGCATTGTGTGAAACTTATTTCTGATATGTTCATTAAGCTAACAGAGTTAAACCATACTTTTGATTGCGCAGTTCTGAACACTCTTTCTGTAGAAAATGCAAGTGGACATTCGGAGCGCTAAGAGGGTAATAGTGGAAAAAGGAATATATTCAAATATAAACTACACAGTAGCATTCTGTGAAAATTCTTTCTGTTCTGTGCATTCAACTAACAGAGTTGAACCTTACTTTTGATTGAGCCGTTCTGAAACACTCTTTCTGTAGAAACTGCAACTGGACATTCGTAGCGCTAATTGGGTAATAGTGGAAAAAAGAGTATGTTCAAATATAAACAACACAGAAGCATTGTATGAAACTTCTTTCTGTTCTGTGCATTCAACTAACAGAGTTGAACCTTACTTTTGATTGAGCCGTTCTGAAACACTCTTTCTGTAGAAACTGCAATTGGACATTCTGAGCGCTAAGAGGCCTATATTGGGAAAAAGAATGTCTACAAATAAAAACTACACAGAAGAATTGTGTGAAACTTCTTTCTGTTCTGTTTGTTCAACTAAAAGAGTTGAACCTTAGTTTTGATTGAGCCGTTCTGAAACACTCTTTCTGTAGAAAATGCAAGTGGAGATTCGGAGCGCTAAAAGGGTAATAGTGGAAAAAGGAATGTCTCCAAATATAAACTACACAGAATCATTCTGTGAAACTTCTTTCTGGTCTGTGCATTCAGCTAACAGAGTTAAAACATACTTTTGATTGAGCAGATCTGAACACTCTTTCTGTAGAAAATGCAACTGGACATTTGGAGCGCTAAGAGCGTATTAGTGGAAAAAGGAATATATTCAAATATAAACTACACAGAAGCATTCTGTGAAACTTCTTTCTGATCTGAGCATTCAGCTAACAGAGTTAAACCATACATTTGATTGAGCAGTTTTGAAACACTCTGTCTGTAGAAAATGCAACTGGACATTCGTAGCGCTAAGTGGGTA
This sequence comes from Symphalangus syndactylus, assembly GCF_028878055.3. NCBI lineage: Eukaryota > Metazoa > Chordata > Mammalia > Primates > Hylobatidae > Symphalangus > Symphalangus syndactylus. Next base: position 102,345,426 of record NC_072438.2, read on the forward strand.
ATAGTGGAAAAAAGAGTATGATCAAATATAAACTACACAGAAGCATTGTATGAAACTTCTTTCTGTTCTCTGCATTCAACTAACAGAGTTGAACCTTACTTTTGATTGAGCCGTTCTGAAACACTCTTTCTGTAGAAACTGCAATTGGACATTCTGAGCGCTAAGAGGCCTATATTGGGAAATAGAATGTCTACAAATAAAAACTACACAGAAGAATTGTGTGAAACTTCTTTCTGTTCTGTTTGTTCAACTAAAAGAGTTGAACTTTAGTTTTGATTGAGCCGTTCTGAAACACTCTTTCTGTAGAAAATGCAAGTGGAGATTCGGAGCGCTAAGAGGGTAATAGTGGAAAAAGGAATGTCTCCAAATATAAACTACACAGAATCATTCTGTGAAACTTCTTTCTGATCTGTGCATTCAGCTAACAGAGTTAAACCATACTTTTGATTGAGCAGATCTGAACACTCTTTCTGTAGAAAATGCAACTGGACATTTGGAGCGCTAAGAGAGTAGTAGTGGAAAAAGGAATATATTCAAATATAAACTACACAGAAGCATTCTGTGAAACTTCTTTCTGATATGAGCATTCAGCTAACAGAGTTAAACCATACTTTTGATTGAGCAGTTTTGAAACACTCTGTCTGTAGAAAATGCAACTGGACATTCGTAGCGCTAAGTGGGTAATAGTGGAAAAAAGAATATGTTCAAATATAAACTACACAGAAGCATTGTATGAAACTTCTTTCTGTTCTGTGCATTCAACTAACAGAGTTGAACCTTACTTTTGATTGAGCCGTTCTGAAACACTCTTTCTGTAGAAACTGCAATTGGACATTCTGAGCGCTAGGAGGCCTATATTGGGAAAAAGAATGTCCACAAATAAAAACTACACAGAAGAATTGTGTGAAACTTCTTTCTGTTCTGTTTGTTCAACTAAAAGAGTTGAACCTTAGTTTTGATTGAGCCGTTCTGAAACACTCTTTCTGTAGAAAATGCAAGTGGAGATTCGGAGCGCTAAGAGGGTAATAGTGGAAAAAGGAATGTCTCCAAATATAAACTACACAGAATCATTCTGTGAAACTTCTTTCTGATCTGTGCATTCAGCTAACAGAGTTAAAACATACTTTTGATTGAGCAGATCTGAACACTCTTTCTGTAGAAAATGCAACTGGACAATTCGAGCGCGAAGAGAGTAGTAGTGGAAAAAGGAATATATTCAAATATAAACTACACAGAAGCATTCTGTGAAACTTCTTTCTGATCTGAGCATTCAGCTAACAGAGTAAAACCATACTTTTGATTGAGCAGTTTTGAAACACTCTGTCTGTAGAAAATGCAACTGGACATTCGTAGCGCTAAGTGGGTAATAGTGGAAAAAAGAATATGTTCAAATATAAACTACACAGAAGCATTGTATGAAACTTCTTTCTGTTCTGTGCATTCAACTAACAGAGTTGAACCTTACTTTTGATTGAGCCTTTCTGAAACACTCTTTCTGTAGAAACTGCAATTGGACATCCTGAGCGCTAAGAGGCCTGTATTGGGAAAAATAATATCTTCAAATAAAAACTACACAGAAGCATTGTGTGAAACTTATTTCTGATATGTTCATTAAGCTAAAAGAGTTAAACCATACTTTTGATTGCGCAGTTCTGAACACTCTTTCTGTAGAAAATGCAAGTGGACATTCGGAGCGCTAAGAGGGTAATAGTGGAAAAAGGAATATATTCAAATATAAACTACACAGTAGCATTCTGTGAAAATTCTTTCTGTTCTGTGCATTCAACTAACAGAGTTGAACCTTATTTTGATTGAGCCGTTCTGAAACACTCTTTCTGTAGAAACTGCAATTGGACATGCTAAGCGCTAAGAGGCCTACATTGGGAAAAAGAATATCTTCAAATAAAAACTACACAGATGCATTGTGTGAAACTTATTTCTGATCTGTAAATTCAGTTAACAGAGATAAAACATATTTTTGATTGAGCAGTTATGAAACACTCTTTTTGTAGAAAATGCAAGTGGAGATTCGGAGCGCTAAGAGGGTAATAGTGGAAAAAGGAATGTCTTCAAATATAAACTACACAGAATCATTAGGTGAAACTTCTTTCTGATCTGTGCATTCAGCTAACAGAGTTAAACCATACTTTTGATTGAGCAGATCTGAACACTCTTTCTGTAGAAAATGCAACTGGACATTTGGAGCGCTAAGAGCGTAGTAGTGGAAAAAGGAATATATTCCAATATAAACTACACAGAAGCATTCTGTGAAACTTCTTTCTGATCTGAGCATTCAGCTAACAGAGTTAAACCATACTTTTGATTGAGCAGTTTTGAAACACTCTCTCTGTAGAAAATGCAACTGGACATTCGTAGCGCTAATTGGGTAATAGTGGAAAAAAGAGTATGATCAAATATAAACTACACAGAAGCATTGTATGAAACTTCTTTCTGTTCTGTGCATTCAACTAACAGAGTTGAACCTTACTTTTGATTGAGCCGTTCTGAAACACTCTTTCTGTAGAAACTGCAATTGGACATTCTGAGCGCTAAGAGGCCTATATTGGGAAAAAGAATGTCTACAAATAAAAACTACACAGAAGAATTGTGTGAAACTTCTTTCTGTTCTGTTTGTTCAACTAAAAGAGTTGAACCTTAGTTTTGATTGAGCCGTTCTGAAACACTCTTTCTGTAGAAAATGCAAGTGGAGATTCGGAGCGCTAAGAGGGTAATAGTGGAAAAAGGAATGTCTCCAAATATAAACTACACAGAATCATTCTGTGAAACTTCTTTCTGATCTGTGCATTCAGCTAACAGAGTTAAACCATACTTTTGATTGAGCAGATCTGAACACTCTTTCTGTAGAAAATGCAACTGGACAGTTCGAGCGCTAAGAGAGTAGTAGTGGAAAAAGGAATATATTCAAATATAAACTACACAGAAGCATTCTGTGAAACTTCTTTCTGATCTGAGCATTCAGCTAACAGAGTAAAACCATACTTTTGATTGAGCAGTTTTGAAACACTCTGTCTGTAGAAAATGCAACTGGACATTCGTAGCGCTAAGTGGGTAATAGTGGAAAAAAGAATATGTTCAAATATAAACTACACAGAAGCATTGTATGAAACTTCTTTCTGTTCTGTGCATTCAACTAACAGAGTTGAACTTTACTTTTGATTGAGCCTTTCTGAAACACTCTTTCTGTAGAAACTGCAATTGGACATCCTGAGCGCTAAGAGGCCTGTATTGGGAAAAATAATATCTTCAAATAAAAATTACACAGAAGCATTGTGTGAAACTTATTTCTGATATGTTCATTAAGCTAACAGAGTTAAACCATACTTTTGATTGCGCAGTTCTGAACACTCTTTCTGTAGAAAATGCAAGTGGACATTCGGAGCGCTAAGAGGGTAATAGTGGAAAAAGGAATATATTCAAATATAAACTACACAGTAGCATTCTGTGAAAATTCTTTCTGTTCTGTGCATTCAACTAACAGAGTTGAACCTTACTTTTGATTGAGCCGTTCTGAAACACTCTTTCTGTAGAAACTGCAATTGGACATGCTAAGCGCTAAGAGGCCTACATTGGGAAAAAGAATATCTTCAAATAAAAACTACACAGATGCATTCTGTGAAACTTATTTCTGATCTGTAAATTCAGTTAACAGAGATAAAACATATTTTTGATTGAGCAGTTATGAAACACTCTTTTTGTAGAAAATGCAAGTGGAGATTCGGAGCGCTAAGAGGGTAATAGTGGAAAAAGGAATGTCTTCAAATATAAACTACACAGAATCATTAGGTGAAACTTCTTTCTGATCTGTGCATTCAGCTAACAGAGTTAAACCATACTTTTGATTGAGCAGATCTGAACACTCTTTCTGTAGAAAATGCAACTGGACATTTGGAGCGCTAAGAGCGTAGTAGTGGAAAAAGGAATATATTCCAATATAAACTACACAGAAGCATTCTGTGAAACTTCTTTCTGATCTGAGCATTCAGCTAAGAGAGTTAAACCATACTTTTGATTGAGCAGTTTTGAAACACTCTCTCTGTAGAAAATGCAACTGGACATTCGTAGCGCTAATTGGGTAATAGTGGAAAAAAGAGTATGATCAAATATAAACTACACAGAAGCATTGTATGAAACTTCTTTCTGTTCTGTGCATTCAACTAACAGAGTTGAACCTTACTTTTGATTGAGCCGTTCTGAAACACTCTTTCTGTAGAAACTGCAATTGGACATTCTGAGCGCTAAGAGGCCTATATTGGGAAAAAGAATGTCTACAAATAAAAACTACACAGAAGAATTGTGTGAAACTACTTTCTGTTCTGTTTGTTCAACTAAAAGAGTTGAACTTTAGTTTTGATTGAGCCGTTCTGAAACACTCTTTCTGTAGAAAATGCAAGTGGACATTCGGAGCGCTAAGAGGGTAATAGTGGAAAAGGAATGTCTCCAAATGTAAACTACACAGAATCATTCGGTGAAACTTCTTTCTGATCTGTGCATTCAGCTAACAGAGTTAAACCATACTTTTGATTGAGCAGATCTGAACACTCTTTCTGTAGAAAATGCAACTGGACATTTGGAGCGCTAAGAGAGTAGTAGTGGAAAAAGGAATATATTCAAATATAAACTACACAGAAGCATTCTGTGCAACTTCTTTCTGATCTGAGCATTCAGCTAACAGAGTTAAACCATACCTTTGATTGAGCAGTTTTGAAACCCTCTGTCTGTAGAAAATGCAACTGGACATTCGTAGCGCTAAGTGGGTAATAGTGGAAAAAAGAATATGTTCAAATATAAACTACACAGAAGCATTGTATGAAACTTCTTTCTGTTCTGTGCATTCAACTAACAGAGTTGAACCTTACTTTTGATTGAGCCGTTCTGAAACACTCTTTCTGTAGAAACTGCAATTGGACATTCTGAGCGCTAAGAGGCAGATATTGGGAAAAAGAATGTCTACAAATAAAAACTACACAGAAGAATTGTGTGAAACTTCTTTCTGTTCTGTTTGTTCAACTAAAAGAGTTGAACCTTAGTTTTGATTGAGACGTTCTGAAACACTCTTTCTGTAGAAAATGCAAGTGGAGATTCGGAGCGCTAAGAGGGTAATAGTGGAAAAAGGAATGTCTCAAAATATAAACTACACAGAATCATTCTGTGAAACTTCTTTCTGATCTGTGCATTCAGCTAACAGATTTAAACCATACTTTTGATTGAGCAGATCTGAACACTCTTTCTGTAGAAAATGCAGCTGGACATTTGGAGTGCTAAGAGAGTAGTAGTGGAAAAAGGAATATATTCAAATATAAACTACACAGAAGCATTCTGTGAAACTTCTTTCTGATCTGAGCATTCAGCTAACAGAGTTAAACCATACTTTTGATTGAGCAGTTTTGAAACACTCTGTCTGTAGAAAATGCAACTGGACATTCGTAGCGCCAAGTGGGTAATAGTGGAAAAAAGAATATGTTCAAATATAAACTACACAGAAGCATTGTATGAAACTTCTTTCTGTTCTGTGCATTCAACTAACAGAGTTGAACCTTACTTTTGATTGAGCCTTTCTGAAACACTCTTTCTGTAGAAACTGCAATTGGACATTCTGAGCGCTAAGAGGCCTCTATTGGGAAAAATAATATCTTCAAATAAAAACTACACAGAAGCATTGTGTGAAACTTATTTCTGATATGTTCATTAAGCTAACAGAGTTAAACCATACTTTTGATTGCGCAGTTCTGAACACTCTTTCTGTAGAAAATGCAAGTGGACATTCGGAGCGCTAAGAGGGTAATAGTGGAAAAAGGAATATATTCAAATATAAACAACACAGTAGCATTCTGTGAAAATTCTTTCTGTTCTGTGCATTCAACTAACAGAGTTGAACCTTACTTTTGATTGAGCCGTTCTGAAACACTCTTTCTGTAGAAACTGCAATTGGACATGCTAAGCGCTAAGAGGCCTACATTGGGAAAAAGAATATCTTCAAATAAAAACTACAAAGATGAATTCTGTGAAACTTATTTCTGATCTGTAAATTCAGTTAACAGAGATAAAACATATTTTTGATTGAGCAGTTATGAAACACTCTTTTTGTAGAAAATGCAAGTGGAGATTCGGAGCGCTAAGAGAGTAATAGTGGAAAAAGGAATGTCTTCAAATATAAACTACACAGAATCATTCGGTGAAACTTCTTTCTGATCTGTGCATTCAGCTAACAGAGTTAAACCATACTTTTGATTGAGCAGATCTGAACACTCTTTCTGCAGAAAACGCAACTGGACATTTGGAGCGCTAAGAGCGTAGTAGTGGAAAAAGGAATATATTCAAATATAAACTACACAGAAGCATTCTGTGAAACTTCTTTCTGGTCTGAGCATTCAGCTAACAGAGTTAAACCATACTTTTGATTGAGCAGTTTTGAAACACTCTGTCTGTAGAAAATGCAACTGGACATTCGTAGCGCTAAGTGGGTAATAGTGGAAAAAAGAATATGTTCAAATATAAACTACACAGAAGCATTGTATGAAACTTCTTTCTGTTCTGTGAATTCAACTAAAAGAGTTGAACCTTACTTTTGATTGAGCCGTTCTGAAACACTCTTTCTGTAGAAACTGCAATTGGACATTCTGAGCGCTAAGAGGCCTATATTGGGAAAAAGAATGTCTACAAATAAAAACTACACAGAAGAATTGTGTGAAACTTCTTTCTGTTCTGTTTGTTCAACTAAAGGAGTTGAACCTTAGTTTTGATTGAGACGTTTTGAAACACTCTTTCTGTAGAAAATGCAAGTGGAGATTCGGAGCGCTAAGAGGGTAATAGTGGAAAAAGGAATGTCTCCAAATATAAACTACACAGAATCATTCTGTGAAACTTCTTTCTGATCTGTGCATTCAGCTAACAGAGTTAAACCATACTTTTGATTGAGCAGATCTGAACACTCTTTCTGTAGAAAATGCAACTGGACATTTGGAGCGCTAAGAGAGTAGTAGTGGAAAAAGGAATATATTCAAAGATAAACTACACAGAAACATTCTGTGAAACTTCTTTCTGATCTGAGCATTCAGCTAACACAGTTAAACCATACTTTTGATTGAGCAGTTTTGAAACACTCTGTCTGTAGAAAATGCAACTGGACATTCGTAGCGCTAAGTGGGTAATAGTGGAAAAAAGAATATGTTCAAATATAAACTACACAGAAGCATTGTATGAAACTTCTTTCTGTTCTGTGCATTCAACTAACAGAGTTGAACCTTACTTTTGATTGAGCCTTTCTGAAACACTCTTTCTGCAGAAACTGCAATTGGACATTCTGAGCGCTAAGAGGCCTCTATTGGGAAAAATAATATCTTCAAATAAAAACTACACAGAAGCATTGTGTGAAACTTATTTCTGATATGTTCATTAAGCTAACAGAGTTAAACCATACTTTTGATTGCGCAGTTCTGAACACTCTTTCTGTAGAAAATGCAAGTGGACATTCGGAGCGCTAAGAGGGTAATAGTGGAAAAAGGAATATATTCAAATATAAACTACACAGTAGCATTCTGTGAAAATTCTTTCTGTTCTGTGCATTCAACTAACAGAGTTGAACCTTACTTTTGATTGAGCCGTTCTGAAACACTCTTTCTGTAGAAATTGCAATTGGACATGCTAAGCGCTAAGAGGCCTACATTGGGAAAAAGAATATCTTCAAATAAAAACTACACAGATGCATTCTGTGAAACTTATTTCTGATCTGTAAATTAAGTTAACAGAGATAAAACATATTTTTGATTGAGCAGTTATGAAACACTCTTTTTGTAGAAAATGCAAGTGGAGAATCGGAGCGCTAAGAGTGTAATAGTGGAAAAAAGAATGTCTTCAAATATAAACTACACAGAATCATTCGGTGAAACTTCTTTCTGATCTGTGCATTCAGCTAACAGAGTTAAACCATACTTTTGATTGAGCAGATCTGAACACTCTTTCTGTAGAAAATGCAACTGGACATTTGGAGCGCTAAGAGCGTAGTAGTGGAAAAAGGAATATATTCAACTATAAACTACACAGAAGCATTCTGTGAAACTTCTTTCTGATCTGAGCATTCAGCTAACAGAGTTAAACCATACTTTTGATTGAGCAGTTTTGAAACACTCTGTCTGTAGAAAATGCAACTGGACATTCGTAGCGCTAATTGGGTAATAGTGGAAAAAAGAATATGTTCAAATATAAACTACACAGAAGCATTGTATGAAACTTCTTTCTCTTCTGTGCATTCAACTAACAGAGTTGAACCTTACTTTTGATTGAGCCTTTCTGAAACACTCTTTCTGTAGAAACTGCAATTGGACATTCTGAGCGCTAAGAGGCCTCTATTGGGAAAAATAATATCTTCAAATAAAAACTACACAGAAGCATTGTGTGAAACTTATTTCTGATATGTTCATTAAGCTAACAGAGTTAAACCATACTTTTGATTGCGCAGTTCTGAACACTATTTCTGTAGAAAATGCAAGTGGACATTCGGAGCGCTAAGAGGGTAATAGTGGAAAAAGGAATATATTCAAATATAAACTACACAGTAGCATTCTGTGAAAATTCTTTCTGTTCTGTGCATTCAACTAACAGAGTTGAACCTTACTTTTGATTGAGCCGTTCTGAAACACTCTTTCTGTAGAAACTGCAATTGGACATGCTAAGCGCTAAGAGGCCTACATTGGGAAAAAGAATATCTTCAAATAAAAACTACAAAGATGAATTCTGTGAAACTTATTTCTGATCTGTAAATTCAGTTAACAGAGATAAAACATATTTTTGATTGAGCAGTTATGAAACCCTCTTTTTGTAGAAAATGCAAGTGGAGATTCGGAGCGCTAAGAGAGTAATAGTGGAAAAAGGAATGTCTTCAAATATAAACTACACAGAATCATTCGGTGAAACTTCTTTCTGATCTGTGCATTCAGCTAACAGAGTTAAACCATACTTTTGATTGAGCAGATCTGAACACTCTTTCTGTAGAAAACGCAACTGGACATTTGGAGCGCTAAGAGCGTAGTAGTGGAAAAAGGAATATATTCAAATATAAACTACACAGAAGCATTCTGTGAAACTTCTTTCTGGTCTGAGCATTCAGCTAACAGAGTTAAACCATACTTTTGATTGAGCAGTTTTGAAACACTCTGTCTGTAGAAAATGCAACTGGACATTCGTAGCGCTAAGTGGGTAATAGTGGAAAAAAGAATATGTTCAAATATAAACTACACAGAAGCATTGTATGAAACTTCTTTCTGTTCTGTGAATTCAACTAACAGAGTTGAACCTTACTTTTGATTGAGCCGTTCTGAAACACTCTTTCTGTAGAAACTGCAATTGGACATTCTGAGCGCTAAGAGGCCTATATTGGGAAAACGAATGTCTACAAATAAAAACTACACAGAAGAATTGTGTGAAACTTCTTTCTGTTCTGTTTGTTCAACTAAAGGAGTTGAACCTTAGTTTTGATTGAGACGTTTTGAAACACTCTTTCTGTAGAAAATGCAAGTGGAGATTCGGAGCGCTAAGAGGGTAATAGTGGAAAAAGGAATGTCTCCATATATAAACTACACAGAATCATTCTGTGAAACTTCTTTCTGATCTGTGCATTCAGCTAACAGAGTTAAACCATACTTTTGATTGGGCAGATCTGAACAGTCTTTCTGTAGAAAATGCAACTGGACATTTGGAGCGCTAAGAGAGTAGTAGTGGAAAAAGGAATATATTCAAAGATAAACTACACAGAAACATTCTGTGAAACTTCTTTCTGATCTGAGCATTCAGCTAACAGAGTTAAACCATACTTTTGATTGAGCAGTTTTGAAACACTCTGTCTGTAGAAAATGCAACTGGACATTCGTAGCGCTAAGTGGGTAATAGTGGAAAAAAGAATATGTTCAAATATAAACTACACAGAAGCATTGTATGAAACTTCTTTCTGTTCTGTGCATTCAACTAACAGAGTTGAACCTTACTTTTGATTTAGCCTTTCTGAAACACTCTTTCTGTAGAAACTGCAATTGGACATTCTGAGTGCTAAGAGGCCTCTACTGGGAAAAATAATATCTTCAAATAAAAACTACACAGAAGCATTGTGTGAAACTTATTTCTGATATGTTCATTAAGCTAACAGAGTTAAACCATACTTTTGATTGCGCAGTTCTGAACACTCTTTCTGTAGAAAATGCAAGTGGACATTCGGAGTGCTAACAGGGTAATAGTGGAAAAAGGAATATATTCAAATATAAACTACACAGTAGCATTCTGTGAAAATTTTTTCTGTTCTGTGCATTCAACTAACAGAGTTGAACCTTACTTTTGATTGAGCCGTTCTGAAACACTCTTTCTGTAGAAACTGCAATTGGACATTCTGAGCGCTAAGAGGCCTATATTGGGAAAAAGAATGTCTACAAATAAAAACCACACAGAAGAATTGTGTGAAACTTCTTTCTGTTCTGTTTGTTCAACTAAAAGAGATGAACCTTAGTTTTGATTGAGACGTTCTGAAACACTCTTTCTGTAGAAAATGCAAGTGGAGATTCGGAGCGCTAAGAGGGTAATAGTGGAAAAAGGAATGTCGCCAAATATAAACTACACAGAATCATTCTGTGAAACTTCTTTCTGATATGTGCATTCAGCTAACAGAGTTAAACCATACTTTTGATTGAGCAGATCTGAACACTCTTTCTGTAGAAAATGCAACTGGACATTTGGAGCGCTAAGAGAGTAGTAGATTAAAAAAGGAATATATTCAAATATAAACTACACAGAAGCATTCTGTGAAACTTCTTTCTGATCTGAGCATTCAGTTAACAGAGTTAAACCATACTTTTGATTGAGCAGTTTTGAAACACTCTGTCTGTAGAAAATGCAACTGGACATTCGTAGCGCTAAGTGGGTAATAGTGGAAAAAAGAATATGTTCAAATATAAACTACACAGAAGCATTGTATGAAACTTCTTTCTGTTCTGTGCATTCAACTAACACAGTTGAACCTTACTTTTGATTGAGCCTTTCTGAAACACTCTTTCTGTAGAAACTGCAATTGGACATTCTGAGCGCTAAGAGGCCTCTATTGGGAAAATTAATAGCTTCAAATAAAAACTACACAGAAGCATTGTGTGAAACTTATTTCTGATATGTTCATTAAGCTAACAGAGTTAAACCATACTTTTGATTGCGCAGTTCTGAACACTCTTTCTGTAGAAAATGCAAGTGGACATTCGGAGCGCTAAGAAGGTAATAGTGGAAAAAGGAATATATTCAAATATAAACTACACAGTAGCATTCTGTGAAAATTCTTTCTGTTCTGTGCATTCAACTAACAGAGTTGAACCTTACTTTTCATTGAGCCGTTCTGAAACACTCGTTGTGTAGAAACTGCAATTGGACATGCTAAGCGCTAAGAGGCCTACATTGGGAAAAAGAATATCTTCAAATAAAAACTACACAGATGCATTCTGTGAAACTTATTTCTGATCTGTAAATTCAGTTAAGAGAGATAAAACATATTTTTGATTGAGCAGTTATGAAACACTCTTTTTGTAGAAAATGCAAGTGGAGATTCGGAGCGCTAAGAGGGTAATAGTGGAAAAAGGAATGTCTTCAAATATAAACTACACAGAATCATTCGGTGAAACTTCTTTCTGATCTGTGCATTCAGCTAACAGTGTTAAACCATACTTTTGATTGAGCAGATCTGAACACTCTTTCTGTAGAAAATGCAACTGGACATTTGGAGCGCTAAGAGCGTAGTAGTGGAAAAAGGAATATATTCAAATATAAACTACACAGAAACATTCTGTGAAACTTATTTCTGATCTGAGCATTCAGCTAACAGAGTTAAACCATACTTTTGATTGAGCAGTTTTGAAACACTCTGTCTGTAGAAAATGCAACTGGACATTCGTAGCGCTAAGTGGGTAATAGTGGAAAAAAGAATATGTTCAAATATAAACTACACAGAAGCATTGTATGAAACTTCTTTCTGTTCTGTGCATTCAACTAACAGAGTTGAACCTTACTTTTGATTGAGCCTTTCTGAAACACTCTTTCTGTAGAAACTGCAATTGGACATTCTGAGCGCTAAGAGGCCTCTACTGGGAAAAATAATATCTTCAAATAAAAACTACACAGAAGCATTGTGTGAAACTTATTTCTGATATGTTCATTAAGCTAACAGAGTTAAACCATACTTTTGATTGTGCAGTTCTGAACACTCTTTCTGTAGAAAATGCAAGTGGACATTCGGAGCGCTAAGAGGGTAATAGTGGAAAAAGGAATATATTCAAATATAAACTACACAGTAGCATTCTGTGAAAATTCTTTCTGTTCTGTGCATTCAACTAACAGAGTTGAACCTTACTTTTGATTGAGCCGTTCTGAAATACTCTTTCTGTAGAAACTGCAATTGGACATGCTAAGCGCTAAGAGGCCTACATTGGGAAAAAGAATATCTTCAAATAAAAACTACACAGATGCATTCTGTGAAACTTATTTCTGATCTGTAAATTCAGTTAACAGAGATAAAACATATTTTTGATTGAGCAGTTATGAAACACTCTTTTTGTAGAAAATGCAAGTGGAGATTCGGAGCGCTAAGAGGGTAATAGTGGAAAAAGGAATGTCTTCAAATATAAACTACACAGAATCATTCGGTGAAACTTCTTTCTGATCTGTGCATTCAGCTAACAGAGTTAAACCATACTTTTGATTGAGCAGATCTGAACACTCTTTCTGTAGAAAATGCAACTGGACATTTGGAGCGCTAAGAGCGTAGTAGTGGAAAAAGGAATATATTCAAATATAAACTACACAGAAGCATTCTGTGAAACTTCTTTCTGATCTGAGCATTCAGCTAACAGAGTTAAACCATACTTTTGATTGAGCAGTTTTGAAATACTCTGTCTGTAGAAAATGCAACTGGACATTCGTAGCGCTAAGTGAGTAATAGTGGAAAAAAGAATATGTTCAAATATAAACTACACAGAAGCATTGTATGAAACTTCTTTCTGTTCTGTGCATTCAACTAACAGAGTTGAACCTTACTTTTGATTGAGCCGTTCTGAAACACTCTTTCTGTAGAAACTGCAATTGGACATTCTGAGCGCTAAGAGGCCTATATTGGGAAAAAGAATGTCTACAAATAAAAACTACACAGAAGAATTGTGTGAAACTTCTTTCTGTTCTGTTTGTTCAACTAAAAGAGTTGAACCTTAGTTTTGATTGAGCCGTTCTGAAACACTCTTTCTGTAGAAAATGCAAGTGGAGATTCGGAGCGCTAAGAGGGTAATAGTGGAAAAAGGAATGTCTCCAAATATAAACTACACAGGATCATTCTGTGAAACTTCTTTCTGATCTGTGCATTCAGCTAACAGAGTTAAACCATACTTTTGATTGAGCAGATCTGAACAGTCTTTCTGTAGAAAATGCAACTGGACATTTGGAGCGCTAAGAGAGTAGTAGTGGAAAAAGGAATATATTCAAATATAAACTACACAGAAGCATTCTGTGGAACTACTTTCTGATCTGAGCATTCAGCTAACAGAGTTAAACCATACTTTTGATTGAGCAGTTTTGAAACACTCTGTCTGTAGAAAATGCAACTGGACATTCGTAGCGCTAAGTGGGTAATAGTGGAAAAAAGAATATGTTCAAATATAAACTACACAGAAGCATTGTATGAAACTTCTTTCTGTTCTGTGCATTCAACTAACAGAGTTGAACCTTACTTTTGATTGAGCCTTTCTGAAACACTCTTTCTGTAGAAACTGCAATTGGACATTCTGAGCGCTAAGAGGCCTCTATTGGGAAAAAAAATATCTTCAAATAAAAACTACACAGAAGCATTGTGTGAAACTTATTTCTGATATGTTCATTAAGCTAACAGAGTTAAACCATACTTTTGATTGCGCAGTTCTGAACACTCTTTCTGTAGAAAATGCAAGTGGACATTCGGAGCGCTAAGAGGGTAATAGTGGAAAAAGGAGTATATTCAAATATAAACTACACAGTAGCATTCTGTGAAAATTCTTTCTGTTCTGTGCATTCAACTAACAGAGTTGAACCTTACTTTTGATTGAGCCGTTCTGAAACACTCTTTCTGTAGAAACTGCAATTGGACATGCTAAGCGCTAAGAGGCCTACATTGGGAAAAAGAATATCTTCAAATAAAAACTACACAGATGCATTCTGTGAAACTTATTTCTGATCTGTAAATTCAGTTAACAGAGATAAAACATATTTTTGATTGAGCAGTTATGAAACACTCTTTTTGTAGAAAATGCAAGTGGAGATTCGGAGCGCTAAGAGTGTAATAGTGGAAAAAAGAATATCTTCAAATATAAACTACACAGAATCATTCGGTGAAACTTCTTTCTGATCTGTGCATTCAGCTAACAGAGTTAAACCATACTTTTGATTGAGCAGATCTGAACACTCTTTCTGTAGAAAATGCAACTGGACATTTGGAGCGCTAAGAGCGTAGTAGTGGAAAAAGGAATATATTCCAATATAAACTACACAGAAGCATTCTGTGAAACTTCTTTCTGATCTGAGCATTCAGCTAACAGAGTTAAACCATACTTTTGATTGAGCAGCTTTGAAACACTCTGTCTGTAGGAAATGCAACTGGACATTCGTAGCGCTAAGTGGGTAATAGTGGAAAATAGAATATGTTCAAATATAAACTACACAGAAGCATTGTATGAAACTTATTTCTGTTCTGTGCATTCAACTAACGGAGTTGAAGCTTAGTTTTGATTGAGCCGTTCTGAAACACTCTTTCTGTAGAAACTGCAATTGGACATTCTGAGCGCTAAGAGGCCTATATTGGGAAAAAGAATGTCTACAAATAAAAACTACACAGAAGAATTGTGTGAAACTTCTTTCTGTTCTGTTTGTTCAACTAAAAGAGTTGAACCTTAGTTTTGATTGGGCCGTTCTGAAACACACTTTCTGTAGAAAATGCAAGTGGAGATTCGGAGCGCTAAGAGGGTAATAGTGGAAAAAGGAATGTCTCCAAATATAAACTACACAGGATCATTCTGTGAAACTTCTTTCTGATCTGTGCATTCAGCTAACAGAGTTAAACCATACTTTTGATTGAGCAGATCTGAACAGTCTTTCTGTAGAAAATGCAACTGGACATTTGGAGCGCTAAGAGAGTAGTTGTGGAAAAAGGAATATATTCAAATATAAACTACACAGAAGCATTCTGTGAAACTACTTTCTGATCTGAGCATTCAGCTAACAGAGTTAAACCATACTTTTGATTGAGCAGTTTTGAAACACTCTGTCTGTAGAAAATGCAACTGGACATTCGTAGCGCTAAGTGGGTAATAGTGGAAAAAAGAATATGTTCAAATATAAACTACACAGAAGCATTGTATGAAACTTCTTTCTGTTCTGTGCATTCAACTAACAGAGTTGAACCTTACTTTTGATTGAGCCTTTCTGAAACACTCTTTCTGTAGAAACTGCAATTGGACATTCTGAGCGCTAAGAGGCCTCTATTGGGAAAAATAATATCTTCAAATAAAAACTACACAGAAGCATTGTGTGAAACTTATTTCTGATATGTTCATTAAGCTAACAGAGTTAAACCATACTTTTGATTGCGCAGTTCTGAACACTCTTTCTGTAGAAAATGCAAGTGGACATTCCGAGCGCTAAGAGGGTAATAGTGGAAAAAGGAATATATTCAAATATAAACTACACAGTAGCATTCTGTGAAAATTCTTTCTGTTCTGTGCATTCAACTAACAGAGTTGAACCTTACTTTTGATTGAGCCGTTCTGAAACACTCTTTCTGTAGAAACTGCAATTGGACATGCTAAGCGCTAAGAGGCCTACATTGGGAAAAAGAATATCTTCAAATAAAAACTACACAGATGCATTCTGTGAAACTTATTTCTGATCTGTAAATTCAGTTAACAGAGATAAAACATATTTTTGATTGAGCAGTTATGAAACACTCTTTTTGTAGAAATGCAAGTGGAGATTCGGAGCGCTAAGAGTGTAATAGTGGAAAAAAGAATGTCTTCAAATATAAACTACACAGAATCATTCGGTGAAACTTCTTTCTGATCTGTGCATTCAGCTAACAGAGTTAAACCATACTTTTGATTGAGCAGATCTGAACACTCTTTCTGTAGAAAATGCAAATGGACATTTGGAGCGCTAAGAGCGTAGTAGTGGAAAAAGGAATATATTCAACTATAAACTACACAGAAGCATTCTGTGAAACTTCTTTCTGATCTGAGCATTCAGCTAACAGAGTTAAACCATACTTTTGATTGAGCAGTTTTGAAACACTCTGTCTGTAGAAAATGCAACTGGACATTCGTAGCGCTAAGTGGGTAATAGTGGAAAAAAGAATATTTTCAAATATAAACTACACAGAAGCATTGTATGAAACTTCTTTCTGTTCTGTGCATTCAACTAACGGAGTTGAACCTTAGTTTTGATTGAGCCGTTCTGAAACACTCTTTCTGTAGAAACTGCAATTGGACATTCTGAGCGCTAAGAGGCCTATATTGGGAAAAAGAATGTCTACAAATAAAAACTACACAGAAGAATTGTGTGAAACTTCTTTCTGTTCTGTTTGTTCAACTAAAAGAGTTGAACCTTAGTTTTGATTGAGCCGTTCTGAAACACTCTTTCTGTAGAAAATGCAAGTGGAGATTCGGAGCGCTAAGAGGGTAATAGTGGAAAAAGGAATGTCTCCATATATAAACTACACAGGATCATTCTTTGAAACTTCTTTCTGATCTGTGCATTCAGCTAACAGAGTTAAACCATACTTTTGATTGAGCAGATCTGAACACTCTTTCTGTAGAAAATGCAACTGGACATTTGGAGCGCTAAGATAGTAGTAGTGGAAAAAGGAATATATTCAAATATAAACTACACAGAAGCATTCTGTGAAACTACTTTCTGATCTGAGCATTCAGCTAACAGAGTTAAACCATACTTTTGATTGAGCAGTTTTGAAACACTCTGTCTGTAGAAAATGCAACTGGACATTCGTAGCGCTAAGTGGGTAATAGTGGAAAAAAGAATATGTTCAAATATAAACTACACAGAAGCATTGTATGAAACTTCTTTCTGTTCTGTGCATTCAACTAACAGAGTTGAACCTTACTTTTGATTGAGCCTTTCTGAAACACTCTTTCTGTAGAAACTGCAATTGGACATTCTGAGCGCTAAGAGGCCTCTATTGGGAAAAATAATATCTTCAAATAAAAACTACACAGAAGCATTGTGTGAAACTTATTTCTGATATGTTCATTAAGCTAACAGAGTTAAACCATACTTTTGATTGCGCAGTTCTGAACACTCTTTCTGTAGAAAATGCAAGTGGACATTCCGAGCGCTAAGAGGGTAATAGTGGAAAAAGGAATATATTCAAATATAAACTACACAGTAGCATTCTGTGAAAATTCTTTCTGTTCTGTGCATTCAACTAACAGAGTTGAACCTTACTTTTGATTGAGCCGTTCTGAAACACTCTTTCTGTAGAAACTGCAATTGGACATGCTAAGCGCTAAGAGGCCTACATTGGGAAAAAGAATATCTTTAAATAAAAACTACACAGATGCATTCTGTGAAACTTATTTCTGATCTGTAAATTCAGTTAACAGAGATAAAACATATTTTTGATTGAGCAGTTATGAAACACTCTTTTTGTAGAAAATGCAAGTGGAGATTCGGAGCGCTAAGAGTGTAATAGTGGAAAAAAGAATGTCTTCAAATATAAACTACACAGAATCATTCGGTGAAACTTCTTTCTGATCTGTGCATTCAGCTAACAGAGTTAAACCATACTTTTGATTGAGCAGATCTGAACACTCTTTCTGTAGAAAATGCAACTGGACATTTGGAGCGCTAAGAGCGTAGTAGTGGAAAAAGGAATATATTCAAATATAAACTACACAGAAGCATTCTGTGAAACTTCTTTCTGATCTGAGCATTCAGCTAACAGAGTTAAACCATACTTTTGATTGAGCAGTTTTGAAACACTCTGTCTGTAGAAAATGCAACTGGACATTCGTAGCGCTAAGTGGGTAATAGTGGAAAAAAGAATATGTTCAAATATAAACTACACAGAAGCATTGTATGAAACTTCTTTCTGTTCTGTGCATTCAACTAACAGAGTTGAACCTTACTTTTGATTGAGCCGTTCTGAAACACTCTTTCTGTAGAAACTGCAATTGGACATTCTGAGCGCTAAGAGGCCTATATTGGGAAAAAGAATGTCTACAAATAAAAACTACACAGAAGAATTGTGTGAAACTTCTTTCTGTTCTGTTTGTTCAACTAAAAGAGTTGAACCTTAGTTTTGATTGAGCCGTTCTGAAACACTCTTTCTGTAGAAAATGCAAGTGGAGATTCGGAGCGCTAAGAGGGTAATAGTGGAAAAAGGAATGTCTCCACATATAAACTACACAGGATCATTCTTTGAAACTTCTTTCTGATCTGTGCATTCAGCTAACAGAGTTAAACCATACTTTTGATTGAGCAGATCTGAACAGTCTTTCTGTAGAAAATGCAACTGGACATTTGGAGCGCTAAGATAGTAGTAGTGGAAAAAGGAATATATTCAAATATAAACTACACAGAAGCATTCTGTGAAACTACTTTCTGATCTGAGCATTCAGCTAACAGAGTTAAACCATACTTTTGATTGAGCAGTTTTGAAACACTCTGTCTGTAGAAAATGCAACTGGACATTCGTAGCGCTAAGTGGGTAATAGTGGAAAAAAGAATATGTTCAAATATAAACTACACAGAAGCATTGTATGAAACTTCTTTCTGTTCTGTGCATTCAACTAACAGAGTTGAACCTTACTTTTGATTGAGCCTTTCTGAAACACTCTTTCTGTAGAAACTGCAATTGGACATTCTGAGCGCTAAGAGGCCTCTATTGGGAAAAATAATATCTTCAAATAAAAACTACACAGAAGCATTGTGTGAAACTTATTTCTGATATGTTCATTAAGCTAACAGAGTTAAACCATACTTTTGATTGCGCAGTTCTGAACACTCTTTCTGTAGAAAATGCAAGTGGACATTCGGAGCGCTAAGAGGGTAATAGTGGAAAAAGGAATATATTCAAATATAAACTACACAGTAGCATTCTGTGAAAATTCTTTCTGTTCTGTGCATTCAACTAACAGAGTTGAACCTTACTTTTGATTGAGCCGTTCTGAAACACTCTTTCTGTAGAAACTGCAATTGGACATGCTAAGCGCTAAGAGGCCTACATTGGGAAACAGAATATCTTCAAATAAAAACTACACAGATGCATTCTGTGAAACTTATTTCTGATCTGTAAATTCAGTTAACAGAGATAAAACATATTTTTGATTGAGCAGTTATGAAACACTCTTTTTGTAGAAAATGCAAGTGGAGATTCGGAGCGCTAAGAGGGTAATAGTGGAAAAAAGAATGTCTTCAAATATAAACTACACAGAATCATTCGGTGAAACTTCTTTCTGATCTGTGCATTCAGCTAACAGGGTCAAACCATACTTTTGATTGAGCAGATCTGAACACTCTTTCTGTAGAAAATGCAACTGGACATTTGGAGCGCTAAGAGCGTAGTAGTGGAAAAAGGAATATATTCAACTATAAACTACACAGAAACATTCTGTGAAACTTCTTTCTGATCTGAGCATTCAGCTAACAGAGTTAAACCATACTTTTGATTGAGCAGTTTTGAAACACTCTGTCTGTAGAAAATGCAACTGGACATTCGTAGCGCTAAGTGGGTAATAGTGGAAAAAAGAATATGTTCAAATATAAACTACACAGAAGCATTGTATGAAACTTTTTTCTGTTCTGTGCATTCAACTAACAGAGTTGAACCTTACTTTTGATTGAGCCGTTCTGAAACACTCTTTCAGTAGAAACTGCAATTGGACATTCTGAGCGCTAAGAGGCCTATATTGGGAAAAAGAATGTCTACAAATAAAAACTACACAGAAGAATTGTGTTAAACTACTTTCTGTTCTGTTTGTTCAAATAAAGAGTTGAACCTTAGTTTTGATTGAGCCGTTCTGAAACACTCTTTCTGTAGAAAATGCAAGTGGAGATTCGGAGCGCTAAGAGGGTAATAGTGGAAAAAGGAATGTCTCCAAATATAAACTACACAGAATCATTCAGTGAAACTTCTTTCTGATCTGTTCATTCAGCTAACAGAGTTAAACCATACTTTTGATTGAGCAGATCTGAACACTCTTTCTGTAGAAAATGCAACTGGACATTTGGAGCGCTAAGAGAGTAGTAGTGTATAAAGGAATATATTCAAATATAAACTACACAGAAGCATTCTGTGAAACTTCTTTCTGATCTGAGCATTCAGCTAACAGAGTTAAACCATACTTTTGATTGAGCAGTTTTGAAACACTCTGTCTGTAGAAAATGCTACTAGACATTCGTAGCGCTAAGTGGGTAATAGTGGAAAAAAGAATATGTTCAAATATAAACTACACAGAAGCATTGTATGAAACTTCTTTCTGTTCTGTGCATTCAACTAACAGAGTTGAACCTTACTTTTGATTGAGCCGTTCTGAAACACTCTTTCTGTAGAAACTGCAATTGGACATTCTGAGCGCTAAGAGGCCTCTATTGGGAAAAATAATATCTTCAAATAAAAACTACACAGAAGCATTGTGTGAAACTTATTTCTGATATGTTCATTAAGCTAACAGAGTTAAACCATACTTTTGATTGCGCAGTTCTGAACACTCTTTCTGTAGAAAATGCAAGTGGACATTCGGAGCGCTAAGAGGGTAATAGTGGAAAAAGGAATATATTCAAATATAAACTACACAGTAGCATTCTGTGAAAATACTTTCTGTTCTGTGCATTCAAATAACAGAGTTGAACCTTACTTTAGATTGAGCCGTTCTGAAACACTCTTTCTGTAGAAACTGCAATTGGAAATGTTAAGCGCTAAGAGGCCTACATTGGGAAAAAGAATATCTTCAAATAAAAACTACACAGATGCATTCTGTGAAACTTATTTCTGATCTGTAAACTCAGTTAACTGAGATAAAACATATTTTTGATTGAGCAGTTATGAAACACTCTTTTTGTAGAAAATGCAAGTGGAGATTCGGAGCGCTAAGAGAGTAATAGTGGAAAAAGGAATGTCTTCAAATATAAACTACACAGAATCATTCGGTCAAACTTCATTTTGATCTGTGCATTCAGCTAACAGAGTTAAACCATACTTTTGATTGAGCAGATCTGAACACTCTTTCTGTAGAAAATGCAACTGGACATTTGGAGCGCTAAGAGCGTAGTAGTGGAAAAAGGAATATATTCAAATATAAACTACACAGAAGCATTCTGTGAAACTTCTTTCTGATCTGAGCATTCAGCTAACAGAGTTAAACCATACTTTTGATTGAGCAGTTTTGAAACACTCTGTCTGTAGAAAATGCAACTGGACATTCGTAGCGCTAAGTGGGTAATAGTGGAAAAAAGAATATGTTCAAATATAAACTACACAGAAGCATTGTATGAAACTTCTTTCTGTTCTGTGCATTCAACTAACAGAGTTGAACCTTACTTTTGATTGAGCCGTTCTGAAACACTCTTTCTGTAGAAACTGCAATTGGACATTCTGAGCGCTAAGAGGCCTATATTGGGAAAAAAGAATGTCTACAAATAAAAACTACACAGAAGAATTGTGTGAAACTTCTTTCTGTTCTGTTTGTTCAACTAAAAGAGTTGAACCTTAGTTTTGATTGAGCCGTTCTGAAACACTCTTTCTGCAGAAAATGCAAGTGGAGATTCGGAGCGCTAAGAGGGTAATAGTGGAAAAAGGAATGTCTCCAAATATAAACTACACAGAATCATTCTGTGAAACTTCTTTCTGATCTGTGCATTCAGCTAACAGAGTTAAACCATACTTTTGATTGAGCAGATCTGAACACTCTTTCTGTAGAAAATGCAACTGGACATTTGGAGCGCTAAGAGCGTAGTAGTGGAAAAAGGAATATATTCAACTATAAACTACACAGAAGCATTCTGTGAAACTTCTTTCTGATCTGAGCATTCAGCTAACAGAGTTAAACCATACTTTTGATTGAGCAGTTTTGAAACACTCTGTCTGTAGAAAATGCAACTGGACATTCGTAGCGCTAAGTGGGTAATAGTGGAAAAAAGAATATGTTCAAATATAAACTACACAGAAGCATTGTATGAAACTTCTTTCTGTTCTGTGCATTCAACTAACGGAGTTGAACCTTAGTTTTGATTGAGCCGTTCTGAAACACTCTTTCTGTAGAAACTGCAATTGGACATTCTGAGCGCTAAGAGGCCTATATTGGGAAAAAGAATGTCTACAAATAAAAACTACACAGAAGAATTGTGTGAAACTTCTTTCTGTTCTGTTTGTTCAACTAAAAGAGTTGAACCTTAGTTTTGATTGGGCCGTTCTGAAACACACTTTCTGTAGAAAATGCAAGTGGAGATTCGGAGCGCTAAGAGGGTAATAGTGGAAAAAGGAATGTCTCCAAATATAAACTACACAGGATCATTCTGTGAAACTTCTTTCTGATCTGTGCATTCAGCTAACAGAGTTAAACCATACTTTTGATTGAGCAGATCTGAACAGTCTTTCTGTAGAAAATGCAACTGGACATTTGGAGCGCTAAGAGAGTAGTTGTGGAAAAAGGAATATATTCAAATATAAACTACACAGAAGCATTCTGTGAAACTACTTTCTGATCTGAGCATTCAGCTAACAGAGTTAAACCATACTTTTGATTGAGCAGTTTTGAAACACTCTGTCTGTAGAAAATGCAACTGGACATTCGTAGCGCTAAGTGGGTAATAGTGGAAAAAAGAATATGTTCAAATATAAACTACACAGAAGCATTGTATGAAACTTCTTTCTGTTCTGTGCATTCAACTAACAGAGTTGAACCTTACTTTTGATTGAGCCTTTCTGAAACACTCTTTCTGTAGAAACTGCAATTGGACATTCTGAGCGCTAAGAGGCCTCTATTGGGAAAAATAATATCTTCAAATAAAAACTACACAGAAGCATTGTGTGAAACTTATTTCTGATATGTTCATTAAGCTAACAGAGTTAAACCATACTTTTGATTGCGCAGTTCTGAACACTCTTTCTGTAGAAAATGCAAGTGGACATTCCGAGCGCTAAGATTGTAATAGTGGAAAAAGGAATATATTCAAATATAAACTACACAGTAGCATTCTGTGAAAATTCTTTCTGTTCTGTGCATTCAACTAACAGAGTTGAACCTTACTTTTGATTGAGCCGTTCTGAAACACTCTTTCTGTAGAAACTGCAATTGGACATGCTAAGCGCTAAGAGGCCTACATTGGGAAAAAGAATATCTTCAAATAAAAACTACACAGATGCATTCTGTGAAACTTATTTCTGATCTGTAAATTCAGTTAACAGAGATAAAACATATTTTTGATTGAGCAGTTATGAAACACTCTTTTTGTAGAAAATGCAAGTGGAGATTCGGAGCGCTAAGAGTGTAATAGTGGAAAAAAGAATGTCTTCAAATATAAACTACACAGAATCATTCGGTGAAACTTCTTTCTGATCTGTGCATTCAGCTAACAGAGTTAAACCATACTTTTGATTGAGCAGATCTGAACACTCTTTCTGTAGAAAATGCAACTGGACATTTGGAGCGCTAAGAGCGTAGTAGTGGAAAAAGGAATATATTCAACTATAAACTACACAGAAGCATTCTGTGAAACTTCTTTCTGATCTGAGCATTCAGCTAACAGAGTTAAACCATACTTTTGATTGAGCAGTTTTGAAACACTCTGTCTGTAGAAAATGCAACTGGACATTCGTAGCGCTAAGTGGGTAATAGTGGAAAAAAGAATATGTTCAAATATAAACTACACAGAAGCATTGTATGAAACTTCTTTCTGTTCTGTGCATTCAACTAACAGAGTTGAACCTTACTTTTGATTGAGCCGTTCTGAAACACTCTTTCTGTAGAAACTGCAATTGGACATTCTGAGCGCTAAGAGGCCTATATTGGGAAAAAGAATGTCTACAAATAAAAACTACACAGAAGAATTGTGTGAAACTTCTTTCTGTTCTGTTTGTTCAACTAAAAGAGTTGAACCTTAGTTTTGATTGAGCCGTTCTGAAACACTCTTTCTGTAGAAAATGCAAGTGGAGATTCGGAGCGCTAAGAGGGTAATAGTGGAAAAAGGAATGTCTCCATATATAAACTACACAGGATCATTCTGTGAAACTTCTTTCTGATCTGTGCATTCAGCTAACAGAGTTAAACCATACTTTTGATTGAGCAGATCTGAACAGTCTTTCTGTAGAAAATGCAACTGGACATTTGGAGCGCTAAGATAGTAGTAGTGGAAAAAGGAATATATTCAAATATAAACTACACAGAAGCATTCTGTGAAACTACTTTCTGATCTGAGCATTCAGCTAACAGAGTTAAACCATACTTTTGATTGAGCAGTTTTGAAACACTCTGTCTGTAGAAAATGCAACTGGACATTCGTAGCGCTAAGTGGGTAATAGTGGAAAAAAGAATATGTTCAAATATAAACTACACAGAAGCATTGTATGAAACTTCTTTCTGTTCTGTGCATTCAACTAACAGAGTTGAACCTTACTTTTGATTGAGCCTTTCTGAAACACTCTTTCTGTAGAAACTGCAATTGGACATTCTGAGCGCTAAGAGGCCTCTATTGGGAAAAATAATATCTTCAAATAAAAACTACACAGAAGCATTGTGTGAAACTTATTTCTGATATGTTCATTAAGCTAACAGAGTTAAACCATACTTTTGATTGCGCAGTTCTGAACACTCTTTCTGTAGAAAATGCAAGTGGACATTCGGAGCGCTAAGAGGGTAATAGTGGAAAAAGGAATATATTCAAATATAAACTACACAGTAGCATTCTGTGAAAATTCTTTCTGTTCTGTGCATTCAACTAACAGAGTTGAACCTTACTTTTGATTGAGCCGTTCTGAAACACTCTTTCTGTAGAAACTGCAATTGGACATGCTAAGCGCTAAGAGGCCTACATTGGGAAAAAGAATATCTTCAAATAAAAACTACACAGATGCATTCTGTGAAACTTATTTCTGATCTGTAAATTCAGTTAACAGAGATAAAACATATTTTTGATTGAGTAGTTATGAAACACTCTTTTTGTAGAAAATGCAAGTGGAGATTCGGAGCGCTAAGAGGGTAATAGTGGAAAAAAGAATGTCTTCAAATATAAACTACACAGAATCATTCGGTGAAACTTCTTTCTGATCTGTGCATTCAGCTAACAGAGTCAAACCATACTTTTGATTGAGCAGATCTGAACACTCTTTCTGTAGAAAATGCAACTGGACATTTGGAGCGCTAAGAGCGTAGTAGTGGAAAAAGGAATATATTCAACTATAAACTACACAGAAGCATTCTGTGAAACTTCTTTCTGATCTGAGCATTCAGCTAACAGAGTTAAACCATACTTTTGATTGAGCAGTTTTGAAACACTCTGTCTGTAGAAAATGCAACTGGACATTCGTAGCGCTAAGTGGGTAATAGTGGAAAAAAGAATATGTTCAAATATAAACTACACAGAAGCATTGTATGAAACTTTTTTCTGTTCTGTGCATTCAACTAACAGAGTTGAACCTTACTTTTGATTGAGCCGTTCTGAAACACTCTTTCAGTAGAAACTGCAATTGGACATTCTGAGCGCTAAGAGGCCTATATTGGGAAAAAGAATGTCTACAAATAAAAACTACACAGAAGAATTGTGTTAAACTACTTTCTGTTCTGTTTGTTCAAATAAAGAGTTGAACCTTAGTTTTGATTGAGCCGTTCTGAAACACTCTTTCTGTAGAAAATGCAAGTGGAGATTCGGAGCGCTAAGAGGGTAATAGTGGAAAAAGGAATGTCTCCAAATATAAACTACACAGAATCATTCGGTGAAACTTCTTTCTGATCTGTTCATTCAGCTAACAGAGTTAAACCATACTTTTGATTGAGCAGATCTGAACACTCTTTCTGTAGAAAATGCAACTGGACATTTGGAGCGCTAAGAGAGTAGTAGTGTATAAAGGAATATATTCAAATATAAACTACACAGAAGCATTCTGTGAAACTTCTTTCTTATCTGAGCATTCAGCTAACAGAGTTAAACCATACTTTTGATTGAGCAGTTTTGAAACACTCTGTCTGTAGAAAATGCTACTAGACATTCGTAGCGCTAAGTGGGTAATAGTGGAAAAAAGAATATGTTCAAATATAAACTACACAGAAGCATTGTATGAAACTCCTTTCTGTTCTGTGCATTCAACTAACAGAGTTGAACCTTACTTTTGATTGAGCCGTTCTGAAACACTCTTTCTGTAGAAACTGCAATTGGACATTCTGAGCGCTAAGAGGCCTCTATTGGGAAAAATAATATCTTCAAATAAAAACTACACAGAAGCATTGTGTGAAACTTATTTCTGATATGTTCATTAAGCTAACAGAGTTAAACCATACTTTTGATTGCGCAGTTCTGAACACTCTTTCTGTAGAAAATGCAAGTGGACATTCGGAGCGCTAAGAGGGTAATAGTGGAAAAAGGAATATATTCAAATATAAACTACACAGTAGCATTCTGTGAAAATACTTTCTGTTCTGTGCATTCAAATAACAGAGTTGAACCTTACTTTAGATTGAGCCGTTCTGAAACACTCTTTCTGTAGAAACTGCAATTGGAAATGTTAAGCGCTAAGAGGCCTACATTGGGAAAAAGAATATCTTCAAATAAAAACTACACAGATGCATTCTGTGAAACTTATTTCTGATCTGTAAACTCAGTTAACAGAGATAAAACATATTTTTGATTGAGCAGTTATGAAACACTCTTTTTGTAGAAAATGCAAGTGGAGATTCGGAGCGCTAAGAGGGTAATAGTGGAAAAAGGAATGTCTTCAAATATAAACTACACAGAATCATTCGGTGAAACTTCATTTTGATCTGTGCATTCAGCTAACAGAGTTAAACCATACTTTTGATTGAGCAGATCTGAACACTCTTTCTGTAGAAAATGCAACTGGACATTTGGAGCGCTAAGAGCGTAGTAGTGGAAAAAGGAATATATTCAAATATAAACTACACAGAAGCATTCTGTGAAACTTCTTTCTGATCTGAGCATTCAGCTAACAGAGTTAAACCATACTTTTGATTGAGCAGTTTTGAAACACTCTGTCTGTAGAAAATGCAACTGGACATTCGTAGCGCTAAGTGGGTAATAGTGGAAAAAAGAATATGTTCAAATATAAACTACACAGAAGCATTGTATGAAACTTCTTTCTGTTCTGTGCATTCAACTAACAGAGTTGAACCTTACTTTTGATTGAGCCGTTCTGAAACACTCTTTCTGTAGAAACTGCAATTGGACATTCTGAGCGCTAAGAGGCCTATATTGGGAAAAAAGAATGTCTACAAATAAAAACTACACAGAAGAATTGTGTGAAACTTCTTTCTGTTCTGTTTGTTCAACTAAAAGAGTTGAACCTTAGTTTTGATTGAGCCGTTCTGAAACACTCTTTCTGCAGAAAATGCAAGTGGAGATTCGGAGCGCTAAGAGGGTAATAGTGGAAAAAGGAATGTCTCCAAATATAAACTACACAGAATCATTCTGTGAAACTTCTTTCTGATCTGTGCATTCAGCTAACAGAGTTAAACCATACTTTTGATTGAGCAGATCTGAACACTCTTTCTGTAGAAAATGCAACTGGACATTTGGAGCGCTAAGAGCGTAGTAGTGGAAAAAGGAATATATTCAACTATAAACTACACAGAAGCATTCTGTGAAACTTCTTTCTGATCTGAGCATTCAGCTAACAGAGTTAAACCATACTTTTGATTGAGCAGTTTTGAAACACTCTGTCTGTAGAAAATGCAACTGGACATTCGTAGCGCTAAGTGGGTAATAGTGGAAAAAAGAATATGTTCAAATATAAACTACACAGAAGCATTGTATGAAACTTCTTTCTGTTCTGTGCATTCAACTAACGGAGTTGAACCTTAGTTTTGATTGAGCCGTTCTGAAACACTCTTTCTGTAGAAACTGCAATTGGACATTCTGAGCGCTAAGAGGCCTATATTGGGAAAAAGAATGTCTACAAATAAAAACTACACAGAAGAATTGTGTGAAACTTCTTTCTGTTCTGTTTGTTCAACTAAAAGAGTTGAACCTTAGTTTTGATTGGGCCGTTCTGAAACACACTTTCTGTAGAAAATGCAAGTGGAGATTCGGAGCGCTAAGAGGGTAATAGTGGAAAAAGGAATGTCTCCAAATATAAACTACACAGGATCATTCTGTGAAACTTCTTTCTGATCTGTGCATTCAGCTAACAGAGTTAAACCATACTTTTGATTGAGCAGATCTGAACAGTCTTTCTGTAGAAAATGCAACTGGACATTTGGAGCGCTAAGAGAGTAGTTGTGGAAAAAGGAATATATTCAAATATAAACTACACAGAAGCATTCTGTGAAACTACTTTCTGATCTGAGCATTCAGCTAACAGAGTTAAACCATACTTTTGATTGAGCAGTTTTGAAACACTCTGTCTGTAGAAAATGCAACTGGACATTCGTAGCGCTAAGTGGGTAATAGTGGAAAAAAGAATATGTTCAAATATAAACTACACAGAAGCATTGTATGAAACTTCTTTCTGTTCTGTGCATTCAACTAACAGAGTTGAACCTTACTTTTGATTGAGCCTTTCTGAAACACTCTTTCTGTAGAAACTGCAATTGGACATTCTGAGCGCTAAGAGGCCTCTATTGGGAAAAATAATATCTTCAAATAAAAACTACACAGAAGCATTGTGTGAAACTTATTTCTGATATGTTCATTAAGCTAACAGAGTTAAACCATACTTTTGATTGCGCAGTTCTGAACACTCTTTCTGTAGAAAATGCAAGTGGACATTCCGAGCGCTAAGAGGGTAATAGTGGAAAAAGGAATATATTCAAATATAAACTACACAGTAGCATTCTGTGAAAATTCTTTCTGTTCTGTGCATTCAACTAACAGAGTTGAACCTTACTTTTGATTGAGCCGTTCTGAAACACTCTTTCTGTAGAAACTGCAATTGGACATGCTAAGCGCTAAGAGGCCTACATTGGGAAAAAGAATATCTTCAAATAAAAACTACACAGATGCATTCTGTGAAACTTATTTCTGATCTGTAAATTCAGTTAACAGAGATAAAACATATTTTTGATTGAGCAGTTATGAAACACTCTTTTTGTAGAAAATGCAAGTGGAGATTCGGAGCGCTAAGAGTGTAATAGTGGAAAAAAGAATGTCTTCAAATATAAACTACACAGAATCATTCGGTGAAACTTCTTTCTGATCTGTGCATTCAGCTAACAGAGTTAAACCATACTTTTGATTGAGCAGATCTGAACACTCTTTCTGTAGAAAATGCAACTGGACATTTGGAGCGCTAAGAGCGTAGTAGTGGAAAAAGGAATATATTCAACTATAAACTACACAGAAGCATTCTGTGAAACTTCTTTCTGATCTGAGCATTCAGCTAACAGAGTTAAACCATACTTTTGATTGAGCAGTTTTGAAACACTCTGTCTGTAGAAAATGCAACTGGACATTCGTAGCGCTAAGTGGGTAATAGTGGAAAAAAGAATATGTTCAAATATAAACTACACAGAAGCATTGTATGAAACTTCTTTCTGTTCTGTGCATTCAACTAACAGAGTTGAACCTTACTTTTGATTGAGCCGTTCTGAAACACTCTTTCTGTAGAAACTGCAATTGGACATTCTGAGCGCTAAGAGGCCTATATTGGGAAAAAGAATGTCTACAAATAAAAACTACACAGAAGAATTGTGTGAAACTTCTTTCTGTTCTGTTTGTTCAACTAAAAGAGTTGAACCTTAGTTTTGATTGAGCCGTTCTGAAACACTCTTTCTGTAGAAAATGCAAGTGGAGATTCGGAGCGCTAAGAGGGTAATAGTGGAAAAAGGAATGTCTCCATATATAAACTACACAGGATCATTCTGTGAAACTTCTTTCTGATCTGTGCATTCAGCTAACAGAGTTAAACCATACTTTTGATTGAGCAGATCTGAACAGTCTTTCTGTAGAAAATGCAACTGGACATTTGGAGCGCTAAGATAGTAGTAGTGGAAAAAGGAATATATTCAAATATAAACTACACAGAAGCATTCTGTGAAACTACTTTCTGATCTGAGCATTCAGCTAACAGAGTTAAACCATACTTTTGATTGAGCAGTTTTGAAACACTCTGTCTGTAGAAAATGCAACTGGACATTCGTAGCGCTAAGTGGGTAATAGTGGAAAAAAGAATATGTTCAAATATAAACGACACAGAAGCATTGTATGAAACTTCTTTCTGTTCTGTGCATTCAACTAACAGAGTTGAACCTTACTTTTGATTGAGCCTTTCTGAAACACTCTTTCTGTAGAAACTGCAATTGGACATTCTGAGCGCTAAGAGGCCTCTATTGGGAAAAATAATATCTTCAAATAAAAACTACACAGAAGCATTGTGTGAAACTTATTTCTGATATGTTCATTAAGCTAACAGAGTTAAACCATACTTTTGATTGCGCAGTTCTGAACACTCTTTCTGTAGAAAATGCAAGTGGACATTCGGAGCGCTAAGAGGGTAATAGTGGAAAAAGGAATATATTCAAATATAAACTACACAGTAGCATTCTGTGAAAATTCTTTCTGTTCTGTGCATTCAACTAACAGAGTTGAACCTTACTTTTGATTGAGCCGTTCTGAAACACTCTTTCTGTAGAAACTGCAATTGGACATGCTAAGCGCTAAGAGGCCTACATTGGGAAAAAGAATATCTTCAAATAAAAACTACACAGATGCATTCTGTGAAACTTATTTCTGATCTGTAAATTCAGTTAACAGAGATAAAACATATTTTTGATTGAGCAGTTATGAAACACTCTTTTTGTAGAAAATGCAAGTGGAGATTCGGAGCGCTAAGAGGGTAATAGTGGAAAAAAGAATGTCTTCAAATATAAACTACACAGAATCATTCGGTGAAACTTCTTTCTGATCTGTGCATTCAGCTAACAGAGTTAAACCATACTTTTGATTGAGCAGATCTGAACACTCTTTCTGTAGAAAATGCAACTGGACATTTGGAGCGCTAAGAGCGTAGTAGTGGAAAAAGGAATATATTCAAATAAAAACTACACAGAAGCATTCTGTGAAACTTCTTTCTGATCTGAGCATTCAGCTAACAGAGTTAAACCATACTTTTGATTGAGCAGTTTTGAAACACTCTGTCTGTAGAAAATGCAACTGGACATTCGTAGCGCTAAGTGGGTAATAGTGGAAAAAAGAATATGTTCAAATATAAACTACACAGAAGCATTGTATGAAACTTCTTTCTGTTCTGTGCATTCAACTAACAGAGTTGAACCTTACTTTTGATTGAGCCGTTCTGAAACATTCTTTCTGTAGAAACTGCAATTGGACATTCTGAGCGCTAGGAGGCCTATATTGGGAAAAAGAATGTCTACAAATAAAAACTACACAGAAGAATTGTGTGAAACTTCTTTCTGTTCTGTTTGTTCAACTAAAAGAGTTGAACCTTAGTTTTGATTGAGCCGTTCTGTAACACTCTTTCTGTAGAAAATGCAAGTGGAGATTCGGAGCGCTAAGTGGGTAATAGTGGAAAAAGGAATGTCTCCAAATATAAACTACACAGAATCATTCTGTGAAACTTCTTTCTGATCTGTGCATTCAGCTAACAGAGTTAAACCATACTTTTGATTGAGCAGATCTGAACACTCTTTCTGTAGATAATGCAACTGGACATTTGGAGCGCTAAGAGAGTAGTAGTGGAAAAAGTAATATATTCAAATATAAACTACACAGAAGCATTCTGTGAAACTTCTTTCTGATCTGAGCATTCAGCTAACGGAGTTAAACCATACTTTTGATTGAGCAGTTTTGAAACACTCTGTCTGTAGAAAATGCAACTGGACATTCGTAGCGCTAAGTGGGTAATAGTGGAAAAAAGAATATGTTCAAATATAAACTACACAGAAGCATTGTATGAAACTTCTTTCTGTTCTGTGCATTCAACTAACAGAGTTGAACCTTACTTTTGATTGAGCCGTTCTGAAACACTCTTTCGGTAGAAACTGCAATTGGACATGCTAAGCGCTAAGAGGCCTACATTGGGAAAAAGAATATCTTCAAATAAAAACTACACAGATGCATTCTGTGAAACTTATTTCTGATCTGTAAACTCAGTTAACAGAGATAAAACATATTTTTGATTGAGCAGTTATGAAACCCTCTTTTTGTAGAAAATGCAAGTGGAGATTCGGAGCGCTAAGAGGGTAATAGTGGAAAATGGAATGTCTTCAAATATAAACTACACAGAATCATTCGGTGAAACTTCTTTCTGATCTGTGCATTCAGCTAACAGAGTTAAACCATACTTTTGATTGAGCAGATCTGAACACTCTTTCTGTAGAAAATGAAACTGGACATTTGGAGCGATAAGAGCGTAGTAGTGGAAAAAGGAATATATTCAAATATAAACTACACAGAAGCATTCTGTGAAACTTCTTTCTGATCTGAGCATTCAGCTAACAGAGTTAAACCATACTTTTGATTGAGCAGTTTTGAAACACTCTGTCTGTAGAAAATGCAACTGGACATTCGTAGCGCTAAGTGGGTAATAGTGGAAAAAAGAATATGTTCAAATATAAACTACACAGAAGCATTGTATGAAACTTCTTTCTGTTCTGTGCATTCAACTAACAGAGTTGAACCTTACTTTTGATTGAGCCGTTCTGAAACACTCTTTCTGTAGAAACTGCAATTGGACATTCTGAGCGCTAGGAGGCCTATATTGGGAAAAAGAATGTCTACAAATAAAAACTACACAGAAGAATTGTGTGAAACTTCTTTCTGTTCTGTTTGTTCAACTAAAAGAGTTGAACCTTAGTTTTGATTGAGCCGTTCTGAAGCACTCTTTCTGTAGAAAATGCAAGTGGAGATTCGGAGCGCTAAGAGGGTAATAGTGGAAAAAGGAATGTCTCCAAATATAAACTACACAGAATCATTCTGTGAAACTTCTTTCTGATCTGAGCATTCAGCTAACAGAGTTAAACCATACTTTTGATTGAGCAGTTTTGAAACACTCTGTGTGTAGAAAATGCAACGGGACATTCGTAGCGGTAAGTGGGTAATAGTGGAAAAAAGAATATGTTCAAATATAAACGACACAGAAGCATTGTATGAAACTTCTTTCTGTTCTGTGCATTCAACTAACAGAGTTGAACCTTACTTTTGATGGAGCCTTTCTGAAACACTCTTTCTGTAGAAAGTGCAATTGGACATTCTGAGCGCTAAGAGGCCTCTATTGGGAAAAATAATATCTTCAAATAAAAACTACACAGAAGCATTGTGTGAAACTTATTTCTGATATATTCATTAAGCTAACAGAGTTAAACCATACTTTTGATTGCGCAGTTCTGAACACTCTTTATGTAGAAAATGCAAGTGGACATTCAGAGCGCTAAGAGGGTAATAGTGGAAAAAGGAATATATTCAAATATAAACTACACAGTAGCATTCTGTGAAAATTCTTTCTGTTCTGTGCATTCAACTAACAGAGTTGAACCTTACTTTTGATTGAGCCGTTCTGAAACACTCTTTCTGTAGAAACTGCAATTGGACATGCTAAGCGCTAAGAGGCCTACATTGGGAAAAAGAATATCTTCAAATAAAAACTACACAGATGCATTCTGTGAAACTTATTTCTGATCTGTAAATTCAGTTAACAGAGATAAAACATATTTTTGATTGAGCAGTTATGAAACACTCTTTTTGTAGAAAATGCAAGTGGAGATTCGGAACGCTAAGAGGGTACTAGTGGAAAAAGGAATGTCTTCAAATATAAACTACACAGAAGCATTCTGTGAAACTTCTTTCTGATCTGAGCATTCAGCTAACAGAGTTAAACCATACTTTTGATTGAACAGTTTTGAAACACTCTGTCTGTAGAAAATGCAACTGGACATTCGTAGCGGTAAGTGGGTAATAGTGGAAAAAAGAATATGTTCAAATATAAACTACACAGAAGCATTGTATGAAACTTTTTTCTGTTCTGTGCATTCAACTAACAGAGTTGAACCTTACTTTTGATTGAGCCGTTCTGAAACACTCTTTCTGTAGAAACTGCAATTGGACATTCTGAGCGCTAAGAGGCCTATATTGGGAAAAAGAATGTCTACAAATAAAAACTACACAGAAGAATTGTGTGAAACTACTTTCTGTTCTGTTTGTTCAACTAAAAGAGTTGAACCTTAGTTTTGATTGAGCCGTTCTGAAACACTCTTTCTGTAGAAAATGCAAGTGGAGATTCGGAGCGCTAAGAGGGTAATAGTGGAAAAAGGAATGTCTCCAAATATAAACTACACAGAATCATTCGGTGAAACTTCTTTCTGATCTGTTCATTCAGCTAACAGAGTTAAACCATACTTTTGATTGAGCAGATCTGAACACTCTTTCTGTAGAAAATGCAACTGGACATTTGGAGCGCTAAGAGAGTAGTAGTGGAAAAAGTAATATATTCAAATATAAACTACACAGAAGCATTCTGTGAAACTTCTTTCTGATCTGAGCATTCAGCTAACAGAGTTAAACCATACTTTTGATTGAGCAGTTTTGAAACACTCTGTCTGTAGAAAATGCTACTAGACATTCGTAGCGCTAAGTGGGTAATAGTGGAAAAAAGAATATGTTCAAATATAAACTACACAGAAGCATTGTATGAAACTTCTTTCTGTTCTGTGCATTCAACTAACAGAGTTGAAACTTACTTTTGATTGAGCCGTTCTGAAACACTCTTTCTGTAGAAACTGCAATTGGACATTCTGAGCGCTAAGAGGCCTCTATTGGGAAAAATAATATCTTCAAATAAAAACTACACAGAAGCATTGTGTGAAACTTATTTCTGATATGTTCATTAAGCTAACAGAATTAAACCATACTTTTGATTGCGCAGTTCTGAACACTCTTTCTGTAGAAAATGCAAGTGGACATTCGGAGCGCTAAGAGGGTAATAGTGGAAAAAGGAATATATTCAAATATAAACTACACAGTAGCATTCTGTGAAAATACTTTCTGTTCTGTGCATTCAAATAACAGAGTTGAACCTTACTTTAGATTGAGCCGTTCTGAAACACTCTTTCTGTAGAAACTGCAATTGGAAATAAGCGCTAAGAGGCCTACATTGGGAAAAATAATATCTTCAAATAAAAACTACACAGATGCATTCTGTGAAACTTATTTCTGATCTGTAAACTCAGTTAACAGAGATAAAACATATTTTTGATTGAGCAGTTATGAAACACTCTTTTTGTAGAAAATGCAAGTGGAGATTCGGAGCGCTAAGAGGGTAATAGTGGAAAAAGGAATGTCTTCAAATATAAACTACACAGAATCATTCGGTGAAACTTCATTCTGATCTGTGCATTCAGCTAACAGAGTTAAACCATACTTTTGATTGAGCAGATCTGAACACTCTTTCTGTAGAAAATGCAACTGGACATTTGGAGCGCTAAGAGCGTAGTAGTGGAAAAAGGAATATATTCAAATATAAACTACACAGAAGCATTCTGTGAAACTTCTTTCTGATCTGAGCATTCAGCTAACAGAGTTAAACCATACTTTTGATTGAGCAGTTTTGAAACACTCTGTCTGTAGAAAATGCAACTGGACATTCGTAGCGCTAAGTGGGTAATAGTGGAAAAAAGAATATGTTCAAATATAAACTACACAGAAGCATTGTATGAAACTTCTTTCTGTTCTGTGCATTCAACTAACAGAGTTGAACCTTACTTTTGATTGAGCCGTTCTGAAACACTCTTTCTGTAGAAACTGCAATTGGACATTCTGAGCGCTAAGAGGCCTATATTGGGAAAAAAGAATGTCTACAAATAAAAACTACACAGAAGAATTGTGTGAAACTTCTTTCTGTTCTGTTTGTTCAACTAAAAGAGTTGAACCTTAGTTTTGATTGAGCCGTTCTGAAACACTCTTTCTGCAGAAAATGCAAGTGGAGATTCGGAGCGCTAAGAGGGTAATAGTGGAAAAAGGAATGTCTCCAAATATAAACTACACAGAATCATTCTGTGAAACTTCTTTCTGATCTGTGCATTCAGCTAACAGAGTTAAACCATACTGTTGATT
Organism: Symphalangus syndactylus; assembly: GCF_028878055.3. Taxonomy (NCBI): domain Eukaryota; kingdom Metazoa; phylum Chordata; class Mammalia; order Primates; family Hylobatidae; genus Symphalangus; species Symphalangus syndactylus. The sequence goes on from NC_072438.2 coordinate 102,381,720, forward strand.
GAGCAGATCTGAACACTCTTTCTGTAGAAAATGCAACTGGACATTTGGAGCGCTAAGAGAGTAGTAGTGGAAAAAGGAATGTATTCAAATATAAACTACACAGAAGCATTCTGTGAAACTTCTTTCTGATCTGAGAATTCAGCTAACAGAGTTAAACCATACTTTTGATTGAGCAGTTTTGAAACACTCTGTCTGTAGAAAATGCAACGGGACATTCGTAGCGCTAAGTGGGCAATAGTGGAAAAAAGAATATGTTCAAATATAAACTACACAGAAGCATTGTATGAAACTTCTTTCTGTTCTGTGCATTCAACTAACAGAGTTGAACCTTACTTTTGATTGAGCCTTTCTGAAACACTCTTTCTGTAGAAACTGCAATTGGACATTCTGAGCGCTAAGAGGCCTCTATTGGGAAAAATAATATCTTCAAATAAAAACTACACAGAAGCATTGTGTGAAACTTATTTCTGATATGTTCATTAAGCTAACAGAGTTAAACCATACTTTTCATTGCGCAGTTCTGAACACTCCTTCTGTAGAAAATGCAAGTGGACATTCGGAGCGCTAAGAGGGTAATAGTGGAAAAAGGAATATATTCAAATATAAACTACACAGTAGCATTCTGTGAAAATTCGTTCTGTTCTGTGCATTCAACTAACAGAGTTGAACCTTACTTTTGATTGAGCCGTTCTGAAACACTCTTTCTGTAGAAACTGCAATTGGACATGCTAAGCGCTAAGAGGCCTACATTGGGAAAAAGAATATCTTCAAATAAAAACTACACAGATGCATTCTGTGAAACTTATTTCTGATCTGTAAATTCAGTTAACAGAGATAAAACATATTTTTGATTGAGCAGTTATGAAACACTCTTTTTATAGAAAATGCAAGTGGAGATTCGGAGCGCTAAGAGGTTACTAGTGGAAAAAGGAATGTCTTCAAATATAAACTACACAGAATCATTCGGTGAAACTTCTTTCTGATCTGTGCATTCAGCTAACAGAGTTAAACCATACTTTTGATTGAGCAGATCTGAACACTCTTTCTGTAGAAAATGCAACTGGACATTTGGAGCGCTAAGAGCGTAGTAGTGGAAAAAGGAATATATTCAAATATAAACTACACAGAAGCATTCTGTGAAACTTCTTTCTGATCTGAGCATTCAGCTAACAGAGTTAAAGCATACTTTTGATTGAGCAGTTTTGAAACACTCTGTCTGTAGAAAATGCAACTGGACATTCGTAGCGCTAAGTGGGTAATAGGGGAAAAAAAAATATGTTCAAATATAAACTACACAGAAGCATTGTATGAAACTTCTTTCTGTTCTGTGCATTCAACTAACAGAGTTGAACATTACTTTTGATTGAGCCGTTCTGAAACACTCTTTCTGTAGAAACTGCAATTGGACATTCTGAGCGCTAGGAGGCCTATATTGGGAAAAAGAATGTCTACAAATAAAAACTACACAGAAGAATTGTGTGAAACTTCTTTCTGTTCTGTTTGTTCAACTAAAAGAGTTGAACCTTAGTTTTGATTGAGCCGTTCTGAAACACTCTTTCTGTAGAAAATGCAAGTGGAGATTCGGAGCGCTAAGAGGGTAATAGTGGAAAAAGGAATGTCTCCAAATATAAACTACACAGAATCATTCTGTGAAACTTCTTTCTGATCTGTGCATTCAGCTAACAGAGTTAAACCATACTCTTGATTGAGCAGATCTGAACACTCTTTCTGTAGAAAATGCAACTGGACATTTGGAGCGCTAAGAGAGCAGTAGTGGAAAAAGGAATATATTCAAATATAAACTACACAGAAGCATTCTGTGAAACTTTTTTCTGATCTGAGCATTCAGCTAACAGAGTTAAACCATACTTTTGATTGAGCAGTTTTGAAACACTCTGTCTGTAGAAAATGCAACGGGACATTTGTAGCGCTAAGTGGGTAATAGTGGAAAAAAGAATATGTTCAAATATAAACGACACAGAAGCATTGTATGAAACTTCTTTCTGTTCTGTGCATTCAACTAACAGAGTTGAACCTTACTTTTGATTGAGCCTTTCTGAAACACTCTTTCTGTAGAAACTGCAATTGGACATTCTGAGCGCTAAGAGGCCTCTATTGCGAAAAATAATATCTTCAAATAAAAACTACACAGAAGCATTGTGTGAAACTTATTTCTGATATGTTCATTAAGCTAACAGAGTTAAACCATACTTTTGATTGCGCAGTTCTGAACACTCTTTCTGTAGAAAATGCAAGTGGACATTCGGAGCGCTAAGAGGGTAATAGTGGAAAAAGGAATATATTCAAATATAAACTACACAGTAGCATTCTGTGAAAATTCTTTCTGTTCTCTGCATTCAACTAACAGAGTTGAACCTTACTTTTGATTGAGCCGTTCTGAAACACTCTTTCTGTAGAAACTGCAATTGGACATGCTAAGCGCTAAGAGGCCTACATTGGGAAAAAGAATATCTTCAAATAAAAACTACACAGATGCATTCTGTGAAACTTATTTCTGATCTGTAAATTCAGTTAACAGAGATAAAACATATTTTTGATTGAGCAGTTATGAAACACTCTTTTTGTAGAAAATGCAAGTGGAGATTCGGAGCGCTAAGAGGGTACAAGTGGAAAAAGGAATGTCTTCAAATATAAACTACACAGAATCATTCGGTGAAACTTCTTTCTGATCTGTGCATTCAGCTAACAGAGTTAAACCATACTTTTGATTGAGCAGATCTGAACACTCTTTCTGTAGAAAATGCAACTGGACATTTGGAGCGCTAAGAGCGTAGTAGTGGAAAAAGGAATATATTCAAATATAAACTACACAGAAGCATTCTGTGAAACTTCTTTCTGATCTGAGCATTCAGCTAACAGAGTTAAACCATACTTTTGATTGAGCAGTTTTGAAACACTCTGTCTGTAGAAAATGCAACTGGACATTCGTAGCGCTAAGTGGGTAATAGTGGAAAAAAGAATATGTTCAAATATAAACTACACAGAAGCATTGTATGAAACTTCTTTCTGTTCTGTGCATTCAACTAACAGAGTTGAACCTTACTTTTGATTGAGCCGTTCTGAAACACTCTTTCTGTAGAAACTGCAATTGGACATTCTGAGCGCTAAGAGGCCTATATTGGGAAAAAGAATGTCTACAAATAAAAACTACACAGAAGAATTGTGTGAAACTTCTTTCTGTTCTGTTTGTTCAACTAAAAGAGTTGAACCTTAGTTTTGATTGAGCCGTTCTGAAACACTCTTTCTGTAGAAAATGCAAGTGGAGATTCGGAGCGCTAAGTGGGTAATAGTGGAAAAAGGAATGTCTCCAAATATAAACTACACAGAATCATTCTGTGAAACTTCTTTCTGATCTGTGCATTCAGCTAACAGAGTTAAACCATACTTTTGATTGAGCAGATCTGAACACTCTTTCTGTAGATAATGCAACTGGACATTTGGAGCGCTAAGAGAGTAGTAGTGGAAAAAGGAATATATTCAAATATAAACTACACAGAAGCATTCTGTGAAACTTCTTTCTGATCTGAGCATTCAGCTAACAGAGTTAAACCATACTTTTGATTGAGCAGTTTTGAAACACTCTGTCTGTAGAAAATGCAACTGGACATTCGTAGCGCTAAGTGGGTAATAGTGGAAAAAAGAATATGTTCAAATATAAACTACACAGAAGCATTGTATGAAACTTCTTTCTGTTCTGTGCATTCAACTAACAGAGTTGAACCTTACTTTTGATTGAGCCGTTCTGAAACACTCTTTCTGTAGAAACTGCAATTGGACATTCTGAGCGCTAAGAGGCCTCTATTGGGAAAAATAATATCTTCAAATAAAAACTACACAGAAGCATTGTGTGAAACTTATTTCTGATATGTTCATTAAGCTAACAGAATTAAACCATACTTTTGATTGCGCAGTTCTGAACACTCTTTCTGTAGAAAATGCAAGTGGACATTCGGAGCGCTAAGAGGGTAATAGTGGAAAAAGGAATATATTCAAATATAAACTACACAGTAGCATTCTGTGAAAATTCTTTCTGTTCTGTGCATTCAACTAACAGAGTTGAACCTTACTTTTGATTGAGCCATTCTGAAACACTCTTTCTGTAGAAACTGCAATTGGACATGCTAAGCGCTAAGAGGCCTACATTGGGAAAAAGAATATCTTCAAAGAAAAACTACACAGATGCATTCTGTGAAACTGATTTCTGATCTGTAAACTCAATTAACAGAGATAAAACATATTTTTGATTGAGCAGTTATGAAACCCTCTTTTTGTAGAAAATGCAAGTGGAGATTCGGAGCGCTAAGAGGGTAATAGTGGAAAAAGGAATGTCTTCAAATATAAACTACACAGAATCATTCGGTGAAACTTCTTTCTGATCTGTGCATTCAGCTAACAGAGTTAAACCATACTTTTGATTGAGCAGATCTGAACACTCTTTCTGTAGAAAATGCAACTGGACATTTGGAGCGCTAAGATCGTAGTAGTGGAAAAAGGAATATATTCAAATATAAACTACACAGAAGCATTCTGTGAAACTTCTTTCTGATCTGAGCATTCAGCTAACAGAGTTAAACCATACTTTTGATTGAGCAGTTTTGAAACACTCTGTCTGTAGAAAATGCAACTGGACATTAGTAGCGCTAAGTGGGTAATAGTGGAAAAAAGAATATGTTCAAATATAAACTACACAGAAGCATTGTATGAAACTTCTTTCTGTTCTGTGCATTCAACTAACAGAGTTGAACCTTACTTTTGATTGAGCCGTTCTGAAACACTCTTTCTGTAGAAACTGCAATTGGACATTCTGAGCGCTAGGAGGCCTATATTGGGAAAAAGAATGTCTACAAATAAAAACTACACAGAAGAATTGTGTGAAACTTCTTTCTGTTCTGTTTGTTCAACTAAAAGAGTTGAACCTTAGTTTTGATTGAGCCGTTCTGAAACACTCTTTCTGTAGAAAATGCAAGTGGAGATTCGGAGCGCTAAGAGGGTAATAGTGGAAAAAGGAATGTCTCCAAATATAAACTACACAGAATCATTCTGTGAAACTTCTTTCTGATCTGAGCATTCAGCTAACAGAGTTAAACCATACTTTTGATTGAGCAGTTTTGAAACACTCTGTCTGTAGAAAATGCAACGGGACATTCGTAGGGCTAAGTGGGTAATAGTGGAAAAAAGAATATGTTCAAATATAAACGACACAGAAGCATTGTATGAAACTTCTTTCTGTTCTGTGCATTCAACTAACAGAGTTGAACCTTACTTTTGATGGAGCCTTTCTGAAACACTCTTTCTGTAGAAACTGCAATTGGACATTCTGAGCGCTAAGAGGCCTCTATTGGGAAAAATAATATCTTCAAATAAAAACTACACAGAAGCATTGTGTGAAACTTATTTCTGATATATTCATTAAGCTAACAGAGTTAAACCATACTTTTGATTGCGCAGTTCTGAACACTCTTTATGTAGAAAATGCAAGTGGACATTCGGAGCGCTAAGAGGGTAACAGTGGAAAAAGGAATATATTCAAATATAAACTACACAGTAGCATTCTGTGAAAATTCTTTCTGTTCTGTGCATTCAACTAACAGAGTTGAACCTTACTTTTGATTGAGCCGTTCTGAAACACTCTTTCTGTAGAAACTGCAATTGGACATGCTAAGCGCTAAGAGGCCTACATTGGGAAAAAGAATATCTTCAAATAAAAACTACACAGATGCATTCTGTGAAACTTATTTCTGATCTGTAAATTCAGTTAACAGAGATAAAACATATTTTTGATTGAGCAGTTATGAAACACTCTTTTTGTAGAAAATGCAATTGGAGATTCGGAGCGCTAAGAGGGTACTAGTGGAAAAAGGAATGTCTTCAAATATAAACTACACAGAATCATTCGGTGAAACTTCTTTCTGATCTGTGCATTCAGCTAACAGAGTTAAACCATACTTTGATTGAGCAGATCTGAACACTCTTTCTGTAGAAAATGCAACTGGACATTTGGAGCGCTAAGAGCGTAGTAGTGGAAAAAGAAATATATTCAAATATAAACTACACAGAAGCATTCTGTGAAACTTCTTTCTGATCTGAGCATTCAGCTAACAGAGTTAAACCATACTTTTGATTGAGCAGTTTTGAAACACTCTTTCTGTAGAAAATGCAACTGGACATTCGTAGCGCTAAGTGGGTAATAGGGGAAAAAAAAATATGTTCAAATATAAACTACACAGAAGCATTGTATGAAACTTCTTTGTATTGTGTGCATTCAACTAACAGAGTTGAACATTACTTTTGATTGAGCCGTTCTGAAACACTCTTTCTGTAGAAACTGCAATTGGACATTCTGAGCGCTAAGAGGCCTATATTGGGAAAAAGAATGTCTACAAATAAAAACTACACAGAAGAATTGTGTGAAACTTCTTTCTGTTCTGTTTGTTCAACTAAAAGAGTTGAACCTTAGTTTTGATTGAGCCGTTCTGAAACACTCTTTCTGTAGAAAATGCAAGTGGAGATTCGGAGCGCTAAGAGGGTAATAGTGGAAAAAGGAATGTCTCCAAATATAAACTACACAGAATCATTCTGTGAAACTTCTTTCTGATCTGAGCATTCAGCTAACAGAGTTAAACCATACTTTTGATTGAGCAGTTTTGAAACACTCTGTCTGTAGAAAATGCAACGGGACATTCGTAGGGCTAAGTGGGTAATAGTGGAAAAAAAATATGTTCAAATATAAACGACACAGAAGCATTGTATGAAACTTCTTTCTGTTCTGTGCATTCAACTAACAGAGTTGAACCTTACTTTTGATGGAGCCTTTCTGAAACACTCTTTCTGTAGTAACTGCAATTGGACATTCTGAGCGCTAAGAGGCCTCTATTGGGAAAAATAATATCTTCAAATAAAAACTACACAGAAGCATTGTGTGAAACTTATTTCTGATATATTCATTAAGCTAACAGAGTTAAACCATACTTTTGATTGCGCAGTTCTGAACACTCTTTATGTAGAAAATGCAAGTGGACATTCGGAGCGCTAAGAGGGTAACAGTGGAAAAAGGAATATATTCAAATATAAACTACACAGTAGCATTCTGTGAAAATTCTTTCTGTTCTGTGCATTCAACTAACAGAGTTGAACCTTACTTTTGATTGAGCCGTTCTGAAACACTCTTTCTGTAGAAACTGCAATTGGACATGCTAAGCGCTAAGAGGCCTACATTGGGAAAAAGAATATCTTCAAATAAAAACTACACAGATGCATTCTGTGAAACTTATTTCTGATCTGTAAATTCAGTTAACAGAGATAAAACATATTTTTGATTGAGCAGTTATGAAACACTCTTTTTGTAGAAAATGCAATTGGAGATTCGGAGCGCTAAGAGGGTACTAGTGGAAAAAGGAATGTCTTCAAATATAAACTACACAGAATCATTCGGTGAAACTTCTTTCTGATCTGTGCATTCAGCTAACAGAGTTAAACCATACTTTGATTGAGCAGATCTGAACACACTTTCTGTAGAAAATGCAACTGGACATTTGGAGCGCTAAGAGCGTAGTAGTGGAAAAAGAAATATATTCAAATATAAACTACACAGAAGCATTCTGTGAAACTTCTTTCTGATCTGAGCATTCAGCTAACAGAGTTAAACCATACTTTTGATTGAGCAGTTTTGAAACACTCTTTCTGTAGAAAATGCAACTGGACATTCGTAGCGCTAAGTGGGTAATAGGGGAAAAAAAAATATGTTCAAATATAAACTACACAGAAGCATTGTATGAAACTTCTTTGTATTGTGTGCATTCAACTAACAGAGTTGAACATTACTTTTGATTGAGCCGTTCTGAAACACTCTTTCTGTAGAAACTGCAATTGGACATTCTGAGCGCTAAGAGGCCTATATTGGGAAAAAGAATGTCTACAAATAAAAACTACACAGAAGAATTGTGTGAAACTTCTTTCTGTTCTGTTTGTTCAACTAAAATAGTTGAACCTTAGTTTTGATTGAGCCGTTCTGAAACACTCTTTCTGTAGAAAATGCAAGTGGAGATTCGGAGCGCTAAGAGGGTAATAGTGGAAAAAGGAATGTCTCCAAATATAAACTACACAGAATCATTCTGTGAAACTTCCTTCTGATCTGTGCATTCAGCTAACAGAGTTAAACCATACTTTTGATTGAGCAGATCTGAACACTCTTTCTGTAGAAAATGCAACTGGACATTTGGAGCGCTAAGAGAGCAGTAGTGGAAAAAGGAATATATTCAAACATAAACTACACAGAAGCATTCTGTGAAACTTTTTTCTGATCTGAGCATTCAGCTAACAGAGTTAAACCATACTTTTGATTGAGCAGTTTTGAAACACTCTGTCTGTAGAAAATGCAACGGGACATTCGTAGCGCTAAGTGGGTAACAGTGGAAAAAAGAATATGTTCAAATATAAACGACACAGAAGCATTGTATGAAACTTCTTTCTGTTCTGTGCATTCAACTAACAGAGTTGAACCTTACTTTTGATTGAGCCTTTCTGAAACACTCTTTCTGTAGAAACTGCAATTGGACATTCTGAGCGCTAAGAGGCCTCTATTGGGAAAAATAATATCTTCAAATAAAAACTACACAGAAGCATTGTGTGAAACTTATTTCTGATATGTTCATTAAGCTAACAGAGTTAAACCATACTTTTGATTGCGCAGTTCTGAACACTCTTTCTGTAGAAAATGCAAGTGGACATTCGGAGCGCTAAGAGGGTAATAGTGGAAAAAGGAATATATTCAAATATAAACTACACAGTAGCATTCTGTGAAAATTCTTTCTGTTCTGTGCATTCAACTAACAGAGTTGAACCTTACTTTTGATTGAGCCGTTCTGAAACACTCTTTCTGTAGAAACTGCAGTTGGACATGCTAAGCGCTAAGAGGCCTACATTGGGAAAAAGAATATCTTCAAATAAAAACTACACAGATGCATTCTGTGAAACTTATTTCTGATCTGTAAATTCAGTTAACAGAGATAAAACATATTTTTGATTGAGCAGTTATGAAACACTCTTTTTGTAGAAAATGCAAGTGGAGATTCGGAGCGCTAAGAGGGTACAAGTGGAAAAAGGAATGTCTTCAAATATAAACTACACAGAATCATTCGGTGAAACTTCTTTCTGATCTGTGCATTCAGCTAACAGAGTTAAACCATACTTTTGATTGAGCAGATCTGAACACTCTTTCTGTAGAAAATGCAACTGGACATTTGGAGCGCTAAGAGCGTAGTAGTGGAAAAAGGAATATATTCAAATATAAACTACACAGAAGCATTCTGTGAAACTTCTTTCTGATCTGAGCATTCAGCTAACAGAGTTAAACCATACTTTTGATTGAGCAGTTTTGAAACACTCTGTCTGTAGAAAATGCAACTGGACATTCGTAGCGCTAAGTGGGTAATAGTGGAAAAAAGAATATGTTCAAATATAAACTACACAGAAGCATTGTATGAAACTTCTTTCTGTTCTGTGCATTCAACTAACAGAGTTGAACCTTACTTTTGATTGAGCCGTTCTGAAACACTCTTTCTGTAGAAACTGCAATTGGACATTCTGAGCGCTAAGAGGCCTATATTGGGAAAATGAATGTCTACAAATAAAAACTACACAGAAGAATTGTGTGAAACTTCTTTCTGTTCTGTTTGTTCAACTAAAAGAGTTGAACCTTAGTTTTGATTGAGCCGTTCTGAAACACTCTTTCTGTAGAAAATGCAAGTGGAGATTCGGAGCGCTAAGTGGGTAATAGTGGAAAAAGGAATGTCTCCAAATATAAACTACACAGAATCATTCTGTGAAACTTCTTTCTGATCTGTACATTCAGCTAACAGAGTTAAACCATACTTTTGATTGAGCAGATCTGAACACTCTTTCTGTAGAAAATGCAACTGGACATTTGGAGCGCTAAGAGCGTAGTAGTGGAAAAAGGAATATATTCAAATATAAACTACACAGAAGCATTCTGTGAAACTTCTTTCTGATCTGAGCATTCAGCTAACAGAGTTAAACCATACTTTTGATTGAGCAGTTTTGAAACACTCTGTCTGTAGAAAATGCAACTGGACATTCGTAGCGCTAAGTGGGTAATAGGGGAAAAAAAAATATGTTCAAATATAAACTACACAGAAGCATTGTATGAAACTTCTTTCTGTTCTGTGCATTCAACTAACAGAGTTGAACATTACTTTTGATTGAGCCGTTCTGAAACACTCTTTCTGTAGAAACTGCAATTGGACATTCTGAGCGCTAGGAGGCCTATATTGGGAAAAAGAATGTCTACAAATAAAAACTACACAGAAGAATTGTGTGAAACTTCTTTCTGTTCTGTTTGTTCAACTAAAAGAGTTGAACCTTAGTTTTGATTGAGCCGTTCTGAAACACTCTTTCTGTAGAAAATGCAAGTGGAGATTCGGAGCGCTAAGAGGGTAATAGTGGAAAAAGGAATGTCTCCATATATAAACTACACAGAATCATTCTGTGAAACTTCTTTCTGATCTGTGCATTCAGCTAACAGAGTTAAACCATACTTTTGATTGAGCAGGTCTGAACACTCTTTCTGTAGAAAATGCAACTGGACATTTGGAGCGCTAAGAGAGCAGTTGTGGAAAAAGGAATATATTCAAATATAAACTACACAGAAGCATTCTGTGAAACTTTTTTCTGATCTGAGCATTCAGCTAACAGAGTTAAACCATACTTTTGATTGAGCAGTTTTGAAACACTCTGTCTGTAGAAAATGCAACGGGACATTTGTAGCGCTAAGTGGGTAATAGTGGAAAAAAGAATATGTTCAAATATAAACGACACAGAAGCATTGTATGAAACTTCTTTCCGTTCTGTGCATTCAACTAACAGAGTTGAACCTTACTTTTGATTGAGCCTTTCTGAAACACTCTTTCTGTAGAAACTGCAATTGGACATTCTGAGCGCTAAGAGGCCTCTATTGCGAAAAATAATATCTTCAAATAAAAACTACACAGAAGCATTGTGTGAAACTTATTTCTGATATGTTCATTAAGCTAACAGAGTTAAACCATACTTTTGATTGCGCAGTTCTGAACACTCTTTCTGTAGAAAATGCAAGTGGACATTCGGAGCGCTAAGAGGGTAATAGTGGAAAAAGGAATATATTCAAATATAAACTACACAGTAGCATTCTGTGAAAATTCTTTCTGTTCTGTGCATTCAACTAACAGAGTTGAACCTTACTTTTGATTGAGCCATTCTGAAACACTCTTTCTGTAGAAACTGCAATTGGACATGCTAAGCGCTAAGAGGCCTACATTGGGAAAAAGAATATCTTCAAATAAAAACTACACAGATGCATTCTGTGAAACTTATTTCTGATCTGTAAACTCAGTTAACAGAGATAAAACATATTTTTGATTGAGCAGTTATGAAACTCTCTTTTTGTAGAAAATGCAAGTGGAGATTCGGAGCGCTAAGAGGGTAATAGTGGAAAAAGGAATGTCTTCAAATATAAACTACACAGAATCATTCGGTGAAACTTCTTTCTGATCTGTGCATTCAGCTAACAGAGTTAAACCATACTTTTGATTGAGCAGATCTGAACACTCTTTGTGTAGAAAATGCAACTGGACATTTGGAGCGCTAAGAGCGTAGTAGTGGAAAAAGGAATATATTCAAATATAAACTACACAGAAGCATTCTGTGAAACTTCTTTCTGATCTGAGCATTCAGCTAACAGAGTTAAACCATACTTTTGATTGAGCAGTTTTGAAACACTCTGTCTGTAGAAAATGCAACTGGACATTCGTAGCGCTAAGTGGGTAATAGTGGAAAAAAGAATATGTTCAAATATAAACTACACAGAAGCATTGTATGAAACTTCTTTCTGTTCTGTGCATTCAACTAACAGAGTTGAACCTTACTTTTGATTGAGCCGTTCTGAAACACTCTTTCTGTAGAAACTGCCATTGGACATTCTGAGCGCTATGAGGCCTATATTGGGAAAAAGAATGTCTACAAATAAAAACTACACAGAAGAATTGTGTGAAACTTCTTTCTGTTCTGTTTGTTCAACTAAAAGAGTTGAACCTTAGTTTTGATTGAGCCGTTCTGAAACACTCTTTCTGTAGAAAATGCAAGTGGAGATTCGGAGCGCTAAGAGGGTAATAGTGGAAAAAGGAATGTCTCCAAATATAAACTACACAGAATCATTCTGTGAAACTTCTTTCTGATCTGAGCATTCAGCTAACAGAGTTAAACCATACTTTTGATTGAGCACTTTTGAAACACTCTGTCTGTAGAAAATGCAACGGGACATTCGTAGCGCTAAGTGGGTACTAGTGGAAAAAAGAATATGTTCAAATATAAACGACACAGAAGCATTGTATGAAACTTCTTTCTGTTCTGTGCATTCAACTAACAGAGTTGAACCTTACTTTTGATTGAGCCTTTCTGAAACACTCTTTCTGTAGAAACTGCAATTTGACATTCTGAGCGCTAAGAGGCCTCTTTGGGAAAAATAATATCTTCAAATAAAAACTACACAGAAGCATTGTGTGAAACTTATTTCTGATATGTTCAATAAGCTAACAGAGTTAAACCATACTTTTGATTGCGCAGTTCTGAACACTCTTTCTGTAGAAAATGCAAGTGGACATTCGGAGCGCTAAGAGGGTAATAGTGGAAAAAGGAATATATTCAAATATAAACTACACAGTAGCATTCTGTGAAAATTCTTTCTGTTCTGTGCATTCAACTAACAGAGTTGAACCTTACTTTTGATTGAGCCGTTCTGAAACACTCTTTCTGTAGAAACTGCAATTGGACATGCTAAGCGCTAAGAGGCCTACATTGGGAAAAAGAATATCTTCAAATAAAAACTACACAGATGCATTCTGTGAAACTTATTTCTGATCTGCAAATTCAGTTAACAGAGATAAAACATATTTTTGATTGAGCAGTTATGAAACACTCTTTTTGTAGGAAATGCAGGTGGAGATTCGGAGCGCTAAGAGGGTACTAGTGGAAAAAGGAATGTCTTCAAATATAAACTACACAGAATCATTCGGTGAAACTTCTTTCTGATCTGTGCATTCAGCTAACAGAGTTAAACCATACATTTGATTGAGCAGATCTGAACACTCTTTCTGTAGAAAATGCAACTGGACATTTGGAGCGCTAGGAACGTAGTAGTGGAAAGAGGAATATATTCAAATATAAACTACACAGAAGCATTCTGTGAAACTTCTTTCTGATCTGAGCATTCAGCTAACAGAGTTAAACCATACTTTTGATTGAGCAGTTTTGAAACACTCTGTCTGTAGAAAATGCAACTGGACATTCGTAGCGCTAAGTGGGTAATAGGGGAAAAAAAAATATGTTCAAATATAAACTACACAGAAGCATTGTATGAAACTTCTTTCTGTTCTGTGCATTCAACTAACAGAGTTGAACATTACTTTTGATTGAGCCGTTCTGAAACACTCTTTCTGTAGAAACTGCAATTGGACATTCTGAGCGCTAGGAGGCCTATATTGGGAAAAAGAATGTCTACAAATAAAAACTACACAGAAGAATTGTGTGAAACTTCTTTCTGTTCTGTTTGTTCAACTAAAAGAGTTGAACCTTAGATTTGATTGAGCCGTTCTGAAACACTCTTTCTGTAGAAAATGCAAGTGGAGATTCGGAGCGCTAAGAGGGTAATAGTGGAAAAAGGAATGTCTCCATATATAAACTACACAGAATCATTCTGTGAAACTTCTTTCTGATCTGTGCATTCAGCTAACAGAGTTAAACCATACTTTTGATTGAGCAGATCTGAACACTCTTTCTGTAGAAAATGCAACTGGACATTTGGAGCGCTAAGAGAGCAGTTGTGGAAAAAGGAATATATTCAAATATAAACTACACAGAAGCATTCTGTGAAACTTTTTTCTGATCTGAGCATTCAGCTAACAGAGTTAAACCATACTTTTGATTGAGCAGTTTTGAAACACTCTGTCTGTAGAAAATGCAACGGGACATTTGTAGCGCTAAGTGGGTAATAGTGGAAAAAAGAATATGTTCAAATATAAACGACACAGAAGCATTGTATGAAACTTCTTTCCGTTCTGTGCATTCAACTAACAGAGTTGAACCTTACTTTTGATTGAGCCTTTCTGAAACACTCTTTCTGTAGAAACTGCAATTGGACATTCTGAGCGCTAAGAGGCCTCTATTGCGAAAAATAATATCTTCAAATAAAAACTACACAGAAGCATTGTGTGAAACTTATTTCTGATATGTTAATTAAGCTAACAGAGTTAAACCATACTTTTGATTGCGCAGTTCTGAACACTCTTTCTGTAGAAAATGCAAGTGGACATTCGGAGCGCTAAGAGGGTAATAGTGGAAAAAGGAATATATTCAAATATAAACTACACAGTAGCATTCTGTGAAAATTCTTTCTGTTCTGTGCATTCAACTAACAGAGTTGAACCTTACTTTTGATTGAGCCATTCTGAAACACTCTTTCTGTAGAAACTGCAATTGGACATGCTAAGCGCTAAGAGGCCTACATTGGGAAAAAGAATATCTTCAAATAAAAACTACACTGATGCATTCTGTGAAACTTATTTCTGATCTGTAAACTCAGTTAACAGAGATAAAACATATTTTTGATTGAGCAGTTATGAAACTCTCTTTTTGTAGAAAATGCAAGTGGAGATTCGGAGCGCTAAGAGGGTACAAGTGGAAAAAGGAATGTCTTCAAATATAAACTACACAGAATCATTCGGTGAAACTTCTTTCTGATCTGTGCATTCAGCTAACAGAGTTAAACCATACTTTTGATTGAGCAGATCTGAACACTCTTTGTGTAGAAAATGCAACTGGACATTTGGAGCGCTAAGAGCGTAGTAGTGGAAAAAGGAATATATTCAAATATAAACTACACAGAAGCATTCTGTGAAACTTCTTTCTGATCTGAGCATTCAGCTAACAGAGTTAAACCATACTTTTGATTGAGCAGTTTTGAAACACTCTGTCTGTAGAAAATGCAACTGGACATTCGTAGTGCTAAGTGGGTAATAGTGGAAAAAAGAATATGTTCAAATATAAACTACACAGAAGCATTGTATGAAACTTCTTTCTGTTCTGTGCATTCAACTAACAGAGTTGAACCTTACTTTTGATTGAGCCGTTCTGAAACACTCTTTCTGTAGAAACTGCCATTGGACATTCTGAGCGCTAGGAGGCCTATATTTTGAAAAAGAATGTCTACAAATAAAAACTACACAGAAGAATTGTGTGAAACTTCTTTCTGTTCTGTTTGTTCAACTAAAAGAGTTGAACCTTAGTTTTGATTGAGCCGTTCTGAAACACTCTTTCTGTAGAAAATGCAAGTGGAGATTCGGAGCGCTAAGAGGGTAATAGTGGAAAAAGAATGTCTCCAAATATAAACTACACAGAATTATTCTGTGAAACTTCTTTCTGATCTGAGCATTCAGCTAACAGAGTTAAACCATACTTTTGATTGAGCAGTTTTGAAACACTCTGTCTGTAGAAAATGCAACGGGACATTCGTAGCGCTAAGTGGGTACAAGTGGAAAAAAGAATATGTTCAAATATAAACGACACAGAAGCATTGTATGAAACTTCTTTCTGTTCTGTGCATTCAACTAACAGAGTTGAACCTTACTTTTGATTGAGCCTTTCTGAAACACTCTTTCTGTAGAAACTGCAATTGGACATTCTGAGCGCTAAGAGGCCTCTATTGGGAAAAATAATATCTTCAAATAAAAACTACACAGAAGCATTGTGTGAAACTTATTTCTGATATGTTCATTAAGCTAACAGAGTTAAACCATACTTTTGATTGCGCAGTTCTGAACACTCTTTCTGTAGAAAATGCAAGTGGACATTCGGAGCGCTAAGAGGGTAATAGTGGAAAAAGGAATATATTCAAATATAAACTACACAGTAGCATTCTGTGAAAATTCTTTCTGTTCTGTGCATTCAACTAACAGAGTTGAACCTTACTTTTGATTGAGCCGTTCTGAAACACTCTTTCTGTAGAAACTGCAATTGGACATGCTAAGCGCTAAGAGGCCTACATTGGGAAAAAGAATATCTTCAAATAAAAACTACACAGATGCATTCTGTGAAACTTATTTCTGATCTGTAAATTCAGTTAACAGAGATAAAACATATTTTTGATTGAGCAGTTATGAAACACTCTTTTTGTAGGAAATGCAGGTGGAGATTCGGAGCGCTAAGAGGGTACTAGTGGAAAAAGGAATGTCTTCAAATATAAACTACACAGAATCATTCGGTGAAACTTCTTTCTGATCTGTGCATTCAGCTAACAGAGTTAAACCATACATTTGATTGAGCAGATCTGAACACTCTTTCTGTAGAAAATGCAACTGGACATTTGGAGCGCTAGGAACGTAGTAGTGGAAAGAGGAATATATTCAAATATAAACTACACAGAAGCATTCTGTGAAACTTCTTTCTGATCTGAGCATTCAGCTAACAGAGTTAAACCATACTTTTGATTGAGCAGTTTTGAAACACTCTGTCTGTAGAAAATGCAACTGGACATTCGTAGCGCTAAGTGGGTAATAGTGGAAAAAAGAATATGTTCAAATATAAACTACACAGAAGCATTGTATGAAACTTCTTTCTGTTCTGTGCATTCAACTAACAGAGTTGAACATGACTTTTGATTGAGCCGTTCTGAAACACTCTTTCTGTAGAAACTGCAATTGGACATTCTGAGCGCTAGGAGGCGTATATTGGAAAAAAGAATGTCTACAAATAAAAACTACACAGAAGAATTGTGTGAAACTTCTTTCTGTTCTGTTTGTTCAACTAAAAGAATTGAACCTTAGTTTTGATTGAGCCGTTCTGAAACACTCTTTCTGTAGAAAATGCAAGTGGAGATTCGGAGCGCTAAGAGGGTAATAGTGGAAAAAGGAATGTCTCCAAATATAAACTACACAGAATCATTCTGTGAAACTTCTTTCTGATCTGTGCATTCAGCTAACAGATTTAAAACATACTTTTGATTGAGCAGATCTGAACACTCTTTCTGTAGAAAATGCAACTGGACATTTGGAGCGCTAAGAGAGTAGTAGTGGAAAAAGGAATATATTCAAATATAAACTACACAGAAGCATTCTGTGAAACTTCTTTCTGATCTGAGCATTCAGCTAACAGAGTTAAACCATACTTTTGATTGAGCAGTTTTGAAACACTCTGTCTGTAGAAAATGCAACTGGACATTCGTAGCGCTAAGTGGGTAATAGTGGAAAAAAGAATATGTTCAAATATAAACTACACAGAAGCATTGTATGAAACTTCTTTCTGTTCTGTGCATTCAACTAACAGAGTTGAACCTTACTTTTGATTGAGCCGTTCTGAAACACTCTTTCTGTAGAAACTGCAATTGGACATTCTGAGCGCTAAGAGGCTTCTATTGGGAAAAATAATATCTTCAAATAAAAACTACACAGAAGCATTGTGTGAAACTTATTTCTGATATGTTCATTAAGCTAACAGAGTTAAACCACACTTTTGATTGCGCAGTTCTGAACACTCTTTCTGTAGAAAATGCAAGTGGACATTCCGAGCGCTAAGAGGGTAATAGTGGAAAAAGGAATATATTCAAATATAAACTACACAGTAGCATTCTGTGAAAATACTTTCTGTTCTGTGCATTCAACTAACAGAGTTGAACCTTACTTTTGATTGAGCCGTTCTGAAACACTCTTTCTGTAGAAACTGCAATTGGACATGCTAAGCGCTAAGAGGCCTACATTGGGAAAAAGAATATCTTCAAATAAAAACTACACAGATGCATTCTGTGAAACTTATTTCTGATCTGCAAATTCAGTTAACAGAGATAAAACATATTTTTGATTGAGCAGTTATGAAATACTCTTTTTGTAGAAAATGCAAGTGGAGATTCGGAGCGCTAAGAGGGTAATAGTGGAAAAAGGAATGTCTTCAAATATAAACTACACAGAATCATTCGGTGAGACTTCTTTCTGATCTGTGCATTCAGCTAACAGAGTTAAACCATACTTTTGATTGAACAGATCTGAACACTCTTTCTGTAGAAAATGCAACTGGACATTTGGAGCGCTAAGAGCGTAGTAGTGGAAAAAGTAATATATTCAAATATAAACTACACAGAAGCATTCTGTGAAACTTCTTTCTGATCTGAGCATTCAGCTAACAGAGTTAAACCATACTTTTGATTGAGCAGTTTTGAAACACTCTGTCTGTAGAAAATGCAACTGAACATTCGTAGCGCTAAGTGGGTAATAGTGGAAAAAAGAATATGTTCAAATATAAACTACACAGAAGCATTGTATGAAACTTCTTTCTGTTCTGTGCATTCAACTAACAGAGTTGAACATGACTGTTGATTGAGCCGTTCTGAAACACTCTTTCTGTAGAAACTGCAATTGGACATTCTGAGCGCTAGGAGGCGTATATTGGAAAATAGAATGTCTACAAATAAAAACTACACAGAAGAATTGTGTGAAACTTCTTTCTGTTCTGTTTGTTCAACTAAAAGAGTTGAACCTTAGTTTTGATTGAGCCGTTCTGAAACACTCTTTCTGTAGAAAATGCAAGTGGAGATTCGGAGCGCTAAGAGGGTAATAGTGGAAAAAGGAATGTCTCCAAATATAAACTACACAGAATCATTCTGTGAAACTTCTTTCTGATCTGTGCATTCAGCTAACAGATTTAAAACATACTTTTGATTGAGCAGATCTGAACACTCTTTCTGTAGAAAATGCAACTGGACATTTGGAGCGCTAAGAGAGTAGTAGTGGAAAAAGGAATATATTCAAATATAAACTACACAGAAGCATTCTGTGAAACTTCTTTCTGATCTGAGCATTCAGCTAACAGAGTTAAACCATACTTTTGATTGAGCAGTTTTGAAACACTCTGTCTGTAGAAAATGCAACTGGACATTCGTAGCGCTAAGTGGGTAATAGTGGAAAAAAGAATATGTTCAAATATAAACTACACAGAAGCATTGTATGAAACTTCTTTCTGTTCTGTGCATTCAACTAACAGAGTTGAACCTTACTTTTGATTGAGCCGTTCTGAAACACTCTTTCTGTAGAAACTGCAATTGGACATTCTGAGCGCTAAGAGGCTTCTATTGGGAAAAATAATATCTTCAAATAAAAACTACACAGAAGCATTGTGTGAAACTTATTTCTGATATGTTCATTAAGCTAACAGAGTTAAACCACACTTTTGATTGCGCAGTTCTGAACACTCTTTCTGTAGAAAATGCAAGTGGACATTCCGAGCGCTAAGAGGGTAATAGTGGAAAAAGGAATATATTCAAATATAAACTACACAGTAGCATTCTGTGAAAATTCTTTCTGTTCTGTGCATTCAACTAACAGAGTTGAACCTTACTTTTGATTGAGCCGTTCTGAAACACTCTTTCTGTAGAAACTGCAATTGGACATGCTAAGCGCTAAGAGGCCTACATTGGGAAAAAGAATATCTTCAAATAAAAACTACACAGATGCATTCTGTGAAACTTATTTCTGATCTGCAAATTCAGTTAACAGAGATAAAACATATTTTTGATTGAGCAGTTATGAAATACTCTTTTTGTAGAAAATGCAAGTGGAGATTCGGAGCGCTAAGAGGGTAATAGTGGAAAAAGGAATGTCTTCAAATATAAACTACACAGAATCATTCGGTGAGACTTCTTTCTGATCTGTGCATTCAGCTAACAGAGTTAAACCATACTTTTGATTGAACAGATCTGAACACTCTTTCTGTAGAAAATGCAACTGGACATTTGGAGCGCTAAGAGCGTAGTAGTGGAAAAAGTAATATATTCAAATATAAACTACACAGAAGCATTCTGTGAAACTTCTTTCTGATCTGAGCATTCAGCTAACAGAGTTAAACCATACTTTTGATTGAGCAGTTTTGAAACACTCTGTCTGTAGAAAATGCAACTGAACATTCGTAGCGCTAAGTGGGTAATAGTGGAAAAAAGAATATGTTCAAATATAAACTACACTGAAGCATTGTATGAAACTTCTTTCTGTTCTGTGCATTCAACTAACAGAGTTGAACCTTACTTTTGATTGAGCCGTTCAGAAACACTCTTTCTGTAGAAACTGCAATTGGACATTCTGAGCGCTAAGAGGCCTATATTGGGAAAAAGAATGTCTACAAATAAAAACTACACAGAAGAATTGTGTGAAACTTCTTTCTGTTCTGTTTGTTCAATTAAAAGAGTTGAACCTTAGTTTTGATTGAGCCGTTCTGAAACACTCTTTCTGTAGAAAATGCAAGTGGAGATTCGGAGCGCTAAGAGGGTAATAGTGGAAAAAGGAATGTCTCCAAATATAAACTACACAGAATCATTCTGTGAAACTTCTTTCTGATCTGTGCATTCAGCTAACAGAGGTAAACCATACTTTTGATTGAGCAGATCTGAACACTCTTTCTGTAGAAAACGCAAATGGACATTTGGAGCGCTAAGAGAGTAGTAGTGGAAAAAGGAATATATTCAAATATAAACTACACAGAAGCATTCTGTGAAACTTCTTTCTGATCTGAGCATTCAGCTAACAGAGTTAAACCATACTTTTGATTGAGCAGTTTTGAAACACTCTGTCTGTAGAAAATGCAACTGGACATTCGTAGCGCTAAGTGGGTAATAGTGGAAAAAAGAATATGTTCAAATATAAACTACACAGAAGCATTGTATGAAACTTCTTTCTGTTCTGTGCATTCAACTAACAGAGTTGAACCTTACTTTTGATTGAGCCGTTCTGAAACACTCTTTCTGTAGAAACTGCAATTGGACATTCTGAGTGCTAAGAGGCCTCTATTGGGAAAACTAATATCTTCAAATAAAAACTACACAGAAGCATTGTGTGAAACTTATTTCTGATATGTTCATTAAGCTAACATAGTTAAACCATACTTTTGATTGCGCAGTTCTGAACACTCTTTCTGTAGAAAATGCAAGTGGACATTCGCAGCGCTAAGAGGGTAATAGTGGAAAAGGGAATATATTCAAATATAAACTACACAGTAGCATTCTGTGAAAATTCTTTCTGTTCTGTGCATTCAACTAACAGAGTTGAACTTTACTTTCGATTGAGCCGTTCCGAAACACTCTTTCTGTAGAAACTGCAATTGGACATGCTAAGCGGTAAGAGGCCTACATTGGGAAAAAGAATATCTTCAAATAAAAACTACACAGATGCATTCTGTGAAACTTATTTCTGATCTGTAAATTCAGTTAACAGAGATAAAACATATTTTTGATTGAGCAGTTATGAAACACTCTTTTTGTAGAAAATGCAAGTGGAGATTCGGAGCGCTAAGAGGGTACTAGTGGAAAAAGGAATGTCTTCAAATATAAACTACACAGAATCATTCGGTGAAACTTCTTTCTGATCTGTGCATTCAGCTAACAGAGTTAAACCATACTTTTGATTGAGCAGATCTGAACACTCTTTCTGTAGAAAATGCAACTGGACATTTGGAGCGCTAAGAGCGTAGTAGTGGAAAAAGGAATATATTCAAATATAAACTACACAGAAGCATTCTGTGAAACTTCTTTCTGATCTGAGCATTCAGCTAACAGAGTTAAACCATACTTTTGATTGAGCAGTTTTGAAACACTCTGTCTGTAGGAAATGCAACTGGACATTCGTAGCGCTAAGTGGGTAATAGTGGAAAAAAGAATATGTTCAAATAGAAACTACACAGAAGCAGTGTATGAAACTTCTTTCTGTTCTGTGCATTCAACTAACAGAGTTGAACCTTACTTTTGATTGAGCCGTTCTGAAACACTCTTTCTGTAGAAACTGCAATTGGACATTCTGAGCGCTAAGAGGCCTATATTGGGAAAAAGAATGTCTACAAATAAAAACTACACAGAAGAATTGTGTGAAACTTCTTTCTGTTCTGTTTGTTCAAATAAAGAGTTGAACCTTAGTTTTGATTGAGCCGTTCTGAAACACTCTTTCTGTAGAAAATGCAAGTGGAGATTCGGAGCGCTAAGTGGGTAATAGTGGAAAAAGGAATGTCTCCAAATATAAACTACACAGAATCATTCTGTGAAACTTCTTTCTGATCTGTGCATTCAGCTAACAGAGTTAAACCATACTTTTGATTGAGCAGATCTGAACACTCTTTCTGTAGATAATGCAACTGGACATTTGGAGCGCTAAGAGAGTAGTAGTGGAAAAAGGAATATATTCAAATATAAACTACACAGAAGCATTCTGTGAAACTTCTTTCTGATCTGAGCATTCAGCTAACAGAGTTAAACCATACTTTTGATTGAGCAGTTTTGAAACACTCTGTCTGTAGAAAATGCAACTGGACATTCGTAGCGCTAAGTGGGTAATAGTGGAAAAAAGAATATGTTCAAATGTAAACTACACAGAAGCATTGTATGAAACTTATTTCTGTTCTGTGCATTCAACTAACAGAGTTGAACCTTACTTTTGATTGAGCCGTTCTGAAACACTCTTTCTGTAGAAACTGCAATTGGACATTCTGAGCGCTAAGAGGCCTATATTGGGAAAAAGAATGTCTACAAATAAAAACTACACAGAAGAGTTGTGTGAAACTTCTTTCTGTTCTGTTTGTTCAAATAAAGAGTTGAACCTTAGTTTTGATTGAGCCGTTCTGAAACACTCTTTCTGTAGAAAATGCAAGTGGAGATTCGGAGCGCTAAGTGGGTAATAGTGGAAAAAGGAATGTCTCCAAATATAAACTACACAGAATCATTCTGTGAAACTTCTTTCTGATCTGTGCATTCAGCTAACAGAGTTAAACCATACTTTTGATTGAGCAGATCTGAACACTCTTTCTGTAGATAATGCAACTGGACATTTGGGGCGCTAAGAGAGTAGTAGTGGAAAAAGGAATATATTCAAATATAAACTACACAGAAGCATTCTGTGAAACTTCTTTCTGATCTGAGCATTCAGCTAACAGAGGTAAACCATACTTTTGATTGAGCAGTTTTGAAACACTCTGTCTGTAGAAAATGCAACTGGACATTCGTAGCGCTAAGTGGGTAATAGTGGAAAAAAGAATATGTTCAAATATAAACTACACAGAAGCATTGTATGAAACTTATTTCTGTTCTGTGCATTCAACTAACAGAGTTGAACCTTACTTTTGATTGAGCCGTTCTGAAACACTCTTTCTGTAGAAACTGCAATTGGACATTCTGAGTGCTAAGAGGCCTCTATTGGGAAAACTAATATCTTCAAATAAAAACTACACAGAAGCATTGTGTGAAACTTATTTCTGATATGTTCATTAAGCTAACAGAGTTAAACCATACTTTTGATTGCGCAGTTCTGAACACTCTTTCTGTAGAAAATGCAAGTGGACATTCGCAGCGCTAAGAGGGTAATAGTGGAAAAGGGAATATATTCAAATATAAACTACACAGTAGCATTCTGTGAAAATTCTTTGTGTTCTGTGCATTCAACTAACAGAGTTGAACTTTACTTTCGATTGAGCCGTTCTGAAACACTCTTTCTGTAGAAACTGCAATTGGACATGCTAAGCGCCAAGAGGCCTACATTGGGAAAAAGAATATCTTCAAATAAAAACTACACAGATGCATTCTGTGAAACTTATTTCTGATCTGTAAATTCAGTTAACAGAGATAAAACATATTTTTGATTGAGCAGTTATGAAACACTCTTTTTGTAGAAAATGCAAGTGGAGATTCGGAGCGCTAAGAGGGTACTAGTGGAAAAAGGAATGTCTTCAAATATAAACTACACAGAATCATTCGGTGAAACTTCTTTCTGATCTGTGCATTCAGCTAACAGAGTTAAACCATACTTTTGATTGAGCAGATCTGAACACTCTTTCTGTAGAAAATGCAACTGGACATTTGGAGCGCTAAGAGCGTAGTAGTGGAAAAAGGAATATATTCAAATATAAACTACACAGAAGCATTCTGTGAAACTTCTTTCTGATCTGAGCATTCAGCTAACAGAGTTAAACCATACTTTTGATTGAGCAGTTTTGAAACACTCTGTCTGTAGGAAATGCAACTGGACATTCGTAGCGCTAAGTGGGTAATAGTGGAAAAAAGAATATGTTCAAATAGAAACTACACAGAAGCAGTGTATGAAACTTCTTTCTGTTCTGTGCATTCAACTAACAGAGTTGAACCTTACTTTTGATTGAGCCGTTCTGAAACACTCTTTCTGTAGAAACTGCAATTGGACATTCTGAGCGCTAAGAGGCCTATATTGGGAAAAAGAATGTCTACGAATAAAAACTACACAGAAGAATTGTGTGAAACTTCTTTCTGTTCTGTTTGTTCAAATAAAGAGTTGAACCTTAGTTTTGATTGAGCCGTTCTGAAACACTCTTTCTGTAGAAAATGCAAGTGGAGATTCGGAGCGCTAAGTGGGTAATAGTGGAAAAAGGAATGTCTCCAAATATAAACTACACAGAATCATTCTGTGAAACTTCTTTCTGATCTGTGCATTCAGCTAACAGAGTTAAACCATACTTTTGATTGAGCAGATCTGAACACTCTTTCTGTAGATAATGCAACTGGACATTTGGAGCGCTAAGAGAGTAGTAGTGGAAAAAGGAATATATTCAAATATAAACTACACAGAAGCATTCTGTGAAACTTCTTTCTGATCTGAGCATTCAGCTAACAGAGTTAAACCATACTTTTGATTGAGCAGTTTTGAAACACTCTGTCTGTAGAAAATGCAACTGGACATTCGTAGCGCTAAGTGGGTAATAGTGGAAAAAAGAATATGTTCAAATGTAAACTACACAGAAGCATTGTATGAAACTTATTTCTGTTCTGTGCATTCAACTAACAGAGTTGAACCTTACTTTTGATTGAGCCGTTCTGAAACACTCTTTCTGTAGAAACTGCAATTGGACATTCTGAGCGCTAAGAGGCCTATATTGGGAAAAAGAATGTCTACAAATAAAAACTACACAGAAGAGTTGTGTGAAACTTCTTTCTGTTCTGTTTGTTCAAATAAAGAGTTGAACCTTAGTTTTGATTGAGCCGTTCTGAAACACTCTTTCTGTAGAAAATGCAAGTGGAGATTCGGAGCGCTAAGTGGGTAATAGTGGAAAAAGGAATGTCTCCAAATATAAACTACACAGAATCATTCTGTGAAACTTCTTTCTGATCTGTGCATTCAGCTAACAGAGTTAAACCATACTTTTGATTGAGCAGATCTGAACACTCTTTCTGTAGATAATGCAACTGGACATTTGGGGCGCTAAGAGAGTAGTAGTGGAAAAAGGAATATATTCAAATATAAACTACACAGAAGCATTCTGTGAAACTTCTTTCTGATCTGAGCATTCAGCTAACAGAGGTAAACCATACTTTTGATTGAGCAGTTTTGAAACACTCTGTCTGTAGAAAATGCAACTGGACATTCGTAGCGCTAAGTGGGTAATAGTGGAAAAAAGAATATGTTCAAATATAAACTACACAGAAGCATTGTATGAAACTTATTTCTGTTCTGTGCATTCAACTAACAGAGTTGAACCTTACTTTTGATTGAGCCGTTCTGAAACACTCTTTCTGTAGAAACTGCAATTGGACATTCTGAGTGCTAAGAGGCCTCTATTGGGAAAACTAATATCTTCAAATAAAAACTACACAGAAGCATTGTGTGAAACTTATTTCTGATATGTTCATTAAGCTAACAGAGTTAAACCATACTTTTGATTGCGCAGTTCTGAACACTCTTTCTGTAGAAAATGCAAGTGGACATTCGCAGCGCTAAGAGGGTAATAGTGGAAAAGGGAATATATTCAAATATAAACTACACAGTAGCATTCTGTGAAAATTCTTTGTGTTCTGTGCATTCAACTAACAGAGTTGAACTTTACTTTCGATTGAGCCGTTCTGAAACACTCTTTCTGTAGAAACTGCAATTGGACATGCTAAGCGCCAAGAGGCCTACATTGGGAAAAAGAATATCTTCAAATAAAAACTACACAGATGCATTCTGTGAAACTTATTTCTGATCTGTAAATTCAGTTAACAGAGATAAAACATATTTTTGATTGAGCAGTTATGAAACACTCTTTTTGTAGAAAATGCAAGTGGAGATTCGGAGCGCTAAGAGGGTACTAGTGGAAAAAGGAATGTCTTCAAATATAAACTACACAGAATCATTCGGTGAAACTTCTTTCTGATCTGTGCATTCAGCTAACAGAGTTAAACCATACTTTTGATTGAGCAGATCTGAACACTCTTTCTGTAGAAAATGCAACTGGACATTTTGAGCGCTAAGAGCGTAGTAGTGGAAAAAGGAAGATATTCAAACATAAACTACACAGAAGCATTCTGTGAAACTTCTTTCTGATCTGAGCATTCAGCTAACAGAGTTAAACCATACTTTTGATTGAGCAGTTTTGAAACACTCTGTCTGTAGAAAATGCAACTGGACATTCGTAGCGCTAAGTGGGTAATAGTGGAAAAAAGAATATGTTCAAATAGAAACTACACAGAGGCATTGTATGAAACTACTTTCTGTTCTGTGCATTCAACTAACAGAGTTGAACCTTACTTTTGATTGAGCCATTCTGAAACACTCTTTCTGTAGAAACTGCAATTGGACATTCTGAGCGCTAAGAGGCCTATATTGGGAAAAAGAATGTCTACAAATAAAAACTACACAGAAGAATTGTGTGAAACTTCTTTCTGTTCTGTTTGTTCAACTAAAAGAGTTGAACCTTAGTTTTGATTGAGCCGTTCTGAAACACTCTTTCTGTAGAAAATACAAGTGGAGATTCGGAGCGCTAAGTTGGTAATAGTGGAAAAAGGAATGTCTCCAAATGTAAACTACACAGAATCATTCTCTGAAACTTCTTTCTTATCTGTGCATTCAGCTAACAGAGTTAAACCATACTTTTGATTGAGCAGATCTGAACACTCTTTCTGTAGATAATGCAACTGGACATTTGGAGCGCTAAGAGAGTAGTAGTGGAAAAAGGAATATATTCAAATATAAACTACACAGAAGCATTCTGTGAAACTTCTTTCTGATCTGAGCATTCAGCTAACAGAGTTAAACCATACTTTTGATTGAGCAGTTTTGAAACACTCTGTCTGTAGAAAATGCAACTGGACATTCGTAGCGCTAAGTGGGTAATAGTGGAAAAAAGAATATATTCAAATATAAACTACACAGAAGCATTGTATGAAACTTCTTTCTGTTCTGTGCATTCAACTAACAGAGTTGAACCTTACTTTTGATTGAGCCGTTCTGAAACACTCTTTCTGTAGAAACTGCAATTGGACATTCTGAGCGCTAAGTTGCCTGTATTGGGAAAAAAAATATCTTCAAATAAAAACTACACAGAAGCATTGTGTGAAACTTATTTCTGATATGTTCATTAAGCTAACAGAATTAAACCATACTTTTGATTGCGCAGTTCTGAACACTCTTTCTGTAGAAAATGCAAGTGGACATTCGGAGCGCTAAGAGGGTAATAGTGGAAAAAGGAATATATTCAAATATAAACTACACAGTAGCATTCTGTGAAAATTCTTTCTGTTCTGTGCATTCAACTAACAGAGTTGAACCTTACTTTTGATTGAGCCATTCTGAAACACTCTTTCTGTAGAAACTGCAATTGGACATGCTAAGCGCTAAGAGGCCTACATTGGGAAAAAGAATATCTTCAAAGAAAAACTACACAGATGCATTCTGTGAAACTTATTTCTGATCTGTAAACTCAGTTAACAGAGATAAAACATATTTTTGATTGAGCAGTTATGAAACCCTCTTTTTGTAGCAAATGCAAGTGGAGATTCGGAGCACTAAGAGGGTAATAGTGGAAAAAGGAATGTCTTCAAATGTAAACTACACAGAATCATTCGGTGAAACTTCTTTCTGATCTGTGCATTCAGCTAACAGAGTTAAACCATACTTTTGATTGAGCAGATCTGAACACTCTTTCTGTAGAAAATTCAACTGGACATTTGGAGCGCTAAGAGCGTAGTAGTGGAAAAAGGAATATATTCAAATATAAACTACACAGAAGCATTCTGTGAAACTTCTTTCTGATCTGAGCATTCAGCTAACAGAGTTAAACCATACTTTTGATTGAGCAGTTTTGAAACACTCTGTCTGTAGAAAATGCAACTGGACATTCGTAGCGCTAAGTGGGTAATAGTGGAAAAAAGAATATGTTCAAATATAAACTACACAGAAGCATTGTATGAAACTCCTTTCTGTTCTGTGCATTCAACTAACAGAGTTGAACCTTACTTTTGATTGAGCCGTTCTGAAACACTCTTTCTGTAGAAACTGCCATTGGACATTCTGAGCGCTAGGAGGCCTCTATTGGGAAAAAGAATGTCTACAAATAAAAACTACACAGAAGAATTGTGTGAAACTTCTTTCTGTTCTGTTTGTTCAACTAAAAGAGTTGAACCTTAGTTTTGATTGAGCCGTTCTGAAACACTCTTTCTGTAGAAAATGCAAGTGGAGATTCGGAGCGCTAAGAGGGTAATAGTGGAAAAAGGAATGTCTCCAAATATAAACTACACAGAATCATTCTGTGAAACTTCTTTCTGATCTGAGCATTCAGCTAACAGAGTTAAACCATACTTTTGATTGAGCAGTTTTGAAACACTCTGTCTGTAGAAAATGCAACGGGACATTCGTAGCGCTAAGTGGGTAATAGTGGAAAAAAGAATATGTTCAAATATAAACGACACAGAAGCATTGTATGAAACTTCTTTCTGTTCTGTGCATTCAACTAACAGAGTTGAACCTTACTTTTGATTGAGCCTTTCTGAAACACTCTTTCTGTAGAAACTGCAATTGGACATTCTGAGCGCTAAGAGGCCTCTATTGGGAAAAATAATATCTTCAAATAAAAACTACACAGAAGCATTGTGTGAAACTTATTTCTGATATGTTCATTAAGCTAACAGAGTTAAACCATACTTTTGATTGCGCAGTTCTGAACACTCTTTATGTAGAAAATGCAAGTGGACATTCGGAGCGCTAAGAGGGTAATAGTGGAAAAAGGAATATATTCAAATATAAACTACACAGTAGCATTCTGTGAAAATTCTTTCTGTTCTGTGCATTCAACTAACAGAGTTGAACCTTACTTTTGATTGAGCCGTTCTGAAACACTCTTTCTGTAGAAACTGCAATTGGACATGCTAAGCGCTAAGAGGCCTACATTGGGAAAAGGAATATCTTCAAATAAAAACTACACAGATGCATTCTGTGAAACTTATTTCTGATCTGTAAATTCAGTTAACAGAGATAAAACATATTTTTGATTGAGCAGTTATGAAACACTCTTTTTGTAGAAAATGCAAGTGGAGATTCGGAGCGCTAAGCGGGTACTAGTGGAAAAAGGAATGTCTTCAAATATAAACTACACAGAATCATTCGGTGAAACTTCTTTCTGATCTGTGCATTCAGCTAACAGAGTTAAACCATACTTTGATTGAGCAGATCTGAACACTCTTTCTGTAGAAAATGCAACTGGACATTTGGAGCGCTAAGAGCGTAGTAGTGGAAAAAGGAATATATTCAAATATAAACTACACAGAAGCATTCTGTGAAACATCTTTCTGATATGAGCATTCAGCTAACAGAGTTAAACCATACTTTTGATTGAGCAGTTTTGAAACACTCTGTCTGTAGAAAATGCAACTGGACATTCGTAGCGCTAAGTGGGTAATAGGGGAAAAAAAAATATGTTCAAATATAAACTACACAGAAGCATTGTATGAAACTTCTTTGTATTCTGTGCATTCAACTAACAGAGTTGAACATTACTTTTGATTGAGCCGTTCTGAAACACTCTTTCTGTAGAAACTGCAATTGGACATTCTGAGCGCTAGGAGGCCTATATTGGGAAAAAGAATGTCTACAAATAAAAACTACACAGAAGAATTGTGTGAAACTTCTTTCTGTTCTGTTTGTTCAACTAAAAGAGTTGAACCTTAGTTTTGATTGAGCCGTTCTGAAACACTCTTTCTGTAGAAAATGCAAGTGGAGATTCGGAGCGCTAAGAGGGTAATAGTGGAAAAAGGAATGTCTCCAAATATAAACTACACAGAATCATTCTGTGAAACTTCTTTCTGATCTGTGCATTCAGCTAACAGAGTTAAACCATACTTTTGATTGAGCAGATCTGAACACTCTTTCTGTAGAAAATGCAACTGGACATTTGGAGCGCTGAGAGAGCAGTAGTGGAAAGAGGAATATATTCAAATATAAACTACACAGAAGCATTCTGTGAAACTTTTTTCTGATCTGAGCATTCAGCTAACAGAGTTAAACCATACTTTTGATTGAGCAGTTTTGAAACACTCTGTCTGTAGAAAATGCAACGGGACATTCGTAGCGCGAAGTGGGTAATAGTGGAAAAAAGAATATGTTCAAATATAAACGACACAGAAGCATTGTATGAAACTTCTTCCTGTTCTGTGCATTCAACTAACAGAGTTGAACCTTACTTTTGATTGAGCCTTTCTGAAACACTCTTTCTGTAGAAACTGCAATTGGACATTCTGAGCGCTAAGAGGCATCTATTGGGAAAAATAATATCTTCAAATAAAAACTACACAGAAGCATTGTGTGAAACTTATTTCTGATATGTTCATTAAGCTAACAGAGTTAAACCATACTTTTGATTGCGCAGTTCTGAACACTCTTTCTGTAGAAAATGCAAGTGGACATTCGGAGCGCTAAGAGGGTAATAGTGGAAAAAGGAATATATTCAAATATAAACTACACAGTAGCATTCTGTGAAAATTCTTTCTGTTCTCTGCATTCAACTAACAGAGTTGAACCTTACTTTTGATTGAGCCGTTCTGAAACACTCTTTCTGTAGAAACTGCAATTGGACATGCTAAGCGCTAAGATTCCTACATTGGGAAAAAGAATATCTTCAAATAAAAACTACACAGATGCATTCTGTGAAACTTATTTCTGATCTGTAAATTCAGTTAACAGAGATAAAACATATTTTTGATTGAGCAGTTATGAAAAACTCTTTTTGTAGAAAATGCAAGTGGAGATTCGGAGCGCTAAGAGGGTACTAGTGGAAAAAGGAATGTCTTCAAATATAAACTACACAGAATCATTCGGTGAAACTTCTTTCTGATCTGTGCATTCAGCTAACAGAGTTAAACCATACTTTTGATTGAGCAGATCTGAACACTCTTTCTGTAGAAAATGCAACTGGACATTTGGAGCGCTAAGAGCCTAGTGGTGGAAAAAGGAATATATTCAAATATAAACTACACAGAAGCATTCTGTGAAACTTCTTTTTGATTTCAGCATTCAGCTAACAGAGTTAAACCATACTTTTGATTGAGCAGTTTTGAAACACTCTGTCTGTAGAAAATGCAACTGGACATTCGTAGCGCTAAGTGGGTAATAGTGGAAAAAAGAATATGTTCATATAGAAACTACACAGAAGCATTGTATGAAACTTCTTTCTGTTCTGTGCATTCAACTAACAGAGTTGAACCTTACTTTTGATTGAGCCGTTCTGAAACACTCTTTCTGTAGAAACTGCAATTGGACATTCTGAGCGCTAAGAGGCCTATATTGGGAAAAAGAATGTCTACAAATAAAAACTACACAGAAGAATTGTGTGAAACTTCTTTCTGTTCTGTTTGTTCAACTAAAAGAGTTGAACCTTAGTTTTGATTGAGCCGTTCTGAAACACTCTTTCTGTAGAAAATGCAAGTGGAGATTCGGAGCGCTAAGTGGGTAATAGTGGAAAAAGAAATGTCTCCAAATATAAACTACACAGAATCATTCTGTGAAACTTCTTTCTGATCTGTGCATTCAGCTAACAGAGTTAAACCATACTTTTGATTGAGCAGATCTGAACACTCTTTCTGTAGAAAATGCAACTGGACAATTGGAGCGCTAAGAGAGTAGTAGTGGAAAAAGGAATATATTCAAATATAAACTACACAGAAGCATTCTGTGAAACTTCTTTCTGATCTGAGAATTCAGCTAACAGAGTTAAACCATACTTTTGACTGAGCAGTTTTGAAACACTCTGTCTGTAGAAAATGCAACTGGACATCCGTAGCGCTAAGTGGGTAATAGTGGAAAAAAGAATATGTTCAAATATAAACTACACAGAAGCATTGTATGAAACTTCTTTCTGTTCTGTGCATTCAACTAACAGAGTTGAACCTTACTTTTGATTGAGCCGTTCTGAAACACTCTTTCTGTAGAAACTGCAATTGGACATTCTGAGCGCTAAGAGGCCTCTATTGGGAAAAATAATATCTTCAAATAAAAACTACACAGAAGCATTGTGTGAAACTTATTTCTGATATGTTCATTAAGCTAACAGAATTAAACCATACTTTTGATTGCGCAGTTCTGAACACTCTTTCTGTAGAAAATGCAAGTGGACATTCGGAGCGCTAAGAGGGTAATAGTGGAAAAAGGAATATATTCAAATATAAACTACACAGTAGCATTCTGTGAAAATTCTTTCTGTTCTGTGCATTCAACTAACAGAGTTGAACCTTACTTTTGATTGAGCCATTCTGAAACACTCTTTCTGTAGAAACTGCAATTGGACAGGCTAAGCGCTAAGAGGCCTACATTGGGAAAAAGAATATCTTCAAATAAAAACTACACAGATGCATTCTGTGAAACTTATTTCTGATCTGTATACTCAGTTAACAGAGATAAAACATATTTTTGATTGAGCAGTTATGAAACACTCTTTTTGTAGAAAATGCAAGTGGAGATTCGGAGCGCTAAGGGGGTAATAGTGGAAAAAGGAATGTCTTCAAATATAAACTACACAGAATCATTCGGTGAAACATCTTTCTGATCTGTGCATTCAGCTAACAGTGTTAAACCATACTTTTGATTGAGCAGATCTGAACACTCTTTCTGTAGAAAATGCAACTGGACATTTGGAGCGCTAAGAGCGTAGTAGTGGAAAAAGGAATATATTCAAATATAAACTACACAGAAGCATTCTGTGAAACTTCTTTCTGATCTGAGCATTCAGCTAACAGAGTTAAACCATACTTTTGATTGAGCAGTTTTGAAACACTCTGTCTGTAGAAAATGCAACTGGACATTCGTAGCGCTAAGTGGGTAATAGTGGAAAAAAGAATATGTTCAAATATAAACTACACAGAAGCATTGTATGAAACTTCTTTCTGTTCTGTGCATTCAACTAACAGAGTTGAACCTTACTTTTGATTGAGCCGTTCTGAAACACTCTTTCTGTAGAAACTGCAATTGGACATTCTGAGCGCTAGGAGGCCTATATTGGGAAAAAGAATGTCTACAAATAAAAACTACACAGAAGAATTGTGTGAAACTTCTTTCTGTTCTGTTTGTTCAACTAAAAGAGTTGAACCTTAGTTTTGATTGAGCCGTTCTGAAACACTCTTTCTGTAGAAAATGCAAGTGGAGATTCGGAGCGCTAAGAGGGTAATAGTGGAAAAAGGAATGTCTCCAAATATAAACTACACAGAATCATTCTGTGAAACTTCTTTCTGATCTGTGCATTCAGCTAACAGAGTTAAACCATACTTTTGATTGAGCAGATCTGAACACTCTTTCTGTAGAAAATGCAACTGGACATTTGGAGCGCTAAGAGAGTAGTAGTGGAAAAAGGAATATATTCAAATATAAACTACACAGAAGCATTCTGTGAAACTTCTTTCTGATCTGAGCATTCAGCTAACAGAGTTAAACCATACTTTTGATTGAGCAGTTTTGAAACACTCTGTCTGTAGAAAATGCAACTGGACATTCGTAGCGCTAAGTGGGTAATAGTGGAAAAAAGAATATATTCAAATATAAACTACACAGAAGCATTGTATGAAACTTCTTTCTGTTCTGTGCATTCAACTAACAGAGTTGAACCTTACTTTTGATTGAGCCGTTCTGAAACACTCTTTCTGTAGAAACTGCAATTGGACATTCTGAGCGCTAAGTTGCCTGTATTGGGAAAAATAATATCTTCAAATAAAAACTACACAGAAGCATTGTGTGAAACTTATTTCTGATATGTTCATTAAGCTAACAGAATTAAACCATACTTTTGATTGCGCAGTTCTGAACACTCTTTCTGTAGAAAATGCAAGTGGACATTCGGAGCGCTAAGAGGGTAATAGTGGAAAAAGGAATATATTCAAATATAAACTACACAGTAGCATTCTGTGAAAATTCTTTCTGTTCTGTGCATTCAACTAACAGAGTTGAACCTTACTTTTGATTGAGCCATTCTGAAACACTCTTTCTGTAGAAACTGCAATTGGACATGCTAAGCGCTAAGAGGCCTACATTGGGAAAAGGAATATCTTCAAATAAAAACTACACAGATGCATTCTGTGAAACTTATTTCTGATCTGTAAATTCAGTTAACAGAGATAAAACATATTTTTGATTGAGCAGTTATGAAACACTCTTTTTGTAGAAAATGCAAGTGGAGATTCGGAGCGCTAAGCGGGTACTAGTGGAAAAAGGAATGTCTTCAAATATAAACTACACAGAATCATTCGGTGAAACTTCTTTCTGATCTGTGCATTCAGCTAACAGAGTTAAACCATACTTTGATTGAGCAGATCTGAACACTCTTTCTGTAGAAAATGCAACTGGACATTTGGAGCGCTAAGAGCGTAGTAGTGGAAAAAGGAATATATTCAAATATAAACTACACAGAAGCATTCTGTGAAACATCTTTCTGATATGAGCATTCAGCTAACAGAGTTAAACCATACTTTTGATTGAGCAGTTTTGAAACACTCTGTCTGTAGAAAATGCAACTGGACATTCGTAGCGCTAAGTGGGTAATAGGGGAAAAAAAAATATGTTCAAATATAAACTACACAGAAGCATTGTATGAAACTTCTTTGTATTCTGTGCATTCAACTAACAGAGTTGAACATTACTTTTGATTGAGCCGTTCTGAAACACTCTTTCTGTAGAAACTGCAATTGGACATTCTGAGCGCTAGGAGGCCTATATTGGGAAAAAGAATGTCTACAAATAAAAACTACACAGAAGAATTGTGTGAAACTCCTTTCTGTTCTGTTTGTTCAACTAAAAGAGTTGAACCTTAGTTTTGATTGAGCCGTTCTGAAACACTCTTTCTGTAGAAAATGCAAGTGGAGATTCGGAGCGCTAAGAGGGTAATAGTGGAAAAAGGAATGTCTCCAAATATAAACTACACAGAATCATTCTGTGAAACTTCTTTCTGATCTGTGCATTCAGCTAACAGAGTTAAACCATACTTTTGATTGAGCAGATCTGAACACTCTTTCTGTAGAAAATGCAACTGGACATTTGGAGCGCTGAGAGAGCAGTAGTGGAAAGAGGAATATATTCAAATATAAACTACACAGAAGCATTCTGTGAAACTTTTTTCTGATCTGAGCATTCAGCTAACAGAGTTAAACCATACTTTTGATTGAGCAGTTTTGAAACACTCTGTCTGTAGAAAATGCAACGGGACATTCGTAGCGCGAAGTGGGTAATAGTGGAAAAAAGAATATGTTCAAATATAAACGACACAGAAGCATTGTATGAAACTTCTTCCTGTTCTGTGCATTCAACTAACAGAGTTGAACCTTACTTTTGATTGAGCCTTTCTGAAACACTCTTTCTGTAGAAACTGCAATTGGACATTCTGAGCGCTAAGAGGCCTCTATTGGGAAAAATAATATCTTCAAATAAAAACTACACAGAAGCATTGTGTGAAACTTATTTCTGATATGTTCATTAAGCTAACAGAGTTAAACCATACTTTTGATTGCGCAGTTCTGAACACTCTTTCTGTAGAAAATGCAAGTGGACATTCGGAGCGCTAAGAGGGTAATAGTGGAAAAAGGAATATATTCAAATATAAACTACACAGTAGCATTCTGTGAAAATTCTTTCTGTTCTCTGCATTCAACTAACAGAGTTGAACCTTACTTTTGATTGAGCCGTTCTGAAACACTCTTTCTGTAGAAACTGCAATTGGACATGCTAAGCGCTAAGATTCCTACATTGGGAAAAAGAATATCTTCAAATAAAAACTACACAGATGCATTCTGTGAAACTTATTTCTGATCTGTAAATTCAGTTAACAGAGATAAAACATATTTTTGATTGAGCAGTTATGAAACACTCTTTTTGTAGAAAATGCAAGTGGAGATTCGGAGCGCTAAGAGGGTACTAGTGGAAAAAGGAATGTCTTCAAATATAAACTACACAGAATCATTCGGTGAAACTTCTTTCTGATCTGTGCATTCAGCTAACAGAGTTAAACCATACTTTTGATTGAGCAGATCTGAACACTCTTTCTGTAGAAAATGCAACTGGACATTTGGAGCGCTAAGAGCCTAGTGGTGGAAAAAGGAATATATTCAAATATAAACTACACAGAAGCATTCTGTGAAACTTCTTTTTGATTTCAGCATTCAGCTAACAGAGTTAAACCATACTTTTGATTGAGCAGTTTTGAAACACTCTGTCTGTAGAAAATGCAACTGGACATTCGTAGCGCTAAGTGGGTAATAGTGGAAAAAAGAATATGTTCAAATAGAAACTACACAGAAGCATTGTATGAAACTTCTTTCTGTTCTGTGCATTCAACTAACAGAGTTGAACCTTACTTTTGATTGAGCCGTTCTGAAACACTCTTTCTGTAGAAACTGCAATTGGACATTCTGAGCGCTAAGAGGCCTATATTGGGAAAAAGAATGTCTACAAATAAAAACTACACAGAAGAATTGTGTGAAACTTCTTTCTGTTCTGTTTGTTCAACTAAAAGAGTTGAACCTTAGTTTTGATTGAGCCGTTCTGAAACACTCTTTCTGTAGAAAATGCAAGTGGAGATTCGGAGCGCTAAGTGGGTAATAGTGGAAAAAGAAATGTCTCCAAATATAAACTACACAGAATCATTCTGTGAAACTTCTTTCTGATCTGTGCATTCAGCTAACAGAGTTAAACCATACTTTTGATTGAGCAGATCTGAACACTCTTTCTGTAGAAAATGCAACTGGACAATTGGAGCGCTAAGAGAGTAGTAGTGGAAAAAGGAATATATTCAAATATAAACTACACAGAAGCATTCTGTGAAACTTCTTTCTGATCTGAGAATTCAGCTAACAGAGTTAAACCATACTTTTGACTGAGCAGTTTTGAAACACTCTGTCTGTAGAAAATGCAACTGGACATCCGTAGCGCTAAGTGGGTAATAGTGGAAAAAAGAATATGTTCAAATATAAACTACACAGAAGCATTGTATGAAACTTCTTTCTGTTCTGTGCATTCAACTAACAGAGTTGAACCTTACTTTTGATTGAGCCGTTCTGAAACACTCTTTCTGTAGAAACTGCAATTGGACATTCTGAGCGCTAAGAGGCCTCTATTGGGAAAAATAATATCTTCAAATAAAAACTACACAGAAGCATTGTGTGAAACTTATTTCTGATATGTTCATTAAGCTAACAGAATTAAACCATACTTTTGATTGCGCAGTTCTGAACACTCTTTCTGTAGAAAATGCAAGTGGACATTCGGAGCGCTAAGAGGGTAATAGTGGAAAAAGGAATATATTCAAATATAAACTACACAGTAGCATTCTGTGAAAATTCTTTCTGTTCTGTGCATTCAACTAACAGAGTTGAACCTTACTTTTGATTGAGCCATTCTGAAACACTCTTTCTGTAGAAACTGCAATTGGACAGGCTAAGCGCTAAGAGGCCTACATTGGGAAAAAGAATATCTTCAAATAAAAACTACACAGATGCATTCTGTGAAACTTATTTCTGATCTGTATACTCAGTTAACAGAGATAAAACATATTTTTGATTGAGCAGTTATGAAACACTCTTTTTGTAGAAAATGCAAGTGGAGATTCGGAGCGCTAAGAGGGTAATAGTGGAAAAAGGAATGTCTTCAAATATAAACTACACAGAATCATTCGGTGAAACATCTTTCTGATCTGTGCATTCAGCTAACAGTGTTAAACCATACTTTTGATTGAGCAGATCTGAACACTCTTTCTGTAGAAAATGCAACTGGACATTTGGAGCGCTAAGAGCGTAGTAGTGGAAAAAGGAATATATTCAAATATAAACTACACAGAAGCATTCTGTGAAACTTCTTTCTGATCTGAGCATTCAGCTAACAGAGTTAAACCATACTTTTGATTGAGCAGTTTTGAAACACTCTGTCTGTAGAAAATGCAACTGGACATTCGTAGCGCTAAGTGGGTAATAGTGGAAAAAAGAATATGTTCAAATATAAACTACACAGAAGCATTGTATGAAACTTCTTTCTGTTCTGTGCATTCAACTAACAGAGTTGAACCTTACTTTTGATTGAGCCGTTCTGAAACACTCTTTCTGTAGAAACTGCAATTGGACATTCTGAGCGCTAGGAGGCCTATATTGGGAAAAAGAATGTCTACAAATAAAAACTACACAGAAGAATTGTGTGAAACTTCTTTCTGTTCTGTTTGTTCAACTAAAAGAGTTGAACCTTAGTTTTGATTGAGCCGTTCTGAAACACTCTTTCTGTAGAAAATGCAAGTGGAGATTCGGAGCGCTAAGAGGGTAATAGTGGAAAAAGGAATGTCTCCAAATATAAACTACACAGAATCATTCTGTGAAACTTCTTTCTGATCTGTGCATTCAGCTAACAGAGTTAAACCATACTTTTGATTGAGCAGATCTGAACACTCTTTCTGTAGAAAATGCAACTGGACATTTGGAGCGCTAAGAGAGTAGTAGTGGAAAAAGGAATATATTCAAATATAAACTACACAGAAGCATTCTGTGAAACTTCTTTCTGATCTGAGCATTCAGCTAACAGAGTTAAACCATACTTTTGATTGAGCAGTTTTGAAACACTCTGTCTGTAGAAAATGCAACTGGACATTCGTAGCGCTAAGTGGGTAATAGTGGAAAAAAGAATATATTCAAATATAAACTACACAGAAGCATTGTATGAAACTTCTTTCTGTTCTGTGCATTCAACTAACAGAGTTGAACCTTACTTTTGATTGAGCCGTTCTGAAACACTCTTTCTGTAGAAACTGCAATTGGACATTCTGAGCGCTAAGTTGCCTGTATTGGGAAAAATAATATCTTCAAATAAAAACTACACAGAAGCATTGTGTGAAACTTATTTCTGATATGTTCATTAAGCTAACAGAATTAAACCATACTTTTGATTGCGCAGTTCTGAACACTCTTTCTGTAGAAAATGCAAGTGGACATTCGGAGCGCTAAGAGGGTAATAGTGGAAAAAGGAATATATTCAAATATAAACTACACAGTAGCATTCTGTGAAAATTCTTTCTGTTCTGTGCATTCAACTAACAGAGTTGAACCTTACTTTTGATTGAGCCATTCTGAAACACTCTTTCTGTAGAAACTGCAATTGGACATGCTAAGCGCTAAGAGGCCTACATTGGGAAAAAGAATATCTTCAAAGAAAAACTACACAGATGCATTCTGTGAAACTTATTTCTGATCTGTAAACTCAGTTAACAGAGATAAAACATATTTTTGATTGAGCAGTTATGAAACCCTCTTTTTGTAGAAAATGCAAGTGGAGATTCGGAGCACTAAGAGGGTAATAGTGGAAAAAGGAATGTCTTCAAATGTAAACTACACAGAATCATTCGGTGAAACTTCTTTCTGATCTGTGCATTCAGCTAACAGAGTTAAACCATACTTTTGATTGAGCAGATCTGAACACTCTTTCTGTAGAAAATTCAACTGGACATTTGGAGCGCTAAGAGCGCAGTAGTGGAAAAAGGAATATATTCAAATATAAACTACACAGAAGCATTCTGTGAAACTTCTTTCTGATCTGAGCATTCAGCTAACAGAGTTAAACCATACTTTTGATTGAGCAGTTTTGAAACACTCTGTCTGTAGAAAATGCAACTGGACATTCGTAGCGCTAAGTGGGTAATAGTGGAAAAAAGAATATGTTCAAATATAAACTACACAGAAGCATTGTATGAAACTCCTTTCTGTTCTGTGCATTCAACTAACAGAGTTGAACCTTACTTTTGATTGAGCCGTTCTGAAACACTCTTTCTGTAGAAACTGCCATTGGACATTCTGAGCGCTAGGAGGCCTCTATTGGGAAAAAGAATGTCTACAAATAAAAACTACACAGAAGAATTGTGTGAAACTTCTTTCTGTTCTGTTTGTTCAACTAAAAGAGTTGAACCTTAGTTTTGATTGAGCCGTTCTGAAACACTCTTTCTGTAGAAAATGCAAGTGGAGATTCGGAGCGCTAAGAGGGTAATAGTGGAAAAAGGAATGTCTCCAAATATAAACTACACAGAATCATTCTGTGAAACTTCTTTCTGATCTGAGCATTCAGCTAACAGAGTTAAACCATACTTTTGATTGAGCAGTTTTGAAACACTCTGTCTGTAGAAAATGCAACGGGACATTCGTAGCGCTAAGTGGGTAATAGTGGAAAAAAGAATATGTTCAAATATAAACGACACAGAAGCATTGTATGAAACTTCTTTCTGTTCTGTGCATTCAACTAACAGAGTTGAACCTTACTTTTGATTGAGCCTTTCTGAAACACTCTTTCTGTAGAAACTGCAATTGGACATTCTGAGCGCTAAGAGGCCTCTATTGGGAAAAATAATATCTTCAAATAAAAACTACACAGAAGCATTGTGTGAAACTTATTTCTGATATGTTCATTAAGCTAACAGAGTTAAACCATACTTTTGATTGCGCAGTTCTGAACACTCTTTATGTAGAAAATGCAAGTGGACATTCGGAGCGCTAAGAGGGTAATAGTGGAAAAAGGAATATATTCAAATATAAACTACACAGTAGCATTCTGTGAAAATTCTTTCTGTTCTGTGCATTCAACTAACAGAGTTGAACCTTACTTTTGATTGAGCCGTTCTGAAACACTCTTTCTGTAGAAACTACAATTGGACATGCTAAGCGCTAAGAGGCCTACATTGGGAAATGGAATATCTTCAAATAAAAACTACACAGATGCATTCTGTGAAACTTATTTCTGATCTGTAAATTCAGTTAACAGAGATAAAACATATTTTTGATTGAGCAGTTATGAAACACTCTTTTTGTAGAAAATGCAAGTGGAGATTCGGAGCGCTAAGCGGGTACTAGTGGAAAAAGGAATGTCTTCAAATATAAACTACACAGAATCATTCGGTGAAACTTCTTTCTGATCTGTGCATTCAGCTAACAGAGTTAAACCATACTTTGATTGAGCAGATCTGAACACTCTTTCTGTAGAAAATGCAACTGGACATTTGGAGCGCTAAGAGCGTAGTAGTGGAAAAAGGAATATATTCAAATATAAACTACACAGAAGCATTCTGTGAAACATCTTTCTGATATGAGCATTCAGCTAACAGAGTTAAACCATACTTTTGATTGAGCAGTTTTGAAACACTCTGTCTGTAGAAAATGCAACTGGACATTCGTAGCGCTAAGTGGGTAATAGGGGAAAAAAAAATATGTTCAAATATAAACTACACAGAAGCATTGTATGAAACTTCTTTGTATTCTGTGCATTCAACTAACAGAGTTGAACATTACTTTTGATTGAGCCGTTCTGAAACACTCTTTCTGTAGAAACTGCAATTGGACATTCTGAGCGCTAGGAGGCCTATATTGGGAAAAAGAATGTCTACAAATAAAAACTACACAGAAGAATTGTGTGAAACTCCTTTCTGTTCTGTTTGTTCAACTAAAAGAGTTGAACCTTAGTTTTGATTGAGCCGTTCTGAAACACTCTTTCTGTAGAAAATGCAAGTGGAGATTCGGAGCGCTAAGAGGGTAATAGTGGAAAAAGGAATGTCTCCAAATATAAACTACACAGAATCATTCTGTGAAACTTCTTTCTGATCTGTGCATTCGGCTAACAGAGTTAAACCATACTTTTGATTGAGCAGATCTGAACACTCTTTCTGTAGAAAATGCAACTGGACATTTGGAGCGCTGAGAGAGCAGTAGTGGAAAGAGGAATATATTCAAATATAAACTACACAGAAGCATTCTGTGAAACTTTTTTCTGATCTGAGCATTCAGCTAACAGAGTTAAACCATACTTTTGATTGAGCAGTTTTGAAACACTCTGTCTGTAGAAAATGCAACGGGACATTCGTAGCGCGAAGTGGGTAATAGTGGAAAAAAGAATATGTTCAAATATAAACGACACAGAAGCATTGTATGAAACTTCTTTCTGTTCTGTGCATTCAACTAACAGAGTTGAACCTTACTTTTGATTGAGCCTTTCTGAAACACTCTTTCTGTAGAAACTGCAATTGGACATTCTGAGCGCTAAGAGGCCTCTATTGGGAAAAATAATATCTTCAAATAAAAACTACACAGAAGCATTGTGTGAAACTTATTTCTGATA
Organism: Symphalangus syndactylus; assembly: GCF_028878055.3. Classification (NCBI taxonomy): domain Eukaryota; kingdom Metazoa; phylum Chordata; class Mammalia; order Primates; family Hylobatidae; genus Symphalangus; species Symphalangus syndactylus. Next base: position 102,424,178 of record NC_072438.2, read on the forward strand.
TGTTCATTAAGCTAACAGAGTTAAACCATACTTTTGATTGCGCAGTTCTGAACACTCTTTCTGTAGAAAATGCAAGTGGACATTCGGAGCGCTAAGAGGGTAATAGTGGAAAAAGGAATATATTCAAATATAAACTACACAGTAGCATTCTGTGAAAATTCTTTCTGTTCTCTGCATTCAACTAACAGAGTTGAACCTTACTTTTGATTGAGCCGTTCTGAAACACTCTTTCTGTAGAAACTGCAATTGGACATGCTAAGCGCTAAGATTCCTACATTGGGAAAAAGAATATCTTCAAATAAAAACTACACAGATGCATTCTGTGAAACTTATTTCTGATCTGTAAATTCAGTTAACAGAGATAAAACATATTTTTGATTGAGCAGTTATGAAACACTCTTTTTGTAGAAAATGCAAGTGGAGATTCGGAGCGCTAAGAGGGTACTAGTGGAAAAAGGAATGTCTTCAAATATAAACTACACAGAATCATTCGGTGAAACTTCTTTCTGATCTGTGCATTCAGCTAACAGAGTTAAACCATACTTTTGATTGAGCAGATCTGAACACTCTTTCTGTAGAAAATGCAACTGGACATTTGGAGCGCTAAGAGCCTAGTGGTGGAAAAAGGAATATATTCAAATATAAACTACACAGAAGCATTCTGTGAAACTTCTTTTTGATTTCAGCATTCAGCTAACAGAGTTAAACCATACTTTTGATTGAGCAGTTTTGAAACACTCTGTCTGTAGAAAATGCAACTGGACATTCGTAGCGCTAAGTGGGTAATAGTGGAAAAAAGAATATGTTCAAATAGAAACTACACAGAAGCATTGTATGAAACTTCTTTCTGTTCTGTGCATTCAACTAACAGAGTTGAACCTTACTTTTGATTGAGCCGTTCTGAAACACTCTTTCTGTAGAAACTGCAATTGGACATTCTGAGCGCTAAGAGGCCTATATTGGGAAAAAGAATGTCTACAAATAAAAACTACACAGAAGAATTGTGTGAAACTTCTTTCTGTTCTGTTTGTTCAACTAAAAGAGTTGAACCTTAGTTTTGATTGAGCCGTTCTGAAACACTCTTTCTGTAGAAAATGCAAGTGGAGATTCGGAGCGCTAAGTGGGTAATAGTGGAAAAAGAAATGTCTCCAAATATAAACTACACAGAATCATTCTGTGAAACTTCTTTCTGATCTGTGCATTCAGCTAACAGAGTTAAACCATACTTTTGATTGAGCAGATCTGAACACTCTTTCTGTAGAAAATGCAACTGGACAATTGGAGCGCTAAGAGAGTAGTAGTGGAAAAAGGAATATATTCAAATATAAACTACACAGAAGCATTCTGTGAAACTTCTTTCTGATCTGAGAATTCAGCTAACAGAGTTAAACCATACTTTTGACTGAACAGTTTTGAAACACTCTGTCTGTAGAAAATGCAACTGGACATCCGTAGCGCTAAGTGGGTAATAGTGGAAAAAAGAATATGTTCAAATATAAACTACACAGAAGCATTGTATGAAACTTCTTTCTGTTCTGTGCATTCAACTAACAGAGTTGAACCTTACTTTTGATTGAGCCGTTCTGAAACACTCTTTCTGTAGAAACTGCAATTGGACATTCTGAGCGCTAAGAGGCCTCTATTGGGAAAACAATATCTTCAAATAAAAACTACACAGAAGCATTGTGTGAAACTTATTTCTGATATGTTCATTAAGCTAACAGAGTTAAACCATAGTTTTGATTGCGCAGTTCTGAACACTCTTTCTGTAGAAAATGCAAGTGGACATTCGGAGCGCTAAGAGGGTAATAGTGGAAAAAGGAATATATTCAAATATAAACTACACAGTAGCATTCTGTGAAAATTCTTTCTGTTCTGTGCATTCAACTAACAGAGTTGAACCTTACTTTTGATTGAGCCGTTCTGAAACACTCTTTCTGTAGAAACTGCAATTGGACATGCTAAGCGCTAAGAGGCCTACATTGGGAAAAAGAATATCTTCAAATAAAAACTACACAGATGCATTCTGTGAAACTTATTTCTGATCTGTAAATTCAGTTAACATAGATAAAACATATTTTTGATTGAGCAGCTATGAAACACTCTTTTTGTAGAAAATGCAGGTGGAGATTCGGAGCGCTAAGGTGGTACTAGTGGAAAAAGGAATGTCTTCAAATATAAACTACACAGAATCATTCGGTGAAACTTCTTTCTGATCTGTGCATTCAGCTAACAGAGTTAAACCATACTTTTGATTGAGCAGATCTGAACACTCTTTCTGTAGAAAATGCAACTGGACATTTGGAGCGCTAAGAGCGTAGTAGTGGAAAGAGGAATATATTCAAATATAAACTACACAGAAGCATTCTGTGAAACTTCTTTCTGATCTGAGCATTCAGCTAACAGAGTTAAACCATACTTTTGATTGAGCAGTTTTGAAACACTCTGTCTGTAGAAAATGCAACTGGAAATTCGTAGCGCTAAGTGGGTAATAGTGGAAAAAAGAATATGTTCAAATATAAACTACACAGAAGCATTGTATGAAACTTCTTTCTGTTCTGTGCATTCAACTAACAGAGTTGAACATTACTTTTGATTGAGCCGTTCTGAAACACTCTTTCTGTAGAAACTGCAATTGGACATTCTGAGCGCTAGGAGGCCTATATTGGGAAAAAGAATGTCTACAAATAAAAACTACACAGAAGAATTGTGTGAAACTTCTTTCTGTTCTGTTTGTTCAACTAAAAGAGTTGAACCTTAGTTTTGATTGAGCCGTTCTGAAACACTCTTTCTGTAGAAAATGCAAGTGGAGATTCGGAGCGCTAAGAGGGTAATAGTGGAAAAAGGAATGTCTCCAAATATAAACTACACAGAATCATTCTGTGAAACTTCTTTCTGATCTGTGCATTCAGCTAACAGAGTTAAACCATACTTTTGATTGAGCAGATCTGAACACTCTTTCTGTAGAAAATGCAACTGGACATTTGGAGCGCTGAGAGAGCAGTAGTGGAAAGAGGAATATATTCAAATATAAACTACACAGAATCATTCTGTGAAACTTTTTTCTGATCTGAGCATTCAGCTAACAGAGTTAAACCATACTTTTGATTGAGCAGTTTTGAAACACTCTGTCTGTAGAAAATGCAACGGGACATTCGTAGCGCTAAGTGGGTAATAGTGGAAAAAAGAATATGTTCAAATATAAACGACACAGAAGCATTGTATGAAACTTCTTTCTGTTCTGTGCATTCAACTAACAGAGTTGAACCTTACTTTTGATTGAGCCTTTCTGAAACACTCTTTCTGTAGAAACTGCAATTGGACATTCTGAGCGCTAAGAGGCCTCTATTGGGAAAAATAATATCTTCAAATAAAAACTACACAGAAGCATTGTGTGAAACTTATTTCTGATATGTTCATTAAGCTAACAGAGTTAAACCATACTTTTGATTGCGCAGTTCTGAACACTCTTTCTGTAGAAAATGCAAGTGGACATTCGGAGCGCTAAGAGGGTAATAGTGGAAAAAGGAATATATTCAAATATAAACTACACAGTAGCATTCTGTGAAAATTCTTTCTGTTCTCTGCATTCAACTAACAGAGTTGAACCTTACTTTTGATTGAGCCGTTCTGAAACACTCTTTCTGTAGAAACTGCAATTGGACATGCTAAGCGCTAAGAGGCCTACATTGGGAAAAAGAATATCTTCAAATAAAAACTACACAGATGCATTCTGTGAAACTTATTTCTGATCTGTAAATTCAGTTAACAGAGATAAAACATATTTTTGATTGAGCAGTTATGAAACACTCTTTTTGTAGAAAATGCAAGTGGAGATTCGGAGCGCTAAGAGGGTACAAGTGGAAAAAGGAATGTCTTCAAATATAAACTACACAGAATCATTCGGTGAAACTTCTTTCTGATCTGTGCATTCAGCTAACAGAGTTAAACCATACTTTTGATTGAGCAGATCTGAACACTCTTTCTGTAGAAAATGCAACTGGACATTTGGAGCGCTAAGAGCGTAGTAGTGGAAAAAGGAATATATTCAAATATAAACTACACAGAAGCATTCTGTGAAACTTCTTTCTGATCTGAGCATTCAGCTAACAGAGTTAAACCATACTTTTGATTGAGCAGTTTTGAAACACTCTGTCTGTAGAAAATGCAACTGGACATTCGTAGCGCTAAGTGGGTAATAGTGGAAAAAAGAATATGTTCAAATATAAACGACACAGAAGCATTGTATGAAACTTCTTTCTGTTCTGTGCATTCAACTAACAGAGTTGAACCTTACTTTTGATTGAGCCTTTCTGAAACACTCTTTCTGTAGAAACTGCAATTGGACATTCTGAGCGCTAAGAGGCCTCTATTGGGAAAAATAATATCTTCAAATAAAAACTACACAGAAGCATTGTGTGAAACTTATTTCTGATATGTTCATTAAGCTAACAGAGTTAAACCATACTTTTGATTGCGCAGTTCTGAACACTCTTTCTGTAGAAAATGCAAGTGGACATTCGGAGCGCTAAGAGGGTAATAGTGGAAAAAGGAATATATTCAAATATAAACTACACAGTAGCATTCTGTGAAAATTCTTTCTGTTCTCTGCATTCAACTAACAGAGTTGAACCTTACTTTTGATTGAGCCGTTCTGAAACACTCTTTCTGTAGAAACTGCAATTGGACATGCTAAGCGCTAAGAGGCCTACATTGGGAAAAAGAATATCTTCAAATAAAAACTACACAGATGCATTCTGTGAAACTTATTTCTGATCTGTAAATTCAGTTAACAGAGATAAAACATATTTTTGATTGAGCAGTTATGAAACACTCTTTTTGTAGAAAATGCAAGTGGAGATTCGGAGCGCTAAGAGGGTACAAGTGGAAAAAGGAATGTCTTCAAATATAAACTACACAGAATCATTCGGTGAAACTTCTTTCTGATCTGTGCATTCAGCTAACAGAGTTAAACCATACTTTTGATTGAGCAGATCTGAACACTCTTTCTGTAGAAAATGCAACTGGACATTTGGAGCGCTAAGAGCGTAGTAGTGGAAAAAGGAATATATTCAAATATAAACTACACAGAAGCATTCTGTGAAACTTCTTTCTGATCTGAGCATTCAGCTAACAGAGTTAAACCATACTTTTGATTGAGCAGTTTTGAAACACTCTGTCTGTAGAAAATGCAACTGGACATTCGTAGCGCTAAGTGGGTAATAGTGGAAAAAAGAATATGTTCAAATATAAACTACACAGAAGCATTGTATGAAACTTCTTTCTGTTCTGTGCATTCAACTAACAGAGTTGAACCTTACTTTTGATTGAGCCGTTCTGAAACACTCTTTCTGTAGAAACTGCAATTGGACATTCTGAGCGCTAGGAGGCCTATATTGGAAAAAGAATGTCTACAAATAAAAACTACACAGAAGAATTGTGTGAAACTTCTTTCTGCTCTGTTTGTTCAACTAAAAGAGTTGAACCTTAGTTTTGATTGAGCCGTTCTGAAACACTCTTTCTGTAGAAAATGCAAGTGGAGATTCGGAGCGCTAAGAGGGTAATAGTGGAAAAAGGAATGTCTCCAAATATAAACTACACAGAATCATTCTGTGAAACTTCTTTCTGATCTGAGCATTCAGCTAACAGAGTTAAACCATACTTTTGATTGAGCAGATCTGAACACTCTTTCTGTAGAAAATGCAACTAGACTTTTGGAGCGCTAAGAGAGTAGTAGTGGAAAAAGGAATATATTCAAATATAAACTACACAGAAGCATTCTGTGAAACTTTTTTCTGATCTGAGCATTCAGCTAACAGAGTTAAACCATACTTTTGATTGAGCAGTTTTGAAACACTCTGTCTGTAGAAAATGCAACGGGAAATACGTAGCGCTAAATGGGTAATAGTGGAAAAAAGAATATGTTCAAATATAAACGACACAGAAGCATTGTATGAAACTTCTTTCTGTTCTGTGCATTCAACTAACAGAGTTGAACCTTACTTTTGATTGAGCCTTTCTGAAACACTCTTTCTGTAGAAACTGCAATTGGACATTCTGAGCGCTAAGAGGCCTCTATTGGGAAAAATAATATCTTCAAATAAAAACTACACAGAAGCAGTGTGTGAAACTTATTTCTGATATGTTCATTAAGCTAACAGAGTTAAACCATACTTTTGATTGCGCAGTTCTGAACACTCTTTATGTAGAAAATGCAAGTGGACATTCGGAGCGCTAAGAGGGTAATAGTGGAAAAAGGAATATATTCAAATATAAACTACAGAGTAGCATTCTGTGAAAATTCTTTCTGTTCTGTGCATTCAACTAACAGAGTTGAACCTTACTTTTGATTGAGCCGTTCTGAAACACTCTTTCTGTAGAAACTGCAATTGGACATTCTGAGCGCTAGGAGGCCTATATTGGGAAAAAGAATGTCTACAAATAAAAACTACACAGAAGAATTGTGTGAAACTTCTTTCTGTTCTGTTTGTTCAAATAAAAGAGTTGAACCTTAGTTTTGATTGAGCCGTTCTGAAACACTATTTCTGTAGAAAATGCAAGTGGAGATTCGGAGCGCTAAGAGGGTAATAGTGGAAAAAGGAATGTCTCCAAATATAAACTACACAGAATCATTCTGTGAAACTTCTTTCTGATCTGAGCATTCAGCTAACAGAATTAAACCATACATTTGATTGAGCAGTTTTGAAACACTCTGTCTGTAGAAAATGCAACGGGACATTCGTAGCGCTAAGTGGGTAATAGTGGAAAAAAGAATATGTTCAAATATAAACGACACAGAAGCATTGTATGAAACTTCTTTCTGTTCTGTGCATTCAACTAACAGAGTTGAACCTTACTTTTGATTGAGCCTTTCTGAAACACTCTTTCTGTAGAAACTGCAATTGGACATTCTGAGCGCTAAGAGGCCTCTATTGGGAAAACAATATCTTCAAATAAAAACTACACAGAAGCATTGTGTGAAACTTATTTCTGATATGTTCATTAAGCTAACAGAGTTAAACCATAGTTTTGATTGCGCAGTTCTGAACACTCTTTCTGTAGAAAATGCAAGTGGACATTCGGAGCGCTAAGAGGGTAATAGTGGAAAAAGGAATATATTCAAATATAAACTACACAGTAGCATTCTGTGAAAATTCTTTCTGTTCTGTGCATTCAACTAACAGAGTTGAACCTTACTTTTGATTGAGCCGTTCTGAAACACTCTTTCTGTAGAAACTGCAATTGGACATGCTAAGCGCTAAGAGGCCTACATTGGGAAAAAGAATATCTTCAAATAAAAACTACACAGATGCATTCTGTGAAACTTATTTCTGATCTGTAAATTCAGTTAACATAGATAAAACATATTTTTGATTGAGCAGTTATGAAACACTCTTTTTGTAGAAAATGCAGGTGGAGATTCGGAGCGCTAAGGTGGTACTAGTGGAAAAAGGAATGTCTTCAAATATAAACTACACAGAATCATTCGGTGAAACTTCTTTCTGATCTGTGCATTCAGCTAACAGAGTTAAACCATACTTTTGATTGAGCAGATCTGAACACTCTTTCTGTAGAAAATGCAACTGGACATTTGGAGCGCTAAGAGCGTAGTAGTGGAAAGAGGAATATATTCAAATATAAACTACACAGAAGCATTCTGTGAAACTTCTTTCTGATCTGAGCATTCAGCTAACAGAGTTAAACCATACTTTTGATTGAGCAGTTTTGAAACACTCTGTCTGTAGAAAATGCAACTGGAAATTCGTAGCGCTAAGTGGGTAATAGTGGAAAAAAGAATATGTTCAAATATAAACTACACAGAAGCATTGTATGAAACTTCTTTCTGTTCTGTGCATTCAACTAACAGAGTTGAACATTACTTTTGATTGAGCCGTTCTGAAACACTCTTTCTGTAGAAACTGCAATTGGACATTCTGAGCGCTAGGAGGCCTATATTGGGAAAAAGAATGTCTACAAATAAAAACTACACAGAAGAATTGTGTGAAACTTCTTTCTGTTCTGTTTGTTCAACTAAAAGAGTTGAACCTTAGTTTTGATTGAGCCGTTCTGAAACACTCTTTCTGTAGAAAATGCAAGTGGAGATTCGGAGCGTTAAGAGGGTAATAGTGGAAAAAGGAATGTCTCCAAATATAAACTACACAGAATCATTCTGTGAAACTTCTTTCTGATCTGTGCATTCAGCTAACAGAGTTAAACCATACTTTTGATTGAGCAGATCTGAACACTCTTTCTGTAGAAAATGCAACTGGACATTTGGAGCGCTGAGAGAGCAGTAGTGGAAAGAGGAATATATTCAAATATAAACTACACAGAATCATTCTGTGAAACTTTTTTCTGATCTGAGCATTCAGCTAACAGAGTTAAACCATACTTTTGATTGAGCAGTTTTGAAACACTCTGTCTGTAGAAAATGCAACGGGACCTTCGTAGCGCTAAGTGGGTAATAGTGGAAAAAAGAATATGTTCAAATATAAACGACACAGAAGCATTGTATGAAACTTCTTTCTGTTCTGTGCATTCAACTAACAGAGTTGAACCTTACTTTTGATTGAGCCTTTCTGAAACACTCTTTCTGTAGAAACTGCAATTGGACATTCTGAGCGCTAAGAGGCCTCTATTGGGAAAAATAATATCTTCAAATAAAAACTACACAGAAGCATTGTGTGAAACTTATTTCTGATATGTTCATTAAGCTAACAGAGTTAAACCATACTTTTGATTGCGCAGTTCTGAACACTCTTTCTGTAGAAAATGCAAGTGGACATTCGGAGCGCTAAGAGGGTAATAGTGGAAAAAGGAATATATTCAAATATAAACTACACAGTAGCATTCTGTGAAAATTCTTTCTGTTCTCTGCATTCAACTAACAGAGTTGAACCTTACTTTTGATTGAGCCGTTCTGAAACACTCTTTCTGTAGAAACTGCAATTGGACATGCTAAGCGCTAAGAGGCCTACATTGGGAAAAAGAATATCTTCAAATAAAAACTACACAGATGCATTCTGTGAAACTTATTTCTGATCTGTAAATTCAGTTAACAGAGATAAAACATATTTTTGATTGAGCAGTTATGAAACACTCTTTTTGTAGAAAATGCAAGTGGAGATTCGGAGCGCTAAGAGGGTACAAGTGGAAAAAGGAATGTCTTCAAATATAAACTACACAGAATCATTCGGTGAAACTTCTTTCTGATCTGTGCATTCAGCTAACAGAGTTAAACCATACTTTTGATTGAGCAGATCTGAACACTCTTTCTGTAGAAAATGCAACTGGACATTTGGAGCGCTAAGAGCGTAGTAGTGGAAAAAGGAATATATTCAAATATAAACTACACAGAAGCATTCTGTGAAACTTCTTTCTGATCTGAGCATTCAGCTAACAGAGTTAAACCATACTTTTGATTGAGCAGTTTTGAAACACTCTGTCTGTAGAAAATGCAACTGGACATTCGTAGCGCTAAGTGGGTAATAGTGGAAAAAAGAATATGTTCAAATATAAACTACACAGAAGCATTGTATGAAACTTCTTTCTGTTCTGTGCATTCAACTAACAGAGTTGAACCTTACTTTTGATTGAGCCGTTCTGAAACACTCTTTCTGTAGAAACTGCAATTGGACATTCTGAGCGCTAGGAGGCCTATATTGGAAAAAGAATGTCTACAAATAAAAACTACACAGAAGAATTGTGTGAAACTTCTTTCTGCTCTGTTTGTTCAACTAAAAGAGTTGAACCTTAGTTTTGATTGAGCCGTTCTGAAACACTCTTTCTGTAGAAAATGCAAGTGGAGATTCGGAGCGGTAAGAGGGTAATAGTGGAAAAAGGAATGTCTCCAAATTTAAACTACACAGAATCATTCTGTGAAACTTCTTTCTGATCTGAGCATTCAGCTAACAGAGTTAAACCATACTTTTGATTGAGCAGATCTGAACACTCTTTCTGTAGAAAATGCAACTAGACTTTTGGAGCGCTAAGAGAGTAGTAGTGGAAAAAGGAATATATTCAAATATAAACTACACAGAAGCATTCTGTGAAACTTTTTTCTGATCTGAGCATTCAGCTAACAGAGTTAAACCATACTTTTGATTGAGCAGTTTTGAAACACTCTGTCTGTAGAAAATGCAACGGGAAATACGTAGCGCTAAATGGGTAATAGTGGAAAAAAGAATATGTTCAAATATAAACGACACAGAAGCATTGTATGAAACTTCTTTCTGTTCTGTGCATTCAACTAACAGAGTTGAACCTTACTTTTGATTGAGCCTTTCTGAAACACTCTTTCTGTAGAAACTGCAATTGGACATTCTGAGCGCTAAGAGGCCTCTATTGGGAAAAATAATATCTTCAAATAAAAACTACACAGAAGCAGTGTGTGAAACTTATTTCTGATATGTTCATTAAGCTAACAGAGTTAAACCATACTTTTGATTGCGCAGTTCTGAACACTCTTTATGTAGAAAATGCAAGTGGACATTCGGAGCGCTAAGAGGGTAATAGTGGAAAAAGGAATATATTCAAATATAAACTACAGAGTAGCATTCTGTGAAAATTCTTTCTGTTCTGTGCATTCAACTAACAGAGTTGAACCTTACTTTTGATTGAGCCGTTCTGAAACACTCTTTCTGTAGAAACTGCAATTGGACATGCTAAGCGCTAAGAGGCCTACATTGGGAAAAGGAATATCTTCAAATAAAAACTACACAGATGCATTCTGTGAAACTTATTTCTGATCTGTAAATTCAGTTAACAGAGATAAAACATATTTTTGATTGAGCAGATATGAAACACTCTTTTTGTAGAAAATGCAAGTGGAGATTCGGAGCGCTAAGAGGGTACTAGTGGAAAAAGGAATGTCTTCAAATATAAACTACACAGAATCATTCGGTGAAATTTCTTTCTGATCTGTGCATTCAGCTAACAGAGTTAAACCATACTTTGATTGAGCAGATCTGAACACTCTTTCTGTAGAAAATGCAACCGGACATTTGGAGCGCTAAGAGCGTAGTAGTGGAAAAAGGAATATATTCAAATATAAACTACACAGAAGCATTCTGTGAAACATCTTTCTGATCTGAGCATTCAGCTAACAGAGTTAAACCATACTTCTGATTGAGCAGTTTTGAAACACTCTGTCTGTAGAAAATGCAACTGGACATTCGTAGCGCTAAGTGGGTAATAGGGGAAAAAACAATATGTTCAAATATAAACTACACAGAAGCATTGTATGAAACTTCTTTGTATTCTGTGCATTCAACTAACAGAGTTGAACATTACTTTTGATTGAGCCGTTCTGAAACACTCTTTCTGTAGAAACTGCAATTGGACATTCTGAGCGCTAGGAGGCCTATATTGGGAAAAAGAATGTCTACAAATAAAAACTACACAGAAGAATTGTGTGAAACTTCTTTCTGTTCTGTTTGTTCAACTAAAAGAGTTGAACCTTAGTTTTGATTGAGCCGTTCTGAAACACTCTTTCTGTAGAAAATGCAAGTGGAGATTCGGAGCGCTAAGAGGGTAATAGTGGAAAAAGGAATGTCTCCAAATATAAACTACACAGAATCATTCTGTGAAACTTCTTTCTGATCTGTGCATTCAGCTAACAGATTTAAACCATACTTTTGATTGAGCAGATCTGAACACTCTTTCTGTAGAAAATGCAACTGGACATTTGGAGCGCTGAGAGAGCAGTAGTGGAAAGAGGAATATATTCAAATATAAACTACACAGAATCATTCTGTGAAACTTTTTTCTGATCTGAGCATTCAGCTAACAGAGTTAAACCATACTTTTGATTGAGCAGTTTTGAAACACTCTGTCTGTAGAAAATGCAACGGGACATTCGTAGCGCTAAGTGGGTAATGGTGGAAAAAAGAATATGTTCAAATATAAACGACACAGAAGCATTGTATGAAACTTATTTCTGTTCTGTGCATTCAACTAACAGAGTTGAAACTTACTTTTGATTGAGCCTTTCTGAAACACTCTTTCTGTAGAAACTGCAATTGGACATTCTGAGCGCTAAGAGGCCTCTATTGGGAAAAATAATATCTTCAAATAAAAACTACACAGAAGCATTGTGTGAAACTTATTTCTGATATGTTCATTAAGCTAACAGAGTTAAACCATACTTTTGATTGCGCAGTTCTGAACACTCTTTCTGTAGAAAATGCAAGTGGACATTCGGAGCGCTAAGAGGGTAATAGTGGAAAAAGGAATATATTCAAATATAAACTACACAGTAGCATTCTGTGAAAATTCTTTCTGTTCTCTGCATTCAACTAACAGAGTTGAACCTTACTTTTGATTGAGACGTTCTGAAACACTCTTTCTGTAGAAACTGCAATTGGACATGCTAAGCGCTAAGAGGCCTACATTGGGAAAAAGAATATCTTCAAATAAAAACTACACAGATGCATTCTGTGAAACTTATTTCTGATCTGTAAATTCAGTTAACAGAGATAAAACATATTTTTGATTGAGCAGTTATGAAACACTCTTTTTGTAGAAAATGCAAGTGGAGATTCGGAGCGCTAAGAGGGTACAAGTGGAAAAAGGAATGTCTTCAAATATAAACTACACAGAATCATTCGGTGAAACTTCTTTCTGATCTGTGCATTCAGCTAACAGAGTTAAACCATACTTTTGATTGAGCAGATCTGAACACTCTTTCTGTAGAAAATGCAACTGGACATTTGGAGCGCTAAGAGCGTAGTAGTGGAAAAAGGAATATATTCAAATATAAACTACACAGAAGCATTCTGTGAAACTTCTTTCTGATCTGAGCATTCAGCTAACAGAGTTAAACCATACTTTTGATTGAGCAGTTTTGAAACACTCTGTCTGTAGAAAATGCAACTGGACATTCGTAGCGCTAAGTGGGTAATAGTGGAAAAAAGAATATGTTCAAATATAAACTACACAGAAGCATTGTATGAAACTTCTTTCTGTTCTGTGCATTCAACTAACAGAGTTGAACCTTACTTTTGATTGAGCCTTTCTGAAACACTCTTTCTGTAGAAACTGCAATTGGACATTCTGAGCGCTAAGAGGCCTCTATTGGGAAAAATAATATCTTCAAATAAAAACTACACAGAAGCAGTGTGTGAAACTTATTTCTGATATGTTCATTAAGCTAACAGAGTTAAACCATACTTTTGATTGCGCAGTTCTGAACACTCTTTATGTAGAAAATGCAAGTGGACATTCGGAGCGCTAAGAGGGTAATAGTGGAAAAAGGAATATATTCAAATATAAACTACAGAGTAGCATTCTGTGAAAATTCTTTCTGTTCTGTGCATTCAACTAACAGAGTTGAACCTTACTTTTGATTGAGCCGTTCTGAAACACTCTTTCTGTAGAAACTGCAATTGGACATGCTAAGCGCTAAGAGGCCTACATTGGGAAAAGGAATATCTTCAAATAAAAACTACACAGATGCATTCTGTGAAACTTATTTCTGATCTGTAAATTCAGTTAACAGAGATAAAACATATTTTTGATTGAGCAGATATGAAACACTCTTTTTGTAGAAAATGCAAGTGGAGATTCGGAGCGCTAAGAGGGTACTAGTGGAAAAAGGAATGTCTTCAAATATAAACTACACAGAATCATTCGGTGAAATTTCTTTCTGATCTGTGCATTCAGCTAACAGAGTTAAACCATACTTTGATTGAGCAGATCTGAACACTCTTTCTGTAGAAAATGCAACCGGACATTTGGAGCGCTAAGAGCGTAGTAGTGGAAAAAGGAATATATTCAAATATAAACTACACAGAAGCATTCTGTGAAACATCTTTCTGATCTGAGCATTCAGCTAACAGAGTTAAACCATACTTCTGATTGAGCAGTTTTGAAACACTCTGTCTGTAGAAAATGCAACTGGACATTCGTAGCGCTAAGTGGGTAATAGGGGAAAAAACAATATGTTCAAATATAAACTACACAGAAGCATTGTATGAAACTTCTTTGTATTCTGTGCATTCAACTAACAGAGTTGAACATTACTTTTGATTGAGCCGTTCTGAAACACTCTTTCTGTAGAAACTGCAATTGGACATTCTGAGCGCTAGGAGGCCTATATTGGGAAAAAGAATGTCTACAAATAAAAACTACACAGAAGAATTGTGTGAAACTTCTTTCTGTTCTGTTTGTTCAACTAAAAGAGTTGAACCTTAGTTTTGATTGAGCCGTTCTGAAACACTCTTTCTGTAGAAAATGCAAGTGGAGATTCGGAGCGCTAAGAGGGTAATAGTGGAAAAAGGAATGTCTCCAAATATAAACTACACAGAATCATTCTGTGAAACTTCTTTCTGATCTGTGCATTCAGCTAACAGATTTAAACCATACTTTTGATTGAGCAGATCTGAACACTCTTTCTGTAGAAAATGCAACTGGACATTTGGAGCGCTGAGAGAGCAGTAGTGGAAAGAGGAATATATTCAAATATAAACTACACAGAATCATTCTGTGAAACTTTTTTCTGATCTGAGCATTCAGCTAACAGAGTTAAACCATACTTTTGATTGAGCAGTTTTGAAACACTCTGTCTGTAGAAAATGCAACGGGACATTCGTAGCGCTAAGTGGGTAATGGTGGAAAAAAGAATATGTTCAAATATAAACGACACAGAAGCATTGTATGAAACTTATTTCTGTTCTGTGCATTCAACTAACAGAGTTGAAACTTACTTTTGATTGAGCCTTTCTGAAACACTCTTTCTGTAGAAACTGCAATTGGACATTCTGAGCGCTAAGAGGCCTCTATTGGGAAAAATAATATCTTCAAATAAAAACTACACAGAAGCATTGTGTGAAACTTATTTCTGATATGTTCATTAAGCTAACAGAGTTAAACCATACTTTTGATTGCGCAGTTCTGAACACTCTTTCTGTAGAAAATGCAAGTGGACATTCGGAGCGCTAAGAGGGTAATAGTGGAAAAAGGAATATATTCAAATATAAACTACACAGTAGCATTCTGTGAAAATTCTTTCTGTTCTCTGCATTCAACTAACAGAGTTGAACCTTACTTTTGATTGAGACGTTCTGAAACACTCTTTCTGTAGAAACTGCAATTGGACATGCTAAGCGCTAAGAGGCCTACATTGGGAAAAAGAATATCTTCAAATAAAAACTACAC